>NC_090376.1:81263563-81937189 GCF_036365525.1 Heterodontus francisci
GAAGAAAGCATGTGTGTTGGATCTGTACGAAGCCGCCTTATGTCTACAGCTGATGATGTGTAAATTGAGCTATTTTAAAAAGTTGCAATAAAAAGCAGATGTTTAACAAGTGATATGCAGACGATGACACAAACTACTGTAATACACTACATATGATGTAAGTTTAGAATAGTGATTTCTTAGATCCATATATGTACTGATTATTAAAGATGCTTTGGTTGCAGGTTTAATCTTGAGATCTCCTAACTATGGCCTAAGCTGTTCAACTGGACCATCTTCATCAGTTTGAGTGGTAGGTCAAATTAGAGTGGGAGGTGCTATTGTTTCTGTAGTCTTATGCAAACATTACAGGTTCCTGGGAAACTTCAACTTTTTTGATATTTTACTCCCAACACAAGTGGTTGGTATTGACAGAGCTGTGACTTGTATTCCATCAAATAATGGCATGTGTCTGGTTAATAATCAGTATATTTACAGGTGTTAATTACCTCATAAAGCAGGACCTATCACAAAATGTGATGTGAGTTTCTTTGGTACCTTTGATCAAAACTGTGAGTATTCGAATTATTCCAATGAAATGGAAAAATTAACATTTTCCCTAGTATATACTGGAAAATTATTGTGGAAGAATTGCTTCGGCAACATGTCAAACTTTAAAAGGAATTCATGTCTTTTGTGAAAAATTGGTTTATTACATTGGTCTATATGTATTGAGCTACAAAGGGCCTAAAGGGCAGTTTGTACTTGTGTATGTATGGCTTACTAGTGCAAAGAGCACTGTTTGTTGCTTTTGTTACCATTCCATTTGTCCATTCTGCCTTAAACCTCTGCCTAGAAAACTTGAGTTTGAAACGCAAACATAAGAAAACAAAGGGCATGAACCCCTTCCTTTGTCAACAGACTCCTCCAGTGGTTTGTATAAAATGTCTTCACTGCAGAGAGTGGCAAAGCAAATCTGGAGTTTACACCATGTAATCACATTCATTTTTGTAAGAAAAATTAGAAAACTCAAAACATGTAAATCATGTGATAAATTTAAGGCTGCATCTTAACAAGTTTGTATAGTAATATAAATATCCTTTAATTTTAACAATTAAAATACAAATAAAACATCAGTGAGACCAAGTATATTTTTACTTGTAATGATGAAGGAAAATAGTATTATTGTCAGTTTTTATTTATCAGAAAGATGCTTTTTGGAAATATAGCAATGTAGTTCAAATAACAAATGCAGTTTAGAAGTGTATGCAAACAGTGGTTCTGACTCAAAATGTGTTAATCTCTGGTTGGTTTTAGTAACCCAAAGCCATTAATAATAGTTTCTTCAAACTTAGAGTATTTAAGCAAATGTAAGATGCAACAAGGATATCTATAATGATCCAATATTATGTAACAGTTATGTTGCCATAATATCCCAATTGGGTTTGAGATTTCAGTTGGAAATAAAAGACTAATGGGCTTCCATCTCCACAAGTGCACACAAAGCAACTGTATTTCAATTTTACAATTTAAAGTTCCAGTAAATGGTGAAAGTTGTGTAAACATTCTCTATATTGTGTGTAGTGATCAACTACAACAGGTTTTGTACTGCAATTTTTTGCTAGCCATCTCCTGCTGCATTATTATTCATAGGTGCGGAAAGTAGGAATAACTGTTCAGTAATGTTTTGTGTGCTATTCTGTGTATCTGTATGTAGACTTTCATAATATTGTGCATTCAACCATGGTGATTGATGCTGTAGTACCTCTTCAATTACCTTTCATTTCTTTTCATGGCATATAATGGACAGGTCTCCTTTAACATTCCTTCAACCAGTTTCAATTATTTAACTACTACCTGAAACTTTTCAAGTACAAGGTACTTTAAAACCAAAAAATTGGCCAGGACCAGGATATTTCAATTGAAAGAAAAATAATATACATCAATATATATGATATGCTTATTTCAAATATGAAGAAATGGCCAATTATTCCCTGGTGCTTGAATTCCAAAACGTCTTTGTCCTGCTTGCTTTTTTAATGATTTTTTGCCATTATGTTATTCAAGTTATCTCTTTTCTACAACTCCCAAATGCTGATGTTAGCAGAAAGAGGAGCGATGAAAAACCATTCATTTTAAATATTCTATTGCAAAAAAAAAAGGAAATAAAGTACATTTACTGTTTGCGGATACTTGTAGCAGTATTAAGATCTTGCTCCATCTTTGAATTGTTGTTGGAGAACTCTGACATAGTATTCTTTCATAGTTCGGGCCCGGATTGGAATCCAGCTCACATTAATGAGATGCAAGAGTTCTTTGTGAAATGAGCTTTGGTATTGCCCCCAGATTACCACTGGCCTTGGAGCTGCAGTATAAAACTACCAATTTGGGTCTAATTGGTACTGTGAAATCACAAGGGTGTCAGATTTTTTTTTAAGTCAGTAAATGTCTTACTGGTGCAGGAAGGGGGCATTCTGTTATGAATAGGATTATGACATATTTCCTGGGCCATTCTACTGGCAGTGCATTATGCTTACACCATGACAAATGTTTTCTCTTCAGCATTTCTACCCTAGTGAGCACAAAACAGTGACAAAAAGATGAAGATCAGAAAATGTTTTTATTACTCAGTGATTTCTGCATCCTGGACAGTAATGCTAATTTTACTGGAGGAGCCCTACTCAGTGATTCTGAATGAGTTTGGTTTCTTTATATTAAAATGAATCACATTTGGGTGCAAATTCTAAAATTCCTTCAGAAATACTACAAAATTGTATTATGTAGGTGTACTTATGTAAAATCTTTAACATGATAAAACATCCCAAGGTGTTTCTAAGGAGAGATGGACTGAGTGGCTATGTTTTATTTTGTAAGTTAATTAGAAGAGTTGGCTGAAGGCCAGAATAAAGTTAGCTTTTGAGGGGCTTTTCAAAAATGGGGGTGGGTAGTAGGAAAGAGTGTGATGGAATACTCTCCAATTGCCTGGATGAGTGGAGCAGCAACAACACTTAAGAGGCTCAGCACCAGCCAGGGCAATTGATTGGCACCCCATCCACCACCTTAAATATTCACTCCCTCCACCATCGGCACACAGTGGCTGCAGTGTGTACCATCTACAGGATGCACTGTAGCAACTTGCCAAGGCTCCTTCGACAGCACCTTCTAAACCTGTGACTTCTACCACCTAGAAGAACAAGAGCAGAAGGCACATGGCAGCACCACCACCTGCAAGTTCCCCTCCAAGTGACACTTCATCCTGACTTGGAACTATATCGCTGTTTCTTCATCATTGCTGGGTCAAAGTCTTGGAGCTCCCTCTCTAACAGCATTGTGGATGTATCTTCACCACATGGACTGCAACAATTCAAAAAGGTGGGTCACCACCACCTTCCCAAGGGCAATTAGATAAGGACAATAAATGCTGGCCTAGCCAGTGACCCCCATATTCCGAGTGAATGGCCCGAATTTTGCGGTCAGCGGCACAGAGAAATACTAACTTAGCTGGTTCATTGGCTGCAGCATGGTCCACTGACAAAACGATCTGAGACCCAGCAGCTAGGCACATTGCTGGCGAAGGCTCATTCCCTAATGATGTCACAAGCCTAAGACACATCCCTTGAGGTCAGTCTTCAGCTCAAAGGCAGGTAATTGTTTTAATATGATTTTAAATACTTTTGGACACTTCAAACATTTTTTTAAACTTTTATTTTTAAAATACTTTTAAACACCTTTCCAATGACTTGGAGAAGGGTGATATTTGTATTCACTCTTCGAACCTGCTGCAGAATCTTGTATTGTGATTATTCACAGCTCTTTTGAAATTTAAAATGTTGATTTAAAGATATATAAAGATGTGTAAGTTGATTATCGTATGGCGCTAGCTGTTGCAGTGGGGGATTTGTTGGTGTTTCTAAAAAGCACTTTATTTTAAAAAAGAAACACTGCCACACTTGCATCTGGCAGACTTAAACACCTCATTAAGCATTTATACACCTGGCCTTGGTGATGTGGTTGGCATTTCCCCTTCCTCAGCCGAACATTGGGCTGGATTTTGTTCTCCACCAGGCGTCTGATTCCGTGGCCAAGGGTGTCTGAAGGTGCTTCCAGGCGAGGGCAGCCACGTACCCTGACGCTGGGAGGGCCCTCAATTTAAATACATTAAAATGAATTAATTAATGAAACTCAGGTTGCCGCCTGATGTCCTGCTACAATCTTCGACTCGGTGGCCAGCATTCCTGTGCCTTCGGATCCCCGTCCGGGGAAACGAGGCACCACACTGGTGGGGAGGGGTAAGAAGGGAAGTTTACCAGTGCGGGAGGGGGAGATGGCAGGAAAGGTTGGAGTTGAAAATTTGTGTAGTTTAGAGGTTGGGGGAGGTCAGATGGTAAAGGTAAGTGTTTTGGGGGGAAAGGGCAAATAATTAATTTAAATGTTATCGGGGGCTGGGAGAGGGGCAAAAGAAATGTATTTATTTACTTCACCTTTAAATATTTAAACTTCCTGGTAGGGCTGACAGCCCTTTAAAAATGGCATCAGCAACTGTGCACAGGCAGCTGATGCCATTGCCCAGGCCAGACAACCCTACCCTCCAAATACCGCATGAAAGATTGTGGCAGCTTTGCGACATGCAGCCCGCATGGGCAGGCTGCCATTTTTTTTGCTCACCACCAAAACCAGCGGCGAGCACATAAAATTCAGCCCATTAATTGCATCCTTAAGGCTGGAATGAACACTCTTCCAACGCTGTTTAAGGCAAATATGTTGAGGAATGCAGAAACAGAATCCAAAATATCACTAGCTGAGAAAACAGAGTGTACCAGCCCACAGAATGAGATAAGATTTGTTAGACTAAAGTCTACCAAGTAAAATAGAAGCACTTCATAATTCCGATTATGGTGATTCAGGTTTATAATTGATAAAATGATAATACATAGGTTTTTTTCCCCTCCACCCCCTCCTCTGTCACATAGGTTGTTTCCCCATTGAGGCCCCAAAATGACCTCACATCATCCATTTGGAATATAAAAAGAAATTGATCTCTGATCCAATCATTACTTTTGTGATAACCACAACCTGTTCACAGTTGCCCTAAAAACAAACATTAAACGTCACATTGGGACAACACAGGGACCATTAATGCAACACCATGTTCTGACCACCTGTAATCCGATGTTGTCATTTTGAACATGAAATGCTGGTCGGGTTACTATGTGAAAATAGATGAATGGCACAGTATTGGATTTGAACAGATGTGTAATTAATATTCGCACTTTAATGCAAGACTCTTAACAAATTACAGCAATCAGACTAGAACAGATTCAATCGAAATGAATAACCTCTTCAAAAAAAGGTCAAACAACACTAAAGTGTTACCACTAAAATTCTCTCTCTTAGGGGGAAATCAAGCGAAGGCACCAAGTAAAAGTTAAACAGAAGCAGTTGTAAACGGTGTTTACAGATGTGGATGCACTCCCAAACAGGCTCTGCCACTACTTGGCAACTTAATAACAGTCACTGAACTTCAAAAAATACTTTTTTGGCTTGAAGCATTTTGTGGTGAGCTAAGGACATCAAAGATGCTGTATAAATGCAAGGTGTTTCTTTCTTGACTGCTAATATCGACTGCAACAATTTATAGTCCAACATCTGCACTTGCATTTGCATGAGTAGCTTAAGCTCAGATGGACTCATGTTTTGGGGGTCTCCTGAGCCCAGGAGACGGTGGTTTTCTTTGGTTCTTCCTGAACTCCGTCACCCTGAAAGCCTTTATTACAACAATTGTCACAGCACTAACACAGGACACTTCAGCTCTTCCTCAGTGAGAGAACACCCAGTATCACTGGTGCCTATTGTTTGTTGTTTGCTGTGTATAATAAAATTACCTGCATCTAAAACAACTGAATGTAGTCTCTTGTGAACCAAATGACTTTAAAACACTGTTCTTCCCATGTGCCAGTGTACTGCACCAAGGAACTTGTGAGCATCATATAGACCATTTAACTAATCATTGTGTTCGAATAGAATCATAGGAAAAGCCCCTATTCAATTAGTGCATGGCAAATTTGCACTCAATTCCAATTAACTCAACTTTGCTCCATATCCTTTGATACTTTTACCCCACAAAGACCCATCAACCTGAGTCTTGAAAACTCAAATTGAAAAAATATCTGCAGCCTTTTGGGTGAGAGCATTCCAAATATCCACTGCCTTGTGTGAAAAAAATTGTTTCCTGCTGGAGGGACATGAGGAAAAACGTTTTTACGCAGTGAGTGGGTTGACCTGGAACTTGCTGCCTACTAGGGTAGTAGAAGCAGAAATGATCAATGATTTCACAAGGAAATTGGATAGGCACTTGAGGGGAATAAACTTGCAGGGCTGTGGGGACAGAGTCAGGAATGTCACTGACTGGATTGCTCTACAGAGAGCCAGCATGGGCTCAAAGGGCCAAATGGCCTCCTTCAATGCTATAATAACTCTATGACTTCTCTGTATTGAATTCCGTTTGCTATTTTTCTGCCCACCTGATCGATCCATTGATATTTTGCTGCCATCTATGCTTTCTTCCTCGCCATCAACCATCCGACCAATTTTTGTATCATCTGCAAACTTTTTAATCATGGCTCCTACATTTAAGTCTCCTGCAGTGGAGAGTTTTCCCCATGATTTCCATTGACGTCAATCTTACTAGGACTCCCTGATGCCACACAGACAGCTGGATTTTATGGTTCCCACGCCCCCCCCCCCCCCCACCCCGAGGTGGAGTTGGAGGCGAGGGGTGCCAATTGAATCGCGGCAGGAAGTGAAGGGCCCATTGTCACCCCGTCACCAAGCGATTTTGCTGGGGGTGGGATAAGGCTGATGACCGCCTTTCCATCCAGAGGCCAATTGAGACCCTTCAGTGGCCTATTAACGGCCATTTAAGGGCCTCTTCCCGCTGCCGCAGGGATCTAACCAGCAGCGGGCATGCCTCCGCCATATGGGGAGGCCACCACGTTGTCAGGCAGTGCATTCCAGGTCTTAACCACTTGCTGCGTGGAAATGTTTTTCCTCATGTCACTTTTGCTTTTCTTACCAAATACTTGAAATCTGTGCCCTCTCGTTCTCAACCCTTTCACGGGTGGAACGGTTTGTCTCTATCTACTCTATCCAGACCCCTCACAATTGTGAATACCTCTATCAAATCACCTCAGTCTTCACTTCAAGGAAAACAGTCCTAACTTCTCCAATCTATCTTCATAACTGAAGTTCCTCATCCCTGGAACCATTTTCGTGAATCTTTTCAGCTGAGGCCGTACTAGGTCTTATACAAATGCAACATAACCTCCTTGCTCTTGTACTCTATGCCCCTATTAATAAGGCCCAGGATACTGTGCTTTATTAACCGCGCTCTCAACCTGTCCTGCTACCTTCAATGACTTATGCACATTTATACCATGGTTCCTCTGCTCCTGCACCCCCTTTAGAATTGTACCCTTTATTTTATATTGTCTCCCCATGTTCTTCCTACCAAAATGAATCACTTCAGATTTCTGTGCATTGACCTTCATCTGCCATCTGTCTGCCGGTTCCACCAACTTGTCTATGTCCTTTTGAAGTTCTACACTATCCTCCTCACAGTTCACAATGCTTCCAAGTTTCATATCATCTGCAAACTTTGAAATTGTACCCTGTACACCAAGGTCTAGGTCATTAATATATATCAGGAAAAGCAAGGATCCCAACACTGACCCCTGGGGAACGCCACGACAAACCTTTCTCCAGCCTGAAAAACATCCATTAACCACTACTCTTTGTTTCCTGTCACTCAGCCAATTTCGTATCTATGTTGCTACCGTCCCTTTTATTCCATGAGCTACAAGTTTACTCACAAGTCTGTTGTGTGGCACTGTATCAAACGCCTTTTGAAAGTCCATCTACACTACATCTTCGGCATTGTCCTCATCAACCCTCTCTGTTACCTCCTCAAAATCTCCAGCAAGTTAGTTAAATATGATTTTCCCTTAAATCCATGCTGGCTTTCCTTAATTAATTCGCTTTTGTCCATGTGACTTGATTTTGTCCCGAATTATTTTTTCTAGAAGTTATTCCACCACCAAAGTTAAACTGACTGGCCTACAGTTGCTGGGCTCATCTTTACACCTTTTTTTGAACACGGTATAACATTTGCAATTCTCCGGTCCTCTGATGCCACCCCCGAGTCTAAGGAATACTGAAAAATTATGGCCAGTGCCTCTGCGAATTCCACCCTCACTTACCTCGGTATCCCTGGATGCATCTATTCGGGTGCATTATCCACTTTAAGTGCAGGCAGCCTATCTAATACTTCCTCTTTCAGTTTTAAACCCCTCTAGTGTCTGACTTGCCTCCTGTTTCAACATTGACTGGGTTGCATTTTCTTCCTTGGTAAAGACAGATGCAAAGTATTAATTTAATACCTCAGCTAAGCCTTCTGCCTCCATCTGTAAATCCCCTTTCTGGTCCCTAATCAGCCCCACTTCTCCTTTTACCACCTTTTTACTATTTATATGCCTATAGAAAACTTTGGGATTTCCTTTGATGCTAGCTGTCTGTCTCTTTTCATGCTCTTATTTGATTTTTCACTTCCGCTCTGGACCTTCTATATTCAGCCTGGTTCTCAGTAGTATTTTCTACCTGTCATCTGTCATAAGCACACTTTTACTTCTTTATCTTAATCTCTAACTGTGAACTGGAAAAAAAATCCTGCCATTCAAATGTGTGCTGGCAGAAAAGTCTTGATGCCATATTTCTCCTAGAAAGCTTACTAGACTAATACTTGACAAGTCCAGAATGGACTGCTTCTGAAATGATCGTAGTGGCCCTTCTCCGTATAACTGGATGCCAGACCAGAAAAGGGACAACTGACTGCCTTCCATATCTTCTTTTTTCTTCAAGAATTAGCAAGTATTTGGCCAAAGTAGTTTTTAAAATTTTTTTTTTGTAACAGACCTCTGCAGAGTGAGCCCAAATCACAGTTGGCCTCCAGCACAGGTGGTTTTCAAACAACATCTTGTCCTGTCGGTGAACTTGGTCAAAAATAAAACACATCCATGGAATCTTTTTTTCCTGTGTGTGTGTGGTTGGGGCACTTTTAAAAAGGGAACTTTCATAATTTAGTCGGTCTGTTAATGCTTTACTTCGTTACTGGTTAAGTCTTGTTTTGTAATAAACTGATAATTCTGTTGTTTATTGAAGAGGCCTAGTTGGTGTATTTTGTTCTGGGATAAAAAAAAGAGCATATGATTGAATGTATCGGTAAACATTTAAATAGATGTTGTGACCTGTGGAGAAGTGGAACTAGAAAAGTCAATGCACTCCTCCCGCCTCGGTCGTCACAGCCTTCAAATGATCTGCACTCTCACCAAGCCATAAAACCTTCTGCACCTGAAGTAGAGTGTATTTCAAATCTGTGCCATTTCACAATTCACTTAGCGGTGGGAATTGTGGAGCAGAGGTTAATCAGTTCGGGGCTTTCCACAAGTAGAATATAAAGTGGGTTATTTATTAGGGCTAGAAGTAACAGGATGAAGGCCTGAGCAGGAACAGCAATCTAACAGGAATTAGCATCAATCAGTGCAAAGTGACATTCCTTCATTAGCATTAAGGAAACAAGCAGCAGAACAGAATGAAATGCTAGGTGGAGCAGTGGTAAAAGTGACTAACATCAGAGGCAATGCATAGCGAACTATGTCCTGAGCAGTGGAAGCAGCACCCTCAGCAATGAGTTGTCAGGATACTGTTCTCGGGAAAGTTCCTGATGGGATGCTGGAATCCCAGTGGTGACCTGATACTGAAGATAGGGACAGAAGGAACAAAGCACTGATTTACCTTTTGGCTTTAAAACTATAGGCCAGTATTTTTTTTACTAATAATAGTGAGGCTCTCCGTGCTCACCTTTATTACTGGGTAAAACTGACAGCAAATTCTGGCATTCACACATGTAGTTATATGCGGAATTCTGGAAATTGCTTTCAGTGATATTCTGCGTCTCTATAGGCTGCGGCGTCATGGTCTTTATTGATGGTATCAATATAGAAATCACTGTTAAGGTGTGAACCTAGGCTAATTACCCTCTATAATTACACCAAAGACTGATGAAAGCTTAAGCCTTATTCAGTCAGAAGTAACTGAGATTTTAATGGCATAGTAAGTCATTATTACTGCTGAACATCCTTTCTGGCCCTGAAAAATTTATTTTACAAGCATGCAGTCTCATTCCATCAGAGGAAAATTAAAGTTGAAGAGTTTTTAAAAAAAATAAATATTTTTATATAGCTTTATGTTTTGCTCTGTTATGTCTTTCACTTAATCCCATGTGTACGATCCAATCTTTATTTTGCTTCATGTACAGTGATTTGAATGTAATTTATATTTCTGAGTTTTACCGGCTGTGAGGATTGTTCAATTTGGTTAAACAAATTCCTTGCTGGTTGACCCAGACATGGAAAGCACAGATCCCTTGTAGAGGGTAACAAATTCAAACAGACACCAGACAGCTCACAACAATATCAGGGCCATAATCTTTTTAAAGAGGTATGGAAGCTTCAAAAAGCAGGGGGAGAGGAAACTGCAAAAAAGTGGCAATGATGGCCATACATAGAGGTGGGGGGAGGAGAATTCAACAGGTGCCATCTTGGTAATCTAAAGGAGCCAATTGAAACAAGGTCTTATGTGTAGATCATCCATATTCTGGAGACTATCTGATCTTTCAGCTTGGCTCAGTTGATGGCATTCTTGTATCTGAAGCAGAAGTTTGACCTTCAGTGTGTAATCTAGACTGAAATTATAAGTAGTGCATTGGTGGAGGTGATGTCCTTTGAATGAGACATTATAATGAGGTTCTATCGTTATACAGTGATTTATATGAATTCTAATGAGCCTTGGCATAATTCAAAGAAGAGCAGAAAGTTATCCAATTATCAGCATTCATCCCTCAATTAAAAACAAACTACATTTGGAAGTGTCTCGAGACTTACAAATTTGGATCTGCTGAAGATACTTTTTTTTTGTTCAGTCCTGAGATGTGGGTGTCATTGACAAAGCCAGAATTTATTGCCCAGCCCTAATTGCTCTTGAAAGGTGGTGGTGAACCACTGGTTTGATCTGCTGTGGTCTGTGTGGTGAAGGTACAGCTACATGTGGTGAATAGTGATATATTTTCAAGTCAGATGGTCTATGACTTGGAGGGGAACTTGCAGGTGTTGGTGTGCCCATGCGCCTGCTGCTGTTGGGCTTCTAGGTGATGCAGTTTTGGGATGTGCGATTGAAGAAGCCTTGGCGAGTCGCTGGAATACATCTTGTATATGGTATCCACAAACAGGACTGTCCCAGCAGACCCATTGTTTCAGCCTGTACCTGCCCCACTGAACTTATTTCTTCCTATTTTGACTCTATCTTTTCTCCCCTGGTCCAGTCTTTTCCCACCTACATCCGTTACTCTTCTGACGCCCTACGTCATTTTGACATTTTCCAGTTTCCTGGCCCTAACCGCCTCCTCTTCACTATGGACATCCAATCCCCCACCACAGCAGTTTGAGGGCTCTCGGCTTCTTCCTTGAACAGAGGCCCAACCAGTCCCCATCCACAACCACCCTCCCCTGCCTGGCTGAACTTGTTCTCACGTTGAACAACTTCTCCTTCAACTCCATTCACTTCCTTCAAGTAAAAGCTGTTTCTGTGGGTCCTAGTTATGCCTGTCTTTTTGTGGGATATATCAAAAATGTCTTGTTCCAGTCCTACTCAGACCCCCTCCCCCAACTCTTTTTCCGGTACATTGATGACTGTATCGGTGCCGTTTCCTGCTCCTGCCTGGAACTAGAAAACTTTATCAACTTTGCTTCTAATTTCCACCCTTCTCTCACTTTCATATGGTCCATCTCCTACACTTCCCTTCCCTTCCTCGACTTCTCTATCTCCATCTCTGGCGATAGGCTGTCTACTAATATTCATTATAAGCCCACCTACTCCCATAGCTACCTCGACTACACTTCTTCACATCCTGCCTCCTGTAAGGATTCCATTCCATTCTCCCGGTTTCTCCATCTCCGTCGCATCTGCTCTGATGATGCTACCTTCCATGACTGTGCTTCCTTTTTCCTCAACCGAGGATTCCACCCCACTGTGGTTGACAGGGCCCTCAACCGTGTCCGGCCAAATTTCCCGCACCTCTACCCTCACCCCATCCCCTCCCTCCCAGAACCGCGACAGGGTTCCCCTTGTCCTCACTTTCCACGCCACCAGCCTCCAGATCCAAAGGATCATCCTCCGCCACATCCAGCGTGATGCCACTACCAAACGCATCTTCCCCTGTCAGCATTCCAAAGGGATCGTTCCCTCCGCGACACCCTCTTCCACTCCTCCATTACCTCCACCACCTCATCCCCCTCCCACGGCACCTTCCCCTGCAATCGCAGGAGGTGTAATACCTGCTCATTTACCTCCTCTCTCCTCACCATCCAAGGCCCCAAACACTCCTTTCAGGTGAAGCAGCGATTTACTTGTACTTCTTTCAATTTAGTATACTGTATTCGCTGCTCGCAATGTGGTCTCCTCTACATTGGGGAGACCAAACGCGGATTGGGTGACCACTTTGCGGAACACCTCCGCTCAGTCCATAAGCATGACCCCGAGCTTCCGGTTGCTGGCCATTACAGCACCCTCCCTGCTCTCATGCTCACATCTGTCCTGGGATTGCTGCAGTGTTCCAGCGAACATCAATGCAAGCTCGAGGAACAGCATCTCATTTACCAATTAGGCACACTACAGCCTGCTGGACTGAACATTGAGTTCAATAATTTCAGAGCATGACAGCCCCCCCCCTCCCCCTTTTTATGTTCAGTTATTTTTTCTTTTTTATTTGATTATTTTATTTTAGGTTTTTTAGTGTGTTTAGTTTGTTTCTACTGTGCCTACCCACTGTTTCTGTTTTTAAATTTTTTTTTAATGTTTGTGCTTTGTGCTTTACAGTCTATTCACACCCTCTCTGTACTAACGCTTTGTCTTTTGACACACCATTAACGTACAGTTTGCCTTTGTTCCATGTCCACCTGGTCATTTATTCTCTGTGATCTTGTCCTATCAACACTTTCTCTTTTGTTACCTCTTGCCCCTGCCTTACTTGCTTAAAATCTTTTAAGTTTCTAATATGTGTCAGTTCTGAAGAAGGGTCACTGACCTGAAACGTTAACTCTGCTTCTCTCTCCACAGATGCTGCCAGACCTGCTGAATATTTCCAGCATTTCTTGTTTTTATTTCGGATTTGCAGTGGTAAATGGGGCACCAATCAAACAGCTTGCTTTGTTCAGAATGGTATCGAGCTTCTTGAGCGTTACTGGAGCTGCACTCATCCAGGAAAGTGGGAAGTATTCCTTTACGTAATAGTACTCCAGAACTTGCCGTGTCCCTAGCCAAGCTGTTCCAGTCCAGCTACAGCACTGGCATCTACCTGTCAATGTGGAAAATTGTCCAGGTATCTCCTGTAAAGAAAAAGCAGGACAAGTCCAACCCGGCCAATCACTACCCCATCAGTCTACTCTTGATCATCAATAAAGTGGTGAAAAGTGTCGTCAACAGTGCTATCAAGCAGCACTTGCTTAGCAGTAACCTGCTCAGTGACGCTCAGTTTGGGTTCAGTCAGGGCCACTCAGCTTCTGACCTCATTACAGCCTTGGTTCAAACATGGACAAAAGAGCTGAACTCAAGAGGTGAGGGTGAGAGTGACTGCCCTTGACATCAAGGCAGCATTTGACCGAGTATGGCATCAAGGAGCCCTAGCAAAACTGGAGTCAATGGAAATCGGGGAAAATTCTCCGCTGGTTGGAGTCATACCTAGCACAAAGGAAGATGATAGTGGTTGTTGGAGGTCAATCATCTGAGCTCCAGGACATCACTGCAGGAGTTTCTCAGGGTAGTGCCTTAGGCCCAACCTTCTTCATCAATGGCCTCCTTCAATCATAAAGTCAGAAAAGGGGATGTTCGCTGATGATTGCACAATGTTTACCATTCGCGACTCCTCAGATACTGAAGCAGCCCCTGTAGACATAGAGCAAGACCTGGATAATATCCAGGCTTGGGCTGATAAGTGGCAAGTAACATTCGTGCCACAGAAGTGCCAGGCAATGACCATCTCCAACAAGAGAGAATCTAACCATCTCCCCTTGACAGTCGATGGCATTACAATTGCTGAATCCCCCACGATCAACATCCTGGGGGTTACCATTGACCTGAAACTGAACTGGAGTAGCCATATAAATACCATGGCTACAAGAGCAGGTCAGAGGCTAGGAATCCTGCAGCAAGTAACTCACCTGCTGACTCCCCAAAGCCTGTCCACCATCTACAAGGCAAAAGTCAGGAGTGTGATGGAATACTCATCACTTGCCTGGATGAGTGCAGCTCCGACAATACTCAAGAAGTTTTACACCATCCAGGATAAAGCAGCCCGCTTGATGGGCACCCCATCCACAAACATTCACTCCCTGCACAGTGGCAGCAGCGTGTACCATCTACAAGATGCACTGCAGCAATGCACTAATGCTGCTTAGACAGCACCTTCCAAGCCCGCAACCTTTACCACCTAGAAGGACAAGGGCAGCAAATGCATAGGAACTCCACCACCTGCAAGTTCCCCTCCAAGCCACACACAATCCTGACTTGGAACTATATCGCCGTTCCTTCACTCTTGCTGGGTCAAAATCTTGGAACTCTCTTCCTAACAGCATTGTGGGTGTACCTACCCCACATGGACTGCAACGGTTCAAGAAGGCAGATCACCACCATCTTTTCAAGAGCAATTAGGGATGGGCAATAAATGTTGGCCAAGCCAGCATCACCCACATCCCATGAATGAATAAAAAAAATCACGCTCCTGATTTGGACCCTGTAGATGGGGCTTTCGGGAGTCAGGAGGTGAGTCATTTCCACAGAATATCTAGCAACTAACCTGCTGTTGTAGCCACAGTATTTATATGGTGGCTCCAGTTAAGTTTCTGGTCTGTGGTCACCCCAGGATGTTGATGGTGAGGAATTTACTGATGGTAATGCTGTTGGCACTTGCATGGCACAAATGTTACTTGCCACTTATCAGCCCAAGCCTGAATGTTGTCCAGGTCTTGTTGCATGCAGGCAAGGATTGTTTAATTATCTGAGGAATTGTGAATGGAACTGAAGACTGCAATCAGCAGCGAATATCCATACTTCTGACCTTATGATGGAGGGATGATGATTGATGAATCAGCTGATGATGGTTGGGCCTAGGACACTGCCCTGAGGAACTCCTGCAGCAACCACAATCATCATCATTTGTGCTAGGTATGACTCCAGCGAATGGAGAGCTATCCACCTGATTCCCATTGACTTAATTTTACTAGGGATAGAATCTAGAGTTATACAGCACAGAAACAGGCCCATCATGTCTGTGCCGGCCATCAAGCACCTATCTATTCTAATCCCATTGGAAGCCACACTGGGTCAAATACTGCCTTGATGTCAAGGGCAGTCAATCTCACCCCACCTCTGAAATTCAGCTCTTTCGTCTATGTTTGGACCAAAGCTGTAATGAAGTCTGAAACTGAGTGACCCTGGTGGAACGCAAACTGAGATTCTGTGAACAGATTATTGCTGAGCAAGTGCCACTTGATAGCACTGTCAATGACACCTTCCATCACTTTGCTGATGATTGAGAATAGACTGATTAGGTGATAATTGACTGAATTGGATTTGTCCTGTCATTTGTCTTCAGCACTACAGCCAGGATATTAGATTAGATTAGATTCGAGATACAGCACTGAAACAGGCCCTTCGGCCCACCGAGTCTGTGCCGACCATCAACCACCCATTTATACTAATCCTACACTAATCCCATATTCCTACCAAACATCCCCACCTGTCCCTATATTTCCCTACCACCTACCTATACTAGTGACAATTTATAATGGCCAATTTACCTACCAACCTGCAAGTCTTTTGGCTTGTGGGAGGAAACCGGAGCACCCGGAGAAAACCCACACAGACACGGGGAGAACTTGCAAACTCCACACAGGCAGTACCCAGAATCGAACCCGGGTCCCTGGAGCTGTGAGGCTGCAGTGCTAACCACTGCGCCGCCCTTATTGGGGCCCATAGCCATTGCTGTATCCAGTGCGCTCAGCCGTTGTTAGCACATGAAATGAATTAAATTGGCTGAAGACTGACATCTGTGATGCTCGGGACCACGGGAGGAGACCAAGATGGATCATCCACTCAGCACTTATGGTTGAAGATGGTTCTGCCATTATTGAGAATGAAGAAGTTCATAGGTCTGCCTCCTCCCATTGTCCACCACCATTCACAACTGGACTGCAGAGAGTTGTGGAATCGGTTAGCTATGTCTATAACATGCTGCTTCCGCTGTTTAGCATACATGTAGTCTTGAGTTGTCGCTTCACCAGATTGGCACCTCATTTTTAAGTATGCCTGGTGCTGCTGCTGGCATGCTTTTCTACATTCATTGAACGAGCATTGGTCCTCTGCCTTAAAGGCCTGCTACCTGACCCGGACCCGACGACATGCGTCGGGTCGGGCCCTTCTTCCGGATCGGCTTTCGTGCTCGGGTCGGGTCGGGCCAAGTCTGGGTCGTGGTCGGGATGGGTTGAGCCGGAAACACACGTTAAGTGCTCTGCCGGTAAGTCGAAAATAAAAAACTTACCTGAGCTGGGTGTCCAGGATGAAACTGAGTCTGCGCAGTGAGCGAGTGGCATCACTATGACGTCATCACGCACGCATGCAGCTTCCTGGAGGTTCCGAGGCCGAAGGTAAGTAAAGGGATTGTCGGGGCAGGCTCGGGGCGAAATTGGAGGGACTCGGGCCGGGTCGGGCTTGGGTCCGCTGTGGATTGGTCGGGTTCTTTTTCCCGACCTGAACAGGCCTTTACTCTGCCTTGATGGTAATGGTAGAGTGAGGGATATGTCCGGCAATGAGGTTACACACTGTGGTGGTGCACAACTCTGCTGTTGATAGCCCACAGCTCCTCATGGGCGCCCATTTATGAGCTGCTATATCTACTCTGAATCTAAAAGCAAAATACTACAGCTGCTGGAAATCTGAAATAAAAACAGAAAGTGCTGGAAATACTCAGCAGGTCATGCAGCATCTGTGGAGAAAAAAACAGTTCATGTTTCATTAACTTTCATCAGGCTGGGAAAGGTTTTAAGCAAGTGAAAGGGGGAGAGTTGGCAAAAGAACAAAAGGGAAGTTCTCTGATAGGTTGGAAGCCAGGAGAGATTAAATGACAAAAGAGTTGCTGGTGCAAGGCCAAAGGGAATGGTAATGGGATAAGTAAAAAAACAAAATATATATCTAGAGGAGGTGCAAAAGGCAAAATGCTGAACGGCTGCTGCCCGAAAATAAAGAGAATAATAAGACAGTAAAACCAAAATCTGCAAAGATGCAAGCAAAATGGGTGCAGAGGTTATGATCTGAAATTGTTGAACTCGATGGTGAGTCCAGAAGGCTGTAAAGTGCCTAATCATCGACATTAAATGGCGAGCAATTAATAAAACCTGTTTATCTTTCCACAAAGTTTCGTTAAAGGTGATCAGACTTGTAAACTATCATGGATGGGTTTCAGAATACGCTCTGATCTTTAAGAGAAACATGTCCCAATCTTATACAATTTGGCTACCTTGGACTGGATCTATGCACAGCACATGCATAGGTGCACATTTATATTGCTTCTAATCTTTCATCCTTCTCTCTTTTGCAAGCTTTGTTTTTGGTACTTTAAATGTGTAGACCAAGTTGCCTTGCAGGCTATTCAAATGTGCTGTCTTAGCAACTGTCCCCTTATCCCAGTAGGGGCCATCTCTTGACCTAGGTGTTTATCATGCTCTGTCTTTTGAGTTTCCACACTCTTTGTTCATACATTTCCCCTCTCTTCCATATCCATGGCCTGGCTAAAATACTAAAGCAAAGCATGCTGGGATATTTTGACCATTTAAAGTTATTCTAACAGTATTCTACACACAAATAATAACAAAAAAATTAAGGTAAGGATAGGCCACCCAGTGGTGCTCCAGATGAACTTTCATGAAATGACAGTGAAGTGCAGAAATATTGAATAATTACTTTGCCTCAGTATTTACCAGACAAATTGACAGGATGGGCATGTATTAGAAGAGATCAAAAAGTTATAAAGACATTTACGGTAGAATAGCGGAAGACAATTGATCAACTAGACACTTCGGATAAAACCCCTGGTTCATATGGATAACATCCACACATACTGAAAGAAACTAGGGAAGAGATAATAGAGGCCCTATTATATTTAAAATCTAATCAGAAAAGGGTGGTTCCAAAGGACTGATTGTCAGTTAATGGAGTCATGGAGTCAACTACGGTATAGATGGAGGCCATTTGGCCCATCGAGTTCATACCTGCTCGATCACCGTAGCCCTGAAAGTTTGTTTGCTTCAAGTACCCATCCAATTTCCTTTTGAAATCATTGATTGTCTCCACTTCCACCACCCATGTGGGCAGCGAGTTCCAGGTCATTACCACTCACTACTAAAAAAGTTCTTCCTCACATTCCCCTTGCATCCCTTGCCCAAAACCTTCAATCTGTGTCCCCTAGTCTTTGTACCATTTGTTACTAGGAACAGTTATTCCTTGTTTAACTTATGTAAGCCTGTCATAATTTTGTACATCTCTATCAAATCACCCCTTAATGTCCTTTGTTCCAAGGAGAACTATACCCCAGCTTTTCCAATATAAAAGCAAAATACTGCAGATGCTGGAAATCTGAAATAAAAACAGAAGTTGCTGGAAATACTCAGCAGGTCATGCAGCATCTGAGGAGAGAGAAGAAGAGTTAACGTTTCAGTTCTGTGACCTTTTATCCGAACTGAGTCCTGATGAAATTTCCCTGCTTTTGTACTCTATGCCTCTACTTATGAAGTTCAGGAACCCATATGCTTGACTAATCACTCTCTCAATATGTCCTGCCACCTTCAAAGATCAATGCATATGCACCCCCAGGTCCCTCTGTTCCTGTATGCTCTTTAGAACTGCACCACTAAGTCTATATTGCCTCGCTCTATCCCTTTTGCCAAACTGCATCACCACTTTTTTTTTTACAAAAAAGGAAAATGAAACAAATCCAGGGAACTAGAGAACAATTAGCTTAATATCAGCAGTAGGCAAGATATTGGAATCTTTACTCAGAGATGCAATGGAAAAAATCTAGAAATGAAAAATATGACAGAATAGCAAAAATTTCAAAAGGGAAGTTCATGCTTGATTAACCTTATTACATTTCTTTGAAGAAATAACAGAAAGTAAATAGGGTAATGCAGTGGTTGTTATTTATATGGACTTGGCTTTGATAAGGTACCACATAGTATGGTCAGAGTATGTGAAGTCAGGAGTTAAGTAACAGAATGGATAGCAAACTAGCTACAAAACAGAAAACAGAGTGGGGTTTAAAGGCAGTTACTCAGACGCATGGAGGGTGGGAAGAAGTCTTCAACAGGAATCGGTACTGGGGCCATTGTTGTTCACTATTTACATAAATGATTTGGACTCAAGAATCAGAAGTAAAATATCAATTCTTGGAAGACCCCAAATTGGATGGGGGGGGTGGGGGGGGGATGGTGATTATCAATAATATTGAGGAAGATTGCGACAAGGTGGAAGAAGACGTGGTGCATTTTGGTAGGAGGAATAAGGAGGTCACCTACTCCTTGAAAAATAAGTGTCTAAATAGGGTAGAAATGCAAACAGATATGGGGTACAGATTCACAAATTATTAAAACAAACAATGCAGGATAACAGACCCATAAAAATGCAAAGCACTGAGGCTCATTTTGAGAGGAATAGAATTCAAAAGCAGAGAAGTTACTTTAAACATATGTAAAACTTTTGTTCGACCATGTACTGTGGACAGTTCTAGTCTCCATGGGTTGAATTTTAATTGCACGCAGCGCTCCGCGATGGTATGCTTTCAACTCGGCAGCCTTCCGATATTGCCGCGGGGGCTCAATTAAATAGAGGAGTCGGAGTGGCCGCTCCCAATGATGTGTAGGGTGCGTCCCCGGCAATGACGTCCAGCGCCATTTTTAAACGGCTTTTAACGCTTAGAATGAATTTTAATTTTTATGGGTACATAATCCGAAATTTTTTATTAACAATTAATAAAGATGTGGAGGCCTTCCTCAACTGCACCCCCCACAATGGTCATTTAGGTGGCACTTATTGTCAAAAAAATACTTGATTTCCTTCCTGAACTCCCCCCCCACCCCCCCCCCCCCCCCCCGGCCAAACCTTCTAACATTTGGCCTCGAGCCCCTTCCCACTATTCACACAACCAATTAAATGTGTTTTCCCCGCTCCCCCACCCTGAAAATTTTCTTCTTTCCCCCTTCCCCACCAGGTTCTGGCCTCGGACCTCCAGAGTTCTGAACGCGCGCAAAGCACGAATGGCGGTAGTCGCCTGCTGGTAAGTTTATTTGCATCTCATTTAGTGTAATTACATATGTATATGAAGGGCTCACCACCAGGCGGCGGTGGGGCCCGCACCGAAGTCCTCACGCCGCTGCTAATATGCAGCAGGCCCTTCTCGATGTTGTGGGTCGAAGCGAGCCTCTACCGGCCCCCACGCTGCAGTCCGCGCCGTCAAGGAGCCAGTAAAAATCAGCCCCATATTACAAAAAAACGTATAGACGCACTGCAGAAAATGCAAAAAAGATATATAAAGATGATCCAGAACTGACAGGATACAATTGTAAGGAAACCCTGAGCAGGCTGGGGCTCTTTAAGAAGAGAGGACTGAAAGGTAACCTAATAGAGCTCTTTAAGTCATGAAAAGTACCATTGAGGTAGATGTAAAGAAGATGTTGCCACTTGTGGGAGAGTCCAAAACTAGTTCAACAGGTGCAGCTTACATCATATTCTTTTGAAGTCAGCCTTACTTGAACTATAAATCTCAGTTAGTGTGTGATCTTCTATAGGCCATATTAGATTTAATAATCAGTAATGAACCAGAATTAATAATCTGACAATAAGGGAGCACCTTGCAAACAGTGACCATAACATGGTAGAGTTTGGTATATTGGCCTGTATTTTGCAGTCAGCAGCAAAGGAACAGCACTCGCCATTCAACTTGCTGACAACTGCCCACAAAGTTTTTGCGGGCTTTTAAGTGGAGACTTGCTTGGATCTGGCATCTAATCCAGTGCAGTGCCCTCTTTAGGGGATCTGAAGCATCTGTGAGCAGGACAAGAAGCAGTGTGGCTCTTCAATCAGACTGAAGAATCCTCCCTGAGATATGTAGGCTGGAATTTTACCAGAACGCAGTGTGTCCCGCCACTAGGATCAAATGTGGGTCCAGAGCCTGTGAGGGCGAACAGCGGGACTGAGGAGGAGGAGATTTTACCGGCGGTGGCCTATCACCGTCCAATTAAGGACAGTGGCCTGCCTCTCAGCTGATAGAGGTGGCTGCTGCTGAGGCTGCAAGGAGAAGGCACCTCCGTGTTGAGGTGCTCTCGAAGGTCAATAAGAAATTCCTTGACATGCCACAGGCAGGCAGGCCCCAGTGACCAGAGGGGGTGAACCCTCCAGCAGCAGCATTGGAGATGCAGGGGTGGCCATTGCCACTGAGGGGCCCTTCTGTGGGACATGGAGCCTCTGGGAAGGAAAACAGTCCCTCTAGGAAACATCTGGAGGGCCGCCTTGAACTAGCTGGCAGTCTCCTGGCATGATGGGGAGCTGTTCGGACACCAGTAAAATCCAGCATCGTGGTAACGTGGTTGTCAATAGGTCTATTAATTGGATTATTTGGCCACCCACTCCGAGCTGCTGCCATCCCCACTATTGATAATATCCAACGGCAGTGGGAACATGTCAGGCTACCGCAGTGGGAACATGTCAGGCTACCCTCCCGATGCCTTCTGCCGCCATTTTACCACCTCTTCCACCTCCCAGCCCATTTCCAGAGGGGAGCACACAAAGTCTACATTAAATTATATTTAAATTATGTACAAAAAGTAAAATAAAAATTGGGAAAGTTTGGATAAAGAAAAATAGATGAGACAGAATGTTTTTTCAAAAATTAAATCTCCAAGATTAATTAACTTCTGATGGAATGAGACTCCACATTGTAAAATCAAATTTTCCAGGTCAGAGAGATGGGTTGGCAGTAATTACTACTTATCATGGTTTTAAAAAATAACTTGCTCCTGGAAGTATGAGCCCAAACTTTTTTCTGACATCTTCAGTGGGAAACTATTGGTCAAGTACCCTCAGGTTCACACCATTACAGTGCCTAATCTATCAGCGAGGACTTTTGACAATCGATTCTGTGGAGCAGCGGCGTTCCTAGAACAGAAACTTCCAGATTTCTGCATTTTACAGTGCATATGTTGTCACAAGAGCTTTGTTTTTTTATTGAAAGCTGGGAGTTCTGTGAGCTTTTGAGAACACTGAGAGAAAGGATTTTCTGTGAACATTGAATGCTGAAACTTGGTATTTGAACTGAGTGCATAGACTGCAAGACACCTGTTTCCAAGCAACTCAACAGGGAAATGACAGGAAGATTTATGGCTGTCACATGACTTATTGTTAGAGTTTCAGTTTTGCAGGGTGAAAAAGACCAGGGAGCTGGAAGCAGCTAGCAGTGAGCTGGCTGGGATTTTTATTAGACCAGAGAAAAGACCTATTCTCTGAAAAAAGGTTTGCCTCTCTTGTAAAGAGAAATTCTACATTTGAGGTGTGGCTGTACTCTGCCTGGAGAGAGGAAAAGACCCCTGGAGAGAGAGAAGACCCAGGAAAAGAGCAGTTGCTACACTCTGTGGAGAAAGGCTCCTTTGCTGAGTGGAAGCCCTGCATTTTAAAAGATAGCAAATTCCTATTGACTCCAGTCTCTGAAAAATCTGTGCCTCAGGAGTGATTCCTGTTGTCTCATGATTTGGGAGATCCTAAAAGCTTCTACTGTTAGTCTGCTATTTCAAAACCCAAGTAGACCAGTTGCTACACCCTTTTCTGAAAGATCTGCATGGCGCCTGCGGAAAACCAAGTGCCATCAATGCCTGCACTTCACTGATTTTTCAACAACCTCGTCTGGGGAGACTTCAAGTGGCATCCGACTATTCGACTTGGGACACTTCACCGACCGGGAAGTATCCTACCAGAACATTACAACCCAGTTATTTTAATATTCCTAAGAAACAGTTGTAATCCAAAACATCCTTTTAAAACTGGTTAACCATTTTTTTAATGTATGTGTGTGCATGAGGGTTAGGAAGAATAAGATGTTTTAAAAGACTCTTTTCACATATAGAGTTATCTCATTATTGTTTAAGGCTTAGTTTATTAAATAGTTAATTTAGTTGTTCAAAGAAAGCTGGTTTGGTATGCTTTATTCTGGGGCACAAATAGTGTGTTTAATTTGACTATTTTCCAGTTGGTGGGAAACTTTACTAATATGCTATGACCTGTGGAGTAGTGGGACTGAATTAACAGTGCATTACTCCCACCTTGCTCATAACAGTGTGGATGTCAGTAGATGCTGACAGATTTTTCATTTTAATGGTGATCATTGTTAGCCTCACTGCTATTGTCTATGCAAAATCCACGCCTGTGTTTGACAAGGAGAAAGATCACACACACACACTAATACTTTAAGCTCAAGCAAGGCTGCTTTCAAAAGAATGAGATGTAAGCTGCACCTGTTAAACTGGGCTGAGCTGTTAATGGATAAACTCACAGAAAGACAATGGGAGGTATTCAAAGAGGTAATTAGTACCATAATAGTAATAACAGCTTGCTTTTAATGAAGTAAAACATCCCAAGGTGCTTCACAAGAGCATTATGAAACAACATTTGACACGGTCATATAAGGAGATATTAGAACATGACCAAAAGCTAGGTCATTGAGGTTAGTTTTAAGGAGCATCTTAAAGGAATAGAATAGAAAGAGGTGAAAAGTTTCTGAGAGGGAATTCCATTGTTTTACGGTCTAGGCAGCTAAAAGCATAGCTGCCCATGGCAGAAGATAAGGGAGACATGAGAGACTGGAATTGGAGATCAATACATATCCCTAAAGTCCAAAAGTTCCACTTGAGCAGTCAAGTAGCTATGGCCAACCTGTGAGGTAAGACACAATATAAAGCCAAAGAAAATGGCTTGCACAAATGCTAACAAAAGTGGTAATTCACCACCCTGCTCTCTCACCCAAATTTCTGTCCTCAGCCTGCTGCAGTGTTCCAGTGAAGCTCAACGCAAGCTTGAGGAAGAGAACTTCAGCTTCCAATTAGGTACTCAACAGCTCTCGGGACTCAACATTGAGTTCAATATATTCAGACCATAACCGGCATTTTGATATTTTAACCATGTCCCAGTCTTAAACTTGTTTTTCATGTTTTTGCTTTCGGACAGAGCTCTCATGATTATTGCTGAAAACAGAGACATTTGTCAAAGCTTTTCATCTTGCACTCATCAGGACAATGCGCAAGAATACCAATGTAAGGGAAAGCAACAAATTTATACTATATTAGAAGAGAGTGCTGATTGGTTGGCAAGTGGACTCTGATTGGTAGAGGTGTTGCCATGGAGAATGCACCAGTTTACGATGACTGACAGTTAACTGCCAAGCTTTGTTTGAAATTTAAACCAGGCAGCTTTACTCTGGTCAAGGCATCCTGCGTGACAATGGCTACCCCGATGAGATCATTTCTTGCTGTACATTGCCCAAAATTATGATTGGGGCTAAGGCTGTCATTTGCGGCCCTGAACAGTGTCCAGTCGACTTCAGATTACCTAAAAGGGTAATGTATTCCAAAATATTTGAGCAACAGGTGAAGCTAGCTGTTTCATGCTGCTGCTATACAGTAGCAACAGGTGTGGTGCTGTTGAGCCAAAAAGACGTTCTGCCTATCACTCAGATGAGTAATTTGATATTTGAATTTCAATGCCAGTGTGATGTGAGGTATATAGGCCATACGTATTCAACAACATGTCCCTTCCGCTGTTCGCAATGGGCAAGGTACAGGCCGTACCCAACCAGCCTGTGCTTGCAAAACTCAAAACACAGTGTCCAACATTAGATGTGATTCCACGATTGGACAACATTTGCTAAATAATCCTCAGTATGCTAAGAATTACGCTGACAACCAATTTATGATTGTCAGGCTTGCAGTGTGGCGTATTTGCAGGTACTGGAAGCTACATATATTACGACACAGGGCCCTGTTCTTTGCAGACAGAAAGAACACGTACACACATTGCGCCTGTTTCAGCTAAACAAAATAAGTGACGGCCATTTGCTGGTTCTGGTCAAGGCATTGCCCTGAGGAAATCAGAGTAAAGCTGCCTGGTTTAAATTTCAAACAAAGCTTGGCAGTTAACTGTCAGTCACCATAAACTGGTGCATTCTCCATGGCAACGCTTCTACCAATCAGAGTCCACTTGCCAACTAATCAGCGCTCTCTTCTCATACAGTATAAATTTATTGCTTTCCCTGACATTGGTATTCTTGCAAATTGTCCTGATGAGTGCAAGACGAAAAGCTTCGACAAATGTCTCTATTTTCAGCAATACTCACGTTCTGTACTACCAAACGATTATTTATCATGATTATTCTGCC
Organism: Heterodontus francisci; assembly: GCF_036365525.1. Classification (NCBI taxonomy): domain Eukaryota; kingdom Metazoa; phylum Chordata; class Chondrichthyes; order Heterodontiformes; family Heterodontidae; genus Heterodontus; species Heterodontus francisci. Next base: position 81,289,173 of record NC_090376.1, read on the forward strand.
ATTAATTCTCTTTGTCTTTTACTATAACTATTACCACTCCCTTTGCCTTTTATTCTATTACATCTTTGTCATTTAATCTCTCCTGCCCTCTGCCTTATCACAGACTTTCCATTTTGTTCTCCTCCCCCCCCCCCCCCCCTTCCCCCCTTTCACTTGCTCAAAGCCTATTACATTTCTGACCTTTACCAGTTCTCACGACAGGTCACAGACCTGAAACGTTAACTCTGTTTCTCTCTCCACAGATGCTGCCAGACCTGCTGTGTCTTTCCAACACTTCTATTTTTATTTAACAGTGTTTTCTTTAACACACTGTTTTTAGCAACTCCTTGGTGAATCCTTGTTCACTGCTTTCCAATTATAAGGTAAAGAAATGAACACAAACAAGCTTTCTTAGGTTTAAAGAAGAAAAGTGAAATTTATTAAACTTAAACTCTAATTCAGTTAACGCCTATGGATACACGACCTGCCCATGCTAGCATGCATGCAAGATGCACACATGCAGATAGGGACAGAAAAGAGCAGAAGAAAAAATAAAGTGGAAAAGTTTGAGGCAACCACTGAGGAGGGTTTTTTGTTACTGTGCTTTGAGCTCGCTGCAGAGTCCTTGATTGACGATATGGTCTTGCTTTTCATTGGGGCCCAGTATTCTTATTAAACCTTGTTCACCATAGGAGACTTTTCTCTCTCTTGGGGTTCATGTGTCTTCAGTGGGTTTTGGAGTTCCATGAGAAAGAGATGGAGGCAGACAGGAGGAGAGGACGTCTTTTCCGGTCCCAGAGCCAAGAACATTCTACCAGTTCAAACACTATCTCTACAATTTAAAACTCCCCAAGTTGGCCAGCAGGGTGGTCACGTGACTGACTGGTTTGATCGGGTCTTTTCTGTCTATTGTATGGGAGCAGGTGATAGCTCCTTTGTTCCAACACTGTCTACTAATATGCAAACATGTCTTTCCAGCCAGGGACCTGGCAATTGCTTATAACAGGCCGTCTCTTCTTCCCAGCAACAATTTGAAATTTAATGTCCATGTGGCAAAATTAATGTGCCTCATTCTTGGCAGATGGGGACCTGCATTACACCTCCACAGCCAGGGGAATGAAATGCGATTTGAAAAAAAGGCGCACTTCATTAAAAGGGTTGAGAGAAAATATATGATACAGAACACCATGCATCTCTCTCATTCATTCCATTCATTCATGAATCCTAAAACTTACTAAAACTGTCTTTTCTTGGTGCCAGTGCTGCTTTAATTGTCCCCCTTTTTGGCATCCCAGTAAACATCGGGTTCTTTGGGGAAGTTTTTCTTCAGTTTGCCCATCGCCATGACTGCCTAATGTCTGTTCCTGCATAGGTAATTTTTTTTCAGGAGTGGGCAGGTCTATACTAAACACTCTTTCAGTGCTTTGCTGAGTCATGCAAAGACTTTTGAATTCAGGGGATGGGTGGTTCCCTTTTTCTCTGACTGTGGGCGATTAATGTATTGAAATTGACAACACACCTTTCCCGAGGGGGTTGTTGGCATGCAGCCTAACTCATGGCTATTAAATTCAGAAATTGCCAGGTTGGAGCTAGCTTCCCGACGCGCTGTCAATTTCCTCATTTTTAACACCCTCCACGGTCCCAAACCTATGTGCTTCTGCAAGTTAAAATTCACCCCAATTTGCTCAGGAAGCTTGTGTAATTTACAGAAGTGAAAATTTGTCAAACATTCTTTTTCGTGTTAATTTAAATATCCCAGTTTGAGCTCTTTTTTTCTCTCCATTTAAAAATTAAGGAAAAAGGCACATTAGACCCTAACATTGGTGCAGCATAGTGCAGTTGCATATTCATCATTATCATTGATTATCAGCAGATGACTATTATTTACATTGAGAAGATTTGAATCATAGACTATTCAATCACAAGGAACCACAATAGCTAAGCCTGATGTTGTCAGTTGTATATTTGTTTGGTACACTGCCACATTTGTTCATCTGGCTTAGAGAGATTCTGTAGTCTAGAGTAGTTAGAACATCAATATTTGTTATTGTATAACTATGTACATCTTCACACGAGTCTTCACAAAGCCACGCTGCATCCAGCTTCAAGTCTCTCTCACATAATCTCTTACATCATCGGAGGTATTCTTTACATTCTCTCAAGATTTAATCCTTTCAGACCCTTATACTACATCTCCCCCCAAGTCTTTATCCCAATATATATTTACATACATCCACTTTTTATTACATATTACCCCATCTCCCCCCAAGTCTCTGACTTCATAGATTCAATCTGCCAGGAGGCTTCACAACTCTCCCTGATCTTGTCTTCAGATGTGGAAGATTAGTAGTCTTTTTCCGATCTCTTGTGCTTTGACTTGGATGGCCTTCATTGAGGTTTGTAGCATCCTGAGCTTTCTGAATTTCAGGTTCGATATCTGATTTGTCCAAATGTATGACCGATTGACATCTTTGATGTAAAGGAATAAGATTAATTCTGTTTCTTCGTATAGTACCTTCTGAAGTTCTCAGAGAATAAGATCACTGTTGATTCTCCTCTTTCTGGAGAATTACAGTTTTGGTCTTGTACCCATACCTTTTGCCCTTCTGACAACTTCAGTTGGTTCCTGGTATGGTATTTCCTGTTATAATTATGAGCTTGTTACTTCCTATAAGACTTGTCTTTGTCTTGAACTGTGATAATCCTGGATTTGTATTTACCTAATTTCTGAGGTGAAGTTGCGTCCTCAGTTTTCTTCTCATTTACATTTCGGATGGTGCTAATCTGCATAACAATGGCAGAGTTCTGTAGTTCAGAAGTGCTGATTGGAAGCCTTGATTTTTCTTTTGCTGTGCTTTAATGATTCTTACTGCTCACTCAGCTTCTCCATTAGATTGTGGATGCCTAGTGGAACTTGTTATATATACAAATCCACTGTTTTCCACAAAGTTTTTGAAGTAATCATTTGCAAATTGTGGTCCATTATGGGACACTATCTGATCAGGTATACCATGTGCTGCAAAGATTTATTGTAACACTCGAATCTCTGCATCAGTTATTGTTGTGTACACACATTTCACATCAATCCACCTTGAAAAGTAATCTCCTACAATTAGATACGATTTTCCATCAAAGATGAATAGATCCATTGTCAAACATTTCCACGGTCTCATTGGGAACTGGGTCTAGATAAGAGGTTATCTCTGATCCTATTTGTGAATTGCACAGACGTGGCAATTTGAAATCATTTCTTCTATACCTTTCAGTATTCCTGGCCATCACACGGATGCCTGAGTCAGTGCTCTACATTTAGTTATGCCCATATGACCCTAGTGTAGTTTCTCCAATATATCTACCTGGAGTGACTCTGGAATCACCAATGCCTCGTCATGTACCAGAATATCATCCACTATGGTAAAGTGTCGTCTTTGTTCAAAGAAGATATTTATCCTCTTACCACGAAGATCCTGTTGTGACCAACCTTAACACAGATACATTCTTCATCTTACATCTGTGCCTGATGAATTTGTTGGTCCGAAATAGGAAGTAGAAATTTGCTAAAGGCTCTTGTTACTGCCGCCAATGTGTCCTAAAAAAAATGAATGGAGGTTTTTGAAAACTCAGACTTCTCATTACGTGTTAGGCCTCTGTCCTGCAGACAATTCATAACTGCTCTAACCCTTAGGTTATGTTCTCCAATGGACTCTTCATGAACTAAGATGTCATCCATACAGGACCTTCAAGGCCCTGTAGAATATTCAACATAGTTCACTGGAATATTTCCAGTGCTGACGTGACACCGCATGGTAGGCAGTTCAAACAAAATCTTCCAAAGGGAGTAATGAAGGTTGTCAATAACCTTGACTTCTTATCTGATGGAACTTGCCAAAAGCCACTATTTGCGTCAAGCTTTGTGAACACTGAACTTTTGGATAACTTTGCCAAGCTTTCGTCCACTGAGGACATCGGATAGACTTCTTGTGCCACAGCCTTATTAAGTTGAGTTAAGTCTACACAAATGAGGAGATCTGGAATGTGCTGGAACCATTCCTGAACACCACTCTGTAGGTTCAGTAACAGGAGAAATGACTCCCATCCTGGTCATCTCTTCCAGCTGATTTTGGACTTGCTTCATTAGTGGCTGTGGAATATTCCTAGGCATGGAAAGATATACTGGTTTAGCATCTTTCCACAGTGTAATACAATATTCAGTCTTCAGTCTGCCTAGACCTGTAAACAATTTTGGGAATTCCTCTTGGAAGTGACTCCCAGATTCTTCTTGTTTAGCTTCTTCTATTTTCTCTAAGATGTAAGTCAATACAAGCTGTTCTACTTAGAGAATTCCTGATGCTTCAAAACATACAGTGTTTCTAATATTTGCTTCCCCTTGTAGTGGAGTCTTTCCTGTAGCTTCCCCTTTACTTTGAGTTCAACCCCCTCCTGGGCCACGTAACTGAGTTTCTGTTGATTGCAGAAAATGTATTGATAACCACGACTATTTGTCTGGTAACACTTGCTCTGGTGTTGACTTTAAAATTAGTGATCTGTCCATTGCCGTATCTGTCTGCAGACCAAAATGCCTGATTCTGATCATTGATCTCACCAAGAAAGTAGTTTGGTTGTTCTTAAGGGTGGTGTTTAATTTTGTTAACCACTCTATTCTTGAATACTGTTTCTTTTACACCGTGGGAGTATATACTTTAGTTTGGCACATTTTACCAAAATGCCCTATTTTCTTACAGTGGAAGCACTCTGCTTTGTTTGCAGGACAGTGTTCGCACCTGTGGGCACTCTTGGCACAACATCGCTGGCAGCGTTTAATGGCGTCTTTCACTCTCCTTGTGTATCTATTTTTTCTGGTGCCTCTCTCACAGTGCTCTGATTAAGCAACTATACAGTTGCTGGAGGTTTCTTGAACCAAGGTCTATCTTCACCTCTTTGGATTGCTCTGTTGTTCTTCCGGACCTCTGCTTGTCTCACCAGCTGATTTGCTTTGCCAAGGGTGAGGACTTCTTTAGACTGCAATAAATCTGATAGGAATTCATCAGCAATACCAACTACAATGCAATCTCTTATCAATTCTGCTTTAAGGTCTCCATATTCACATCCTTCATCTAGCCTGCATAGGTCATTGATGAAAGCATGAACTGTTTTGCCCGGTTTCTGGACCCTTCTGTTGAATATTGCAGTTTCTAAAATCTTATTGCTCCGCAAGTTAAAAAAAGAATCAGAAGCTTTTAAAACTTCTTCAAATTCGACATGTCTCATTAATACCTTGGCTTATAATAACATCATCTGCTATCGCCCCAATAGAATATAATAAAGTATTAACTTGTTCTGCTTCAGACTGGCTGTCCAATTTAGAAGCAATTCTGTATCTGAGAAACCTTTTTCTCCAGAGTGACCAATTTTGGGTTTGATTTGGTCCTTCCATTTGTCCAAATTTCTCTGGAATTGAGAATTTAAGCTTCATTGCTTCAATTTGTTTTTCTTTCACTTTTGCGTTCTTCCCTCCAGTATCGTAATTTTCCCATGCTTTTTCAGCTCCGCGCTAATACCCGCAATGGCCAATGTTTTATCCTTTAAAATCTTGCCGTTAGACTAAGGATTAGTTCCCTCCTTACATTACACTCCGTTTTATAGCATTACTGCTGTACTCTAACTTCCTTCTCATAGAGATTCGAGTATTTGCAGCTCGTTGCTTGCTTTTTTTCTCGCTCCAGACACCACGTGTAATGGCGTTGATCTTGGATCAGCCCTCACCAAGGACTTTCCCAGTGCTGCCTGCCTAGTAGCGTTATGGGACGTATTTTTTACCCTCTTTCAGGGTTGCTCACTAGGTCCTCGAACTTTGCTTGGTTCTCCGACTCAAAGTCTGCGCTCACCAGACTGCATTTGTACTGCCGATTTCCCAACTCTCTGTGTCTGGAGCTCTGGAGCTTTTCTATAGCCTCTTCTCAAGTCCTGCAGTTTTGGTGCTTTTGTCAGATCAGCCCTCCTTAACTTCTTTCAAATTCTTCATCTGGGTGTAGCATGTTAAGAACCCCCCCTTGGTCTCAGTTTCACCGATGATCATATTGTATTGTTTGGTACGTTGCCACCTTTGTTAGTCAACCTTAGAGAGATTCTGTAGTCAAGAGTAGTTAGAGCGGCGATATTTATTGTTGTATAACTATGTACATCTTCACACTAGTCTGAGTGACTCCTCCAACACCACACCCAGCTTCAATTCTCTTTCACATGATCTCTTACATCATCATGGTAGGAGGTATTCTTTACACACACTCAAGATTAACCCTTTCAGACCCTTATACTACGTTGTCCTCCCCAGACATTGTGACATGTGCACTGCCAACATGGGTCAATGAACAATGAGCAGCAAGGTACCCTGGCTAAATTTTCTCCTTTGCAGCCTAGAGACACCTGGATCAAGTATTGTGTTTCCATCACTTCAAAACTGAAATAAGTAAATTCAGCACAGACCAAGGATTGAACTTGGTCAATCAGAAGATTAAGCATATCAAATAGAGTGGCATTCTGGTGAATCTGCACTGCAACTTCTCCAAGTCCAATATATCCTTCCTGAGCTGTGATACCCAAAACAGAACACTGTACTCCAGCCAGGGTTTTTAGATTTTTAGATTTAGAGATACAGCACTGAAACAGGCCCTTCGGCCCATCGAGTCTGTGTTGACCATTAACCACCCATTTATACTAATCCTACACTAATCCCATATTTCTACCACATCCTCACCTTTCCCTATATTCCCCTACCACCTACCTATACTAGGGGCAATTTATAATGGCCAATTTACCTATCAACCTGCAAGTCTTTTGGCTGTGGGAGGAAACCGGAGCACCCGGAGGAAACCCACGCAGACACAGGGAGAACTTGCAAATTCCACACAGGCAGTACCCAGAATTGAACCCGGGTCGCTGGAGCTGTGAGGCGGCGGTGCTAACCACTGCGCCACTGTGCCGCCCACTGGGTCTGACTGAGGCTCTATGCAAATATAGTGTAACCTCTCCCCATTGTATTCCAGCCCACATAAGATAAAGGCTAACATTCTATTCACCTTTTTGATTGCTTTTCGTCTGACTAACAGTTTGGAGACTAAGGTTACCCACTTAGAACGTGGTTGATGAAGCCACATAATAAGCAGATATGTCATTGAGCAAGCTATCGGCATGCTGAAAAAGCACTTCACGTGTCTGGACAGATCCTTTTATATACACTAGTCAGAGTCTCCAGAATGGTTGTGGTGTGCTGCACTCTGCACAACATTGTACAGCAGCAAAGTTTGGACCTGCAGGAGCAACGAGATGCAGAGTACCAAGCCTATTCAGATAATTCTGAGGAGGAGGGGAAATGTAATGCAGTTGAGGCCCAGCAGCGGCACCCAGACTGCACTCCACTCATCAGACAGCCACATGCAAATTCCACTTACACCACCCAGCCTCCCACCTCTCCCCAGCACAAAGCAGTCACACAAACAACCATGCATCCATTTCGCAGCCCCGCTTTGTTCCGCAACAATTCTTGTCTTACCGATCATCACAAGTGGAAAGGTCTTATGCCAGGCAGCAACCAAAAATGGGAATCACGGGGGAGTAGTGGAAACAAATAATATTTATGTGGCTCAAAAATTAAACAGTAACTTAACATTGTAACATTGTGTAACATGTCCATACCCATATAGAACTACAAATCTTTACTCTTTCTCTTCCTAGTACTTGTAAGTGGTGCAACCCCAGTGGTTTCAGCAGGGGGAGAGGCTGGCTGCTCAAATCCCTGCACTGACTGCTGAGATGCTCTTGACCAGTGTCCTCTGGACTTTGGAGCTCATGAGGGCCTCATCAAAGACTGCTTCACCTGTACCCGTGCAGGGGCAGACCCAGCCATCAGGACACAAGGCAGCATATGGGGTATTGGCTGAGGGTGGGGGCAAAGGGTGAGAACAGAAGTGCTTTGAGCTAAGTCCCCATTTCCATGACCCCTTTCACCATCATCCCTTTCGTGGTCCACCCGCACTTTCCTGCTACTAACAAACTAGAGAGCACTTTGCTGCAGATCAGTGGAGTGATGAATGGTCAAGGCTAGAGTTTCATCACTCCTAGTCCGGGTGGAATTCATAATATGCAAACCATCGGTGAGGGCCTGCATGCACTCATTTGATTGCCGTGTTTAATACTCCACGCTAGTGACTGCTTTTTTTATGGATGAAGACAACATCGCAAAGGCCTGCAATATCATGTCACTCAAGCTTGAGGCAAACTCCTCCAGTCTTTCTGCTGCATGCACAGTATGACTGCAAAGCCTGCCAGTACATTGCAAATTCTTTACTGCTGTTCCAGAAGAATCCTGTTCATCAATGGCCCCTGAGGTTCAATGTTGCGTACAGCTGAGCAGAGGTCTCTGACACGGACTCTCACTGCTGTCCCTGTCTCCAACATCTTCTCTTGCTCACTTGTGCGATGTGAGTCGCTCGATGAAAGCCCAACCCTCTTCCTTACTGGTCCCACCAAAGAGTGAGTATCTGAGATGGTTCATGGTCTGCATGAGCCCTGTGACGGTACAGCCTCAAGAGTGCATGACCTCCTCTGAGGTGTTGTCACCATCCTCCAGAACTATCACCTGTGGGATGCTTGAAGGCCCTGTGGGAGATTAAAGGCATGAATTAAAACTGTCAAGGTAAAAATGTTTTAAGTGATTATTATGTCTGTGATCATATTTCACTCGTGGCTGACATCATGATTATGCGTTGTATACCATGTAGCTGTCTGGTCTTTAATTCTGTCACCAAGTAGCTGGGAGGCCCCCATCTCTGATCAGGCACACCGAGACTCCATTGATGTCCACTGCCTTCTCCTCTGCAGCTGTCAGTTGCGAGTTGCGAGTTGTGAGAACCTCTGGTTCTCTGCCTCTCCTTTGTGTTCTCTGTTCTCTTCTCTTGCAAGGAGGGAAAGAAAAGAGCGATGAGTGAGAGTAATGGCATGTTGTTGGACAGATGGATGGAGAGCATTTGTTGAAAATGACTATGAGGGAGAGGCATGACGTTTCATGAAGATGAGTGAGAGTGCCAGTGATGGACAGACAGATGGGGATGTGAGGAAGTGCCTAGACAGAGAAGGAAGGATGCATCTGCAGTTAAGTTGATGTGAGGAGTGATGTGCTGGAGTAAATTTGACATGGCAGAGTGAGGAGGTTGGGCTGATTCACACATCAGGACTCACCTTCCTGCCCTGCTTATATCATTCAACCACTTTTGGAATTGAATTCAGGAGCATGGCTCCTTGCTCTTGCTGTTGACCTCCTCCACTACCTCCAGCCATACCATTTGTCAGTTCTGATGAAGGGTCACTGACCTGAAACGTTAACTCTGCTTCTCTCTCCACAGATGCTGCCAGACCTGCTGAGTATTTCCAGCATTTCTTGTTTTCATTTCAGATTTCCAGCATCTGCAGTATTTTGCTTTTATTATTCCAGCCATACCTTCTTGTTTAACTGGCAGGTTTCTTCCTCCAGTCAGTAGGAAACTGTATGTCCTTGCCGGCCCTTACAGCCCTTGCATCACATCTAGGAAGGCATCAATAAGAAACACGCAGCCTTTGAGTGTGTGTATTCCATTCTGTCACTTCTTCTTTGTGTTCTGCTCCAACTCCAGAATCCATCAAATTTCATGCTTGCAATGTTCATTTAAATGGAAGAGTTGAAATTGACTCATGCGGGTCGTCATCACGCATGCTCAAGTTAATTGGTGGGGAAACCTGGAAATAATAATGTTAATGTCGTGGCTGGGTTAAAAAGCCACTGACAGCCATGCTACACTTACAGGTTTCCTGCAACCTACTGGACCCCCGTCCCAGAGTTAGTCACGCAAACCAATACTATGAACAAAAATTGTTTCGGTTCTGGAGATGCCTTAATTCTTTCCAACATTAACAGATCAAAACAATTCTTCAGACATTTAATAAAGCTCAAACCTATCTTTGCACTTCTCTAGCTAGTTAAATCATGTGCACAAAATGTGAATTTTATACAAGTCTAGTGGCTGGCTGCCCTCTGGTGATAGCTGCACGTCGGATGGAAACCATGAGGATTGCAAAGATCCCTGCACATCAGTAAGCAAAAATGGCAAAAACCTGAATATATTTCAGTCTTGTATGTTTGAACTTCTCTATTGAAAATTTTGGAAAGAAAATGGTGAGCATAATTGATGCAAAATTGTCTGATAAACAATTTCCCTGAAACTGGAACTTGGTTTCATAATAAACTCTCACAGAAACATGATAGATCAGTGAAGCAAAATGAATATGTAGATCTCTTTCTATAATATATGTATTATCTCGATATATCTTGTGACAAGTTGGGTTCACAATTCAGGCCTCAGATGTCTCTCTAATTTCATTGGATTATATTACTGTTTTATACCTTCTAATTGGGGATTTCTTTCAAGGATTTTAAATGGAATTGTATTTAATTGCTTTGAATTATCATGTAAATTCACAAAAGATAAGAAATATAAAGCCCACACTTTGAAATGTAAATGCTAGAGCTAGAAAATTCCGTAAAATGATCTTTTCCAATGTCTTGTTTGCATATCAAATATATTTAAAACTAATGTTAATGCATGAACTGTAGTCATTGAACACTGAAGCGCTTTGATCTTTGGTTACTTTACTTTTCTTGATCAGTAGCAGATCTCTCAGACCTTTGCACGTAGATGTCTGAAATTGAGTAGAAGATTGTGGCATAAGAGCAGCATTGCACCTTTTCTTCCCCAAGGAATTTTGTGTGCAACTGAATTACGCTGGTTTTACACTGAAACATCACTACGTGCGAATTTCCTCACAATTCCTAAACATGTAATGAAACAGTTTCTTTTGGCTTGTGTAAGATCCAGGTTGATGCTGTGAGGTGGCTATGTTGCAAAAAGGAAAACAATTGCAGGGAGGCATGACTCTGGCCTACGCTAACCTGCTATTGAGTACCCTGGAGGGTGAGTCAGGTTTACAGTAGGCTGATGAGTAGAAATATGAGACTTGATACAACAACTGTTGGAAGGTGTTATCTGGAGGCCAGGTATGAGAACATGCACTCATATCTGCATGACAGTATTGTAGAGCAGGAAGTTGTGCACCTCCAAAATATGGAACCACCATTTGATGAAGTGTGGCATATCCATGCTGTGGTCAATGCACTCACAAATTTTATGATGACTTGTGCTGTTTGAAGGAGTGCTGGTTGGAAAATTGGTACCTGGTGTCCTTGATTTTCCATCAATTCACTGCCAGTGGACTATGTCTGTGGAAACTGCCATCCAGGTTTAGATAGCCAGAGTGATTTGTCTTGATTGTTCACCAGCTGCATAAATACTTGTAGAGTGATGGGAGTGCTGACTGAACTTTATGCCATCACTAATGGAATCATATAAAGGAATGTACTTGTACTTAGCTGTTTGCACTCTTCTTCATTGACCACACTTGATAACATAGAGCAATTCAGCTTCTACATCTTCTGTACATCTGAGAAGCCCTTCTAGTGAAAAAACTACAAGCTACAACTAAGATGAAAGAGCATTTCATACATGAAATATTTTTGCTGATGACTTCTCTCTAGTTGCACACTCAAGAAGACTTGGAGCTCATTAGTGACCACATGGTAAGCAAGTACAGTCATACAAATCTATCTTGCAGGGCAAGTATCTATCATAACTTGAAGAGAGCTGCACCAAGCTAAATGTTAAAACCTTGTCTGGGCTGTGTGTTAAATTATGAGACTCTCTAGTATAAGAAAAGCCAGCAGTACATTTGGAAGAGTGATAAAATGAGGATAATTTTTTGAATCCATACTGCCAGTGAGGAGCCTCTGATTTTTCTAATACAATTTGACAGTGGATGAGGCTCCCCACTGGAAACACAAACTCAGCAATGAGCAAGCTGGTGAGATGGAATACGTGGCAATATTAGCTGGTATGATTATCAATGCTTTTATATGAAGCCGTTGCTGTGACAGCGATAATGTGAACAACAACAGTAAGCTGTCGATCTGATGCAAACTGGGGGCAGCATTTTGTCTGGCCAGCAGGAGCGGGAATGGAGGCGCGGGGCCGAAAAATCAGAACGGACATTCTCGCCCAGAAACCTGACGTCGTGATATTGGTTCTGGATTTTTGTCAGTGGCAGGAAAGCTCCAAGGCGGTGTTGCCAACCCGTGTAGCGAGACTACAATTTAAATTGGTGAACAGTTTGCTTTTACTACATTTGCATGGACGTAATCTCACTTTTATCGTGGGTTTTTAAATTTAGCCAACAGTGTGCAGGGATCACGTGCCTTCTGATTCCTGGCTGTTTAAAGTTGGCTGCACCGAGGTGAGGCCTCAGTGATGCTGCAGGAAGGCAGCCATGGGGAGCAGTAGTTAAAGGGAGCGGAGGCCATTGACGGCCAGTGGTGCTGGGCATTCTGCTTAGGTGGGTTATGTGTTGGGTGGGCGGTCTCTCAGGTGGGCCATATCTCGCATGGAAAGGTCTGGTGGGCTATATCTGGGGTGCAAATATCGTGTGGGTTTTATCTCGGGTGCTGGGCTCTCTGCAAGGGTGGACACAGAGGGGCAATAGCGCATATTCCGAGGGGCCACTAATCAGCTGGCATGGGTCTCATACACCCCATCTTTGTGGACCTCCATGCCACGCAGCAGCGGCTCAGAGGGAGGGAGGGAGGGCCAGGATGTCGTAGCGCCTGTCTGTGAATCTCCAATAGAAAAGCGGCAGCAGCCAACCACGTCAATAAGAGCCTATCCGCATCAGAGAAAGTACCAGAGTCACCTCAGCTCCCTCCAAATGTCTGAGCGGCAGTGTCAGCGAAGACTGCAGCTCTCCAGGCAGGCCAAGAACGACTTATGCACCATGCTGGAGCATGAGTTGCGACCCATGGGCTTTGGTGGACACCCAATGCCCATGGTCCTGAAGATCACCATGGCACTCAACTTCTATGTTTCGGGCTCTTTCCACTGGGGACATATGCTGGGTGCCCCAGGCAGCAGTCCACTGTTGCATCAAGACGTGACCAATGCCTTGTTCTAGAGGGCCGGCAACTATCCCAAACCAACCCTGACAGTCAGGCAGAGAGGGCCATCGGCTTCAGGGCCATCGCTGGATTTCCCAGGTGCAAGATGTCATCAACTGCACTCGTGGCCATCAAGGCTCCCACAGAGCAGTCAGCGGCCTTCATCATCAGGAAGGACTTCCATTCAATCAACTTTCAACTGGTCTGCAATCACCAAAAGTGTTTCCTGCAGGTGTGTCTCCGTTTCCCAGGCAGCTACCATGATTCCTACATACTTGGACAGTCCCAGGTGCCACAGCTTTTCAGGTTCCTCCTCACCTTCAGGAATGGATTCTCAGGGACAAGGGCTATCCATTGAAAACATGGCTACTAACACCTGTGAGGAACCCTTGCACAGCAGTAGAGGAGAGGTACGACACCTGCCACTGCTCCACCCGAGCAACCATAGAGCAGATGAGATTCCACTGCCTTGGTCGATCCGGTGGAGACCTACAGTATGTCCCAGCAAGGGTGTCGCATATTGTGGTGGTCTGCTGTGCTCTGCACATGCTAGCATAGCAGAGCGGGGAGGCCTTGCATGAAGATGAAATGATTGGATGAGGACCGGTGATCAATGGAGGAGGGTACTGAGCAGGCACCACTGGATGTTGAACCCCTTGTATCGGAGACCAGGACCACTGAGAGACGGGCAAGGAAGGCAAGAGACAATATCATACATACCCAGTTCCTTCCATAATGATGGCCTTTCAAGGTGAACTCAGTAAAGACTCACCTCACCGTATTCCACCTGTTGCCTTCTCTCTGCCTCGATTCCGTGCCTAACGCCCAGTTTCATCATGCACTTTGGTACATCTCAGATGCTTACCATAGGCGGCCTGTGCCTATACTGGCTGCCCATTGAGGGAGAAAGGGTGAAAGCAGCATCTCCCACTTCAGGCATGAAAAAAATAAGCATTTTGCAACAGTGAACGTGAACTCTATAACACTAATCGCAGAAAGAAAAGTAAAGGCCAAATGTAATACACCTGTGAATCCCCAACTGTATGTAGGCGCTCTTTATACGTTTTCGTATGCTTCTGTGTGGTCTGATCCCTGACAGCTGAGATGGAGGCAGGCTGCTGATCAGGCTGCCCCTTGGCCTGGGATGACTTCGGCGGCCATCTTCTGGGTGCCTGAGGCCTGGAAGGCCCTGGTCGCCTGAGGGGTTCCTGCATGGGTGTAGGAGCCTCCTCAGTCATCACGACTACCAGAGCTGAATGCCCTGAGTGGAGCCCCTGGATGTGGAGATCAGCCCTTCCTCCTTTTTAAGGCTCATTTGAATCTCCCTGCTCCCCAGAGAAGGATAAGGAGCAGGGGAAGTCTCCAGGCTCCTGTTCCTTCTCTCGTCTTGCCACTGCTGCATTGAGCTTATGGCCAAAGCAATGGTGTGTAGGTCTGCACGTATCTGTGGCATCTGGCTCTCCATGAGGGTCACCAACCTCTCAATGGAGGAAGCCCTGAGCTTACATGACTGAGACATGGCAGCACTCATGGCATGGATGGACCCCTACATCGTCCGCTCATAGCTGCCTATGGTCTCTGGCAGCTCCATCAGATGTTGTCTTACCTCTCGCTGCAACTCCAGCATGCCCTGTTTTGCTGGCACCAGAGGCTGGCCATCAGCCTGGGCCTCAACATGGGCCTGTACTCCCACAGTCCTCCAACTGTCAGTGGCCTCAGCTGTCACAGCTTCCGTCAGCTGCTCAGGCACGTGTGTGGTTCTCTCGCCAGCTTGTGACCATGAATCTAATCCCAAGCGCATCCCCAGTGAGATGAAAGTATCAGTGCTGGTGGATGATGCATCCTCTGTCTGCTCCTCTGCCTCCTCAGGGGTCGATTACAGCCCCCATCTCACCAGCTGCACTTGCCTGTGGCGTTCGATGACCTCCATGAGAAAACAGAAACATGTGTTGGTTTGGTTGTGCAGATCTCCTCATGCCATCCATGTGTGATGTGGATCTCCAGAGATGTGGTGGAGGTCACATGCACACAATCCTCACTCTCTTGTGCAGATATTCCAGTCTCACTGCCTGCGATTGAACGGCTGCCCATGGGCCCTCTTGCTCCAGAGCCTCCTCGCCAGCCGATATCAGAGGGCAAAGATCAGGGATCCCTCTGCTGGTCCTTGAGGTCTCCCTGGTATTATGGGCCCGTTTGTCCTAGAGTCATAGAGTCATACAGCACAGAAGCAGGCCCTTCGGCCCATCGTGTCTGTGCCGGCCATCAAGCACTACCTATTCTAATCCCATTTTCCAGCACTTGACCCGTCTTAAATGTTGTGATGGTTCCTGCCTCTACCACCTCTTCAGGCAGTGTGTTCCAGATTCCAACCACCCTCTGGGTGAAAATATTTTTCCTCAAATCCCCTCTAAACCTCCTGCCTCTTTCATAAATCTATGCCTCCTGGTTATTGACCCCTCTGCAAAGCGAAAAAGTTTCTTTCTATCTAATCTATCAGTGCCCCTCATGATTTTGTATACCTCAATCATGTTCCCCCCTCCGCTTTCTCTGCTCTAAGGAAAATAACCCTAGCCTTTTCAGTCTCTCTTCGTAGCTGAAACACTCCAGCCCAGGCAACATCCTGGTGAATCTCCTTGGCACCCTCTCCAGTGCAATCACATCCTTCCTATAGTGTAGTGCCCAGAACTGTACACAGTACTCCAGCTGTGGCCTAACTAGCGTTTTATACAGCTCCATCATAACCTCCCTGCTCTTATATTCTGTGCCTCGGCTAATAAAGGCAAGTATCCCATATGCCTTCCGAACCACCTTATCTACCCGTGCTGCTGCCTTTAGTGATCTATGGACAAGTACACCAAGGTCCCTCTGACCTTCTGTACTTCCTAGGGTCCTACCATCAATTGTATATTCCCTTGCCTTGTTAGTCCTCCCAAAATGTATAACCTCACACTTCTCAGGATTAAATTCCATTCGCCACTGCTCCGCCCATCTTACTAGCCCATCTATATCGTCCTGTAATCTAAGGCTTTCCTCCTCACTATTTACGGCATCACCAATTTTCATGTCATCCGTGAACTTACTAATCATACCTCCTATAGTCACGTCTAAATCATTAATGTACACTACAAACAGCAAGGGTCTCAGCACCGATCCCTGCAGTACACCATGGCCACAGGCTTCCACTCACAAAAACAACCTTCGATTATCACTCTTTTCCTCCTGCCACTAAGCAAATTTTGGATTCAATTTGCCAAATTCCCCGGATCCCATGGGCTCTTATCTTCTTAACCAATCTCCCATGCGGGACCTTATCAAAAGCCTTACTGAAGTCCATGTAGACTACATCAACTGTTTTACCCTCATCTACACATCTAGTCACTTCCTTGAAGAATTCAATCAAGTTAGTTAGACACGATCTCCCCCTGACAAAGCCATACTGACTATCCCTGATTAATCCCCGCCTCTCCAAGTGGAGATTAATCTTGTCCCTCAGAATTTTTTCCAATAGTTTTCCAACCACTGATGTTAATTACCTGGTTTATCCTTGCTACCCTTCCTGTAAGTGGAAGGAGGGTCATAGTAAGACTTTGCAGGAAGTGTAGTAGAACAGTTATGCTGGTGGCAGCTACTTGTCTGCTGATGGTGTTTCCGACATGGCTCCTCCCCAAGTCCGCTCTCTGGGGAGGTAATGGGTCTGAGCTGTGAAAGGAGGCGGCCTGTGGCCAAGATGGATCCATGCATCTGCCAGGATGTGGTGATGCCTAACCCCCTTTGTGGTCACTCCCTCCCCATGTAGCGCTCCTTCCCACATAACCACATGCAAGCCCCGCCCCAAAGAAGAGAGAGGTATGGAGGACTCACCTTGGCAGAGCGAAGAAGGTCATTGACCTTCTTGCGACACTGGACCCAGTTCCAGGGGTGACACCAGGCTGCAGACCTCCTCTGCGATCTCCATCCAGGCTTTCTTGATCAGACGGGAGGATCTCTTCCTGCCATCCCGTGGAAAGAGGACCTCCCATCTTTCCCTTGCAACCTGGAGGAGGATCTCCAAGGAGGCATTGCCAAACCGTGGGGCTGCCTGGGGTCTTGCCTTGGACATGGTCCCAGCTCGCTCACGTTGTATCCCGATGGTCGGCAGTCCTGGTGCAGGGGGGTCCAGGAGTTACAGTCCTTGCAAGCAGCTACAGCGGTGGTGCGGGGGGTCCAGAAGTTCAAAATAACATCAGAGGGGTCCAATAGCACTCCAGTTTCACTGCTTCACTGGAAGGCTGCAATACAAGCAGAGTTGGCAGCGCTTTAATAATGCCGCCAGCACCTGCGTTGGAGTCATCTGATGCCGCAATCAGTGCCTCGGAGCCCTCATGCAATTGGACAGGTCTCACGCTTCCAATATGTTAAGTGGCCGGCCAGCTGCACAGGTCACATGCGGCGATGGCATCTGCTTCCAGGTCTGCTGCTAGGACCCACGACGAGCTCACAAAATTCAGCCCTGGGTCTGGGAAATGTGTAGGAGAACTTTCCTCTGTCTTACTGGTTTTAACAGGCAGGACAATTTTAAAGACTCCAACAAGATTGACCATCTTCAAGCACAAAGAACCACCAGTACAGTACAGAAATCTCCCTTTATAACATTCAGAAACTTCAGTACATCAGAATTGTACTTTTCATTTAAGACAAACTAGGAAGTGACCTTTCGTCGCTTCATGATCATTAGTGACATATTGATGTCATGTAGGCCTGATGCAACTTGTGTAACTGGTAAAATCTGGAAATATCTCAAAATGATGACTGAAGAAGTTAGAAATGATGAAATGAGCCAAAGTTTATATTTGTATTTATATACCAATCTGTACACACACAAATCATTGCAATAAATGATACATTTTCTCTGTGTACCAACTTATAACCCAGTCTGCTCATTGCCAGCAGGGATGTATAGCCTGAGGCCCATATAGCTGAACTTTCCCATTAATGCAAAGTTAACTTCTTCAAATATCTTTGTGGTGCTTTGGGTGCTTCTTCAAGAACACTCTGGAAGTGCTAAGGGGGTCAGGAGATGTGCCATCAGGCCCCAGCAGTTATCAAAGGTTTCTGGATGCCCATCAAGAGTTGGAGATTAAGCAAAGATAGGACCACCCTTTGCTGCTGCACCTATTAGAAGGAAATAGCCATCCAGGAGGAAAATCTTCAATTCTTTTCCAAAGCCTTCTCCAAAATGTTCATTACAAATGAAATCTGATCATTTACGGGACTTCCTCGGTGCAGTGAGACACTTTATTGCCATCTCTGCAAGTACTGTAATGAACTGCAAAATACAACAATGTTACAAATATCTTTTTTTGTATTTGTTCATGGGATGTGGGTGTCAGCGGCAAGGTCAGCATTTATTGCCCATCCCTAATTGCTCTTGGGAAGCAGCTGCTTACTTGAACTCATTGGAGATGGTCAGTGCTTGACATTTGTGTGGCATGAATGTCACTTGCCACTGAGCAGCTCAAGCCTGAATCTTGTCCAGGTTGCGCTGCATGTGGGCATGGTTGTTTCATTAAGGTATTGCAAATGGAACTGACCACTGTGCACTCATCAGCGAACATCCCCTCTTCTGACCTTATGATAGAGCAAAGGGCATTGAAGAAACAACAAAGATGTTTGGACCTAGGATGCTGCCTTGAGGAATTCCTGCAGCGATACTGTGGGGCTGAGATGATTCATCTCCAACAACTACAACCATCTTCCTTTTGTGTTAGGTTTTCCCCCTGATTCCCATTAACTTCAGTTTTACTAGGACTACTTGATGCCACAATCAATGTTAAAAGCAATCAATCTGGAGTTCAGTTCTTTTATCCATGTTTGGACCACGACTGTAATGAGGTCTGGAGCCAAGTGGTGCTGGCAGAGCCCAAACTAGGCATCCGTGAGCAGCTTATTTGTGAGTTAAGTGCTTCTTGATAGCACTGTCAGCGACACCTTCCATCACTTTGCTGAGAAGAAGCTCTCTGGATTACCTGGACAATTTTTCACATTGTCGGGTAGATGCCAGTGTTATAGCTGTACTGGAACAGCTTGGCTAGGGGCACGGCTAGTTCTGGAGCACAAGTCTTCAGCATTATAGCCGGGATATTATCAGGGCACAAAGCCTTTGCTGTATCCAGTGTTTCTTGGTGTCAAGTGGAGTGAACTGAATTGGTTGAAGACTGGCATCTGATGCTGGAGATTTCAGGAGGACACCAAGATGGGTCACCCACTCAGCACTTCTGGCTGAAGATTGTTGCAACCGCTTCAGCCTTGTCTTTTGCACTCATGTGCTGGACTGTGCCATCATTGAGGATGGGACTGCTCATGGAGCCTCCTCCTCCAGTTAGTTGCTTAATTGCCCACCACCATTCACGATTGGATGTGTCAGGACTGCAGAGCTTTGATCTGATACATTGGTTAGCTTTGCTTAGCTCTGTCTAGAGAAGGCTGCTTCTGCTGTTTAGCATGCATGTAGTGCTGTGTTGTAGCTTCACCAGGTTGGCACCTCATTTTTTGGTATGCCCAGTGCTCTGGTCATGCTCTCCATTATAATGCTAGCAAGGCCTAGCTGAACATCTTGAAGAACTCTGATAAATCTGGAACATCAACATGCTTAGGATACAGACATCAGCGTTGTGCAATACTAACTAATCTATCAAAGTACATGTGGAAATAGTAATATGATATTTTTAACTTTGTAAATACAATCCAGTCAGTTTCCATAAATACTTATACAGCCATCAGGATTTTGCCAAAGTACATGCTCATGCTCATGAAGCTCATGCTTCAATCTACAAAGAGAGAGAGAAGGAAAACAATTGCACAACTATGGCAACTTGCATTTATATAGTGACATTAAAAAAGCAAAAACATCCCAAGGGGCTTCGCAGGAGCATTATCAGACAAAATTTGACGCTGAGCCATATAAATAGATAGGATATGTGATCAAAAACTGAGTGAAAGAGATAGATTTAAGGAGCAAACTAAAGGAGAGGGAGCTGGAGACATTTAGTGAGGGAATTCCAGAGCTTAGGGCTTAGGTAGCTCAAAGTATGCCAGCCAATGATAGGACATTTGGGCAAGTTCAAGGGGTCAGAATTGGAGGAATGCAGATATCTTGGTGGGTTGTAGGGCTAGAGAAGGTTACAGAGCTAGGAAGCAGTGTAAAAGAGAGAAGAGTGGGTCTAAGACTAGTATTTTAAACTTAAATAAGGGCAACTATGTGCACATGAAAGCTGGGTTAGCTGAAGTGAACTGGGCTACTAGGCTAGGAGATAGATCAATAGAGAAGCAGTGGCAGACATTTAAGGGGATATTTCAGAATGCTCAGAATAAGTATATTCCTACTATAAAGAAAAACTCTAAGGGGAGGACCCACCATCTGTGGTTAACTAAAGAAGTTAAGGAAAGCATCAAACATAAGGATAAGGCATATAATTGCTCAAAGATGAGTGACAGTACAGATGATTGGTCAGAACAGCAAAGAATGACTAAAAGGTTAATCAGGACAAAGAAATTAGAGTACGAGAGGAACCTTCACAACAGCGGGCGGGGAGGCAGCAAGCCGGTATCTATAGGCCAGTTAGCTTGAAGTCTGATACGGGGAAGGTGTTAGAATTGATCATTAAGGAGATTGTAGCTGGGCACTTAGAAAAACTCAAGGTAATCGGGACTAGTCAGCATGGTTTTGTGAAAGGGAAATCATGTTTAACCAATTTGTTGGAGTTCTTTGAAGGAGTGACATGCACTGTGGATCAAGGTGAGCCTGCTGATGTACTCTACTTGGATTTCCAGAAGGCATTTGACGAGGTGCCACTTAAAAGGTTATTGAGCAAAGTAGGAGCTCATGGTGTAGGGGGTAGCATATTAGCATGGATAGAAGATTGGCTGGCTGGCAGAAAACAGGGAGTATGCATAAATGGGTCCTTTTCTGATTGGCAGGATGTGACCCGTGGAGTCCTGCAGGGGTCTGTGCTGGGACCTCAACTCTTTACAATATATATCAGTGACTTAGATGAGGGGAGCGATGGCATGGTAGCTAGATTTGCAGGTGACACAAAGATAGGTAGGAATGTATGTTGTGAAGAGGACATAAGGAGGTTCAGACCAACGTAGGTTGAGTGAGTGGGAAAAAATCTGGCAAATGGTGTATGATGTGGGAAAATGTGAAGTTGTTCACTTTGGCAGGAAGAATAAAAAAGCAGAGTATTACTTAAACGGAGAACAACTGCAGAATTTCAAGGTCAGAGGGATCTAGGTGTTCTAGTGCATGAGTCACAAAAAGTTAGTATGCAGGTACGCCAAGTAATAAAGCAGGCTAATGGAATGCTATCCTTTATTACAAGAGGAATTGAAAATAAAAGTAAGGATGTTATGCTTCAGTTATACCGGGCATTGGTGAGACCACATCTCGAATACTGTGCAGTTTTAGTTTCCTTATTAAGGAAGAATGTAAATGCGTTGGAGGCAGTTCAGAGGAGGTTTACTAATTGATACCTGGAATGAGCGGGTTGTTTTATGAGGAAAGGTTGGATAGACTGGGCTTGTTTTCACTGGAGTTTAGAAGAGTGAAGGGAGACTTGATTGAAGTATATACGATCTTGAATGGTCTTGACAAGGTGGATGTGGAGAAGATGTTTCCTCTTGTGGATGAGCCCAGAACTAGGGGGCACTGTTTCAAAATTAGAGGTCGCCCTTTTAGGACAGAGATGAGGAGAAATATTTTCTCCGAGGGTTGTGTGACTTTGGAACTCTGCTGCAGAAGGTGGTGGAGGCAGGGTCATTGAATATTTTTACAGCGGAGGTAGATAGATTCTTGTTAGGTAAGGGAATCAATGGTCATTGGGGGTAGATGGGAGTGTGGAATTCGAGACACAAACAGGTCAGCCATGATCTTATTAAATGGCAGAGCAGGCTTGAGGGGCTGAATGGCCTAATTCTGCTCTGAATTCCTAAGTTCATATGTTCGTATGACCATGGAGGGGTTTGAAAACAAGGTTGAGAATTTTAGAATAGATCTGTTGCTGGACTGCAAGCACAGGGCTAGTGGATGAACAGGGCAAGTTAGACAGCAGAGGTTTGGATGAGCTCAAGTTTATAGAGGTTAGAAGATGGGAAGCCAGTCAGGAGAGCATTGGAATAGTCAAGTCTGGAGGTAACAAAGGCATACATGAGGGTTTCAGCAGCAGCTGAGCTGTGGCATGGGCAGAGATGGGCTCATAACAGTTTCAGTAAGTTTGTCTAGTGGATGGCTAAGCCTTACAGACCAGGAAAGTCCCTGTTTTGATCCTTGGCCAGTGCTGAGTTAACTGGTTTTACCAGGTGTTCCTGGCCATCAGTCAGTTTTCTCTGAGTTTGCAGTGGCTATGTGAGATCTGCACCAAATGAGCCAGCACCACTAGAATGGGGTTTTGCACAATATAAAAGTACCTTGGTGGGGTAGCAATTATAATTTATTTCAGCACTGAGGGGTTGTGGAGGCATCTTAAGGTTCCCACTTCTGGCCACTATCCAAGTATTCCTGGTATTCATTTGGATGTCTTCTCATGTGTAGGTCAGTCAGGATAGTGTTAGATTTGGTTGTATGGCCTGTTACAGTAGACTATTCTCCTATCTTGGCTCAGCATGAATAATAGCCACTTGTACAAGATATCAAAGGCTCCCTAAAGGCAATGAAACTGTGCCCCCAAATATGAAAGAACAGCAACAGTAAGCAGCCAATGTGTTTTAGAAAAAATATTGAACAAGAGAGTTCCAAGAATATGCACTAGAGGACAGTGTGGGCACATTTAGAAAATAACCAGCACTCGATTGGTAAATGGCTTGCCAGTCCATTCTAAAATTAGATTTGAACACAGTAAAATTATTTTGTTTAATTGTAGTGTGTATAAGGATGTAGAATATCAGATGCTCGGCCCTGTAGAAGTGAAAGCAAATGATGAATCACTGTGAAATGCACACTATGGAAACATAGAAACATAGAAAATAGGAGCAGGAGTAGACCATTCAGCCCTTCGAGCCTGCTCCGCCATTCATTATGATCATGGCTGATCATCCAACTCAGTAGCCTGTTCCTGCTTTCGCCCCATACCCTTTGATCCCTTTAAACCTAAGAGCTATATCTAACTCCTTCTTGAAAACATACAATGTTTTGGCCTCAACTGCTTTCTGTGGTAACGAGTTCCACAGGCTCAGCACACTCTGGGTGAAGAAATTTCTCCTCATCTCAGTCCTGAAAGGTTTACCCCGTATCCTTAGACTATGACCCCTGGTTCTGGACTCCCCCTCCATTGGGAACATCCTTCCTGTATCCACCCTGTCAAGTCCTGTTAGAATTTTATAGGTTTCTATGAGAACCCCCCCCTCACTCTTCTGAACTCCAGTGAATATAATCCTAACTGACTCAATCTCTCCTCATAAGTCAGTCGGCCATCCCAGGAATCAGTCTGGTAAACCTTCGCTGCACTCCCTCTATCACAAGAGCATCCTTCCTCAGATAAGGAGACCAAAACTGCACACAATATTCCAGGTGTGGACTCACCAAGACCCTGTATAATTGCAGCAAGACATCCCTGCTCCTGTACTCGAATCCTCTCGCTATGAAGGCCAACATACCATTTGCCTTTGTTACCACTTGTTGCACCTGCATGCTTACCTTCAGTGACTGGTGTACGAGAATCTTGCTGCATATTCCCCTCTCTCAGTTTATAACCGTTCATATGGAGCCTAAATTCATTAGCAACCCAAACTGGGCCCGATTCTGATTTCACACAGGCTACTTACCAGAACAGGGAGCCACAAGGACAAAAATAAAAATGCCTTGGGCCTCACCACCATGATGCAGGCAAGTTGTCGGTGCTTTGATGCAGCACATCTTTCAGGGCCAAACAAATTTTGGCTTGTGCCAAGGCCCATTGCTAAGTCAAGAAAGTTGGCATGTGGTGGGTGGAAGACGATCGGAATATGTGTGAGGGCAGCCCAGCAGAGGCCCACAATTATTTTGTGGAGGCAGAAGGAGCATTCCATAATGTTATGAAAGCAGCATCCAATGATCCTTTTTAGGATTGTCGGTTATGTGCCTCAGGATCCAGAAATATGAAACTAATTTAGCAATCTGTTTCTGAAATGGATAGATGAGCCTCACTGAATTGAATTGAGACTTGTGATCAATTCAGACAACCACCAGGGGCACCTTTAAAAAAAAAAAAATGCCCACAACCTACTTAGCCTGGCCCCAATACCCATGCAGACTGCGTGCAGGCTACTGCCCTCTAAGTTACTCATCATTGAGTCCATTTTCCTTGTAAAATGGGTTTAAGAGTGTTGAATTTAGATCCAATGATCCCCGTCATAGGCCTTCTTGCTGTTTACTAAAAGGTGAGGAAGACCAGAGTGAAAGCAAGACTT
This sequence comes from Heterodontus francisci, assembly GCF_036365525.1. Lineage (NCBI taxonomy): Eukaryota > Metazoa > Chordata > Chondrichthyes > Heterodontiformes > Heterodontidae > Heterodontus > Heterodontus francisci. The sequence goes on from NC_090376.1 coordinate 81,313,639, forward strand.
GCATTTGTATAATGTTTTTCACAACCTCAGGACAGCCAAAAGTGTGCTACTCAAGTACTTTGAAGTGTAGTCACTGTTGTAATGTAGGAAACATGGCAGCCAATTTGTGCACAGCAAGATCCCACAAACATAAATTATAGATGACCAGATAATCTGGGCTAATGATTCCACTTGGTTCACTTTACCTAATATTCTTTCAAGAACAAAGAACAGTACAGCACAGGAACAGGCCATTCGGCCCTCCAAGCCTGTGCCAATCTTGATACCTGTCTAAACTAAAACCTTCTGCACTTCCGGGGACCGTATCCCTCAATTCCCATCCTATTCATGTATTTGTCAAGATGCCTCTTCAACTGCTTTATCATTTCTGAAAGAGATCATGTCACTTTTTTTTTTGGATTGGTTAAGAATGAATATCAGTGTTGACATTCAGAATATTGATACTGAACCTCAAGATAATAGAAATGGATATAAGCAGTGTAATTCCAGAGCAGGAATAGATGGGCTGGGGAATTGGGGTGTCCTGTATAATCTGTCCTTGAACCTGAAAAGGGACATTTCTAACTATATACCCAGGTCTGGCCACATTACTGCAGGAGTGGATATTAATGCCATCAATAGCTATCTTTTAGGTGTGACGAGGTTACCATTTTTTTGCTAAAACTCGAGAATCTGTATTTTTAAAAACTGAAAATGATTTCATGGACATTGAATCATCTGGAGATTGCTGAACTTTGTGCGTGCTTTTTTTTTAAAAGGAAGATTGACAAAAGGTTGACCGGTAATCAAGTTTTTTCTGGAAGGCACATGATTTCAAGTAAACATAGCAGGGGTTTGTGTTGTGAGAAGACATGATTTACGATTATCATAGAACTTGCCTGAAAAAAGCTGGTTTCATTTTGAACTGTTAAAAGTCAGTTGGGTTTTGGATAAAAAGAAGCAGTTGGAGTTTGTTTATGGACCTACCAGGAGATCAGAAGAAAATCCAGACAACGGTTACCTTTCTTTGAAGAGTCCTTGCTCTTAAAACGCAAATCTTGTATGAAGTTGTACTGTTGCCTCCTGTATTTTGAAGAACCCTTGCATTTTTAAAAGGATTTTGCATTGAATGTGTAAGAACTGAAACCTTTATTGCTGCACACCTGATGGAAGACCTATGAGAAGCCTTCTGTAGTTGAATTTCTTTGAATGCCTACCCAAATAGACTGTTCATTAACATTGCCTGGAAAGATTCCTAGCGGCAGTCACCTATTCACCTTTGCGACACCTCGCCAAACCAAAGTACTTCCATATCTGCTATCCAGTACAAGTTTTTTTTTAGTCCTTCTATTTCTTTGTAACAGCTGAAAACAAAAATCAATTTTTTCCCAGTTAACTGGTTGTGTATGTGAGTGACTGTGTGCGTGAGGGCTAGGATTAAAAAGAGGCTTTAATATTTCAGTTTGTTTATATATTTGCTTCATTATTGATTAAGATTTGGTTTATAATAAATGGATAATTTTGTTGTTTATTAAAGAAAGTTGGTTGGTTTCCTTTATTCTGGGGACAAATAGAGTATCTAACTGACTTTTTCAGTAAGTGGGAAAATTTATTGATATGTTGTGACTTGTGGAGAAGTGGGACTAGATTAACAATCCCACCTCGGTCGTAACACAGGGTCAACACAATTATGCTGTAAATTAAGTTGTCTGACCTTGAATATTATGTTGATTGAAATTAAGAAGTGTGGACTGGGCTAGTTGGATTTATCAATCATTGCAAAATCCAACATCTCCGCCATGTCAGAAGTTCTCAGCTCCACTTCGATGATTGACGTGGTGCCCAATTGAAGTAAGTCAGGCAATGAGAATAAGAAACAATACAAATTTATTGATTGGGTACATTAGAACGGACAATTCTTTAATCCTTTTCCTACCATCGTGTTCAATGTAGCAAAACAAGCTCTTAGACTGTAATAGTTTCCAAAAGGTACCGTAGCTTCATATGTTTGCAGCAACAGGGGTAATATACGTTGTACCACAATGATTAGTTCAGAACTTTGTAGGCTTTGGTGTTGACGAGGGGAGTTTCCTTTCATACTCTTTGATCAGATACTCTATCCAGGAATGAGCTGTAAGTTTAACTGTGTACCGCGGACTTCAGAATTTTAAGTACAGCACAAACATTTCTATTTCTCTCGCACTTTCTGTCTACATATATCCATAGTGCCTTGAAGGGAGTTTTTTTTATTCATTTCATGGGATGTGGGCATAGCTGGCAAGGCCAGCATTTGTTTCCCATCCCTGATTGTCCTTGAGAAGATTGTGGTGAGCCGCCGCCTTGAACTGCTGCAGTCCATGTGGTGCGAGTACACACACAGTGTTGTTAGGAATCGAGTTCCAGGATTTTGATCCAGCAACAGTGAAGGAATGATATATTCCCAAGTCAGGATGGTGTGTAACTTGGAGGGAAACTTGCAGATGGTGGTGTTCCCACATGTCTGCTGCCCTTGTCCTTGGTGGAAGAGGTTGCGTGTTTGGAAGCTGCTGTCGAAGGAAGCGTGGTGAGTTGCTGCAGTGCATCTTTTATATGGCACACACTGCTGCCAACATGCGCTGGTGCTGGAGGGAGTGAATGTTTATGATGCTTGATCGGGTGCCGTTCAAGCCGGCTGCTTTGTCCTGGATGGTGTCGAGCTTCTTGAGTGTTGTTGGAGCCGCACCTATCCAGGCAAGTGGAGAGTATTGCATCACACTCCTGACTTTTGCCTTGTAAATGGTGGACAGGCTTTGGAGAGTCAGGAGGTGGGTTACTTGCTGCAGAATTCCCAGCCTTTGACCTGTTTTTGTAGGCAAAGTATTTATATGGCTGCTCCAGTTCAGTTTCTGGTCAATGATAACTCCCAGGATGTTGATAGTGGGGGAATTCAGCATGGTAATGCCATTGAATGTCGAGGGGAGATGGTTAGATTCTCTCTTGTTGGAGATTCTCATTGCCTGACACTTATGTGGCGCGAATGTTACTTGCCACTTATCAGCCCAAGCCTTAATGTTGTCCATGTCTTGCTGCATATGGATATGGACAACTTCAGTATCTGAGGAATTGCAAATAGTACTAAACATTGCGCAATCATCAGCGAACATCTCCACTTCTGACCTTATGATGGAGGGAAGGTAATTGATGAAGCAGCTGAAGATGGTTGGGCCTAGGACACAATCTTGAGCTCCTGCAACAATGTCCTAAGGTCGAGATGGTTGTCCTCCAACAACCACAGCCATTTTCCTTTATGCTAGATATAACTCCAACCAGTGAAAAGTTTTCCCATTGATTCCATTGACTTCAGTTTTGCTAGGGCTCCTTGAATGCCATACTCGGTCAAATGCTGCCTTGATATCAAGGGCCGTCACTCTGACCTCACCTCTTGAGTTCAGCTCTTTTGTCCATGTTTGAACCAAGGCTGTATTGAGGTCGGGAGCTGAGTGGCCCTGGCGGAAGCCAAGCTGAGCATCAGTGAGCAGATTATTGCTAAGCAAGTGGCGATTGATAGCACTGTCGATGATACCTTCCATCACTTCGCTGAAGATTGAGAGTAGGCTGATGGACAGCACATACCTGGGCAATTTTTCACATTGTCACGTAGATGCCAGTGCTTGTAGATGTACTGGAACAGCTTGGCTAGGGGCACAGGTAGTTCTGGAGCATAAGTCTTCAGTACTATTGCCGGAATGTTGTCAGGGTCCATAGCCTTTGCAGTATCCAGTGCCTTCAGCTATTTCTTAATATCACATGGAGTGAATCGAATTGGCTGGAAACTGGCATCTGTGATGCTGGGGACCTCAGGAGGAGGCCGAAATGGATCATCCACTCAGCACTTCTGGCTGAAGACGTTCGCAAATGCTTCAGCTTTGTCTTTTTCACTGATGCTGGGCTCCTCCATCATTGAGGATGGGGATTTTTGTGGAACCACCTCCTCCAGTTAGCTGTTTAATAGTCCACCACCATTCATGGCTGGATGTGACAGGACTGCAGAACTTTGAACTAATCCGTTGGTTGTGGGCTCACTTAGCTCTGTCTATTGCATGCTGCTTCCACTGTTTGGCATGCAAGTAGTCCTGTGCTTTTGCTTCACCAGGTTGACACCTCATTTTTAGGTATGCCTGCTCCTGTCATGTTCTCCTGCACTCCTCATTGAACCAGGGTTGATCCCTTGGCTTGACGGTAATGGTAGAATGAGGGATATGCCAGGCCATGAGGTTACAGATTGTGGTTGAGTACAATTCTGCTGCTGCTGATGGTCCACAGCGCATCATGGATGTCCATGAGTTGCCAGACCTGTTCGAAATCTATCCCATTTAGCACGGTGGTAGTGCCACACAACACGACAGAGGGTATCCTCAATGTGAAGACGGGACTTCATTTTCACAAGGATTTTGTGGCAATCACTCCTACCAATATTGTTATAGACAAATGCATCTGAAACATGCAGATTGGTGAGGACAAGGTCTAGTAGGTTTTTCCCTCTTGTTGGTTCCTTCACTACCTGCCGCAGGCCCGATCTGGCAGATATGCCCTTCAGGACTCGGCCAGCTCGGTCAGTAGAGGTGCTACCAAGCCACTCTTGTTGATGGACATTGAAGTCCCTCATCCAGAATACATTTTGTGTCCTTGCCACCCTCAGTTCTTCTTCCAAGTTTTGTGTCCTTGCCACCCTCAGTTCTTCTTCCAAGTGGTGTTCAACATGGAGAAGTACTGATTAATCAGCTGTCGGAGGGCAGTAGACAGTAATCAACAGGAGGTTTCCTTGCCCATGTTTGGCTTGATGCCATGAGACTTCATGGGGTCCGGAGTCAAAGTTGAGGACTCCCAGGGCAACTCCATCCCGACTGTATACCACTGCGCCATCACTTCTGGTGGGTCTGTCCTGCCGGTGGGACAATACATACCTGAGGATTGTGATGGTGGTGTCTGGGACATTGTCTGTAAGGTATGATTTGGTGAGTATGACTATGTCAGGCTGTTGCTTGACTAGTCTGTGCGGCAGCTCTCCCAACTTTGGCACAAGCCCCCAGATGTTAGTAAGGAGGACCTTGCAGGAATGCAATGTAGATTTACCAGAATGATACCAGGACTTGAGGAATTAAATTACGAGGAGAGATTATACAAACTAGGGTTGTATTCCCTGGAATTTAAAAGGTTAAGGGGTGATTTGAACCAAGTTTTCAAGATATTAAGGGGAACAGATAGGGTAGAGAGAGAGAAACTATTTCTGCTGGTTGGGGAGTCTAGGACCAGGGAGCACAATCTAAAAATCAGAGCCAGACCTTTCAGGAGTGAAATTCAGAAACACTTCTCTGCACAAAGGGTGGAAGAAGTTTGAAACTCTGACAAATGGCAAATGATGTTCGATCAATTGTTAATTATAAGTCTTAAGATTGATCGAGTTTTGTTAGCCAAAGGTATCCAGGGATTTGGGACAACGTTGGGTTTTTTTTGTATTCATTCATGGGATGTGGGTGTCACTGACAAGGCCAGAATTTATTGTCCATCCCTAATTGTCCTTGAGAAGGTGTGGTGAGCTGCCTTCTTGAACTGCTGCAGTCCATGTCGGGCAGGTACACCCACAGTGCTTTTAGGAAGGGAGTTCCAGGATTTTGACCCAGCGACAGTGAAGGAACGGCGATATAGTTCCAAGTCAGGATGGTGTGTGACTTGGAGGGGAACTTGCAGGTGGTGGTGTTCCACCTGTCTGCTGCTCTTGTCCTCCTAGGTGGTAGAGGTCGCGGGTTTGGAAGGTGCTGTCTAAGGAGCCTTGGTGCATTGCTGCAGTGCATCTTGTAGATGGTACACACTACTGCCACTGTGCGTCAGTTGTGGAGGGAGTGATTTTTTGTGGATGAGGAGCCAATCAAGCGGGCTGCTTTGTCCTGGATGGTGTTGAACTTCTTGAGTGTTGTTGGAGCTGCACCCATCCAGGCAAGTGGAGAGTATTCCATTGCACTCTTGACTTGTGCCTTGAGATGATGGACAGGCTTTGGGGAGTCAGGAGGTGAGTTACTCACCATACGATTCCTAGCCTCTGACCTGCTCTTGTGGCCACGGTATTTATATGGCTACTCCAGTTAAGTTTCTGGTCAATGGTCACCCCTAGGATGTTGATAGTGGGGGATTCAGCGATGGTAATGCCTTTGAATTTCAAGGGGGGATGGTTAGATTCTTTCTTGTTGGAGCTGGTCATTGCCTAGCACTTGTGTGGCGCGAATGTTACTTGCCACTAATCCGCCCAAGCCTGGATATTGTCCAGGTCTTGCTGCATTTCTACATGGACTGCTTCAGTATCTGAGGAGTCACGAATGGTGCTGAACATTGTGCAATCATCAGTGAACATCCCTACTTCTGACCTTATGGTTGAAGGAAGGACATTGATGAAGCAGCTGAAGATGGTTGGGCTGAGGACACTACCCTGAGGAACTTGTGCAGTGATGTCCTGGAGCACAGATGATTGACCTCCAATAGCCACAACCATCTTCCTTTACATTAGGTACGATTCCAACCAGTGGAGAGTTTTCCCCCTGATTCCCATTGACTTCAGTTTTGCTAGGGTTCCTTGATGCCATACTCAGTCAAATGCTGCCTTGATGTCAAGGGCAGTCACTCTCACCTCACCTCTTGAGTTCAGCTCTTTTGTCCATGTTTGAACCAAGGCTGGAATGAGGTCAGGAGCTGATTGGCCCTGGCGGAACCCAAACTGAGCAGGTTATTTTTAAGGGTATATGGAGTTAGGTCATAGATCAACCATGATCTTATAACATGGCTAAATAGGCTGGAGGGGCTAAATGACCTACTCCTGTTCCTATGTTCCTAACTTGGTACAACCCCTAAAGTCACCAACCCTTAAAGGAGCTACTGGTTATCAAGTGGCGGTGCAGTGGTTAGTACCGCAGCCTCACAGCTCCAGCGACCCGGGTTCGGTTCTGGGTACTGCCTGTGTGGAGTTTGCAAGTTCTCCCTATGACCGTGTGGGTTTCTGCCGGGTGCTCTGGTTTCCTCCCACAGCCAAAGACTTGCAGGTTGATAGGTAAATTGGCCATTGTAAATTGCCCCTAGTGTAGGTAGGTGGTAGGAGAATATTGGAGATGTGGTAGGGAATATGGGATTAATATAGGATTAGTATAAATGGATGGTTGTTGGTCGGCACAGACTCGGTGGGCCGAAGGGCCTGTTTCAGTGCTGTGTCTCTCTATGGCTCTAAGAACAAGGCCTGGGTCAGAAGAAGGAAACAGAAACACTATTCTTTCAGTCTTGGGCACAAATTGAGTAAGTAAATTTAGCTTTCATCGTTCCTATGTACTTAAGATAAACAAGTTCATTTACATGGAATAATAGTGTTAGTGATATGAACAGACCATTCTGCTGCAGGGAAAAGTATTATTTCAAAAATATCATCAGATCTCCTGGGGTGTTTCTACAGGTTGTGTAGCCACAGCTGTACAGCTGCTGTACCGATTGCATTTTTATGTAATAAAACAAAACAGTTTTACTTAGATTATAGTTCAATGTCTTTGGGGGGAAAATGTCCTTTTACATGCATACCCAAGCTGTCTGGGAAGTAGACCAGTGCCGAAGAATATTCAATCAGGATATAGATTGCTGTGTTGCACTGATGTTGTAGTGCTGAAGAAGGAAATATAAAATATTATTTGGAGAGCAGTGCACCTGGGTACGTCAAGAATAACTCCTTTCGCAAAGAAATCTCAATAAATACATTGATACCTGCTGGCTGCATTTGTACTTTTGTGCATGGAAAAATACAATTGATCATTGTTTAAGATGGCAAATTGGTTGCTTTTATTGGTGAAAGAAAAATATCCATTTGTAATGTAGGTTCAGTAATGCCTCCATTTTTAATCACTGCTTTATTTTTTTTTCAGATGCATTTGTTGATATAATACTGACAGGAAGAACTTCAAAATGAAACTGGCAGAGATTAGATAAAAACAGAAAATGCTGGAAATACTCAGCAGGTGTGGCAGCATCTGTGGAGAGAAATAGGACTGGATTTTATCGGTTCTCCAACACCAGGAATGTTGGGAGGGGTGGGGTGGGGGGGGGGGGGTGGCGGTGGGCATGAAGATCGGAACTGATGAGGCCCACCACCCACCCCGAAGCTGGCAGGGACCATCCCAATCTCTGTGGCAAGGCCTCATGGCAGCACCACCACCCCCTCCCCCCCGCCGCTCGGCAACAGGACCCGCATTACAATATGCAGATGGGGACTTACCATTCATTAATATGCAGGCAGCAGGTTGAGATCTTCATTCTGTAGGAGGTTCCATTCCCGCACCCACTCATTACAGTTCTTGGACTTTGGGAATTACAAGAACAAAATTGCACATGACACACGGTCAGGCTGAACCACAAATTTGTTTATTTAAAAAAACAAAAGCCCTCCTAACACCCTGGTACAAAGACCTCTCAACTAATTTAAATGTTTTTTTAAAAAAAACACAGGGAAAACCCCACGTTGCTGTTCCAAATTCACTCAATTCAAAACCGAAACCCTCCCAGGATTTGGTTGCTACACTTAAAATTATTTTAAAACGATCAGCCTCTTATTCCCCTTGGATTTGGCTGATAACTTATAATCCTCCACATGGTTGGTCCTTCCGGTGAGAATTTGTAGGTCCACGAGCCAGGTTGACCGTTCCTGACCCTCCTTCTCGACTGCAGCCCCCACAGTACAGACCCCTTCAAGATTTGACTAAAAACCTACTATCACCCACAGGGCGAGTCATTACCAATGTTAATTGTAGGCCTGGACCCGAGATGACCAGTCCCCGTCCTCCTTCACCTAACTGCAGTGCCAATCCCTTCAATCTTGTTCTTTTTGTGATGATCCTTATCGAAATATCATGAACACATCTGCTGAAGCCATTCTGCTGGATGGTCAGCACTTAGCACCTTTTAATCTCATAGAAACATAGAAAATAGGAGCAGGAGTAGGCCATTCAGCCCTTGGAGCCTGCTCCGCCATTCATTATGATCATGGCTGATCATCCAACTCAGTAACCTGTTCCTGCTTTCGCCCCATACCCTTTGATCCCTTTAGACCCAAGAGCTATATCTAACTCCTTCTTGAAAGCATACAATGTTTTGGCCTCAGTTGCTTTCGGTCGTAGCGAATTCCATAGGCTCACCACTCTCTGGGTGAAGAAATTTCTCCTCATCTCAGTCCTGAAAGGTTTACACCGTATCCTCAGACGATGACCCCTGGTTCTGGACTCCCCCACCATCAGGAACATCCTTCCTGTATCCACCCTGTCAAGTCCTGTTAGAATTTTATAGGTTTCTATGAGATTCCCCCCTCACTCTTCTGAACTCCAGCAAATATAATCCTAACCGACTCAATCTCTCCTCATACGTCAGTCCCGCCATCCCAGGAATCAGTCTGGTAAGCCTTCGCTGCGCTCACTCTATAGCAAGAACATCCTTCCTCAGATAAGGAGACCAAAACTGCACACAATACCCCAGGTGTGGCCTCACCAAGGCCCTGTATAATTGCAGCAAGACATCCCTGCTCCTGTACTCGAATCCTCTCGCTATGAAGGCCAACATACCATTTGCCTTTTTTACTGCCTGTTGGACCTGCATGCTTACCTTCAGCGACTGGTGAACGAGAACACCCAGGTCTCATTGCATATTCCCCTCTCTCAATTTATAGCTGTTCAGATAATCTGCCTTCCTGTTTTTGCTACCAAAGTGGATAACCTCACATTTATCCACATTATACTGCATCTGCCATGCATTTGCCCACTCACTCAACTTGTCCAAATCACCCTGAAGCCTCTTTGCCTGCTCCTCGCAACTTGGGGCGGCACAGTGGCGCAGTGGTTAGCACCGCAGCCTCACAGCTCCAGCAACCCGGGTTCAATTCTGGGTACTGCCTGTGTGGAGTTTGCAAGTTCTCCCTGTGTCTGCGTGGGTTTCCTCCGGGTGCTCCGGTTTCCTCCCACATGCCAAAGACTTGCAGGTTGATAGGTAAATTGGCCATTAGCAATTGCCCCTATTATAGGTAGGTGGTAGGGAAATATAGGGACAGGTGGGGATGTGGTAAAAATATGGAATTAGTGTAGGATTAGGATAAATGGGTGGTTGATGGTCGGCACAGACTCGGTGGGCCGAAGGGCCTGTTTCAGTGCTGTATCTCGAAAACTAAAAACTAAAAAAACTTACCCTCCCACCCAGTTTTGTGTCATCTGCAAATTTGGAGATATTACATTTAGTTCCCTCTTCTAAATCATTAATATATATTGTGAATAGCTGGGGTCCTAGCACCGGATTCCTGCGGTACTCCATTAGTCACTGCCAGCAATTCGGAAAAAGATCCATTTATCCCTACCCTTTGTTTCCTGTCGGCCAACCAATTTTCTATCCATCGCAATACACTACCCCCAATCCCATGCGCTTTAATTTTACATATTATGTGGGACTTTGTCGAAAGCCTTCTGAAAGTCCAAATAAACCACATCCACTGGCTCCCCATCATCAACTCTATTAGTTACATCCTCGAAGAATTCTAGTAGATTTGCCAAGCATGATTTCTCTTTCATAAATCCATGCTGACTCTTCCCGATTCGACCACTGTTCTCTAACTGCTCTGCTATAAAATCTTTGATAATGCACTCCAGAATTTTCCCCACTACTGACGTCAGGTTGACTGGTCTATAACTCCCTGCTTTCTCTCTACCTTCCTTTTTAAATAGTGGGGTTACATTAGCTACCCTCCAATCTGTAGGAACTGTTCCAGAGGCTATAGAATCTTGGAAGATGACCACCAATGCATCCACTATTTCTGGGACCACTTCCTTAAGTACTCTGGGATGCATACCATCAGGCTCTGGGGATTTATCGGCCTTCAATCCCATCAATTTCCCCAGCACCATTTCTCTACTCATACTGATTTCCTTCAGTTCCTCTCTCTCACTAAACCCTGCGTTCCCCAACATTTCTGGTAGGATATTTGTGTCCTCCTTTGTGAAGACAGAACCAAAGTATGCATTTAGTTGGTCAGCCATTTCTTTGTTCCCCATAATAAATTCCCCTGTTTCTGACTGTAAGGGACCTACATTTGTCTTCACCAATCTTTTTCTCTTCACATAGCTATAGAAACTTTTACAGTCAGCTTTTATGTTCCTTGCAAGCTTGCTCTTGTACTCTATTTTCCCCTTCTTATTCAATCCCTTGGTCCTCCTTTGCTGAATTCTAAACTGCTCCCAATCCTCCAATTGTTTTTTCTGGCAAATATATATGCCTCTGTCTTGGATGTAATGTTATCTTTAATTTCCCTTGTAAGCCATGGTTTGGCTCCGTTTCCCATTTTACTTTTGCGCCAGACAGGGATAAACAATTATTGCAGTTCATCCATGCGCTCTTTAAATGTTTCCATTGCCTATCCACCGTCATCCCTTTAAGTAACATTTCCCAATCCGTCATAGCCAACTCGCGCCTCATATCTTCGTAGTTTCCTTTACGAAGATTCAGGACCCTAGTCTCAGAATCAACTACGTCACTCCATCTTGATGAAGAATTCTATCATATTATGATCGCTCATCCCCTAGGGGTGTCGCACCACTAGATTGTCAATTATGCCTCTCTCATTACACAATACCCAGTCTAGGATGGCCTGTTATCTAGTTGGTTCCTCAACATATTGGTCCAAAACATCATCCCGTATACACTCCAAGAATTCCTCCTCTACGGTATTGTGACTAATTTGATTTGTCCAATCTATATGCAGATTAAGGTCACCCATAATTACAGATGTTCCTTTATCGCATGCGTCTCTAATTTCCAGTTTAATGTCATTTCCAACATCACCACTACAGTTTGGGGGTCTATATACAACCCCCCACTAACATTTTTTGCCCCTTAGTGTTTCTCAGCTCTACCCATACAGATTCCACATCGTCAGAGCTAATATCTTTCCTCACGATTGCGTTAATTTCCTCTTTAACCAGCAATGCAACTCCACTGCCTTTTGCTTTTTGTTTGTCCTTCCTAAATACTGAATACCCCTGGATGTTCATTTCCCATCCCTGGTCACCTTACAGCCATGTCTCCGTAATCCCAACTATATCATAACCATTTACGTCTATTTGCGCCATTAATTCATCCACTTTATTGTGAATGCTCCGCGTGTTAAGGCACAAAGCCTTAAGGCTTATCTTTTTAACATTATTTGTCCCCTTCCCACTATTTTTCACTGTGCCCTGTTTGATTCTGAACAAAGAACAGTACAGCACAGGAACAGGCCATTCGGGCCTCCAAGCCTGCGCCGATTTTGATGCCTGCCTAAACTAACACCTTCTGCACTTCCAGGGCCCATATCCCTCTATTCCCTTCCTATTCATGTATTTGTCAAGATGTCTCTTAAACGTCGCTATCGTATCTGCTTCCACCACCTTCCCTGGCAGCAAGTTCCAGGCACTCACCACCCTCTGTGTAAAAAGCTTGCCTCGCACATCTCCTCTAAACTTTGCTCCTCGCACCTTAAACCTATGTCCCCTAGTAACTGACTCTTCCACCCTGGGAAAAAGCTTCTGACCATCCACTCTGTCCATGCCGCTCATAACTTTGTAAACCTCTATCATGTTGCCCCTCCACCTCCGTCGTTCCAGTGAAAACAATCCGAGTTTTTCCAACCTCTCCTCATAGCTAATGCCCTCCAGACCAGGCAACATCCTGGCAAACCTCTTCTGCACCCTCTCCAAAGCTTCCACGTCCTTCTGGTAGTGTGGCGACCAGAATTGCACACAATATTCTAAGTGTGGCCTAACTAAGGTTCTGTACAGCTGCAACATGACTTGCCAATTTTTATACTCTATGCCCCGACCGATGAAGGTAAGCATGCCGTATGCCTTCTTGAGTACCTTATCCACCTGCGTTGCCACTTTCAGTGACCTGTGGACCTGTACTCCCAGATCTCTCTGCCTGTCAATACTCCTAAGGGTTCTGCCATTTACTGTATACTTCCCACCTGCATTAGGCCTTCCAAAATGCATAACCTCACATTTGTCCGGATTAAACTCCATCTGCCATTTCTCCACCCATGTCTCCAACCGATCTATATCCTGCTGTATCCTCTGGCAATCCTCATCATTATCCGCAACTCCACCAACCTTTGTGTCGTCCACAAACTTACTAATCAGACCAGCTACAATTTCCTCCAAATCATTTATATATACTACAAGCAGCAAAGGTCCCAGCACTGATCCCTGCGGAACACCACTAGTCACATCCCTCCATTCAGAAAAGCACCCTTCCACTGCTACCCTCTGTCTTCTGTGACCGAGCCAGTTCTGTATTCATCTTGCCAGCTCACCTCTGATCCCGTGTGACTTCACCTTTTGTACCAGTCTGCCATGCGGGACCTTGTCAAAGGCTTTACTCAAGTCCATATAGATAACATCCACTGCCCTTCCTTCATCAATCATCTTCGTCACTTCCTCAAAAAACTCAATCAAATTTGTAAGACACGACCTCCCCTTCACAAAACCATGTTGTCTCTCGCTAATAAGTTCGTTTGTTTCCAAATGGGAGTAAATCCTGTCCCAAATAATCCTCTCTAATAGTTTCCCTACCACTGACGTAAGACTCACCAGCCTATAATTTCCTGGATTATCCTTGCCACCCTTCTTAAACAAAGGCACAACATTTGCTATTCTCCAGTCCTCTGGGACCTCACCTGTCGCCAATGAGGATGCATAGATTTCTGTCAAGGCCCCAGCAATTTCTTCCCTTGCCTCCCTCAGTATTCTAGGGTAGATCCCATCAGGCCCTGGGGACTTATCTACCTTAATGCTTTGCAAGACACCCAGCACCACCTCCTTTTTGATGCTGAGATGACTGAGACTATCTGCATTCCCTTCCCTAGGCTCATCATCCACCAAGTCCTTCTCTTTGGTGAATACTGATGCAAAGTACTCATTTAGCACCTCGCCCATTTCCTCTGGCTCCACACATAGATTCCCATCTCTGTCCCTGAGTGGGCCAACCCTTTCCCTGGTTACCCTCTTGCTCTTTATATATGTATAAAAAGGCTTGGGATTTTCCTTAATCCTGTTTGCCAATGACTTTTCATGACCCCTTTTAGCCCTCCTAACTCCTTGCTTAAGTTCCTTCCTACTGTCTTTATATTCCTCAAGTGCTTCGTCTGTTCCTAGCCTTCCAGCCCTTACAAATGCTTCCTTTTTCTTTTTGACTAGGCTGACAATATCCCGTGTTATCCAAGCTTCCCGAAACTTGCCAAACTTATCCTTCTTCCTCACAGGAACATGCTGGTCCTGGATTCTAATCAGCTGACTTTTGAAAGACTCCCACATGTCAGATGTTCTGGCCCTTGATTTCTCTACCTATCACTTTTCTTATTCCCCTTACTGTCTTTTGTTCTTGTCTTTGATCCCCCCTCCTCTGACTCCTTGCAAAGGTTCCCATCCCCCTGTCATTTTAGTTTAAACCCTCCCCAACCATTCTAGCTAATATTCCCCCTAGGACATCGGTCCCGGTCCTGCCCAGGTGTAACCCGTCCAGTTTGCACTGGTCCCACCTCCCCTCGAACCGGTCCCAATGTCCCAGGAATCTAAAACCCTCCTCCTCACACCATCTCTTCAGCCACATATTCATCCGATATATCCTGCTATTTCTACTCTGACTAGCACGTGACACTGGTAGTAATCCTGAGATCACTATCTTTGAGGTCCTACTTTTCAACTTACTTCCTAGCTCCCTATATTCTGCTTTTAGGACCTCATCCTTTTTTTTACCTATGTCCTTTGTACCAATGTGTACCACGACCACTGGCTGTTCACCTTCTCTCTTCAGAATGTCCTGTAACCGCTCTGAGACATCCTTGACCCTAGCACCAGGGAGGCAACATACCATCCTGGAGTCTCTTTTGTGGCCACAGAAACGCCTATCTATTCCCCTTACAATTGAATCCCTATAACTATTGCATTCCCACACTATTTACTCCTCCCCTGTGCAGCGGAGCCAACCTTGGTGCAACGAATTGGGCTGTTGTTGCTTTCCCCTGAGAGGCCTTTCCCCCCCAACAGTATCCAAAGCAGTATATCTGTTTTGCAGGGCAATAGCCACAGGAGATTCCTGAACTGCCTGCTTAGTCCTCTTGCTCTGCCTGGTGGTCACCCATTCCCTTCCTGCCTGTGGAGTCTGAGCCTGCGGTGTGACCACCTCTCTATACGTGCTATTCACGATACTCTCCGCCTCGTGGATGCTCCACAGTGTCCCCAGCTGCCGAAACCCAGGCTTCCAGGAGCTGCAGCTGGAGACACTTCCTGCACACGTGCTGGTCCCAGGCACTGGAATTGTTCCTGGCTTCCCATATAAAGAGCGACGAGCACACCACGGCTTTGCTCTCTCCTGCCATGACCTAACCCTTTAAATTAACCTTTTGTAAGATCTTAATGTCAAATAATATCAGTTACCCTCGGGCCCTTCTTCCCTGGTCCTCATTACTACAGAACTCCCTAAAAAAAAACACAACTTACTATATATGCAATAAACTGTAAACCTTTCTTACCTTCGATACTTACCCAGCTATTTACAGCTATTCCTTAACAGCAGTGACTCACCAGCCAATCACCTTGCAGCTTTCCTGTGACATCACTGTTGGCTTTTTCCTCTGTTACCTGCCTGGTCCAGACAGATCCATTTAGTGCTGATGTGATTTCCCTGACAGAGAACAATGAACTCCACCAAGGTGAGGTAACCCAGGCTCCAAAGCTAATATCCATGAAAGAGGTTTCTCTCCTGTCTTGTCAGGAGTGAATGCTGTGGTCTGGGGCTGGTTAGTTGTAACAATGGCCTCCGCAGTTACTTAATTGGGTTACATGATGGCAGTTATGCTGTGTGACTGTTATGATAATGTCCCAAATTCCAGTCCTTTAACAGTATCAGTTCTATTGTAATGTTGGGATGTTTGAAAATTGACTCTTCGGAATGCAGCCTGTCTCTGTGTGCTTTGTGGTGGAGGTTTGGCTCTTATTCACAGTAGTAGTGTCCATGGGGGTTGGGGTTCCTTCCCCATACTCCACAAAGTCCAGTTGGGGTGGGAGGAATTCCGATCCCACAATTCATGTGCCTTTACGTTCATGTCTGTGAAAAACTGGCAGCAACGAAGCATCAATCCTTGGAGCAGGCGAATGTGGGTGGGGAGCTGCAGTGACCCATGAAACTGCATGAAAGAAGGGAGGTACCCCGTGCCCTTCTACCATAAAGGGGGTCACTCTGCGCATGCCAACATTTGATGGGGGGGGTGAAGGGGGCTGACCCTGCAATCAGCCAATGCTGTTTGGGGAAAGGGGGAGCAACAGCACTCCATGACCCTTTTGTGTGGGGTATGTGCCAAAAATAGTATGGAGTCGAAGGTCATATGGCCGATGGTTGCATCCACGCACTGTCAGTAACATGACCATGCTCATGCTGCCCCGCTTTCATGCAAAGCTAAGATGGGCGATGTCATGCCATATCATATAGGTGATGATGGAATGCAGCTGAAGCACCAATTTACTTTCTACCCTGATAGTTGCCATTGATCTACTGAAGGCACTGAGCTCATCTGCAGTGTTCTGATGGGGCTGGTCCATCCTGTCTCTCCTGGTCTGGCCAGCGACAGACACATCCCTGGAACAAATAAAAAGAAAAGGAGCAGGAGACATGCTCAGATGATAAGGACACAGGAGGTGCAGCAGCATACGAACATATGAATTAAGATTCTGCTTCCACCGCCTTTTGAGGAAGAGAATTTCAAAGACTCGTGACCCTCTGAGAGAAAAAATCTATCCTCATCTCTGTCTTAAATGGGTGACCCCTTGTTTTTAAACAGTGACCCCTCGTTCTAGATTCTCCCACAAGGGGAAACATCCTTTCCACATCCACCCTGTCAAGACCCCTTAGGATCTTATATGTTCTGATATATGCCTCTTACTTTTCTAAATTCCAGTGGATACAAGCCTCATAAGATAGTCCGCCCATTCCAGGTATTTGTCTAATAAGCTTTCTCTGTACTGCCTCCAACGCATTTACATCTTTCTTTAAATAAAGAAACCAGTACTATACACGTGACTCCATATGTGGTCTCACCAACGCCCTGTATAGCTGAAGCATAACTTCCCTACTTTTGTATTCAATTCCCCTTGCAATAAACATTAACGTTCTATTAGCTTTCCTAATTACTTGCTGTACCTGCATACTAACCTTTTGCGATTCTTGCACTAGGATGCCCAGATCCCTCTGCATCTCAGAGCTCTGCAATCTCTCACCATTTAGATAATATGCTTTTTTATTCTTCCTGCCAAAGTGGACAATTTCACACTTTGCAACATTATACTGTATTTGCCAGGTCTTTGCCCACTCACTTAACCTATCTATATCCCTTTGTAGCCTCCTTATGTCCTCTTCACAACTTACTTTCCTACCTATCTTTGTGTCATCAAATTTAGCAACCATAATCATCTAAGTCATTTATGTAAATTGTAAAAAATTGAGGCCCCAGCACAGATCTCTGTGGCACCACTCGTTACATCTTGCCAACCAGAAAATGACACATTTATGCCTACTCTCTGTTTCCTGTTAGCTAACCAATCTTCTTTCCATGCCAATATGTTACCCCCTACACCATGTGCTTTTATTTTCTTTAATAACCTTTGATGTGGCACCTTATCTGGAAATCTAAGTACAAACATCCGCCTGTTCCCCTTTATCCACAGCAGATGTAACTCCCTCAAAGAACTCCAATAAATTGGTTAAACATGATTTCCCTTTCACAAAAGCATGTTGACTCTGCCTGATTACCTTGAATTTTTCTAAATGCCCTGCTATTACATCTTTAATAAGAGCTTCTAACATTTTCCCTATGACCGATGTTAAGCTAACTGGCTTGTAGTTTCCTGCTTTCTGTGTCCCTCCCTTTTTGAATAAAGGAGTTGCATTCAGTATTTTCCAATCGAATGGAACCTTCCCTGAATCTTAGGATTTTGAAAAATTAAAACTAATGCATAATACACGCATGGGAGGATGAATATCATTGAGGCATCGCAGGCAGGGCGAACAAAAAAGCAAGGGATGCACGGCAATACGTTATTGCTGAGCTCTTCCACTATTCCTGAGGTGCAGAATATGTTCCCCATGTTGCACATCACCATTCTGCATCTGGTAGGCAGTCTCCTGCATCTGTGACATCTGTGTCTCCACCATTACTGGCAGCAGCTGACTGAGCCATTGCCCATGTGACTGCACCCGTGCAGTGCAATCATCATGCACATTGGCATGGTGGTGATGTTTTTCCGTACGCTGACATTGCTCCAGGTCAATGATGTAATAGGAGGAGACATCGTCGGCACATGCTGGCATGCATCATTCATACAGTAAAAAGGAGACACCTGTTAGATGAACACATTTAATGAGAAGTGAACAAAATATATATGTTGCACACGTGAAAACCCATATGTGTCATGTTGTCTTTTTGAAATGTTTGCAGGTGCTCCTTCGCGGTGCTACTTCTGTGCTAGCAGCTTGACTGGACGCCTGTTCGCTTTGGATGACTTGGGCGGTTCTCCTCTAGGCGCATGAGGCCTGGAGGGCTCCGGCTGCCTGAGGGCCTCCTGCACCAGTGCAGGGCTCTCCTCACACATTGTGATTGCTGGAGCTGGACTCACTGGTGGAGGGGCTGAGGAGCTGGTGTCCACATTGGAATCACCCTGAAGGGCGACCCCACATATGGTTGGATGGCTGGCTCGCCTCCTCCCTCTCGAGGCTCGTAGGAACCTCGCTGCTCTCCTGAGAAGGACCAGGTGCAGAGACTGTGTCCAGGCTAAAGCCTGGCCCGGGTATAAAATTAAAACCTGGCCCGGGCCCAACCCGGCAACAGCCAACTCGAACACAACCCAGGCCTGAGTCCTTTAATTTTTTAAATGCCCAACCTGACCCGAAAATAGCAAAAATATTATTGAAACAGAATAAAATCATAGATTAAAACGAAAGCAATATGAAACAAAACAGTACTGTCCCGCCCGACCTGAGCTGAATGCTGGACGCAGAACACAGACCCGACCCTAACCGAACCCGACACGTGTAGTCAGGTTTGATCGGGTTCAGGTCGGGTAGCCAGGCTTTAGTCCAGGATCCTGGTCCCCCTCTCGCCGAGCCACTGCTGCATTCAGCTCATGGCTGAGGCAAGGGTTTGCAGGTCAGCGTGCATCTGTGGAATGGGCTCTCCATGAGGATCGCCGTCCTCTCCATGGAGGAAGCCATGCACTAATTTGCCCGGGACATGGCAGCTGTCATGGCCTGGATGGACTCCCCCATCATCTGCTCATGGCCTGTGGCATCTCTGCCAGATGTTGCCTTGATTGTTCCTGGAGCTCCAGAATGCCCTGTGCTGTTGACACCAGAGGGTCATCATCAATCTGGGGCTCAGTATGGGCCTGGCCACCCACAGTCCTCCGACTCTCAGAGGCCTCGGCTGACTCAGCCTCAGCCAGCTACTCGGGTGCGTGTGTTGTGCTCTCACCTGCTTCTGATCCAGACTCTAAAGCTGAACACATTCCCACTGAGGTGAGTGTCTCTGCGATGGTGCAAGGTGCGGGAGTGTCATGGGATGCTGCTCCTCTGAGTTCATCTCCTCCTCAGAGGTACTGGCACTCTCCGGGGCCTCTGATGCCACCTTGGAGCGTCACCCTGCAAGATACAATGTGAAGAGCACAGTTTTAGGCTCACTGGTCTACATATCACTAACATGACAGCATTGTGTCCACAAAGGAAATCTTTCAAATCACTACGTTTGTCAAAGAAATGTATGTTCACCCTGGAACCCAAACTCCACTTCTGAAATTGGACGTCCTCCCTCACCGCCACGTAGTTTGAGGTCCTCCTCCTCAACTTGGGTCAGTGGTCGGATGTCTGGCACTCCTCCTCCAGTCCTGGAGGACTCCCTCGCATTGTGCGCGCACTCTTTGCCTGGAAGAGCAAGGATGCAGATTTTAAACATTGCCATACAACAACATTACGCTTTGCACAACAGGGGTGCTACAACAGAATATGGGGACAGTCAGTGTGTCAGACGGACTCAGCCTATCATGTCGGTGCCATGCTCTGGGGTGCAAATGAGTGTTGATTCTTTCACACATGGAGACACCCATGTGGCATCAGTCCTCCTCACTCAGCCTCCATGTGTTTGACATGGTAGTGGTACCCATGTGCCACTCTGTGTGGGCAAACCCAGGTCAGATGGGGCCCCCCAAAAAAGTGCCACTTAATGTTGCCGTGCGAATGAGATCATTCATCCTCTTGCGGCACTGGATCTCCCGCCGTGCCCGTGCAGCCTGCAGGAGAGTGAGCAGGGAGGCATCGCTGAACCGTGAGACCACCCTTCCTCACTCCTCTGCCATCTCCTGTGCCTTGCTGGTGTCCTGATTTCAATTTTTCATTCAAGTGCTCCTGTGCTGACTTCTCAGCTCCAGCACCAAGGTTTTCAGGTCACTCCTGTCTGATTGCAGGGCTGGCACCTGATGAATCGTCAGCTGGCGCCATTTACGATGTTGTTCAGCCTGTCCCCTCCACATCATTTGTGGGGGTGGGGGGGGGGCACCCCGGGCATGCTAATGAGCCGCTGAGTTCAGAATCGTGGCAGCTCTATGACGTGCGGCCCGTGTGTGCAGGCTGCCATTTTTTCACCCGCTGCCAATTCCGTCTGCGGGCATATAAAATCCAGGCCATAGAGTTAACGTTTCAGGTTGATGACCTTTTGTCAGACTGGAAAAATGTAGAAATGTAACAGATTTTAAGCAAATACAGAGGCACGGAAAGGGGTGGGTGGTAAAGAACAAAAGGGAGGATCTATGATAGGCAGGAGAGATTAAATGACAAAAGAAGTTGGTAATGGAGCAAGCAAAGAAACAAGTGATGGGAAGGTATAAATGGGAATAGCAGATTTTATTACCAACAGCTACTGTCCAAAAAAATGGGGGAAGAGGTTATGATCTGAAATCGCTGAACTCAATGTTGAGTTTGAAAGGCTGTAAAGTGCCTAATTGAAAGCTTATGTTGAGCTTCCTTGGAACAGTGTAGGAAGCTGAGGTCAGAGAGGGAGCAGGGCAGAGAAATAAAATAACAGGCAACTGGAAGCTTGGAGTCACGCTATGGACTGAATGGGGGGACTGGATTTTACTAGTCCTCTGGGGAGGGGCTGGGAGGCAGGTTGTGGGGGGGGCATGACTATTGTCTTCCACCACCATTGTCTTGCCAGCGGCAGGGAAGGTGGCAGACAACTTCCCACCCAGAGACCAACTGAGCCATTTAAGTGGCCAATTAAGGGTTTCACAAAAATACGCTGTGCTGAATGATGATTTTTTTAAATCTACCAGCTGGAAACCTGAATTAATTTTTTTTTGAAAGGAGAAAAGGAGCAGTTAAGATGGCCACTGCAATTTACATCAATATACATGAGAAGCAGAATGCAGACTCGTTTCGATCTCACTTTGAAGAGCTGGAACCTGTTAAGCAGCTGCACTGTTGAACTACAAGAAAATCCCCAGCGAGTTAACATCCGTAGCACTTAAAGTAACCAGATGCGCTGCACAAAGAACAGCCAGGCGCTGTGCAACACCTATGCAGTCGTATTCAGCTGGCCTCTGACACCAGAAACATCAAAGGAATGCATGATGGCATTAAGAGAGCTTTTGAGTCAACCATCAAGAAGATCGCCCCCCTCAAATCTAAATCGGGGTAACGATCGCTGACCAACACAAGCAAATGGACAGCTGGGTTGAGCACTCCCGAGAACTGTACTCCAGGGAAAATGTTGTCACTGATACCGCCCACAATGCAGCCCAGTCTCTGCCAGTCATGGATGAGCTGGACGAACAGCCAACAAAATTGTAACTCAGTTACGCCATTGATTCTCTAGCCAGCGGAAAAGCCCCTGGGAAGGACGGCATTACCCCTGAAATAATCAAGAGTGCCAAGCCTGCCAAACTCTCAGCACTGCATGAACCTCTTTGCCTGTGCTGGGATGAGGGAGCAGTACCACAGGACATGCGCAATGCCAATATCATCACCCTCTATAAAAACAAGGGTGACCGCGGTGACTGCAACAACGACCGTGGAATCTCCCTGCTCAGCATAGTGGGGAAAGTCTTCGCTCGAGTCGTTTTAAACAGACTACAGAAGCTGGCTGAGCATGTCTACCCTGAGGCACAGTGCGGCTTTCGAGCAGAGAGATCCACCATTGACATGCTGTTCTTCCTTCATCAGCTACAGGAGAAATGCCGCAAACAACAGATGCCCCTCTACATTGCTTTCATTGATCTCACCAAAGCCTTTGAACTCGTCAGCAAACGTGGTCTCTTCAGACTACTAGCAAAGATCGGATGTCCACCAAGCTACTAAGTATCATCACCTCATTCCATGACAATATGAAAGGCACAATTCAGCATAGCGGTGCCTCATCCTACCCTTTCCTTTCCTGAGTGGCATGAAACAGGGCTGTGTTCTCGCACCTACAGTGTTTGGGATCTTCTTCTCACTGCTGCTCTCACACGCATTTAAGTCTTCAGAAGAAGGAATTATCTCCACCCAAGATCAGATGGCAGGTTGTTCAACCTTGCCTGTCTTACAGCGAAGACCAAAGTACGGAAAGTCCTCATCAGGGAACTCCTCTTTGCTGACGATGCTGCATTAACATCCCACACAGAAGAGTGTCTGCAGAGACTCATCGACAGGATTGCAGCTGCCTGCAACTAATTTGGCCTAACCATCAGCCTCAAGAAAACGAACATCATGGGACAGGACATCAGAAATGCTCCATCCATCAATATCGGTGACCACGCTCTGGAAGTGGTTCAAGAGTTCACCTACCTAGGCTCAACTATCACCAGTAACCTGTCTCTTGATGCAGAAATCAACAAGCGCATGGGCAAGGCGTCCGCTGCTATGTCCAGACTGGCCAAGAGGGTGTGGGAAAATGGCTCACTGACACAGAACACAAAAGTCTGAGTGTTTCAAGCCTGTGTCCTCAGTACCTTGCTCTGTGGCAGCGAGGCCTGGACAACGTATGTCAGCCAAGAGTGACGTCTCAACTCATTCCATCTTTGCTGCCTCCGTAGAATTCTTGGCATCAGGTGGCAGGACCGTACCTCCAACGCAGATGTCCTCGAGGCGGCCAAAATCCCCAGCATATACACCCTACTGAGCCAGCGGCGCTTGAGGTGGCTTGGCCATATGAGCCCATAGAAGATGGCAGGATCCCCAAGGATGCATTGTACAGCGAGCTCGTCACTGGTATCAGACCCACCGGCCGTCCATGTCTCCGCTTTAAAGACGTCTGCGACATGATGTCCTGTGACATTGACCACAAGTCATGGGAGTCAGTTGCCAGTGATCGCCAGAGCTGGCGGACAGCCATAAAGGCAGGGTTAAGGAGTGGCGATTCGAAGAGACTTAGCAGTTGGTAGGAAAAAAACAGAAGCGCAAAGAGAGAGCCAACTCTGTAACAGCCCCGACAACCAATTTGATCTGCAGCGCCTGTGGCAGAGTCTTGTCACTCTAGAATTGGCCTTTATAGCCACTCCAGGCACTGCTTCACAAACCACTGACCACCTCTAGGTGCTTACCCATTGTCTCTCGAGACAAGGAGGCCAAAGAAGAGAAGATACCCTACATTTCAATGCATTGAGGTGGAGACGGATTGTCTGGCCAATTCCCTCCAGAACAATGACTTGGGGAATTTTGAGTGAATTACCTGGCCTATTCCCATTAACAACACATTAAGGCATTACTTGGAACATTAAACTGGTGGAGACGAACCACTCAAATCTGATCAGAAAGCAAAATACTGTGGAGAGAGAAGCAGAGTTAACGTTTCAGGTCTGTGATCTTTCTTCAGAACTGGCAAAGGTTAGAAATGTAATAGGTTTTAAGAAAGTGAAGGGGTGGGGGGAGAGCAAAAGTGAAGGTGTGTGATAGGGCAGAGGGCAGGAGAGATTAAATGACAAAGATGTCATGGGACAAAGGCAAAGGGAGTGATAATAGTTGCAGTGAAAGACAAAGCATTAGTCCAGACAGAGTGTTAATGCAGAATAATGAACAGCTCTCTCCAAAAGCACAACCATGAAGAACCAAGTTTAAGCCAGACGCATGGTTAAACAATAATAAAATAAAATAATAATAAAAAGGCCAGTCATGCTCTGAAATTATTAAACTCAATGTTGAGTCCAGATGGCTGTAGAGTGCCTAATTGGAAGATGAGGTGCTGTTCCTCGAGCTTGCGTTGATGTTCACTGGAACACTGCAGCAGACCAAGGACAGAAATGTGGTTATGACAGCAGGGTGCTGAATTGAAATGGCAAGGACCCAGAAGCTCGGGGTCATGCTTGCGGACTGAGTGGAGTTGTTCTGCAAAGCGGTCACCTAATCTGCGTTTGGTCTCCCCATTGTAGAGGCAACTGCATTGTGAGCAGCGAAACAGTATACTAAATTGAAAGAGGTACAAGTAAATTGCTGCCTCACGTAGAAGGGGTGTTTGGGGCCTTGGATTGTGATGAGAGAGGAGGTAAAAGGGCAGGCATTACACCTCCTGCGATTGCATGGGAAGCTGCTGTGGGAAGAAGACGAGATGTCGGGGATAATGGAGGAATAGACCAGGGTGTCGTGGAGGGAATGATCCATTTTGAATACTGATAGGGGGGGAAGGGAAGATGTTTGGTGGTGGCATCACGCTGGAGGTGGCAGAAATGACAGAGGATGATCCTTTGGATATGGAAGCTGGTGGGGTGGAAAGTGAGGACAAGGAGAACCCTGTTGCAGTTCTGGGAGGGAGGGGAAGGGGCGAGGGCAGAAGTGTGGGAAATAGGTCAGACACAGTTGAGGGCCCTATCAACCACAGTGGTCGGGGGGTGGGGGGCGGAAATCCTTGGTTGAGGAAAAAGGGAAGACTTATCAGAAGCGCTGTTGTGGAAGGTTGCATCATCAGAACAGATGCGGCAGAGATGGAGAGACTGGGAGAATGGGATGGAGTCCTTACAGGAAACAGGGTTTAAGGAAGTGTAGCTAAGGTAGCCGTGGGAGTTGGTGGTCCTTTAATGAATATTAGTAGACAGCCTATCCCCAGAGATGGAGACAGGAATGTCAATGAAGGGAAGGGAAGTGTCGGAAATAGACCATGTAAAGGTGAGAGAAGGGTGGAAATTGGAAACAAAGTTGATGAAGCTTTCAAATTCCGGGCGAGAGCAGGAAGTGGCATCGATGCAATCATCAATGTACTGACAAAAGAAGTGAGGGAGGGGGCCTGAGGAGGACTGGAACAAGGAATGTTCGACATATCCCACAAAAAGATAGGCATAACTAGGACCCATGCGGGTACCCATAGCAACACCTTTTATTTGAAGGAAGTGAGTGGAGTTGAAGGAGACATTGTTGAATGTGAGAACAAGTTCAGCCAGGTGGAGGAGGGTGGTGGTGGATGGAAACTGGTTGGGCTGCTGTTCAAGGAAGAAATGGACAGCCTTCAGACCGATTGGTAGGGGATGGAGTTGTTGAGAGATTGGACAGCCCTAGTGAAGAGAAGGTGGTTAAGGCGGGAAGTTGGAAATTGTCGAAATGTATCAGAAGCACTTGTATGGAAGATAGCATTGTCAGAACAGATGCGATGGAAAAACTGAGAGAATGGAATCAAGTTCTTACATGAAGCAGGGTGAAACGCAATGCAGTCAAGGTAGCTGTGGGAGTCAGTGAGCTTATAGTAGACATTCATTGATAGCTTATCCTAGGAATGAAGTCAGAGAAGTCAAGGAAGAATCGGAGATAGACCAATTGCATGTGAGGGAAGGGCAGAAACTGGAATCAAAGATAATTAAATTTTCCAGTTGGGGCAAGAGCAGCAAACAGCACCGATACAGTCATCTATGGACTAGAAAAAGAGATGCGGGAGGGGACCTAAGTAGGACTGGAACAAAGAATGTTCCACATCTCCCATGAAAAGGTAAGCATAGCTAGGACCCATATAGATGGCAACACATTTTATTTGGAGGGACTGAGTGGAGTCAAAGGAGAAATTGTTCAATGTGAGAACAAGTTCACCCAGGCGGAGGAGGGTGGTGGTGGATGGGGACTGATAGGGCCTCCGTTCGAGGAGGGAGTGGAGAGCCCTCATGCCATCCTGCTGGGGGATGGAGGTGTGAGGGATTAAACATCCATGGTGAAAAGGAGACGGTTAGGTCTAGGAAACTGGAAACTGTTAAGTGGTGGAGGGTGTCCGAAATTAAATAATATTTGAAACTCTGTTAACTGAAGTCTGGAATAAAATGAAACACATTTTTCCCTGTAGAAGACTCAATAAATGTGCTCCAAACTACATGGGAGTAATTAAAATGATAAACACTTTTGTTGCATTTCATTTCATATTCCAATGTTGACATTTAGTAAGGAATCATTGGATGAGCACCAACACGATAAATAAATAGCATTATTTGTGCATGCTTAAGTAGAGCTATTCTGTACAGCTATACATGATTAATTTAATTTTAATATATTATATTTCACATGATAAATGATTTTTTTTTGAGCTGTTAGTAATTTGGCCTTCTACTTAAAGACTTTCTGATATTGAACTATAAACAGCTCAGAAACTCTAGATGCTCTTTGTATGCTTTTGTGTGCTTCTACACGGTATGACCCCTGCACTTGCAGCTGAGGTGGAGGCAGGCTGCTGATTGGGCTGAACCTTGGTCTGGGTTGACTTTGGAGGATGTTCTCTGGCTGCCTGAGGGGTTTTTGCACAGGTGCAGGAGCTCCTCAGCTACAGGTTTGGGGTCACTGGTGGAGGGGCTGAGGAGCTGCTGTTCACACTCAGAGCACCCTGAGGGGAGCCCCCAGATGTGGAGGTCAGCTGTTGGCTGCTGCCTTTCAAAGCTCACTTGAACCTCCCTGCTGACCTCAGATGGACGAGGACCTGGCGGAGACTCCAGGCGTCTTTCCCCTCTCTCACCTTGCCACCGGTGCATTGCGCTCATCTGCAGGTCTGAGTGCATCTGTGCGATTTGGCTCTCCGTGAGGGTCACCAACCTCTCCATGGAGGAAGCCATGGGCTCACATGCCTGAGACATGGCAGCACTCATGGCACAGATAGACTCCTCCATCGTCTGCTCATTGCTGTGCATGGTTTCTGGCATCTCCACCAGATGTTCCCTTCCCTCTCTCTGCAACTCCAACATACTCTGTGCTGCTGACAGCAGAGGATCTTCATCAGCCTGGGGCTCAGCATGGGCCTGGCTACCCACAGTCTTATGAATGTCAGTGGCCTTGGCTGTCACAGCCTCCATCAATTGCTTGGGTGTGTGTGGTGCTCTCAACAGCTTGTGACCCTGAATCTAAGTCCAAGCACATATCCACCGACATGAGAGTATCTGCACTGGTGGAGGGTGCAGCAGAATAATGTGATGGTGTATCTTCTGGCTGATCCCCCGCCCCCCTCCTCCTCCTCAGAGGTCAACAGCACGTTCCCTGTCACAGTGGCTGCGCTTGCCTCCGATGTGCCATGAGGAAATAAACTTGCATATCTACAGGGATTGAGCAGGGGAGTGGGATTGAATGGCTTGTTCCGTGAAGAGCTGGCATGGACTCGATGGGCTGAATGACCTCCTTCTATGCTGTAAATGACTCTATGACCCGCATGAGAACACAAACATTTGTGGATTTGGTTGTTCAGATCTCCTCATGCCAACCATGTGTGATGTGGACCTCCAGAAGTGTGGTGGAGGAAACACGAACACAATCCTCAGTCCTGTGTAAACACTGCAGTCACTCCATCTGGGCTTGCATGGCCGCCCTGGGCCCCCACTAGCTCCAGAGCTCCCTCCTCTGCCAATGTCAGAGTGTGCACATCAGGATCCCACCACCAGTCCTCGTGTCTCCCTGGTGTTCTGGGTCTGTTTCTCCTGCAAGTGGAAAGAGGGACACAGTTAGACTTGGCACAAAGAACAACGGGTCATTGCTGCTTGTGGCAGCCCCTTGTCCCTTGATGGGACCTCTCAAATGGCTCCTCCCATGTCTGCTGTCAGGGGACTTAATGAGCTGTGAAAGAAGGCGGCCTGTTGCAGAAATACAGCCATACATCTGCCAGGATGCGATGATGCCTCACCCACATGCCACTGCCTTTCTAGTTACTCTCTCCCCTTGTGGCCCTGCCTCCGATGTAGCCACATGCAAGTCCCAAACAGGCAATGGATATGGAGGACTCACCTTGCGCCATTGAAGGAGGTCATTGACCCTCTTATGAAACTGGACCCAGTTCTGGGGGTTGACCCCAAGGCTGCTGACCTCTGCAATCTCCGTCCAGACTTGCTTGGTCAGGTGGGAGGATCTCTTCTTTCCATCCCTTGGAAAGAGGGCCTCCTGCATTTCCCTTGTAGCCTGGAGGGGAATCTCCAGGGATGCGTCGCTGAACTGTGGGGCCATCTTGCCTTGGACATGCTGCCGCTCCATCCGGTCAGTTCACAGTCTTGTGCAGGGAAGTGCAGGAGTCATAACAGCAGTAGCGGAGGAGGGGTCCAGGAGAACAGCAGCAGAGAAGGCGGGGAGTGGGTGGGTCCATCAGCAGTAGCAGCAGTAGTAGAAGGGAGTTCAGGAGTTACAGCTACAGCAGCAGCAGAGGGGAGTCCAGGAGGTACAACAGCAGCAGCAGTGGTTGAGGGGAGTCTGAGAGGTATAGCAGCAGAAGCAGTAGAGGGGAGCTGAGGAGGTGCAGCGGTAGAAGGGGATCCAGGAGGTCCAGCAGCACTCCAGAGTCACTGCATCAGTGAAAAGCAACAGTACGGGCAGCGCTGGGAGCGCTTTAAGATGGCGCCAACACCTGCATTCTCGTCAGCTGATGATACCACTAGCAAAAGGATGGGCCCTGGGCCTCGGTTATGTTAATTGGCCAGCTGCCGTGTGATCACGGTCGACCGGCCACACAAGGGACATGCAGCGACAGAACCCGCTTGCAGTGCCAGGACCTGTGACAGGCTAACAAAATTCAGCACTTGTGTGTGCAAATTGGCTGTTTGTCTACTAATCAATAGTTCATTGATTCGGAAGTGTTTTGGGATGTTCTGAGGAATGAAAGGTACTATGTAAATACAAGTCTTCTTTTCTATAATTCAAGCTGTGTCAATATAAAAATACTGCAGTTAGCCCTGGAAACTACCTAGTGTCTATTACAGTGCTCCATAGGATTGAGGAGATTACAAAATTTGCACCCAAAAGGAAGCTTCCATTTCACTGACTCTTCCTAATCTAGTTTAAAAAATAATAATTGCAATCCAGTATTGAGTTCAAGCTATTCCACATAAGCACAACCAACACTCAGTAGCTCGCATGTTCCCAGCCTCTGCGCAATTAGTGCCCTGTGATATATGCATATTGTGCATTTTGCTTCCAATGTGTACCTTTATTACTTATTTGCCAACAAGCAACCATTTCTGCCTTTCAAGTTCATAATTGTCTGTGAAGTACTTTGTCATTTTTGAGCAATGTGTTAAGGTATTGTATAAATGTAGGTTTTTATATTTCTTTTCCCTTGGTGTACTATGATCATAATTGGAGCTTTACTCAATGGAGTAAATATAGCAATGCTGCAATCCTGGCACAAAGCAACACTTGATAGCAACATAGGTCACAGAATTCAGCTGTATAATGTTAAGAGACCCAAGCGCGGTCTGTGCTCTTATTGAGCCAGGCTGTGTGCTGAGAATGCAGCATGCTTGAATTTACTCTTATAGTTCAAAAGTAATGGATGCAAATGCTGTACTAGATTTAGCTGTAGAATAATCAGTGACTAAGTGGATGAAAATGCATGCTTTTGTGCAAAGCTTAAAATGGTCAGCTATTTTTCAACAAATACCAACATTAAAATCTGTTGACTCAATCAATAATTAAAGGTTAAAAAAAAAGTAGAACAGCAATTTCCATTCATCATCTAAACCTTCCGGAGAGTCTTTCAAATACAATGTGCTGCATATAATGTATACAAGTTCTGGCCAGAATGGAGAGGATTGAGTAATTCTCCTATCAATCATTGCTGTAAGTAACTGGGATTGATTTTACCCACATAATTTGTATTATGTAACTATCCTCTACTCACTACATTTTGCTGCAGAAAGGATCTTGTTATACTAGACTCTGTAAATGAAAACCATAAGACTTGCCTATTCGACAAGTTATTGCCTGACAGCAGTGTCAATATTCACTCTAAAACAAATACTTTGAGAAACGTGTTAAGCATTACCAGAATAATGAGATATTACTGTACTTTATCCACAATAATACAAGGTTCAGAAATTTGAAGATTCTGGTAAAAGTGGTCAGCAAAGAACTGCTCTGAATTATTTGTTGTAACACAATGGTATATACCATTGGGAACAGTGAAGGAAGACCTGAATGTTAATATAAAGGCACAGTCGAGTGCACTTTTTTGTATTCTTTCATGGGATGTGAGCGTCGCTGGCTGGGACAGCAATTATTGCCCAACCCTAATTTCCCTTGAGAAGGTGGTGGTGAGCCACCTTCTTGAACTGCTGCAGTCCCTGTAGTGAAGGTACACCCACAGTACTGTTAGGAATGGAGTTCCAGGATTTTGACCCAGCGGCAGTGAATGGTGATATAGTTCCAAGTCAGGATGGTGTGTGTCTTGGAGGGAAACTTGCAGGTGGTGGTGTTCTCATGCATCTGCTGCCCTTGTCCTTCTAGATGGTAGAGGTCATGGGTTTGGAAGGTGCTGTCGAAGGAGCCTTGGTGAGTTGCTGCATTGTAGATGGTACACACTGCTGCCGCTGTGTGTCAGTGGTGGAGGGAATGAAGGTTGAAGGTTGTAGATGGGGTGGTAATCAAGCGGGCTGCTTTGCCCTGGATGGTATCAAATTTCCTGAGTGGTGTTGGAGCTGCACTCATCCAAGCAAGTGAAGAGTATTGCATCACACTCCTGACTTGTGCCTTGTAGGTAGTGGACAGGCTTTGGTGAGTTACTCGCTGCAGAATTCCCAGCCTCTGACCTGCTGTTTGTTTGTTTATTTTTTTTTTTTTAGAGATACAGCACTGAAACAGGCCCTTCTGTGCCGACCAACAACCACCCATTTATACTAACCCGACAGTAATCCCATATTCCCTACCACCTACCTACGCTAGGAGCAATTTACAATGGCCAATTTACCTATCACCTGCAAGTCTTTGGCTGTGGGAGGAAACCGGAGCACCCGGCGAAAACCCACGCGGTCACAGGGAGAACTTGCAAACTCCGCACAGGCAGTACCCAGAATCGAACCCGGGTCCCTGGAGCTGTGAGGCTGTGGTGCTCACCACTGCACCACTGTGCGGCTGTGTTGTAGCCATAGTACTGATATGGCTGTTCCAGTTCAGTTTCTGGTCAATGGTAACCCCCAGGATGTTGATAGTGACGGACTCAGTGATGGTAGTGGCCATTGAATGTCAAGGGGAGATGGTTGGATTCTCTCTTGTTGGAGATGGTCATTGCCTGGCACTTGTGTGGCACGAATGGAACTTGTCACTTACCAGCCCAAGCCTGAATGTTGTCCAGCTCTTGCTGCATATGGGCACTGACTGTTTCAGTATCTGAGGAATCGCAAATGGTGCTGAACGTTGTGCAATCATCAGTGAACATTCCCACTTCTGACCTTATGTTGGAGGGAAGGTATTGGTGAAGCAGCTGAAGATGGTCGGGCCTAGGACACTACTCTGAGGAACTCCTGCAGTGATGTCCTGGGACCGAGATGATTGACCGCCAACAACCACAGCCATCTTCCTTTGTGCTAGGTATAACTCCAACCAGTTGCATTGCAGCAACCAAACCATGTCGAGAAATAGTGGCACACATTTAAGAACAATAGATTGCATATCATAACATCTAGTACTGTGCATGTTTAATGAACAACTCGAATCACCTTGTATAATAAAAAAAAAACAAATGTTAAGCCAATAAAATTATACAATACATGTGAACACTGGAAGTGCACATTCAAATGCTTCCATACTTTAAACTGTGACTAGAACAATTCAAGGCAAATATTTTAAAATTACTACTTTTCACCATCAACTCTTTACTTGTAACATAGCAAGAAACCATGCTTTTGCTTCTGATACAACTGAGAGATTTTTACAATATAATCATAACCCTGGTCTCAGCATATCGTCTGGATTGTTTGGAAAGCCTTTCTACTTACCACATTGGAGTAGCAGGCCACCTAGGTGCACCAGGTACTTTTAATGCTTCTTTCACTCTCAATAGACTGTGCAGTTGTGGTTATTGGTGCTCTGATAATGACTCGTCGTAGAGTAGCTGTGGTAGTATGGATGAATACAGGCTGAGTTTGAAAGCGTTAACCAACAATTGCATCCAATTCAATGTAAAATTTGTACTTCAACAGGTTATTGTCACGCTGATTGGTGTGGTCTCAGCACTGCATGTAATGTCTTTGGAGCAATTTGATACGTATGTAGCAATGTATTGTACCCTCGCAACCTATTTTGCCAGCAATTTCAGTGTAAATATGTCTGTTGTGATTGTGTGCAGCAAATTCCAATTAAACAGAAAATACTGGAAATACTCCATAGGTATGGAGAGAGACACTGAGTTAATGTGTCAGGTCAATGACGTTTTGTCAGAACAGTTCTGAAACTTTAATTTTTTTTCTCTCTCCACAGATGCTGCCAGACCTACGAGTATTTCCAATATTTTCTGATTTTATTTCAGATTTCCAGCATCTGCAGTATGTTGTGAGGAGGGGTTGAAGGACTTCCCTCTTTTCCCTCTCCTTGTTACACAACAACAGGTTTAATTCTTTCTTAAAGTGGATGTACTGGCCAATTCAGTAGGGGTTTGATTATTTACTTGCTATTATCATACCAAGAACCAAACAGACAGGTTTTCTTGAATTATCAAAGAAAGAGATTAACTTTATTGGACCTAAACTGAACTAATAAAATAATAAACAATGCACCGACTTTCACTCTGTCACACACACACACACTAGAGATTTACACACACAAATAGGTTACAGGATGGGGAAAGGTAGATTGGTTGAATTTGAGTCCATAAAACAAGATATACAGTCTGTGAAACTTAGTGATTCGGCTGAATTCTAGCTGTTTTCAGTGGTCCTGAGGCTCTTAGTTTGAAGAAGTAGATAACTAGTTTGGTGAGTCTCTTAGAGATAGTGATGCGGATGATTTCCTCCAATGGGGTTTCGGATTGTAGCCGGAGTATGCAAAGTCAACAAGTTGGATTTGAAAGCTTTCAAGCTGGAATGGAGAGAAACTGAGAGAGGGACACCCACTTAGGGTCTGCTCATGTCAGAGTCCAGTTGCTTCTCCTCTGCTGCAGAGAAAAACCCCAGCTTAAAAACCACAAATGGAGAGGAGCTTGTCACATGACAGTCACTCAGTGGCTCAAACATAGCAGCAGTATTTCTTCTTCTTGCTAAAAGAAAGAGAACAAACAGTTCATTTAAACTTCTTGGGTCTTTGTTCTTGCTGGGGAATGAGCAGACATTCCGTCTCTCTCCTCACAGTCCTTTGCAATGTAGGATATAGTGCAGCAAGCTAGGTGATCATCTTAAGCTGAAAGGATGACTTTGCTGGCAGCTTGTATTTTTAAAAATGTCTTTTAAAGGAAAATACAAATTCAGATCTCCAGTCAGTGGATTAAAGAAAATTGTCATTTAACAAAACACATTGGCGTAACAAGTATTTTGCTTTCTCAATACATGTTAAAACTATGTGTACGCTGAGCTGTGTCCTCTTTAGGGTGAAATGTTAAACTCATGCCCCATCTGTCCACTCAGGTGAACTTATAAGATACTATGGCAATATTTGAAGAAGAGGAGGGGAATTCTCCTGATGTTCCAGCCAACATCTATCCCTCAACCAGGACCACTTAAACAGATTATCTGGTAATGTCTCTCATTGCTGTCTATGGGGTCTTGCAGATTGACTGCTACACTTACTGTATTACAAAAATAACTACATTGCAAAAGTACTTATTTGGCTGTGAAGACATTCTGAGGCCATGAAAGGTGTGATATGAAAGCAACTTTCCTTCTTTATTTCCATTCATCCATTTCTTCCTTCCTTTCTATCTTTCCTTCCTTCCAAAGCAGAAGTAGGCAATGTGCTTTATTCTTGCTTCAGTTGGTTTCAAGTCCTTGTATTGCTATGCTGAATCATGGATGAAAGGAGAACAAATGCATGAATATACAATAATTATTGTCAGAAGTAGGAGAAATGCGTCATGCTCTATAGTCATCAACTGTTGAGGTTTTATTTTTAGAGCCCACATGTTTCTACACCCCAACTTTGGTATTGCAACAGGGTTCCATCAAGGTTGGTGTGTAAATGGATCAAAGTCATTAATGCATGGGAGTGACTCACTGAATAAACACAGTATCTTGATAGGTCTTTAGTGTGTTCATTTCAAAAAGAAGTCTTGATAAATTACCTTGACAGCTATTAGTTTCAAAATGGAATATGTTAGAAGATGGTAGAATTTTGTTCAATTTAGATCCCTGGTTGTATCTGTCTGGCTCATTTAGTGTCTTAGGTATTGACCAATTAGTTTTATTGCAGAATATTCTTCCAAGACTTGGATATTCTCTCATTGTTATATCCCATTGCTTATGACAGAACATAATTTATTTTGAATATGTTCCTGGGAAATAAAGAGAATGGCCCCATGAAAATGTACTGTAATTCTGTAACATGAGGATAACCCATCAAACAGACTTAGTGTCCTCATTTCCAGCTGCTAATGCTGCGGCTGGCAGAAAACTGGTATAATAATGGCTACCATTTGTGAGTCATATCACCTCATTTGGAAAAAAATGGAAAATTTTGCAAGTTTCCTCTGCCAAAGGGGAGCCTTGATGGTGACAAGTACAGGCCAGAGCAGAGTGTTGTAGCCTTATTCTTTAATTTGGGTGAAATGCCTTTTAATATCCACATAATTTGATTTCATATTTACTTAATTTTTTTCTAAAGAAACTTCAGGTAATAACCACAACTTTGCAAAGAAAACAATCATTTATTATATACTAGACAAAAAAAATTGACTTTAGAATTAAACATCATTGGTTCATGCACATCTAGAATTGCTTTAACAATAATAAAAGACATCTCTTACATCCCAAAATGCATACTCTTTTGGAAAACAAAAGTCTATCTAAGATTACCCTATTAGTTTTTAGTTTAGTTTGCTTTAGAGATACAGCACTGAAACAGGCCCTTCGGCCCACCGAGTCTGTGCCGACCATCAACCACCTATATATACTAATCCTACACTAATCCCATATTCCTACCACATCCACCACCTGTCCCTATATTTCCCTACCACCTACCTATACTAGGGGCAATTTATAATAGCCAATTTACCTACCAACCTGCAAGTCTTTTGGCTTGTGGGAGGAAACCGGAGCACCCGGAGAAAACCCACGCAGACACAGGGAGAATTTGCAAACTCCACACAGGCAGTACCCAGAATTGAACTTGGGTCGCTGGAGCTGTGAGGCTGCGGTGCTAACCACTGCGCCACTGCGACAGCCCACCCCCTCCATGTGATCGGGGGGTGCGGACTGCCCCGCGATTTAAATGAGCCGCTGCGATCTTCTTTGGCGTGTGGCCGCCCATTTTTTGAGCTCGGGCTCGTAGAATACAGCCCATAGTTTTTCACAGACTTGGAGAGGCCCTTGATAGATATGAGTTTTGGTGTAGCATATTTTTTCTTGTAGTCAGGTCAGCATTCCAGGAGCAACCGATAAGCCGGCATCCGGGTAGAAATTGGTGTGGTAGAGCAATAATTAACAACAATAACTTGTATTTATATTGTGCCTTTAATGCAATAAATTGTCCCAAGATACTTCACAGGAGCATTATAAAGTAAAATTTGACATTGAGCTATATGAACTGATATTAGGGCAGTTGGCCAAAAACTTGATTAAAGTGGTAGGTTTTAAGGAGCATCTTAATGGGGCAAGAGAGGTAGAGAAGCAGAGAGATTTAGGGAAGGAATTCCAGAGCTTAGTGTCTTGGCAGCTGAAGGCACGAGCACTAATTGTGGAGCAATCAAAATCGGGGATACTGAAGAAGTCAGAATTAGATGAGTACAGATATCATGGAGGCTTAATGGGCTGGAGGAGACTACAGCGATAGGGAGGGGCGAGGCCATGGAGGGATTTGAAAACAAGGATGTGAATTTTAAAGTTGAGAAGTTACTTAAGTAGGAGCTAATGTAGGTCAGCGAACACAGGGAAGATGAGTGAACAAGACTTGGTGCGAGTAAGGATACAGGCAGCAGAGTTATGGATAACCTTAAGTTTACGGAGGGTAGAATGTGAGAAACTTGTCAGTTGTTTGTTAGAATAGTCTTGTTTAGAGGTAACAGGGTGAGGGTTTGCGCAGCAGATGAGCTGAGGCGGGGTGCAGTCAGGTAATGTAATGCATCTGGAAATAAACGGTTTTAGTGATGCTGTGGATATGTGATCAGAAGACCATCTTGGGATTAAATATGCCACCAAAATTGTGAACAGTCTGGTTCAGCCTCAGCTAGTTGCCAGGGAGAGGGATAAAGATGGTAGCTAGGAAACAACATTTGTAGCAGGGTCTGAAGACAATGGCTTTGGTCTTCCCCATACCCAATTGGAGGAAATGTCTGCTCATCCAGTATTATATGTCAGACCAGTAGTCTGATAATTTCACAACGGTGGAGCATTCAAGAGAGGTGGTGGTGAGGTAGAGCTGGTTAGAGCATAGAGGAAGCACACCCTTCTTTACATGGTTGTGTTTTTTAGCCCTTTTAATATTGAGCCACATCTCTGGGGTGGTTGCTTGCCAACAGTAGGCTTCATCAGGTACAACTCCAGCATTGATTGATATTCCATTTGTTCTTTTTCGGGTAGCTAAGTTAAATAAATCGCTAGCTGATTTTTAACCACGTTCTGAAAGTTGCTATGGTGATCTGTTCTGCTCATGTGATCTTTAACAAGGTGTAATTTAACAGTACTTTTTGTTTCAACCTGCATGAAGCCCATTTTCCATTTATATAACTTCTGTTCTTGGCTCCAACTATGTTTTTTGCCAGAAAGGCTCCACTCTGGGTGGAGGAGCCTCGCAAAATTAATCCTTAATGATATGTTAATATTAATAAAGTAAGTACTTGACCATTAGTTTTCTTTATCCCTCTTGTTTCTTTGTGTGAGGTTAGATAAATTCACAAGCCACATTTCATTGCATTGATTTGATTTTGAGCATTAATTGTACTACACATGTAAATAAATGAGTCAGATGTTACTCTTGACCAAGCTCACAACAGGCTATTATTCTCTGCATGTTGAATGTTGTATTTTTCCACACTATCATTGTTTAGTCAACTTTCAATGTAGTAAGAGTACTGCACTTGTCCATTGAAAGGATTATGCTTTATCGTATGTTCTGTTTCTCATAAGTAGTTTGAAAGTGAAAATATGAATTTAAAGCATATTCAGATAGCATTAAGGAATCTGCCAAAATGAGGATTTGGCAAAAGGCTGTTTGCAAAATGTTTGCATTAGTGGGCACCATTCCCATCGGTAAAGCTGTGTATGTCTTTTCAAGGGATGGCCACTGGGTCAGATGTTAGACCCTCTTAATATGCGGATTGGGGTCTGATGACACACAAAGGACCCTGATTGTCATTTTAGGAGAATATTGGGCAGAGTTTGCAGCTAAGATTTAATTCATTTTTGTGGTGCCAGGAGGAGCAGGAATGGTCCCCTTTCCTGAGCACAAACCCACCCCAAGCCCCAACTCGCCCAGATCGAATCTCTTCCCACCCAGGCCAGCTCTTGGGTCAGCTGATATTCTGCTGGACTGGAGCCAGCTGGCTGCCTCAGGTTGCCCGTTTCCACCCAAAGTCTGCCGCTGTTATGGCCATGAAGCCCAGCCTTTTGTCAGAATTATCCTAGAACCTTCTGCCAACCAGTCACCTGAACACTACTCGGGAAAAATCTACCCCAGATTCTAAGGGGGAATTTTTACCTGCATTGGGGGTGGGGAGGGGGGTTGTCAGGTGTTGGTGCGTGTGGGGTGAGGGGGTTAAAGATGAAAAAATGCCAGTGTTGGAAACCTGACATGATCCTACTGACTTCTCGATTTAATAGGTTCATATTTGGAAGGGCACAGGAAAGCCCTGTTTAACAGGTAGTTCAGCAATTATAATAAACAAAGTGGCAATTGATTGAAGATTTAACCCTGCATTCTGACCATAACTGCCAACGCACAGGTTTCCCGACCTGCAAGAAACTCACCAGTGTCAGCAAGGCCAGAACACAATGGGGATTGTCAGGTCTGTTAAACTAACAGGCTGGAAAGCACTTAAATACTGAACTATGACAGCTGCTTCCTTCTAATTGAAAGGCTTTTGCTCACAGGACTTGTTCTGAGAGTATACTTTCACTACTCTGTAGGTGATTTCCAAGACCTTGGAGGTCTTTTCTGCTATCTTGGACTTTTCTGACTTGAATCTGCACTTTCCAGCTGCCAGTCCACTGCAGCCTGGGAACAGCTTATGTCATTCTATCTTGGATCTCTGCTGAGGGACAGGAGAAGCAACACCAACAATACCAACAGCAGGAGCAGCAGCTGCCATCTCTTCAGCCACCTGCTGCTCCAGAAGACAGTGGAGATGAACACAAAGGTGATACCCCCAACACTGGGTATACAAACAGAGGATCAGCTTTCTGGACATGACTGAGCAACAGTGCCTCAGGAGGCTCAGCCTTTCTCAGCCAGTTATTGCTGACATTTGCAGCCTCTGGAAGAGGATCTCCAGTGGATCAGGTGGGCATGCATCGTCAGTAGTCATTAATGTCACCACAGCCCTGAATCTCTTTGTCTTTGGCTCCTTCCAGGATCTGCTGGTGATATCTGTAGAATCACAGAATCTGCTGCGCACAAATGCATCTTCCAGGTGACCCATGCTATTGATGTCCACTTTACAACTGTTAAATTCAATCAGAATGAGAGGTCCAAGAAATCATAGACTGCTCACAGGTGGCAATCAAGATGCCCTCAGATCATCTAGGAGCATTTGTCAAGCGAAAAGGCTTCCACTCCATCAGTATTCAACTGGTATGTGACCACTGGAAGGTTTTCATGCATATCTGTGAAAGATATCCTCGAAGCTGCCATGATGCTTTCATTTATTTTTTTTATTTTTATTTATTTAGAGATACAGCACTGAAACAGGCCCTTCGGCCCACCGAGTCTGTGCCAACCAACAACCACCCATTTATACTAACCCTACAGTAATCCCATATTCCCTACAACCTACCTACACTAGGGGCAATTTACAATGGCCAATTTACCTATCACCTGCAAGTCTTTGGCGGTGGGAGGAAACCGGAGCACCCGGCGAAAACCCACGTGGTCACGGGGAGAACTTGCAAACTCCGCACAGGCAGTACCCAGAATTGGACCTGGGTCCCTGCAGCTGTGAGGCTGCGGTGCTAACCACTGTGCCACTGTGCCGCCCATTCTTCACCAATCTTCACTAACATCAAGGGCTTGTGCTAAACTTGGGAGAACTGTACCACAGACTAATCAAGCAACAGCCTGACATAGTCATACTCACCGAATTATACCTTACAGCTAACGTCCCAGACTCTTCTATCATCATCCTTGGGATATATCCTGTCCCACCGGCAGTACCAACTCACCAGATGTGGCAGCACGAGTGAGTGGCCCTGGGAATCCTCAGCATTGACCCCAGCTACCATGAAGTCTCTGGCATGAGTTCAAACACGGGCAAGAAAACCTCCTGCTGATTACCGCATAGCGTCCCACCTCAGCTGATTGATCAACACTCCTCCATGTTGAAGGCTTGGCAAAAGCACTGAAGGTAACAAAGGCAAAGAGTGTACTCTGGCTGGAAGACTTCAATATCCATCCTCAAGAGTAGCTTGGTAGCACCACTACTGACCAAGCTGGCTGAGTCCTGAAGGAAATATCTGTTAGACTGGGTTTGCAGAAGGTAGCGAGTGAACCAACAAGAGGGAAAAACCTATTTGACCTTCCTCACATATCTACCTGTTGCAGATGTATCTGTTCATGACAGTATTGGTAGGCATGACCACCACACAATCCTTATGGAGATGAAATCCTGTCTTCACCCTGAGGACATCCTCCATCATGTTGTGTGGCACTACACCATGCTAAATGGGATAAATTAAGAACAGGTCTAGCAGCTCAAAACTGGCATCCATGAGTCACTGTGGGCCGCCATCAGCATCAGAATTGTATTTAACCACAATCTGTAACCTCATGGCCAGCATATCCCCAACTCTACCATTACATTAAAGCCAGGGGATCAATGAGGGGTGCAGGAGAGCATGTCAGGAGAAGCACCAGACATACCTCAAGATGAGGTGCTACGTGATGATGTGCCAACACAGGACTACATGTATGCTAAATAGCAGAACAGCATGTTATGGTCAGAACTAAGCGGTCCCACAACCAACGGATCAAATCAGAGCTCTGCAGTTCTCCCACATCCAGTGGACAATTAAACAACTAACCGGAGGAGGAGGATCCACAAACATCCCCATCCTCAATAATTGGGAGCTCAGCACATCAGTGCAAAGGACAAAGCTGGAGCATTAGCAACCATCTTCAGGTAGAAGTGCCAAGTAGATGATCCATCTCGGCCTCCTCCTGAAGTCCCCAGCATCACGGATACTAGTCTTCAGCCAATTCGATTCTTTCCATGAGCTCTCAAGAAAAAGCTGAAATCACTGGATATAGCAAGGCTATGGGCCTTGACAACATCCTGGCTGTAGTACTGAAGACTACAGAGCTGCTCCAGAACTAGTTGCACCCCTAACCAATCTGTTCCAGTACTGTTACAACACTGATATCTAACCAACAAGGTGGAAAGTTGCACAGGTCTTTCCTCTCCAAAAAGAGAAGGACAAATCCAATTTGGCCAATTATCACCCCATCAGTTTACTCTCAATCATTTGCTAAGTGATGGAAGGTGTCCGATAGTGCCAGCAAGCGGCACTTACTCAGTAAAAACTTGCTCACCGATTCTCAGGGCCACTTGATCCCAGAACTCATTGCAGCCTTAGTCCAAACGTGGACAAAAGAGCTGAAATCGGGAGGTGACTGCCTTTGTCGTCAAGGCTGCATTTGACCAAGTGTGACTACAAGGAGCCCTTGTAAAATTATAGTCAATGAGAATCAAGAAGAAAACTTCCCACTGGTTGGAGTCATACCAAGCACAAAGGAAGATGGTTATGGTTGTTGGAGACCAATCATCTCAGCTCCAGGACATCACTGCAGGAGTTCCTCAGTGTAGAGTTCTAGGCCCAATCATCTTCAGCTGCTTCATCAATGACCTTCCCTCCATCATAAGGTCAGAAATGGGGATCTTCGCTAATGATTGCACAATGTTTAGTACCATTCACAACTCCTCAGATATTTAAGCAGTCTGTGTTCACATGCAGCAAGACCTGGACAACATTCAGGCTTAGACCGTTCAATGGCAAGTAATATTCACACCACCTAAGTGCCAGGCAATGACCATCTCCGACAAAAGAGAATCTAACCATCTCCTCTTGACTTTCCACGGCATTACCATCGCTGAATCCCCCACTGTCAACATTCTGGGGGTTACCATTGACCAGAAACTTAACTGGGCCAGCCATATACATATTGTGGCTACAAGAGCAGGTCAGAGGATGTGAATTCTTCAGTGAGTAACTCACCTCCTGACTCCCCAAAGCCTGTCCACCATCTACAAGGCACAAGTCAGGAGTGTGATGGAATACTCTCCACTTGCCTGGATGACTTCAGTTCCAACAACACTCAAGAAGCTCGACACCATCCAGGACAAAGCAGCTCACTTGATCGCCACCCCTTCCATCACCTTAAACATTCACTTCCTCCAACACCAGCACTCGGGTGGCTGTAATGTGTACCAATGCAGCAACTCGCTAAGCCTCCTTCAACAGCACTTTCCAAACCCACGACCTCTACCACTTAGAACAAGAAGGGCAGCAGGTACATGGCGCCACCACCACTTACAAGTTCCCCTCCAAGCCACACACCATCCTGACTTGGAACTATATCGCCATTCCTTCACTGTTGCTGGATCAAAATCCTGGAACTTCCTCCCTAACATCACATGAACTGCAACGGTTCAAGAAGGTGGTGATGATCTGCTTCACCACCTGCGATGCTCACATCCCATGAACAAATAAAATAAAACATCTTTGCACCTTCAGAGCCAGTCAATGGCTACTCTCTAAGGACATGGTGATGACACCTATGAGAAACCCTACAACTAATGCCCAGGCAAGGTACACCCAGATCAACATTAGCATAAGAGCAGTCATTGAGCAAGCCAGTGGGTTGCTGAAGATGTGATTCAGGCGCCT
The DNA here is from genome assembly GCF_036365525.1 of Heterodontus francisci. NCBI lineage: Eukaryota > Metazoa > Chordata > Chondrichthyes > Heterodontiformes > Heterodontidae > Heterodontus > Heterodontus francisci. The sequence continues at coordinate 81,356,142 of NC_090376.1, forward strand.
GGACAGATATGGGGGTGTCCTTCAGTATGTATCAGCAAGGGTTTCCAGAATGGTAGTGATCTGTTGTGCCGTGTAGAACACTGCACTGCAGACAGAACTAGAGATGTAGAAGAAGGAAGGTGATGACTGCTCATCACTCACAGTGGAGGCAGAGGAGGAGCAGGATGAGGTGGAACACGATGTGTCCAGGGCTTCTGCTCTAGCTCACTTAGTTCCCAGAGAAAGCCACGACGGATCCATCCAGGCACGGTTCAGAGTGTGAACCCAAGTGTGTAAATCCTTATGGCACAACAATGCCAAACTCACTGCCTCCCCCCACTCCACCAACACAAATCATTCTCACAGTCAAAAATCCTTCCATCTGATTGCCACCCATTGCTTCTTTTCTACTCTGGTCATACGAGTTTCCTGAAGGCTGATGGCCAGCTGGCATATGAGAGGCAACAATGGAGATGGCTGGACAATGGAATCTTGAAATTAAGTTCAAAGTTCTTTAACATTTACAATAAAATTGACACAGTGATATTCTTGGTGCTACCCCTGTGGTTTCAGCAGAGCTCGAGGCAGGCTTCTCCTCTCATTCCTCTGCTCTGACAGCTGAGATTCTTGTAGCCAATGTCCTCTGGGTTTTGGAGCCTGTGAGGGCCCCACCATAGACTACCCACAGGATCACAGAATTGTTACAACACAGAATGAGGCTATTTGACCTGTCGTGCCCACGTGCACCATGCAAGAACAGACTCAGCCATCAGGACAGCAGTCAGCATGTGGGGCTCTGACTGATGGGGAAGAATGGGAGAAACATGAATAGGTTCTCCACTTCCATGTTCTGTTTAGAGTCATAGAGAGATAACAGCACTGAAACTGCACTGAGTTTCCTGCTTTCTAGAATCCACGCTTATCATTAGAATATTTACATATGGCCTCAATAGACCTAGGGCAGAATTTTAACATTTAGGCTCACTCTGCTAGAGTTATCTAGAGATACTTGTCCGATTCAAAGGTAACATGTCATCTACATTAGATACAAAACAAAGGGGACAGTCCCTCAGGAAAGCACTCCCTCAAATTTCAGGTTCAGAATTTCAATGAAATTGAATATTCTGCAGTTACATTTTCAAGGCAATTCAATATGCAGATAAATCACATCCCTGATTTGTAGTCAAGAAAAGACAATTGATCACCTGTGGAATTGGAGACCTATTCTAGCAGCTAACATGATGGACTTTCAGCAGGGATTATACATTGTTTTAACCTTACACCATCTCCTTGATGTTAACGTATGCACATCCTTTTTAATGAATGTAAAATCACAGTGTTTCTGCATATTCATGAACATATATATAAGATTGAATTGAATGTATCAGGTCACCATTTGCATATAATAACAAACCCAGTTTGACCTCTAAGTTTGACCACTATGATCTGGGCAACCAATTGGCCACAAAAGAACTATAGCAGACAAGGTTCATTACATCAAACACAAACAAAAACAGAAAATACTGGAAATACTCAGCAGGTTAGGCAGCACCTGTGGAGAGAAAAACAGAGTTAATGTTTCAGGTCCATGACCCTTCATCAGACCTGAGAAAAGTTTGAAATGTAATAGGTTTTGAGCGAGTGAAAAAGGGGCAGGGGGGGAAGAAGAGCAAAAGGGAAGGTCTGTGATAGGATGGAGGGCAGGAAAGATTACATGACAAAAGGTTTCATGGTACTAAGCCCCTCCCCTCCCCTTTCATCATTCTGAATGGACCGTTCCCTCCGTGACACTTCGGTTCACTCCTCAGTCACCCCAAATGCCTCCTCACTTTCTTACAGCACTTTTCCATGCAAATGCAGAAAATGTAACACCTGTTCTTTTGCCTCCTCCCTTCTCACCACCCAAGGCTCCAAACACTCCTTCCAAGTGAAACAGCAATTTACTTGTACTTTTTCAATTTAGTGTACTGTATTTGCTCCTCACAATATGGTCTGCTCTACATTGGGGAGATCAAACATGGATTGGGTGACCGCTTTGCAGAACAGCTCAGTTCTGTCTGCAAGTCTAACCCGAAGCTTCCTGTTGCTTGTCATTTTAATTTGCTACCTTGCAATCACTCTGACCTTTCTGTCCTTGACCTGCTATGGTGTTCCAATGAAGCTCAATGCATGCTCGAGGAACAGCACTTCATCTTACGACGGGCACTTTACAGCCTTCTGGACTCAACACTGAGTTCCTTAAGTTCAGATCATAACCTCTGCTCCCTTTTATTTTCTTTATCGTGCTGTTTTTTGCTGGTTCTTTTTTATCCCCTCTGGTTTCTTTCTTAATCCCTTTACTTTGTATTTGGATGACTGCTATCGTGCCATTCGTACCTCATCCAGACACATCTTTTGTTTCTTTACTTGTCCAATTACCACTCCTTTGGCTTTGTACCATGAAACCTTTTGTTATTTAATCTCTCCTGCCATTCACCCTATCACAAACCTTCCCTTTTGTTCTTCTTCCCACCTCCCCCCTTTCACTTGCTCAAAACCTGTTACATTTCTAAGTTTTGACAGTTCTGATGAAAGATTACAGACCTGAATCGTTAACTCTGCTTTTCTCTCCACAGATGCTGCCTGATCTGCTGAGTGTTTCCAGCAATTTCTGTTTTTGTTTCAGATTTCCAGCATGCACAGTATTTTGCTTTTTTATTAAGGTTCATTGCATAGCAATTCCCCAAGATTCATTTTCTTATTAAAGAACCATTATCCTTGCCTTAGGTAGGCTTCGTTTCTGGAACAATCTGATGCACAAAGATGCCTTTCACAATCTAGAGAACAATCATGTTTCTGTAGACACTACTTGCACTTTTTAATCTTTCCAATTTAAAAACAAATATTTCTTTAACTTCAGCTACTATTAAATATTTCTGCTTTTGCAGTCAATGCTACAATGCTGTCATCATAGATACAATGATGTCATTGCACATCTTCTTTACAAACTAAATTATTTTCTGGTAATCCATGAATACACCTTTATTAATACATATGACATCATATTGATACCTACGCAGAGTTTGCAAATTGATACTTAAAGTTGAGTGATAGAACCTGGAAAGCACAGTGGGCGGCACAGTGGCGCAGTGGTTAGCACCGCAGCCTCACAGCTCCAGGGACCCGGGTTCGATTCCGGGTACTGCCTGTGTGGAGTTTGCAAGTTCTCCCTGTGTCTGCGTGGGTTTTCTCCGGGTGCTCCGGTTTCCTCCCACAAGCCAAAAGACTTGCAGGTTGATAGGTAAATTGGCCATTATAAATTGTCACTAGTATAGGTAGGTGGTAGGGAAATATAGGGATAGGTGGGGATGTTTGTTGGGAATATGGGATTAGTGTAGGATTAGTATAAATGGGTGGTTGATGTGCGGCACAGACTCGGTGGGCCGAAGGGCCTGTTTCAGTGCTGTATCTCTAAAACTAAATAGGACACTGATCATTTGATGATGCATAAGATACATTAGAATTGAAAAATGTAGGTAACTATTAACATCACCAAGAGCTATGAAGAATTGTTTTGATTCAAGCAAGCAATTCTGAGTCAACGTTGTACGTACAAGTCCCACACCAGAGACTTAAACAAAAAGACTTGCATTTATATTGTTGTTATGACCAAGGCAGGAGGAGTGCACTGTTAATTCAGTCCCACTTTTCCACAGGTCACAACATATTTCAAATTTTCCCACTCAATCAGATACATTATTTCTCCCAGAATAGAACACACTAATCAGGTTTCTTTACTGAACAACAAAATTAACAATTTATTATAGAACAAATCGTAACTAGTAATAGGATAAAACATAAACATACAGATCGAATTTTTAAAGTTCCAACATTAAATTTTTTAAAGTCCCCTTTCTACCTTAACCAAATTTTAAAGTCCTTTTTTGTTTTACCTTAGTCCCTTCACACTTACACATATACACTGGTTAAACTAAAACATAAAAAAGGGATTTTTAGATTAGAGCTTTATTACAGACAAAAACACACGCAGGTAGATCACTTGCTCACCCCTGAAGAAAATAGCAGATGAGACATGCTGCACCAAACTGTCACACAGTCCAATCTCCGAGCACGCACAGACAGGCCACCAATCTTTTCAGGCGGAGTTAAGAATTATTTTTAGCAGGCTTTCTTCAAATGCTGAAGTATTTCATCATAATAAAGATCATAAATGTTCATAAGAATAAAGAATACCTGCAAGTTCCCATCCAAGCCCCACACCATCCTGACTTGGAACTATATCGCCGTTCCTTCACTGTCGCTGGGTCAAAATCTTGGAACTCCCTTCCTAACAGCACTGTGGGTATACCTACCCCACATGGACTGCAGCGGTTCAAGAAGGCAGCTCACTGCCACCTTTCAAGAGCAATTAGGGATGGGCAATAAATTATGGCCTAGCCAGCGATACCCACATCCCATGAATGAATAAAAAAAATACAGGAAACAAGGCGAATCGACACAGTGAACATCACAGAATCTTTTACGGAATTGCGGGAAAGTGAGCTGAGTTGTAGTCTTCTGTTCTTCCTTGGAATTCTCTCCTCCTTCTGTCCTTTTTTGACACTTCAGCAGCACTTGACTTTTATCTCCTTTTGGAAGGTAAAACCACGCACACTGCATCACAACCAGAAAACTTCAGTTTTTTTCTGCCCATCCAGGTGCTGTTACTACTAGGCTTGTCTAATCAAACGAGCATTTGTCGCTTTTCTACCCATTACCAGGGTTTCTGTTCAAAGCCTAACCTGAGCCATGTGACAAACAGCAACACTGTTGCCAATCCAGCTCCCTCAGTGTCCTCTTGATTAAAATACTGATCCAACATTTATTTAGCTTAACTATAAATTCCTTTAAAAATATCTTTTAACAAAAAAGAATCACCTTCATAATACTGTGTCGCTCATGACCTCAGGATGTCCCAAAGTACTTTACAGCCAATGCAGTACTTTTTGAAAAGTAGTCACTGTTGAAATGTAGGAAACACTGCAGCCAATTTGCACACAGCAATCTTTCATAAACAGCAATATGATAACGACCTAGTAATCTGTTTAGTGATGTTGATTGAGGGATAAATATTGGCTAAGACACTTGAGTACATCATCTTGGCCAACAATTTAGTGAAGTACTGAGGGAATTCTGCAATTTTGGAGATGCCACCTTTTAGATGAAACATCAAACCAAGGCCCTGTGTAATGAGGGTTTCCATTTTTTTGTTAAAACTTGAGAATCTGTATTTTAAAAACTGAAAAGGATTTCATGGATGCTGGAATCTTGAAGAAACTAAACTGTGGGCGTTTTTCTTAGAATGAATTTCAACAGAATGTTGACCAGTAAACAAATTTACTGGAAAGCATCTGATTTCAAGTAAACACAGCAGGGGGTTGTGTTTTGACCTGAAGGGATAGATGTTTACAAGGAAATGACAGACCATAATTTATAGATCTCATAGGATTGCTGCTGAACAGTTTTTGTTTTATTTTTAACTCTTAAAAAAGCCAGTGGGTGTTTGGCCAAGAACAGAAAAAAGTTTTCTTCCTGAACTGCCAGGAGAACAGAAGAAGACCCTGTTTATCTTTCTCTTGAAAAGCAAAATCCTGTATCAAGTTGTACTGTTATTTCTCTCTTTGAAGACATTCTGCATCTTTGAAGGAACTTTGCATCAAATGTGTGAGAATTGAAACATTTGTTGCTGCACACCTGATGTAAGACCTATGTGAAGCCTTCTGTAGCTGCATCTCTCGAAAGCTTACCCAGACTGTTCAAGAACTGTTCTTGGAAGATTCCTAGTGGCAGCCACCTATTCACCTTTGGGGCACCTCGCAAAACAAAGGACTCCCATACCATTTCTTCATACTAAGTTTTTTTTATTCCTTCTATTTCTTTATAACAGCTGTAAACAAAAATCCCTTTGTTTTCTGGTTAACCAGTTGTGTATGTGAGTGTGTGCGTGAAAGCTAGGATAAATAAGCGGGCTTTAATATTTCGATTCATATGTATTTTTACTTTATTATTGGTGAAGAGTTGGGATATAATAAATGGATAGTTTTTTGTCTATTAAAGAAACCTGGTTGGTGTGCTTTATTCTGGGGTAAAAATAAAGTATCTGATTGACGGTTTCGGTAAGTCGGACCTGTGGAGAAGTGGGACTGAATTAACAGTGCATGCCTCCTGCCTCCATCGTTACACATGTCTTTCTTCTCGGGTGGACATATTGGAAGAAGTGCAGGCGGTTCTTGCTGGTGTCCTGGCCAATATTTATCCCTCAATCAACAGCATTAAAACTGATTATCCAATCTGTATCTCATTGCTGTTTGTGGGGTCTTGCTGTGTGCAATTTGACTGCCATGTTTCCCACATTACAACAGTGACTACATTTCAAAGGTACTTCACTGGTTATAAAGCACTTTGGGACGTCCTGACGTTGTGAGAAATGCGATATAAATGCAAGTCTTTCATTCTTAATGATAAAATATTACTGAAATGAGTTATGCCTCTGAATGTGAAATGTAGCTCAGCAAGAGCCAATTTAGGTAAGTCTCCAGTGATAGTGCAAAGGTCATTATTCCACGAATCTGTGTGGTAATTGGTACTGTTGCAGGGATGGAAAATTTCCTTCTTTGAAAGTCAGAACTGCTGATTTATGTTTTTTTCTTATAGTTTAATGGTGCTGGACGGCATTCTGAAATGAGCTTAACAAATACTTGATGCTTATCTGGAGGAGGCAGGTCTGATGAATGGCTGAAATATTACACCATTATTGGTGAAAGTAAGGGCCAAATGTTCCTTTATTTAAACAAGAGGCATGATGACAAGACAAGGTTGTTTAGAAAAGAAATATCCAGATCGCAATTAGAATCTATTTAAAAGTGCTGGTAGTTCTCAAGTTTACGGTGAAAGATTCAGCTTCAATTTCCACTCAACGCTGAGCTATCAGATCTCAGACAGGAGCCCTGCTGTTAGTCTCCCAGATAATCAGCCAAGATTCCTGCTCCTGGACTATCCAGTGAATCCTGTTGGAAAATACATGTGTGGCTACTTCCTGAGGTCAGGATCAGGCTAGCGTGTGATGCTCCTCATGATAAAACAGCCTGACAAGACAAAAGGGGAATTTTGCAATTTGCAAGCCTGGCAGAAGCACCATCAAGAATGGAAGAGAGAAAGGGGTTGTGATTGAGGGGCAGGGGGGAGTTGAAAGTGCACTTTGTCATGTTATACTGAACCCGCTGGCATTATTGCTACATCATTATCTGAAATAAAAACAAGAAATGCTGGAATCACTCAGCAGGTCTGGCAGCATCTGTGGAAAGAGAAGCAGAGTTAACGTTTTGGGTCAGTGACCCTTCTTCATTATCTGCATCAGTAAGTATGCTAATGACTTCCCACGCTACTCTGGGGAGAGGGCGATGGAGCTCCACTCATCTACAAATAAAGTGCAATTCACCAGCCTCCAGAAATGCCAGTAAAATTTCAAGTGATTTGAAAAAGTTGTCACCTTTTCCAAACAGTAGGAAACAAAAGAAATGAACAGCAGGTGTTGTGTCAGCTACAGTTGTGCTGAGGGTGAGAAGTAATATCCCAGTGTTTGGAGGATTCCTTCCAGACGTCAGGATGGGGCTTACACTTTCAGTGTTAGATCACAGTGTGATCACAGTGAAATCTTCGCACAACATCAATGCTAACAACGTAGTACAATGGCAGTGGAGATCTGGAAGTAAGATTTACTCTGCTATTTTTAGCAAAATTATAATGTGTTCTTCACAAACACATTTTATAATTTTAATACAAATAAAAATATGGAGGAAATTTCTGGTCTGTTCCCACTGCTTGGCATTTCAGAAACTTTCAGTCATTTTCTCAATCATTGATGGCTTTGGAACATTAAAATTCTCTGCTGGAGTGAATGATCTTCAAGTTATTCCTTTCTCCGTTTGGACTCCGTGAAGGATTATTGATAAATTAGTATTCTCAATGGTTCATCACTGCTGATTACTGACAGAAAGTGTTGTTGCATGTCTGTGTAAAAGTCCAAATAAATGATTTATGCAGAAGATTTAACATTATTTTCAAAGACCATAATTGGAATTGTCCTTTCTTTTCTCATATTTCTGTGAAGTATCTTCAGATGTGTTTCTTGAAGTCAAGTTCCTGTAATAAGTGTGAAAAAACTGGACAGGTAAATTGAAAAAGGCATGAGCTTGGCTGATTTGGAATCACTGAAAAATTACCTAAAAAAAGTCACTGAATCATAATGCTTGCAAAATGACCTCTATTGCTGCTGTGTGTGAATTGTGGCATTTCACAGGAAACCTTTTTTTTCAGCATATATGGGTGAATTTTATGGGGCCTTCGTGGCGGGCGGGGTGACCTAATTAGGGGGGAGGTGATATTTTGATTACCCGACGGCAGGCTCAATTTTAGAGATTAAGTCAGTGGCTTGTTTATGGTGGGTTGGGCCTCACGCCGTGATCTGGCGGGTTCCAACTTATCATACATTTTCATTACATGAATGCTTATTACCTTATAATTATTTGAAATTAAGTCCTACCTGCCAGATTAAGTCAGTGGCGCACGGGAATCTCATAGCACCCGTTCATGTTCATTTAAAGGTGGCGTACACCAGTTGGCTTTGTGCAGTTATATCTGAGTTCAGTGGTTTTCTTTTTTGAACACTTCAGCACAAGGAAGGCCAACATTAGAATGGATGCTTGGGACCAGCAAGTGCGGTTATTTTTGTGGGGGGGGGGGGAGCATTTGGAGAGGGTGGTGTTTCGGGTTACTGGAGTTGCGGAGGAGGGAAGCCAGGGAGGGCAGAGGGTTAGAGATCAGGGAATGGTTGAGTGTTCAGACTCGTGGTGATGGTGGTGGTGGGGTTGTGTTTGGAGCAGATAATGTATGTGAGGTGCATGATGGGCCTAAAGGGAGAGGTGAGTACTGTCAATGTTCCGAAGAAGGGTCACTGACCCGAAACGTTAACTCTGCTTCTCTTTTCACAGATGCTGCCAGACCTGTTGAGTGGTTCCAGCATTTCTTGTTTTTATTTCAGATTTCCAGCATCCGCAGTATTTTGCTTTTATGTCAACGTTGGTGTCCTGTGGGGCAAACTCAGGATGCTGGCTGGCGGAGGGAACGGTCACAGTCACGGGGGCAATTGGATTCGGTAGTGGGGGCAGGTCCAGAGTCAAGGTTGGGAATTGGAAGGAAACATAGGGTGGGGCACAGGATTGGGTGACTACATTAAGGTGGATAACTGGAGGATCTAGGGTGAGAGCAAGCATATAAATGGTGACAGGTGTAGGCACAGGGGTGAGAGAGGGAAGGTTCAAAGTAAAAACAGAAAGTGCTGGAAGTACTCAGCAGGTCTGGCAACATCTATAAAGAGAGAAACAGTTAACGTTTCTGGTCTGTGACGTCTCATCAGGACTGGCAAAGTTTAGAAATGTAACAGGCTTTGAGTAAGCGAAAGCAGGGAGGACAGGGGGAAGAACAACATAAGGGAAGGTGTGTGATAGGGCAGAGGGCAGGGGAGATGTTGGGTGGGTCAAGTGTGATGGGTGCAGGCTGGAAGGTGGCAGGAGGAGGGTGGAAGGTGGAGGAACTTGCCTTGAATCTGATGAGCACCATCTTTCAAAATGAGGTGCTAAATCACATGGGGCGTGGAAGGACTGCAGATTGAAGTGGGAGGAGGCCAGTGTTGGGTGGGTGGAATTGCAGCACTGCACAATGGTAGGTGCAGACAGCCTATGTGCTCATGAGTTCAATGGTTGAGCATCGTGGGCAAACAAGGTTTAGGTTTAATGCTTGTCTCATTACAAAGTTGCAATGACATGGGTCTCATACATCCAATATTCTTGCTACCTCAGGAACAAGAGCAGAGGATGTGACTGAGGAAGGCTCTCACCACTCAGCGGCTGATGCTACAATGCCAGCAGCACAAGTGGGGGAGGCTGCTCAGAACGAAGCCATCCAGGGAAGGCATAATAGATGATTGTGCTGGCATGTCAGTGCATCCTCAGAACAAGGACAAATTACCTTCAGATGTCAGAGAGGCAATGCCAAAGAGGTCTGAGGATGTCACGTGAGATGGTCACTGAAATTTGTGGGGTCATTCAGTAACCATGTGGTTTTGATGGGAGCCCCATTACAGTTGCCCTCATGGTGACTGCAGCACTTAAATTTTTTGCAAGTGGTGCTTTCCAGGGCTCAACAAGCGACGTGTGGAATTTCACAGGCTGCCACTTACTACAGGTGCATAAAAGAGGTGACGAATGCCCTATTCTGTCGTGCCAATGATTTCATCTATTTCCCAGTAGACGAGGACAGCCGGGCAGCAAGGTCAGCGGCCATCGGCACCATCGCTCATTTCCCTAGAGTGCAAGGGGTGATCGACTGCATTCGTGGCCATGAGAGCTCCCTGGGAGCATCCAGCTGCATTTGTGAATCCCAAAGGCTTTCACTCTTTGAATGTGCAACTGGTCTGCGACCACAAGTGAAAAATCATGCAGGTCTGTGTTCGTTTCCCATGGAGCTGTCGTGACATGTACATTTTACAAAATTCACAACTAATGGGAAATTTTGAAGCACCAGCCCAAATTGACGGTTGGATCCTGGGTGACAAGGACATAGTTGATGACGCCAGTGAGGCATCCCCAAAGCGCAGCTAAAGAGCCTTACAATGCAGCTCCACCAGAGCCATAATCGACCACAGCACTGGCTTGCTGAAAAAGCGCTTCTGCTGCCTTGACCGGTCAAGAGCGGCTCTGCAGCACACACCACAGAGAGTCTCATACCATAGTCGTTTGCTGCTGTGCACTTCACAACCTTGCAATGCAATGCGGACATATTTTGCAGGAGGAGGAGGAGAAATGTGAGGAGCGCCGCTCCTCCTCACAGGAGGATGATTTGGATCATTCTGAGGAGGAAGCCATTAATGTGAATGAGCCTTTAATGGATGCCATGGACATTGAGAGACGTGCACAGGACATTGGGGAGTACCTTACATTTGGACGTTTCAGCCAAGAGAGTGAGGCACATACATGTTTACAGTTTGAATGCAGGAACTACATTGCCATCCTGGGATGTTGACCTGCCCCTGTCAGCCTAACCATTGCTCCAATCTAAAAGCTGGCGTCCACTGCCATCTATTATTACATGTGGAGTTGACTCTATGACTCTATGGAGTGGAGCTTTGCTGAATGCACTGACTGTTGAATACTGAATCAGAAAAAACCTGTGGCAAACTTGAACATTTGTCTGCTACTCAGCCGTGACCACTCAGTCAGAACCAGCTACACCATAATAGCACTTTGAGTGCACCGGCACCTTCTAACATCTCCGAGTTGTGACTGAACTCGGACAAACTCCTTTGCAAGGCATAGACGGGAGGACCAGCTGAGCCTACATATGAAAGCATATGGCAACGACTGACTATTATAAAACTTCAAACTACAACTAGCAGTCAGTGAAAACTCCAGGATGAAACCTCAAAGTTAAAAGAAGAATGGCCATGTCTGTCACTCCTTTGAAAGTATCAAAGCGTGCCAGCCATGAGGCGTGCCATTATATTTTGCTTCTTTACTTGGCAAGTCTCAATGAATGACGATAATGTATCAAATAATAAAGCAAATAAATGTATTGATAAATATTTACATGTGTAACAAGTTTATTTTGACCACCCATGCCGCCTTTGTGCTCATAATTCTTTGATCTTTCTCTTCCGGCCACTATGTCTTGGTGCAACCCCCACATTAGCTGAGCTGGAGGCAGTCTGCTCAATGCACTGCCCCATTGCCCTGGATGACTGTGCCTGGCATCCTCTGGAGGAATGGGGCCTTGAGGGCTCCATCCTACTGGAGGTCTCCAGCACCGGTGCAGGAGCAACCCCTGGGCTTGCTTGCTGGAGGTAGAGGTGGGGGGGGTCAATGTCGGGGCGGGAAGTGGAGATGCCGCTTACCTTGGGGTGTCCAGGCCCCCAGGGCAGCTAGCATGCACTCCTGCTCCATCTGGGTGTACGATGGCACCTGCCTGTCTTCCTGAGGGGAAGGGGCACCCGGACAGAGGTATAGGTTCCCCGTCCCCTCTTGCTTAGCCACAGCTGCACAGAGTCCATGGCTACAGCGATGGAATAGAGGTCAGAACGCATATGGGTTGAGTGCTCAACCTGGCTCTCATGGCGGTTGCTACCCTCTCCATGGAGGAAGCCATATGTTCCCATACCTGGGACACGGCAAATGTCATGGCTTACATGAACTCCATTGCATGCGCAAAGCCACACATGACCTCAGGCATCTCTGACATATTTTCCCCATAAACTTGCGGCATTTCCAGCAGACGTCTTGTGGCCTTGAATAGAACATCATCAATAGTTTGGGGGTCAGCAGGGGCCTGGTCCCTAGCAGACCTCCAATTGTCAGGGTACCCGGTTGACACATTCTCCCTCAGCTGCTGGAACGTGTCTGTGTCATGCCCACCAGATTGTGACCTTGATTCTCTGCGCAACACCCCCCCCCCCCCCCCCCCCCAACCCCACCCCGCGGACCGTGAGGATGTAACTGTGCTGGCGGAGGTTGCAGAAGAGGCAGGTGATGGTACACCCTCTGGGACATTGGCTTCATCTTCCCTAGAGTTAGAGTCATCATTTTGTTGGCATCCTGTCATGAGAGTGCCAGCACCTGCAGTAGAGAACAACCAGAAGCCCATTAAGCATCATCACAGCATGAGCTCGTCACATTTTCACATGATCCTCCTGTGTTCCCATATGGCATCAACAGTAAGGCTGACACTTCATCCTGATGCTTTGATGATCCAGCCTTGTTGTCCGCGATGATTCTTCCTCACTCCTCTCCGTCCATCTGCACCGCCTCCTCCTCTGCTGGGGTCAGGAGTCTGACTTCCTGCACACCTCCCCCTGTCTTGGTGTGCTTACACTCATTGTGGGTCTGCTTGTCCTGCATGAGAAAGTGCTGAGTTAATTACATGTCTAACAGCCCTTGTCTTCATGAATCGCCATCACTCACTCTGGCTTGTCAGTTGCATGCTGCATCCAAACGCTACCAGACGCCAAACTTGCACATTCACTAGATACAATTGTAGCAGCAAGGTTGATCACACATTCAAAAGCATGGCATGGCTGCCCACTGACAGACAAAGTTTTACGGAGCCCACATGATATCATTTGTAAAGCTTCGGATGCATCACTTACCCGCGCCGATCTGAGCAGGTCATTAACCCATTTCCGACACTGCACCCAGATTCGCCATGTCACCCCATGGTTTGAGACCTCCTTCGTCCAGGCCATCTTGGTCTGGCAGGAGGGTCTTCGAAGGCCATCTGCAGGGAAGGGGACCTCCCGCCTTTCCCTAATAGCCTGGAGGAGCACCTGCAGGGAGGCATCACTGAACCGTGGGGCTGGTCACTGCCTGCTGGCTGACATTCTGGTGGTGGTGGCAGTGATGGAGAGATGACAAATAAATAAAAGGGAGGTAGTGATGGTGTGGGAGAGGATGAAAATTGGATGAGGGTGGGTAAGAAATTAGAATATTGAAGAGAAAGAACATAAAAATATCTGTATCATGGAGAAAATTGTCCAAGATTGTCATCCTCCATGATTGCAATGCAGAATGATTTATAGCTCTGCTGTTAGTGATGTTTTGCAGGATGATGGTGGGTTCCACCAATGAAAAGCCATCCCCGCTGCACGATAGCATGTCTCTCCCGTGCCCGCTGTTGAAACTTAAATTTTAATTCATAATCACAAGGGAACTGGTAAAAAGGGCAGGAATGGAAGTACCGCCAACTTCCGGTTCTGTTGTCGAGACACTGTGAGATGCATAAAATACTGCCTTCTAAGCATTGTTGGAGCAAACAGGCCTTTTGAGAATCAGCAAAGTAGGGCAATTTTGTAGAATGAGTTAATTTCATAATTGGGTTACTAACCTGATTATGGAGGAACCAAAGGTCTGAAAATGCATATCGTTATGAATGTGCCTCTGTGTTTTGTTCAATATATTTTTTGAGGATTCATTTTTGAAAGATTGAAGAAATGTTAAACTTTGGGTTTTTCAAAGGGGTTCATGTTAAGACTACTTGACTTTGAAGAACAGTCCCTGGAAATGTCTTTTAAAAGGGGCACTGAGAGGTCTTATGAGGAAAATGAGCCCTTCCGGGAAACCACCTGACTTTCAGCAACAACAACAAGCCTTTCCGGGAAACCACCTGACTTCCAGCTCAATAAAAAACAGAGAACTTTGGGCACCTGGAGAAGTTGTTTACAAAGAAGTGACTGGTCAGGATTGATGGAGGTCAAAAGGTTGTCGGTTTTGCTTTTGAATTGTTTTTGATTTGGGGTTGAACTGTATAAAAAGGAAGAGCACTTCCAAGGAGAGAATTCCTAAGGAAGGAGAGAGGACCACAACCCAGCTCAATTTTCTAGCACCTGTCTAAAAGACCCTGAGAAGTCCACTGTGTCAACTCATCTCATCTCCTGACTTTGAAGAAAAGCTTGCTGAATTAATTCTCAATGCTGCCTGGAAAGATCTGTTCTAAAAGATCCCAGTGATCCGTCGATGTGTACTCAGAGGCCAGACTGTATGCTAGTTTTGGAGCACACCATATCTCATCTGCTGTTTCTTCAAGAATGAGCAAGTATTCGGGCCAAGTGTTTTTTGTTTGTAATAGAGCTCTAAAAACAAAAATCCCTTTATTTGTCTTGTTAATCGGTATATGTGGATGTGTGGGGCTAAGGTAAAAAGGGAACATTTATATTTTGATTTGTGTGTTTATGCTTTGCTTCATTACTGGTGAAGACTTGTTTTATAATAAACTGATAATTTTGTTGTTTTTTAAAGAAACCTGGTTGGTGTGTTTTATTTTGGGATAAAAATAGAGTCTATGATTGACCGTATTGGTAAGTGGAAAAAAATTTAAATATATGCTGTGACCTGTGGAGAAGTAGAACTTGAATAAATAGTACACTCCTCCTGCCTCGGTCGTAACATATAATTGGGGACTCTTCACGGGATAAACCCAATGCCGACGATGTACAATTGTAACTGGGGTAATCATAATTGAAAAAGGCAAAATAAAAGGAACCAGGTTTCTTGTGTAATAGAGTAAAGTCTACACCACCAGAATGTCTTTAACAGTTGCTGTGACTTTTCTGGGGATGGAGGATGCATCTCTGAATGATTTGTGGAACTTAACCAAGTTTAAGGCAATAGCATTGGCAGCAAAATTGGGTTAGAGTTAAAACCAGGAGCTAAGAACAATCATAGAGATATACAGCACTGAAACAGGCCCTTCGGCCCACCGAGTCTGTGCTGACCACCAAATGGGTGGTTACCCATTTATACTAATCTTACATTAATCCCATATTCCCTAACACATCCCCACCTTCCCTCAATTCTCTTACCTACACTAGGGGCAATTTACAATGGCCAATTTACCTATCAACCTGCAAGTCTTTGGCTGTGGGAGGAAACCAGAGCACCCGGCAGAAACCCATGCGGTCACAGGGAGAACTTGCAAACTCTGCACAGGCAGTACCCAGAACTGAACTGGGGTTGCTGGAGCTGTGTGGCTGTGGTGCTAACCACTGCGCCACCCTACATAATTGAAGTAATAGCACATTTGTGATTGGAAGAAGAAGAAAGCAAACCAGAGGGTAGTGCAGTTGAATTAGCTAAAATTCAGTTACAGATGAAGCAGCTTGAGCTTGAACAGAAAAAGGAGGAAAAAGAATTGAAAAAACTTGAACTTCAAAGAGAATTGACCATGAAGAAACTTAAACTTGAGGAAAAGAAAAGGGAAAGTGCAAGAGAAAGAGAAGGAAAGGACTTTGAAGTAAAAAAGCTAGAACTAAGCCAAAAGAGTAGCCTTGGCTCCAAGGAAAGTTCTGGTGAGGAAAGATATGACTCCAGTCCAGGACCCAGTGGAGAGTTGTTTAAATTTGCACAAGCCTTCCTTAAGTTTGAGGAAAGGGGTGTAGAGGCATTTTTCATTTCTTTTGAAAGATAGCCAAGAGATGAAGTGGTCAAAGGAAAGCTGGACACTGCTTATGTCAAGCAGGTTGATGGGCAGAGGTCATGAAGTTTATACCATGCTTCCTCAGAAGGCTTCTGCAGATTATGAGATGGTCAAAAAAAGGCTATACTCACTGTGTATGAGTTAGTTCCTGAAGCGTACAGGCAGAAATTTCAGAACCTCTGGAGATTGTCTGGGCAGACTTATATGGAATTTGCGAGGGTAAAGCAAATGAATTTTAATCATTGGATACTGGCACTAAAAATGGAGGCCATGTATGAAAACCTTAGGGAACTAATTCTCCTGGAAGAATTTAAAAATTCACTGCCTGGGCTGAATTTTATGAGGCTTCTGGTGCTGGAGGTCGTGGCGGGGGGGGGGCCCAGAAAATTCTCCTGGGAGAGGCCCACCACGACCCCCGATGCTGAGAAGGCCCTACTGCATTTTATCGCTGCCGGCAAGGTCTCGGTGCGGCCGCCACCGCCGCATGGCGGCGGAGCTTTCATTTCCCTAATACAATTAATGCAAACACATGTAAATGATCTTACCTGGACCAGGTGGCCATCCCATGGCGATATTCCGGCCTGTGGCCAGATGTCCCACGCCTTCCAATCCCTGTTTGGGGATTCAAGGCAAGAAACCTGTGGGGACGGGGGAGGAGTAACATTATCAGGGCGGGAGGGAAGCGGGATAAACACTTTCCATTGGCTGTGGGGATGGTGGGAACGGGTTAAAGGGCAAATGTGATGAGGTTGGGGGGTAAGTTTGGGTTGGGAATAAAGTAAATTTTCGAGATATAGACCAATAGAAATAACATTGGGGGGTTCAGGAAAGTGCCTTCATCTTTTAATTATTTTTATGAAGAGAATGCACATAAATGTAACTTTAAAAATTCATTTTTTCCATAAGGGCTTGAAGCCCTTTAAAAATGGCGCCGGACACCGTTGCTGGGGATGGAGTGGCCACCCCCTCTACATCATCGGGCATCCGCGCCTGAAGGCCGTCAATTTCAAAGCACGCCACTGCGATTTGCAGCGCGCTAATAAAATTCAGCACCCTCTGTTAGTAAGCACCCATGTCGAAAACCAGAAGGTTTCAATGGCCAGACAGGCAATGGAAATTGCTGATGATTATAAGCCTTTGTCCGTCACCCCCACAAACCCGAGAAGGATAGTTGGTGGGAAGATGAAATGAAGGCAAGTAGCCAGAGATAAGGAGGGACAGCTGGGAACGTCCTGGGATCTCCTCCTCAGGTCAGAAAGGAAGAGACTGAGGGTGGAAGTGTGATCCACAAGCCTAAATGTTACAATAGTTACAAGGTGGGAAATCTTTGTGCAGAATGCTGGAAGTCGCGGGGAAACCCATTGGGATACACAAAGCTAATGTAGAGAACGGGGCCCTGACTGAGAATATGACAGGTCAGGCTGTAGCTCTGACTGCAGCTGTAAGGCCAAATAGAAAAACCAATGTGAGTGCAGGGATTGTGAATATGATATCTGAGAATTCTAGGGAATTCTTGTTGAAAGATAAAGTAACTCCTTATCCCTCAAGTGAGCAGGTCAACCTATCGTTATACTTAGGGATACAGGAGCCACCCAAACTCTTGCTGGGGAAAGGCATAACATTTCACTGAATGCTAAAGTTTTAATGAATGGTATTGGCAGGGAGTATATACCCGTACTTTCATATCGGGTCAGGCCAACATCCCCAGTATCAAGACACTGGTCATGGCTAGTCAGTTACGCTAGGAGGGCCACATCGTCTGCATGCCTGACATAAGACTCCCAAAACAAGCTTTCTACTTCGAGCTCCATCAAGGCAAGAGGCTACCAGGAGGGCAGAGGAAACGCTACAAAGTTGTCCTTAAAGCCTCCCCGAAAACATGTAACATCTCTACTGATTCATGGGAATCTCTTGCCTGAGACCGCCCAAAATGGAGAAAAAGCATCCGCAAAGGTGCCAGCCAGTTCAAACAACACCGACATGCCGAGGCAGTGACCAAGTGCAAACAACAGAAGGAGTTTTCGGAATTTCGAGCATTCCAGTCACTCACCTCACCAAAGACACCTGCCCCACCTATGGCAGAGTGGTCGGATCCAGAATTGGACTGTTCAGTCACTTAAGGACCCACAACCCTGGAGTGGGAGAATATCATGCTCGATCCCGAGGGACTGCCTAAAAAAAGAGAAGACCTAGAGTGTGACCTAATGTCTGAAATGGTAACTGTCGGAGTTGTCCAAAGTTTGTCAGTAGAAGGAGTTAACTGGGGAATGATGTGGCCAGAGTGAAAGTAGTAGCTTCTCCAGTAGTCACAGAAAAACCAAGTGAAGTTAAAGAGTCAGAATAGTTGCAGGAAAAGGTTCCAGTAATTTTTCCTTCATGTGTAGTAACCCGAGCAATGGTTGAACAAGTTCCATTGTTTGAGGTAAAATTGGCGCCGTCAGATAGTTGAATATTTGAAACTTTCTTCGCGAATTTAGATAATCCGAAGGAAATGTTTAATATATCTTCTCCGATCACGGCTCAGCAAGCTGATCCAGGGTTAAGTAAAGTGGCACAATCAGCTACAACAGAAACTTGCAAAAGGAGTTCCAGAAGGCGATCATATTTAAAAATGGGATTCTGATGAGGAAGTGGAGACCTCCTCATGGATGTGTGGATGAAGAATGGATGGTAGTTAATCAGATAGTGGTATCTCCAAAGTATCGCCGAGAACTATTAAGGATAGCGCATGAAATTCCTATAGCGGAACATGTGGGGATCCGGAAGACCAAACCATGTATAGGTCAACATTTTTACTGGCTAGGTCTTTCCAAGGACATGGTGCAGTCTTGTAAAATGTGCCATACGTACCAGATTTTGGGAAAACCGCAACCTGCCATAAAACCAGCAGCTCTAATTCCCATACCCATTTTTGGGGAACCTTTTAGTCAGGTATTCGTAAACTGTGTAGGACCTTTACCGAAAACAAAAGCGGGACACCAATATATACCATGGGCGGCACAGTGGCGCAACGGTTAGCACCGCAGTCTCACAGTTCTAGTGACAAGGGTTCTGTTCTGGGTACTGCCTGTGCGAAGTTTGCAAGTTCTCCCTGTAACTGCATGGGTTTCCTCCAACATGCCAAAGACTTGTGGGTTGACAGGTAAATTGGCCATTGTAAATTGCCACTAGTGTAGGTAGGTGGTAGGAGAATTGAGGGAAGGTGGTGATTTGAGAGGGAAATGGGATTAATGTAGGATTAGTATAAATGGGTGGTTGATGGGCAGACTTGGTGGGCTGAAGGGCCTGTTTCTGTGCTGTATCTCTATGACTCTATATACTCACTATCATGGATATGGCTACTTGGTTCCCAGAGGCCATTCCCTTGAACAATTTCTGCTAAGGTAGTGGTAGAGAAGTTAACCTATTTCTTCACTCGATATGGATTACTGATTGAGGTTCAGTTAGATCAAGGTTCCAATTTTATGTCTAAAATTTTTCAGGAAGTGATAGGTAATTTGGGTATAACACAGTTAAATTCTTCAGCATACCACCCACAGACACAGGGGGCTTTAGAAAGGTACCATCAGACCCTCAAAAAGATGATCAGGGCATATTGCCATGAATATCCCCATGATTGGGATAAAGGGCTAGAATTTCTTTTGTTTGCCACTAGGAATTCACCTAATGAGTCTATTGGCTTTAGTCGTTTTAAATTAGTTTATGGTCATGCGATGAGGTCTTCTAAAACTAATTAAAGAAAGGTTCTTAGAACCGAGGGATGAATCTTCTATGCTAGATTATGTACCCATGTTCTGGAAATGGGTCACGAGAGCTTGCAAAGTGGCTCAGGAACACCTTAATTCTTCCTAAGCAATTATGAAGAAATGGGCAGACAAGCATGCTAAGGCCCAAACATTTCAACCAGGGGATGAGGTGTTAGTATTGCTACCTTTACAGGTGAACCGTTGAAAGCAATGTTCAGTTTTCCATATAAAGTGGTTACGAGAATTGGTAAAGTATATTAATTGCTTGACAGCCCAGATCGCCGGAAAAAGAATCGGCTGTATCATATCAATATGTTGAGACAATATCATCGCCAAGAGGAGGATAAGCAAGCACAGGTATGTCAGGTAGTAGGGACAGTGAAGGATGAAAGGGATAATGAGGATGAGGCCGAAGGAGGCCTAGACAATTTTCAAATTGAACCTCCTACTATCCGGTTAGCTAATACTGAATTGTTAGGGAGAATGGACACTATGCTTTCATATTTAGATGCAGAACAATGAGAAGACCTAACAAGGCTACTCAGAGCATTTAAAAGAGTCTGAAGGGATAAGCCAGGATTTACAACCTTAGCCACACATGATGTGGATGTAGGAGAATCCTTCCCTATAAAATAACATCCTTATTGCTTAAGTCCAGAGAAACAGGCCCAGGTAAAAGCAGAAATCCAATATATGCTGGAAAGCCATCTATTAGAACGCAGTCAAAGCAGCTGGAGTTTACCAGTGGTATTAATGCCTAAACCTGGTGGTTCAACTAGACTTTGCATAGACTACAGAAAGGTTGATGCAGTAACAAAGGCAGACTCCTACCCAATACCTCGCTTGGAAGACTGTATTGACAGAGTGGGCAGTGCCATGTTTCTTACAAAAATAGATTTGTTAAAGGGATACTGGCAAGTTCCTTTAACACCCCAAGCTGAAGAAATATCGGCCTTTCTCACACCAGTTGGTCGTTTCCTGTGCTGGGTTATGCCATTCAGGCTAGGGGATGCCTCAGCCACTTTTCTGAGACTAGTGAACCAAGTGGTAGCCAGTGTTCTTAACTGTGTGGTTTAGCTTGATGATGTACTGGTCTACAGTGACACTTGGAAGGACCACTTGGAACAACAGGGGGTCTCTGGAAGGATGCATATGGCTGATTTGGTGATAAACTTTGTGGAAAAATTCAAAAACCAGAATGTCCGACTATTCCGCTGAAGTTTACTATTGCAACCTTATAATTTATAGATTATGCACATTGCGGGCAAAAATAATGTAATTTTGTTTTGTTGGTTTCAATAGATGTGGGCGTCACTGGCCAGGCCAGCATTTATTGCCCATCCCTAATTTCCCTTGAGAAGGTGGTGGTCAGCTGCCTTCTTGAACCGCTGCAGTCCATGTTGGGTAGGTATACCCACAGTGCTATTGGGAAGGGAGTTCCAGGATTTTGACCCAGCGACAGTAAAGGAACGGCGATATAGTTCCAAGTCAGGATGGTGTGTGGCTTGGAGGGGAACTTGCAGGTTCCCACACATCTGCTGCCCTTGTCCTTCTAGGTGCTAGAGGTTGCAGGTTTGGAAGGTGCTGTCTGTGTAGCATTGGTGCGTTGCTGCAGTGCATCTTGTAGATGGTGCACACTGCTGCCACTGTGCGTCGGTGATGGAGGGAGTGAATGTTTGTGGATGGGGTGCCAATCAAGCAGGCTGCTTTGTCCTGGATGGTATTGAGCTTCTTGAGTGTTGTTGGAGCTGCATCCATCCAGGCAAGTGGAGAGTATTCCATCACACTCCTGACTTGTGCCTTGTAGATGGTGGACAGACTTTGGGGAGTCAGGAGGTGAGTTACTCAACACAAGATTCCTAGCCTCTGACCTGCTCTTGTAGCCATGGCATTTAGATGGCTACTCCAGTTCAGTTTCTGGTCATTGGTAACCCCCAGGATGTTAATAGTGGGAGATTCAGCGAACGTAATGCCGTTGAATGCCAAGGGGAGATGGTTAGATTCTCTTTTGTTGGAGATGGTCATTATGTGGCACTTGTGTGGCGTGAATGTTACTTGTCATTTAGCAGCCCAAGCCTGGATATTGTCCAAGTCTTGCTGCATTTCTACTTGGACTGCTTCAGTATCTGAGGAGACGCGAATGGTGCTGAACATTGTGCAATCATCAGCGAGCATCCTTACTTCTGACCGTATGATTGAAGGAAGATCATTGATGAAGCAGCTGAATATGGTTGGGCCTAGGACACTGCTTTGAGGAACTCCTGCAGTAATGTCCTGGAGCTCAGATGATTGACCTCCAACAATCACAACCATCTTCCTTTGCCCTAGGTATGATTCCTACCAGCGAAGAGTTTTCCCCCTGATTCCCATTGACTCCAGTTTTGCCAGAGCTCCTTGATGCCTTTTTCGGTCAAATGCTACCTAGATGCCAAGGGAATTCACTCTCACCTCACCTCTTGAGTTCAGCTGTTTTGACCATGTTTGAACCAAGGCTGTAGTGAGGTCAGGAGCTGAGTGGCCCTGATGAAACCCAAACTGAACGTCACTGAGCAGGTTATTGCTAAGCAATAGCTTGATAGCACTGTCAATGACACCTTACATCACTTGACTGATGATCGAGAGTCGACTGATGGGGTGTTAATTAGCCGGGTTGGATTTGTCCTGCCTTTTGTGTACATGACATACCTGGGCAATTTTCCACATTGCCAGGTAATTGCCAGTATTGTAGCTGTACTGGAACAGCTTGGCTAGGGGCAGCAAGTTCTGGAGCACAGGTCTTCCAGTACTATTGCCGAAATGTTTTCAGGGCCCATAGCCTTTGCAGGATCCATTGCCTTCAGTCGTTTCTTGACATCACGAGGAGTGAATTGAATTGGCTGAGACTGTGGTGCTGGGGAATCACAGAATCATAGAAGGTTTAAGGCACAGTAAGAGGCCAATGGCCCATTCTGTCTGTGCCAGCCGAAAAACGATCCACCTATTCTAATCCTACCTTCCAGCATTTGGTCGGTAGCCCTGCAGATTATAGCACTTGAGGTGCATATCCAGATCCCTTTTGAATGAGTTCAGGGTTTCTGCCTCAACTACCCTTTCAGCCAGTGCATTCCAGACCCCCAACACCCTTTGGGTGAAAAAGTTTTTCCTCATAACCCCTCTAATTTTTTGACCAATCATTTTAAATCTATGCCCCCTCGTCACTGACTTCTCTGCTAAAGTGAGTAGACCCTTCACCTCCACTCCAGACAAGTGGTAGAAGTGTCAGTGGGGGAGCATTTCAGGGATAGTGACCGTAACTCTGTACGATTTAAGGTAGTTATGGAAAAGGTCAAAGATGGACCGGAAATAATTGGGGGAAGGCCGATTTCAATATGAAAAAACAGGACTTGGCCAAAGTGGACGAGGAGCAGCTACTTGTAGGAAAATCTACATCAGACCAGTGGGAGTCATTCAGGCCGAAGGGCCTGTACTGTGCTGTACTGTTCTATGTTCTAAAAAGGAAATAGTGAGAGTTCAAGGCCAACATGTTCCCATAAAGGTGAAGGGTAGGACCTACAAGTCCAGGGAACCCTGGATGTCATGGGAAGTAGAGGATTGGATAAGGAAAGAAAAGGAGGTTATGGCAGATTCAGAGTGCTGAAATCAGCAGAGGCCCTAGAGGAGTATAGAAAGTGTAGGGGGGTACTTAAAAAAGTAATTAGGGGAGTGAAGAGGGGATATGAAAAAACACTGGCGGGCAAGATAAAGGAAAATCCCAAGGCGTTTTATAAGTATATTAAGGGCAAGAGGATAACCAGGGAAAGAGTCGGGTCCATTAGGGACCAAAGTGGCAATCTGTGTGTGGAACCAGAGGACATAGGTGAGGTTTTAAATGATTACTTTTCATCTGTGTTCACAATGGAGAAGGACGATGTAGGTGTAGAGATCAGGGAGGGGGATTGTGTTATACTTGAACAAATTAGCATTGAAAAGGAGAAGTATTAGCTGTTTTAATGGGCTTAAAAGTGGATAAATCCACAGGCCCAGATGAGATGTATCCCAGGATGTTATGTGAGGCAGGGGAGGAGATACCAGGGGCTCTGATACACATTTTCAAATCCTCCCTGGCCACAGGAGAGGTGCCAGAGAACTGGAGGACAGCAAATGTGGTACCATTACTCATGAAGGGTAGCAGGGATAAATCAGGTAATTACAGGCCTAACATCAATGATAGGGAAAATATTGGAAAAAATTCTGAGGGACAGGATTAATCTCCACTTGGAGAAGCGAGGAATTAATCAGTGATAGTCAGCATGGCTTTGTCAGGGGGAGATCGTGTCTAACAAACTTGATTGAATTTTTCGAGGAGGTGACTAGATGTTTAGATAAGGGTAAAGCAGTTGATGTGTCTACATAGACTTCAATAAGGCTTTTGATAAGGTCCCGCATGGGAGATTGGTTAAGAAGGTACGAGCCCATGGGAATCAGGGCAATTTGGCAAATTGGATCCAAAATTGGCTTAGTGGCAGGAAGCAGAGGGCGTTGGTTGAGGGTTGTTTTTGCAAGTGGAAGCCTGTGACCAGTGGTGTACCGCAGCGATCGGTGCTGGGACCCTTGCTGTTTGTAGTGTACATTAATAATTTAGACGTGAATATAAGAGGTATGATCAGTAAGTTCGTAGATGATATGAGAATTGGTGGTGTCGTAAATAGTGAGGC
Source organism: Heterodontus francisci (assembly GCF_036365525.1). Lineage (NCBI taxonomy): Eukaryota > Metazoa > Chordata > Chondrichthyes > Heterodontiformes > Heterodontidae > Heterodontus > Heterodontus francisci. The sequence continues at coordinate 81,380,617 of NC_090376.1, forward strand.
GAAAAGCCTTAGATTACAGGATGATATAGGTGGGCTGGTAAGATGGGTGGAGCAGAGGCAAATAGAATTTAATCCTGAGAAGTGTGAGGTGATGCATTTCGGAAGGACTAACAAGGCAAGGGAATATACAATGGATGGTAGGACCCTAGGAAGTACAGAGGGTCAGAGGGACCTTGATGTACTTGTCCATAGATCACTGAAGGAAGCAGCACAGGTAGATAAGGTGGTTCAGAAGGCATATAGGATACTTGCCTTTATTAGTCGAGGCATAGAATATAAGAGCAGGGAGGTTATGATGGAGCTGTATAAAACGGTAGTTAGGCCACAGCTGGAGTACTGTGTACAGTTCTGGTCACCACACTATAGGAAGGATGTGATTGCACTGGAGAGGGTGCCGAGGAGATTCACCAGGATGTTGCCTGGGCTGGGGCATTTCAGCTATGAAGAAAGACTGGATAGGTTAGGGTTGTTTTCCTTAGAGCAAAGAAGGCGGAGTGGGGACCTGATTGAGGTATACAAAATTATGAGGGGGATTGATAGGAAGAAACTTTTTCTCTTAGCGGAGGGGTCAATAACCGGGGGCATAGATTTAAGGGGCAGGAGGTTTAGAGGGGATTTTATTTTTTATTTTTATTTTATTTTAGAGATACAGCACTGAAACAGGCCTTCGGCCCACCGAGTCTGTGCCGACCATCAACCACCCATTTATACAAAGCCTAAATTAATCCCATATTCCTACCACATCCCCACCTTCCCTCATTTCCCCAACCACCTACCTATACTAGGGGCAATTTATAATGACCAATTTACCTATCAACCTGCAAGTCTTTGGCTGTGGGAGGAAACCGGAGCACCCGGCGAAAACCCACGCGGTCACGGGGAGAACTTGCAAACTCCGAACAGGCAGTACCCCGAATCGAACCCGGGTTGCTGGAGCTGTGAGGCTGCAGTGCTAACCACTGCACCACTGTGAGGAAAACTTTTTTCAACCAGAGGGTAGTTGGAATCTGGAACATACTGCCTGAAGAGGTGGTAGAGGCAGGAACCTTCACGACATTTAAGAAGTATTTAGATGTGCATTTGAAACGCCATAGCATACAAGGCTACGGGCCAATTGCTATAAAATGGGATTAGAGTAGGTAGGTGCTTGAAAGCTGGCACAGACACGATGGGCTGAAGGGCCTGTTTCTGTGCTGTATGTCTCTATCCAGGTCCCTCACAATTTTGTACATTTCAATCAGATCTCCCCTCAGCCTTCTCTGTTCCAAGGAAAACAACCCCAGCTTGTCCAATCTTTCCTCATAGCTGCATTTTCCCAGTCCTGGCAGCATCCTCGTAAATCTCCTCTGTACCCTCTCTCATGCAATTACGTCCTTTCTGGATTGAGGTGACCAGAACTGCACACAGTACTCAAGTTATAGCCTAACCAATGAGTTATACAGTTCCATCATAACCTCCCTGCTCTTATATTCTATACCTTGGCTAATAAAGGAAAGGATTCCATATGCCTTCTTAACTACCTTATCGACCCTCACTTCCTCCACACTTCTCAGTATTTTCCCATTAATCATGTATTCCTTTGCCTTGTTTGACTTCCCCAAATGCATCACCTCACACTTCTCCAGGTTGAATTACATTTGCCACTTTTCTGCTCATCCGATCAGACCATCAATATCTTCCTACAGCCTACCGCTATCTCCCTCGATATCTGCCACACGACCAATCTTTGTGTTGTCTGCAAACTTCTTGATCATGCCCCCCTATATTTACGTCCAAATCATTAATATATACTTCGGGAGGAGGTAAAGATGGATCATCCACTCGGCACTTCTGGCTGAAGATTGTTGCAAGTGCTTCAGCCTTATCTTTTGCACTGATGTGCTGAGTTCTCTCATCATTGAGGATGGGGATATGTGTGGAGCCTGCTCCTCCTGTCAGTTATTTAATTGTCCACCACCATTCAGGACTGGATGTGGTAGGACTGCAGAGCTTAGATCTGATCCGTTGGTTGTGGGATCGCTTAGCTCTGTCTATCGCATGCCGCTTGGCATGCAAGTAGTCCTGGGTTGTAGCTTCACCAGGTTGACACATGCTGCTCCTGGCATGCCCTGCTGCAGTCTTCATTGAACCAGCGTTGATCCCCCAGCTTGATGGTAATGGTACAGTGGGGAATATGCCGGGTTACGAGGTTACAGATTGTGGTTGAGTACAGTTCTGCTGATGGTCCACAGCGTCTCATGGATGCCCAGTTTTGCATTGCTAGATGTGTTTGAAATCTATCCCATTTCGCATGGTGGTAGTGCCACACAACAAAATGGAGGGTATCCTCAATGTGAAGACGGGACTTTGTCTCCACAAGGTGGTCACTCCTACCAATACTGTCATGGATAGATGCATCTGTGGCAGGCAGATTGGTGAGGATGAGGTCAAGTATGTTTTTCCCTCACCTGCTGCCACTGACCCAGTCTAGCAGCTATATCATTTAGGATTTGGCCAGCTTGGTCAATAGTGGTGCTACTGAGCCACTCTTTGTTATGGATATTGAAGTCCCCCACCCAGAGTACTTTCTGCACCCTTGCCATCCTCCGTGCTTCTCAATGTAGAGGAGTACTGATTCATCAGCTGAGGGGGAGCAAGGTAGTAATCAGCAGGAGGTTTCTTTGCCCATGTATGACCTGATGTCATGAGACTTCATAGGATCTGGAATCAATGTTGAGGACTCTCAGGACAACTCCCTCCCGACTGTATACCACCTCTGGTGGGTCAGGACATACCCAGGGATGGCGATGGTGGTGTCTGGGACATTATCCGTAAGGTATGATTCGGTGAGTATGACTATGTCAGGCTGTTGCTTGACTAGTCTGTGGGACAGCTCTCCCAATTTTGGCACAAGCTCCAGATGTTAGTAAGGAGGACTTTGCAGGGTCAACAGGGCTGGGTTTGCCGTTGTCGATGCTGGGTGGTCTGTCCGGTTTCATTCTTTATCGATTCTTTAGGGGTTAGGTGCAACTGAGTGGCTTGCTCGGCCATTTCAACAACATTGCTGTGAGTCTAGAGTCACATGTAGGCCAGACCAGGTAAGGACAGCAGATTTCCTTCTCTAAAGAACATTAGTGAACCAAATAGGTTCTTGGGACAATTGACAATGGTTTCATAACCATTATTTGACTAGCTTTTTTAAGTTCCAGATTTTTTTTATTAATTGAATTTAACTTCCACCTTCCACCATGGTGGGATTCAAACCCATGTCCCCAGAAAAATACTCTTGGTTTCTGGGTTATTAGTTTAGTGATAATACCACAACGCCACCACCTCCCCCTAGATGTTTTGTCTTGGATCTAACTCTGTTTTGAGCTATCTGAATGCAAAGATGGTACAAAGCAGAACTATATTAACTGCAGGTAAAGAGTGAATGGGTATGAGTCTGAAAATATGTTTTAAAATGTTTCCATCTTTTTTTTGCACTTTGTAATGAAATACATTTTAAAAATGGTGTTTCATTCCTCCAAGGATGGAGGTGTTACGAAAGTGCCTCTGTGTTTTGTTTAATATATTTTTTGAGGACTCATTTTTGAAAGATTGAAGAAACGTTAAACTTTGGGGTTTTCAAAGGGGGTCTTGTAAAGACCACTTGACTTTGAAACACAGTCCCTGGAAATGATTTTTAAAAGGGGCACTGAGAGGTCTTATGAGGAAAATGAGCCCTTCCGGGAAACCACCTGACTTCCAGCAACAACAACCAGTCTTTCTGGGAAGCTACATGACTTCCAGCTCAAAAAACAACAGAGAACTTTGGACATCTGACGAAGTTATTTACGAAGAAGTGACAGATCGAGATTGTTGGCGGTCAAAAGGTTCACCTCCTGTTGTCGGTTTCGCTTTTGAATTGTTTTTGATTTGGGGTTGAACTGTATAAAAAGGAAGAGAACTTCCAAGGAGAGAAGAGAACTCCCAAGGAAGGAGAGAAGACCACAATCCAGCTCAGCTTTCCAGCACCTCTCTAAAAGACCCTGAGAACTCTACTGTGTCAACTCATCTCATCTCCTGTCTTTGAAGAAAAGCCTGCTGAATTAATTCTCAATGCTGCCTGAAAGAACTGTTCCAAAAGATCCCAGTGACCCATCAACGTGTACTTGGAGGCCAGGCTGTGTATCACATCTGCTGTTTCTTCCAGAATGAGCAAGTATTCAGCCCAAGTGTTTTTTTTGTCTGTAATAGAGCTCAAAAAACAAAAATCCCTTTATTTGTCTGGTTAACCGGTGTATGTGTGAGTGTGAGGGGCTAAGGTAAAAAGGGAACATTTATATTTTGATCTGTGCGTTTATGCTTTGCTTCATTACTGGTTAAGACTTGTTTATTAAAGAAACCTGGTTGATGTGTTTTATTCTGGGATAAAAATAGAGTCTATGATTGACCGTATTGGTAAGTGGAAAAAAAATTAAATATATGCTGTGACCTGTGAAGAAGTAAAGCTAGAATAAATAGTGCACTCCTCCTGCCTCAATCATAACAATATTGTCTTTAGCGTATTATTGGATAACAATTTTATTTGCTTGATATGATATTGTCAATAATGACCATTGTCAAACTGCATTGAGATATTGGAAAGGCAGAAAAATAACATGATTCCATCCCAGTTATTTACAGTCACGTTATAATATTAAAGAGTTTTCTCAGAAACTAGGGGAAGATATAATTCATAGTTGACACTTATTGGCTTGTGTTTTTCAGCCAATGCTTATTACAAAGCATTTGCAGCACTGCAACAGGCTGACCAGGTCCATGTTGGTGTTTAGGCTACACACAAACCTCCTCCTACCATTCTTCTTCTAACCCATTTAACATATCCTTTTATTGCTTTCATCCTCAACTGCTTATCTAGCTTCCACTAAATGCATCTACGCTATTCAGCTCAACTACTCCTTGTGATAGCACCTAACCACTCCCTGGGTAAAGATGTTTCTCCTGAATTCCCTATTATAAGTGACTATCTTATATTTGTGGCCCCTAGTTTGCAAGTAAAAACATCTCTATACCTTCCCTATTAAATCCTTTTATAATAAAGACCTCTGTCAGGCTACCAGTCAGTCTACTCTTTCCTAGAGAAGAGTCCCAGGCTGTTCAATCTTTCCAAATGGGTATGGCCTCTCAGTTCTGGTATCCAGCTGATTGTTCCAAAAGAAAAACAAAGCAAAAATGTTGTAATTTTAGTGTTGATAATAGCTAAAAGAATTGTCATCCTGGACTAGGGATTGAAGGCGAAGCTCATTTGTAACTGGAACTGATATAACTAATAATAGATTACCATCTTATTAATTTAGTGTGAAGTATAACAATCTGTAGGTTTTTAAATTAAACTACAGCAGTTAACTACTTCATGTAATAACTATTCAAATATTCAATCACATTACCTGTTGGATTGTTTGGTAGATGCCGGTGTCGGGACCTGAAGTGGGTCCTTGTAATACGTGTCTGAAGACAGGGCAGCCAACAAAACAGCCATCATCTCCAAATGAGGAGAATTTTATTGGGTGAGGCAGATAGTACTTTAGAAGAGTCATGAAAAGCAGAGTGCGACAGGAAGGGACAGAGAGATTAACAGACTAGTTTATTTGTCTTGACAGGCTGTTAAACCAGGTTCTGGATTCTAAAATACAGAAACAATCGCATCTCTCATGGACAAAATGTCATTTACTCACGAAAGCTAGTGACAAAATTAGATGAACAGTATTACAAATAAAGAACACCCTTCAGTTCCTCCAATAAAGCCATTCTCTTAAATTCATTTATGTCGTGATCTCAGTCTAACACTGTTGATTCTGATATAGATCTGACAAGATAATAATTAACAAAAAGCTTTTCTGCATAAATTGAGCAGTTGTTACTGCATGTATTATTAAGTTACAAAATGTTTAGTTACTATTTGTAAGATTGTACTTCAGACTAACCAATTTATGTGCAAGGCAAATCGCTTGCCTGTTAGCAAAGGTGCACTTATAACGTAATGTAATTATATGACACACACAACTTTCAAATGAAATTGGCCACTCAGGTTATGTTTAGTTTAGTTTAGTTTAGAGATACAGCACTGAAACAGGCCCTTTGGCCCACCGAGTCTGTGCCGACCATCAACTACCCGTTTATACTAATCCTATACTAATTCCATATTCCTACCACATCCCCACCTGTCCCTATATTATCCCTACCACCTACCTATACTAGGGGCAATTTCTAATGGCCAATTTACCTATCAACCTGCAAGTCTTTGGCATGTGGGAGGAAACCGGAGCACCTGGAGGAAACCCACGCAGACACAGGCAGTGCCCGGTATTGCCGCCCTCAAACTGGATAGTTAATGATGCACATCGCCGTTATTGATCAAGTATTGACATACTTGTAAAACTTGTCCTTTAATCCAATCCACAGCAAAATAAATCAGTTAATGACTGTTTCTAACATGGTCATTGAAACATAATAAATTTTTACTATGTCTTTCCCCGACAGTTTTTCAAACTGTAAACGCGGCATAGAGTTTTGTTAAGGAGTTGATGACAGTTCATCATAGATGAAGGTTTATTAAAGCTATCTGTTACATTGTATTTACTAACTATTGTCTATGGATCAGCAGTATCCCTGTTTTGCCAATATCACTCAGTCCCATTACACTGTTGTATTCACGACAAACTTACACTACTGACTTCTGGAGATTCCCTAGATTTTCTTCCCTGTTTTCCCTTCAGTACAAATTCTGGAACAATGTGATTCCAAATGGATAGCAGTGGAATTTTGACATTTATATAGAAGTAAAAGTCCAGCGACTTTCAACAGTCACTGAGCTTGTGTCCCAAGTGAAAATAATGCACACCAGAGCATAGAAATCGAGACATTCCCTAAGTGACTTTTTGTAATTTTAAAATGAGTTTACATAACATAACACAAGCCTTTAAACTTGTGTTTTAAAATAACCTATCTGCTAGCTTATTTTAAAGCACAAGTTTAAAAGGTTGAAGCAGGGGTGTCCAACATTTTCACAGTGGGGGCCAGATTACAATATCTGTCTGTCTTAGAGGGCCAGTGAGACTATTTCATAAAGATAAAGGCATGACAAATTTATCTTGCTATTAATCAAACCAACAGCAAATGTGCATTTTTGTGAAGAATCTTTCAATAAGAAGACTATTTTATTGATCCATTTTCTCATCACGATGCTGCACACTGATTTAGTGAGATACCTGGCATATTTATGTCAGCACAAGCAGTGAATGTTTGCCTGCACGCATCTTGTAGTGATGCCAAGTATTCCAGATAGATATCCATCGGTCAGGAGTGATCTTCATCGCTCCCTCTCCTTCCTCTATCTATCTCTCTCTCTGTCTGTCTCTCTCTGCCTCTCTGTCTTGTCCCCCTCTGTCTCCCACTCTCTCGGTCCCCTCTCTCTCTCTCCCCCCCTCTCTCTCTCTGCCTCTCTCTCTCCCACTGCTCCCTCTGCCTCTCTCTCTCCCACTGTTCCCTGTCTGTCTCGCTGCCTCCCTCTCTCACTCTCTCCCCTCTCTCTCCCCCCTCTCTCCCCGCTCTCTCTCGCCCCCCTCTCCCTCTTTCTGTCTCTTGCTTCTCTGTCCCCTCTCTCTCTCTGTCCCCTCTCTCTCTCCTCTATCTCTCTCACACCCCTCTCTCCCTCTCCCCCCTTCCCTCTTTCTCTCTCCCCTCTTTCTCTCTCTCCTCTTTCACTCTCTGCCTCCCTCTCTCTCCCCCTCTCTCTCTGCCTCCCTCTCTATTCGCAGTATCTCTGTCTCTCTCTCTCTCTCTCTCCCCTCCCTCTCCCTCTCCCTCTCCCTGTCCCTCCCTCTCCCTCCCTCTCTTTCCCCTCTCTCTTTCCCTCTCTCTCCCCTTCACACTCTCCCTTTCTGCCCTCTCTCTCTCCCCTCTCACTCTCCCCCTCTGTCTCCCCCTCCCTACTCTTTCTTCTCTCTCCCCCCTCACCTCTCTCTCTCTCCCCTCTCTCGCTTCCCCTCTTTCCCCTTGCTCTCTCACTCACACCTCTCTCTCTCCCTCTCCATTCTCTCCCTTCTCTCTGTTTCCACTCTCTCTCCCCACACTCTCTCTTCCCGGTCTCTCTCTCCCACCTTCTCTCTCTCTCCCCCCTCCTTTCTTTGCCTCTGCCCTCTCCCCCAACTCTTACCCTCTCTCTCCCTCTTTCCCTTGCTCTCTCTCTCACCTCTCTCTCTCCCTCCTCTCTCTCTCCCTCTCTCTCTCTCTCCCCCCTCTCTCCCTTTCTCTTGTCTCCTACGTGCTAGCCCTTAAGTCTGTTTGTGGTAATGAAAAGGTTTGTACTGGCCCCGGCGCCACGCCTCACTTACCTCCTGTCCGGGTCTCCAGCGCTGGGCCTGCTCCCAGGCCTTCTGTAGTTCTGGCAGGTATTGTCTGCTACAATATGAAAGCATCATGCCAACTCCCAGGAAATCTGATGCACACTAGCAAGAACATCATCTTGTGGGTACACACCTAGGGCTGGATTTAATGGAACTCCCAGAGATGGACTGGAAGGTGAGGGAGCCCATAGAATTGCAATGGGGGGGAGGGGCGTGAGGGAATGGACGGCCCATTGCCTTCCTGTTGCAACATGATTGTCAGGGGTGGGAAAGGCTGAAGATGGCCTTCCCACACAGAGGCCAATTGAAGTCCTTTAGTGGCCTATTAGCCACTTAAGGCCCTCTTCTTGCCGTTGCTGGAATTAATTTAATGGTGGTGGTGGGGGGTGGGGGGAATCTTCCGCTGTGTGGGACGGTTGCCCAGTAAAACAAGGCGACCTCCCTGCGGGCTTGTGGGGGGTCCTCCTCCATGGGCAATCTATGGCCCAATGAGAGTTCCCACTGGCAAACACTGCACCTCCCATAATAACCTCCCCTGCACTCATCATTCTACGCCCCCACCCGCCATCACTGGGGTCTGCTGGACTGGCCCCGGCACCACACCTCACTTAAATAAAAGCAAAATACTGCGGATGCTGGAAATCTGAAATAAAAACAAGAAATGCTGGAATCACTCAGCAGGTCTGGCAGCATCTGTGGAAAGAGAAGCAGAGTTAACGTTTCGGGTCAGTGACCCTTCTTCGGAACTGACAAATATAAGAAAAGTCACAGATTATAAACAAGTGAGGTGGGGGTGGGGCAAGAGATAACAAAGGAGAAGATGTAGATTGGACAAGGCCACATAGCTGACCAAAAGGTCACGGAGCAAAGGCAAACAATATGTTAATGGTGTGTTGAAAGACAAAGCATTAGTACAGATTAGGTGTAAATACACTGAATATTGAACAGCAGCTAGTGCAAACCTGAAAAAAACAGTGGGTAAGCAAACTGAACAAACTAAGATGAAATGAAATAAATGCAAAAAAAGATTGTAAAAATTGTAAAAAAGAATGTAGAAAAAAGGAAGAAAAAATAACTAAAAATGAAAGTAAAATGGGGGGCTGTCATGCTCTGAAATTATTGAACTCAATGTTCAGTCCGGCAGGCTGTAGTGTGCCTAATCGGTAGATGAGATGCTGTTCCTCGAGCTTGCGTTGATGTTCACTGGAACACTGCAGCAATCCCAGGACAGAGATGTGAGCATGAGAGCAGGGGGGAGTGTTGAAATGGCAAGCAACCGGAAGCTCAGGGTCCTGCTTGCAGACTGAGCGGAGATGTTCCGCAAAGCGGTCACCCAGTCTGCGCTTGGTCTCCCCAATGTCGAGGAGACCACACTGTGAGCAACGAATACAGTATACTACATTGAAAGAAGTACAAGTAAATCGCTGCTTCACCTGAAAGGAGTGTTTGTGGCCTGGGATAGTGAGGAGAGAGGAGGTAAATGGGCAGGTATTACATCTCCTGCGATTGCAGGGGAAGGTGCCCTGGGACGGGGACGAGGTGGTGGGGGTAATGGAGGAGTGGACCAGGGTGTCGCAGAGGGAACGATCCCTTCGGAATGCTGACAGGGGAAGAGAGGGGAAGATGCGACTGGTAGTGGCATCACGCTGGAGGTGGCGAAAATGGCGGAGGATGATCCTTTGGATATGGAGGCTGGTGGGATGAAAAGTGAGGACAAGGGGAACCCTGTCACGGCTCTGGGAGGGAGGGGAAGGGGTCAGACACGGTTGAGGGCCCTGTCAACCACAGTGGGGGGAAATCCTCGGTTGAGGAAAAAGGAGGTCATATCAGAAGCACCGTCATGGAAGGTAGCATCATCAGAGCAGATGCGTCGGAGACGGAGAAACTGGGAGAATGGAATGGAGTCCTTACAGGAGGTAGGGTGTGAAGAAGTGTAGTCGAGGTAGCTGTGAGAGTCGGTGGGCTTATAATAGATATTGGTAGACAACCTATCCCCAGAGACGGAGACAGAGAAGTCGAGGAAGGGAAGGGAAGTGTCAGAGATGGACCATGTAAAGGTGAGAGAAGGGTGGAAATTGGAAGCAAAGTTGATAAAGTTTTCTAGTTCGGGGCGGGAGCAGGAAACGGCACCGATACAGTCATCAATGTACCGGAAAAAGAGTTGGGGGAGGGGGCCTGAGTAGGGCCTGAGTGGAACAAAGAATGCTCGACATATCCCACAAAAAGACAGGCATAACTAGGACCCATGCGGGTACCCATAGCGACACCTTTTACTTGAAGGAAGTGCGTGGAGTTGAAGGAGAAGTTGTTCAATGTGAGAACAAGTTCAGCCAGGCAGAGGAGGGTGGTGGTGGATGGAGACTGGTTGGGCCTCTGTTCCAGGAAGAAGCGGAGAGCCCTCAAACCATCCTGGTGGGGGATGGAGGTGTAGAGCGATTGGGCGTCCATAGTGAAGAGGAGGCGGTTGGGACCAGGAAACTGGAAATTGTCAAAATGACGTCGGGCGTCAGAAGAGTCACGGATGTAGGTGGGAAGAGACTGGACCAGCGGAGAAAAGATAGAGTCTAGATAGGAAGAAATAAGTTCAGTGGGGCAGGAGCAGGCTGACACAATGGGTCTGCCGGGACAGTCCCGTTTGTGGATTTTGGGAAGGAGGTAGAAACGGGCTGTCCGGGGTTGTGGGACTATGAGGTTGGAAGCTGTAGAGGGAAGATCTCCAGAGGAGATGAGGTCAGTGACAGGATAGTTTGAGGGCTCTCCGCTTCTTCCTGGAACAGAGGCCCAACCAGTCTCCATCCACCACCACCCTCCTCCGCCTGGCTGAACTTGTTCTCACATTGAACAACTTCTCCTTCAACTCCACGCACTTCCTTCAAGTAAAAGGTGTCGCTATGGGTACCCGCATGGGTCCTAGTTATGCCTGTCTTTTTGTGGGATATGTCGAGCATTCTTTGTTCCACTCAGGCCCTACTCAGGCCCCCTCCCCCAACTCTTTTTCCGGTACATTGATGACTGTATCGGTGCCATTTCCTGCTCCCGCCCCGAACTAGAAAACTTTATCAACTTTGCTTCCAATTTCCACCCTTCTCTCACCTTTACATGGTCCATCTCTGACACTTCCCTTCCCTTCCTCGACTTCTCTGTCTCTGTCTCTGGCGATAGGTTGTCTACTAATATCCATTATAAGCCCACCAACTCCCACAACTAGCTCGACTACACTTCTTCACACCCTACCTCCTGTAAGGACTCCATTCCATTCTCCCAGTTTCTCCGTCTCCGACGCATCTGCTCTGATGATGCTACCTTCCATGACGGTGCTTCTGATATGACCTCCTTTTTCCTCAACCGAGGATTTCCCCCCACTGTGGTTGACAGAGCCCTCAACCGTGTCCGACCCATTCCCCGCACCTCTACCCTCACCCCTTCCCCTCCCTCCCAGAGCCGTGACAGGGTTCCCCTTGTCCTCACTTTTCATCCCATCAGCCTCCATATCCAAAGGATCATCCTCCGCCATTTTCGCCACCTCCAGCGTGATGCCACTACCAAACGCATCTTCCCCTCCCTTCCCCTGTCAGCATTCCGAAGGGATCGTTCCCTCCGCGACACCCTGGTCCACTCCTCCATTAACCCCACCACCTCGTCCCCGTCCCATGGCACCTTCCCCTGCAATCGCAGGAGTTCAGTGTAATACCTGCCCATTTACCTCCTCTCTCCTCACTATCCCAGGCCCCAAACACTCCAGGTGAAGCAGCGATTTACTTGTACTTCTTTCAATGTAGTATACTGTATTCGCTGCTCACAGTGTGGTCTCCTCTACATTGGGGAGACCAAGCGCAGACTGGGTGACCGCTTTGCGGAGCATCTCCGCTCAGTCTGCAAGCAGGACCCTGAGCTTCCGGTTGCTTGCCATTTCAACACTCCCCCCTGCTCTCATGCTCACATCTCTGTCCTGGGATTGCTGCAGTGTTCCAGTGAACATCAACGCAAGCTCGAGGAACAGCATCTCATCTACCGATTAGGCACACTACAGCCAGCCAGACTGAACATTGAGTTCAATAATTTCAGAGCATGACAGCCCCCCATTTTACTTTCATTTTTTAGTTATTTTTTCTTTTTTCTTTTTGACATTTTTTACAATCGTTTTTTTGCATTTATTTCATTTCATCTTAGTTTGTTCAGTTTGCTTTCCCACTGTTTTTTTTTTCAGGTTTGCACTTGCTGCTGTTCAATATTCAGTCCGTTACCACCTAATCTGTACTAATGCTTTGTCTTTTAACACACCATTAACATATTGTTTGCCTTTGCTCCATGACCTTTTGGTCAGCTATGTGGCCTTGTCCAATCTACACCTTCTCCTTTGTTATCTCTTGCCCCACCCCCACCTCACTTGCTTATAACCTGTGACTTTTCTAATATTTGTCAGTTCCGAAGAAGGGTCACTGACCCGAAACGTTAACTCTGCTTCTCTTTCCACAGATGCTGCCAGACCTGCTGAGTGGTTCCTGCATTTCTTGTTTTTATTTCAGATTTCCAGCATCCGCAGTATTTTGCTTTTATTGAACTTGTCTGGGTATGGTCTCACCAATGCCCCGTCCAGTTATAGCAAGACTTCCCTACTTTTAAACTCAATTTAAATAATATTCTGCTTTTCTATTCTTCGTACCAAAGTGGGTAACCTCACATTTTCCCATATTATACTCCATCTGCCAAATTATTTGCCCACTCATTTCACCTATCTTTATCTCTTTGCAGACTCTTTGTATCCTCCTCATAACTTGCTTTTCTACCTATTTTTGTTTCATCAGCAAAAGTGGTTGCAATGCACTCAGTCCCTTCATCCAAGTCATTAGTATAGATTGTAAATAGCTAAGGTCCGAACACTGATTCCCACTAGTTACAGCTTGCCAACCAGAAAATTATCGATTTATCCCGAGTCTCTGCTTCCTGTTAGCTAACCAATCCTCTATCCATGCTAATATAATACCCCAACACCATGAGCTCATATCTTGTGCTTATCAAATACTTTTTGGAAATCCCAATACACTACATTTACTGGTTCCCCTTTATCCACTCTACTTGTTACATCCTCAAAGAAGACTAATAAATTTATCAAACGTGATTTCCCTTTCATAAAACCATGTTGACTCTTGGCTGTGTTATGATTTTCTAAATTCCTTACTATTACTTCCTTAACAAACTAACTGGCCTATAGTTTCCTGCTTTCTGTCTCCCTCCCTTCTTGAATAGGGGCGTTACATTTGTGTTTTTCCAATCTGCTGGGATCTTTCCAGAATCTAGGGAATTTTGGAAGATTACAACCAAGGCATCCACTATCTCTGTAGCCACTTCTTTGAAGACCCTAGAATGCAGGCCATCTGGTCTTTAGTCTGTTAGCCTTTAGTCCCATTAGTTTTCCTGGTACTTTTTCTCTAGTGATTGTTTCAAGTTCCTTCCTGACTTTTGCATCCTGATTTTCTACTATTCCTGGGATTCTTTTAGTGTCTTCTACCATGAAGACAGACACAAAATATTTGTTCAAAGTCTGTGCCATTTCCTTGTTTCCCATTATTAATTCCCCAGTCTCAGCCTCCAAGGGGCCAATGTTTACTTTAGTTACTCTCTTTGTTTTATATACTTGTAGAAGCTCTTCCTAGCTGTTTTTATATTGTTTGCTGGTTTACTCTCATATTCTAATCTTTCCCTCTTTATTATGTCGTTTAGTCATCATTTGCTGGTTTCTAAAATTTTCCCAATCTTCTAACCTATCACTAATCTTCACAGCATTGTACACCTCTTTTTTCAATTTGATACTATCTTTCACTTCCTTAGTTAGCCATGGATGGTTCATCCTACTTGTAGAGTCTTTCTCAATGGAATATATCTTTGTTGAGGGTTATGAAATATCTCCTGAAATGTCTGCTACTGCTTATCTACCATCTTATCTTTTAATCTATTTTCCCAGTCTACTTTAGCCAACTCCATCTTTGTATCTTTGGAATTGCCTTTATTTAAGTTTAAGACACTAGATACATCGGCAAGTTTCTCACCCTCAAATTCAATGTGAAATTCTATCATATTATGATCACTTTTCCCTAGAGGATCCTTTACTATGAGATCATTAATTAATCATGTCTCATTACACTTTCTCAGGTCTAAAATAGCTTGTTGCCTGTTTGGTTCCACAATGTATGTTTTAAGAAACAGTCCGGAATACACTCTATAAACTGATCCTCAAAGCTATCTTAGCCAATTTGATTTGTCCAATCTATATGAAGGTTAAAATCACCCACCATTATTCCAGTACCTTTCTTACAAGCCACCATTATTCCTTGACTTATCCTCTGTCCTACAGTGTAGCTACTGTTCCGGGCCTATAAACTACCCCCATCAGTGGCTTCTTTCCCTTGCTATTTATTATTTCCACCCAAACTGATTCTACATCTTGATCTTCTGAGCCAAGTCCATTTCTCACTACTGTACTGATCTCATCCTTGATTAACAGATCTACACTACCTCCTTTTCCTTTCTTGCGATCCTCTTGAAATTTCAAATACTCTTAAATATTCAGTTTCCAGCCTTGGTCGCCTTGCAACCATGGGCTGAATTTTATGAGACCTCCGGTGTTGGGGGTTGTGACGGGGGGCCCGAAAAATTCTTCTGGGAGAGACCCGCCACTACCCCTGACACTGAGAAGGGCCCACCACATTTTACCAGCAGCGGTGATGCCTCAGTGTGGCCCCCCCACCCCCACCGCTGAGCAGTGGGGCCTTCATTTGCATATTAAAATCAAGGGAAAGAAATTTAAATCAACTTACCTTGTCCCAGCGGCTGTCCCACGCCGATCTTACAGCTATCGGCCGGAAATCCTGCGCCTTCGGAGCTCCATTCGGATTTCCGAGGTGTGACACTTTGGGGAAGAGGTAGGAGTGAAATTTTCATGTCAGTGGGAGGGAGCGGGGAAAATGCTTTGGATTGGTGTGGGGGATGGTGGGAAGGGGTTGAGGGTTATTAAACCAGGCAAGAACCTGGTTTAAAGTGTGTCTACTTCAACGCCAGGAGCATCCGGAATAAGGTGGGTGAGCTTGCAGCATGGGTTGGTACCTGGGATCTCGATGTAGTGGCCATTTCGGAGACATGGGTAGAGCAGGGGCAGGAATGGATGTTGCAGGTTCCGGGATTTAGATGTTTCAGTAAGAACAGAGAAGATGGTAAAAGAGGGGGGGGTGTGGCATTGTTAATCAAGGAGAGTATTACAGCGACAGAAAGGACGTTTGAGGACTCGTCTACTGAGGTAGTATGGGCCGAGGTTAGAAACAGGAGAGGTGAGGTCACCCTGTTGGGAGTCTTTTATAGACCTCCAAATAGTTCCAGAGATGTAGAGGAAAGGATAGCGAAGATGATTCTCGACAGGGGGCGAGAGTAACAGGGTAGTTGTTATGGGGGACTTTAACTTTCCAAATATCGACTGGAAATACTATAGTTCGAGTACTTTAGATGGGTCAGTTTTTGTCCAGTGTGTGCAGGAGGGTTTTCTGACACAGTATGTAGACAGGCCAACCAGGGGCGATGCCACATTGGATTTGGTACTGGGTAATGAACCCGGCCAGGTGTTAGATTTAGATGTAGGTGAGCACTTTGGTGATAGTGACCACAATTCGGTTAGGTTTACCTTAGCGATGGGCAGGGACAGGTATATACCGCAGGGCAAGAATTATAGCTGGGGGAAAGGAAATTATGATGCGATTAGGCAAGATTTAGGATGCGTAGGATGGGGAAGGAAACTGCAGGGGATGGGAACAATCGAAATGTGGAGCTTATTCAAAGAGCAGCTACTGCGTGTCCTTGATAAGTATGTACCTGTGAGGCAGGGAGGAAGTTGTCGAGCGAGGGAGCCGTGGTTTACTAAAGAAGTTGAAGCGCTTGTCAGGAGGAAGAAGAAGGCTTATGTTAGGATGAGACGTGAAGGCTCAGTTAGGGCGCTTGAGAGTTACAAGCTAGCCAGGAAGGATCTAAAGGGAGAGCTAAAAAGAGCAAGGAGAGGACACGAGAAGTCATTGGCGGATAGGATCAGGGAAAACCCTAAGGCTTTCTATAGGTATATCAGGAATAACAGAATGACTAGAGTTAGATTAGGGCCAATCAAGGATAGTAGTGGGAAGTTGTGTGTGGAATCAGAGGAGATAGGGGAAGTGTTAAATGAATATTTTGTGTCAGTATTTACAGTAGAGAAAGAAAATGTTGTCGAGGAGAATACTGAGATTCAGGCTACTCGGCTAGATGGGATTGAGGTTCACAAGGAGGAGGTGTTATCAATTTTGGAAAGTGTGAAAATAGATAAGTCCCCTGGGCCAGGTGGGATTTATCCGAGGATTCTCTGGGAAGCTAGGGAGGAGATGGCAGACCCTTTGTCCTTGATCTTTATGTCGTCATTGTCGACAGGAATAGTGCCGGAAGACTGGAGGATAGCAAATGTTGTCCCCTTGTTCAAGAAGGGGAGTAGAGACAGCCCTGGTAATTATAGACCTGTGAGCCTTACTTCGGTTGTGGGTAAAATGTTGGAAAAGGTTATAAGAGACAGGATGTATAATCATCTTGAAAAGAATAAGTTCATTAGCGATAGTCAGCACGGTTTTGTGACGGGTAGGTCGTGCCTCACAAATCTTATTGACTTTTTCGAGAAGGTGACCAAACAGGTGGATGAGGGTAAAGCAGTGGATGTGGTGTATATGGATTTCAGTAAGGCGTTTGATAAGGTTCCCCATGGTAGGCTATTGCAGAAAATACGGAAGTATGGGGTTGAAGGTGATTTAGAGCTTTGGATCAGAAATTGGCTAGCTGAAAGAAGACAGAGGGTGGTGGTTGATGGCAAATGTTCATCCTGGAGTTTAGTTACTAGTGGTGTACCGCAAGGATCTGTTTTGGGGCCACTGCTGTTTGTCATTTTTATAAATGACCTGGATGAGGGTGTAGAAGGGTGGGTTAGTAAATTTGCGGATGACACTAAGGTCGGTGGAGTTGTGGATAGTGCCGAAGGATGTTGTAGGGTACAGAGGGACATAGATAGGCTGCAGAGCTGGGCTGAGAGATGGCAAATGGAGTTTAATGTGGAAAAGTGTGAGGTGATTCACTTTGGAAGGAGTAACAGGAATGCAGAGTACTGGGCTAATGGGAAGATTCTTGGTAGTGTAGATGAACAGAGAGATCTTGGTGTCCAGGTACATAAATCCCTGAAAGTTGCTACCCAGGTTAATAGGGCTGTTAAGAAGGCATATGGTGTGTTAGCTTTTATTAGTAGGGGGATCGAGTTTCGGAGCCACGATGTCATGCTGCAGCTGTACAAAACTCTGGTGAGACCGCACCTGGAGTATTGCATGCAGTTCTGGTCACCGCATTATAGGAAGGATGTGGAAGCTTTGGAAAGGGTGCAGAGGAGATTTACTAGGATGTTGCCTGGTATGGAGGGAAGGTCTTATGAGGAAAAGCTGAGGGACTTGAGGTTGTTTTCGTTGGAGAGAAGGAGGAGGAGAGGTGACTTAATAGAGACATATAAGATAATCAGAGGGTTAGATAGGGTGGATAGTGAGAGTCTTTTTCCTCGGATGGTGATGGCAAACACGAGGGGACATAGCTTTAAGTTGAGGGGTGATAGATATAGGACAGATGTTAGAGGTAGTTTCTTTACTCAGAGAGTAGTAGGGGCGTGGAACGCCCTGCCTGCAACAGTAGTAGACTCGCCAATTTTAAGGGCATTTAAGTGGTCATTGGATAGACATATGGATGAAAATGGAATAGTGTAGGTCAGATGGTTTCACAGGTCGGCGCAACATCGAGGGCCAAAGGGCCTGCACTGCGCTGTAATGTTCTAATATCAAAGGTTGAGGGGGAAAGGTCAAGATCTGAATAGAAGATTTTTTGGGGAGGAATGGGCTATTAATGAATAGATTATTCCTTGGGGCTGTTGGTGAGGGGAGTGAAGATCTTATTTAATGTATAACTTTAATTTCACACTATTCTTCCCTTTAAAAATTCATACTTCTTCTAAGGGCTTGAAGCCCTTTAAAAATGGTGCCCGTGCCTGCATGGTGGCGCCGGACGCCATTGTCTGGGATGGAGCGGCCGCCCCCTCTACGTCATCGGGAGCGGCTGCTCCATCCTCTCCATTTAAATGATTTCCCACACAAAATAGTGTGGGGCTCAGCGATGGCGCATCTGTGCCTGAAGACCACTGACTTCAATGCGCACCACTGCGATTTTCAGTGCGCTAATAAAATTCAGCCCCATGTCTCTGTAATGGGTATCAGATCATACCCATTTATTTCTATTTGCACCATTAATTCCTCTATCTTGTTATGAATGCTATGTGCATTCAAATAAAGAGCCTTTAATTCTGCCCTTTTACCATTTTTCCCTACTCTGACCTTATTTGCTAGTGCACTCTTATATTTGTCTGCCCTGTCCCTTCCTGCCACACTCTGGTTATCATTACTCATATCACTATCTTGCACTGTTGTCTTGTCCTTTCTCTTTAACATTCTAAATTACCCTTCACCTGAACCCTCCACCAACCCCCCCCCCCCCCCCCCCCACTATTTAGTTTAAAGCCCTACGGCCCTAGTTATTCAATTTGCCAGGTCTCTGGTCCCAGTGCCTCTTTTTCACGAAGTCTGGGAAACATGTGCCGGAGGCATTAAATACATAGGAATGTTAAATTCTTTTGCAAACCTCCTCATTTGCATGTAATTTTGAGGTTAATTGCTGTGTTAATTGCCAGCCCGCCTGCTGATCACGCTGAGCAAGTTGCCGGCATACTGTCAAAAGCACCTCAGTTAAACCCAGAAATGGGCACATTGGAACTGGGTTTCTGACATGCTGCAATTGTTCTCTGATTATTACTCTCCACCTGACCCCAAACTACCTGTCCTTGGGTTTTAAAATTCCCCTCGGAAGTCAGCATGTAAAAATAAAATGACAGGCACATAGCTAATGAATACTTGTGTTTAATGAATAAAATATGCACAGTTGTAGGCTGTAAGATGATGGATGAAACTGTATGACTGAAGATATTTATCAATGAACTAATATGTTGAAAGTCTTTTAAATTGGGTCATCCCTTGCACTTCATTACTACTCAGGGATTTATCTATTATTTGTTGAATAATATTAGTTGAAGTTTAATTTCTACCTTGAGCAAATTTCTGTCTTAAACAGCAAAGTTATGCTTGAAATACTTCAAAGCTAGCAATAACAATCTCAAAAAACAGACTTAGAGCTTTCAAGGTATACGATCTCATTTTGCTGCTCTGAATGTTTATACCATTTTAGTTTTAATTCACCTATCTTCATTCCAATTCATTCGAATCAATCCTCAAGCACCCTGATACAGTAAATGCACTTGCTGCTAGATTCCCTGAATCTGATTTTTTAATGATTAATATTACATGCATGGCTTGGAAAGCAAGCAAACATATGCTACAAATCCCATAGCCAAGTATCAGATTTATAGGAGTTTTAATGTTTTCAATATGCAACTGTAGATTACACGACATGTGCTGTTAGAATATTTATTAAAAAATCAGCTCCTCCAAAGAATTAATGGATAAATGGACTGCATGGTGCAGTATTGAGCCATGTAGATCAAGACAATTCTGATTTGATCCTAGCCTTGTGCTGTGTTACGTACTTTCAGTAAGGATGGAAATAGGCATACAACAATTGCCTTTATATCCCACGGCGAGGAAATGTGTGGTGTGTGTATAGTGGGGCAGTGGTAAATTATCTCTTTGCTGTTAACTGTCGATTAACATCTACTGGAAGATGTGTGTACATGAACTTCAGGCAATGATGTAACTGAACTTAACTGTAATGCCTCCACAGTCAAATAGACTGTAAAAATTACTCATTGTCTAGACTCACATATGAAAAATGTCTTCCTGTGTGAAACACTGGAAGACTGCCTGTACCTCAAAATCAATCATCTTCAGGAGTAAACAGGGAAAAGTACAATATTGAGTGGGTATAAAATAACGTCAATTAAGATTTATTTATCATGACTACTTTGAGCCTCCCTCCAGCTGCTCAATAGCAAGGATTATTTTTTTTAAATGATGACTGTTTTATTCCAAATATTATACTGTAATTTCATGGATAGAAATGGAGTTAGTGAATTCTTTCAGCTCTGTGGCTAAAGTATAGCTAAAAATTGTTTAAAGTATTTTCACATTGTATTTTGAAACATAAATGCTGGATATGTAACATTGCGTGAAGATAGATTAAAATAATTGGGTCTCTTTAAACATAGATTGTTTACATCAGGACAAATGTGAGTGTAGGGAGTGATAAAATCTAATTTGAATTTTTAAGCACCAACTTTTATTCCTCAGGGTTCTCTTAATTATCAGGACCCTCAGTTTATCTTGCATCAACATCCTTACTTTGCCTCATACCTATCACTTTGAAAAACGTGAGGTAGTCTCGAGAGGTTATATCTGGTTGGGATATAATCATACTCCATCTCTATTCTCCCACCGCAGGGCTGCTCACTTCTGTCTGGGGCATTCAAAAAGCAAGCAGTATTTTCTAATGGAGACCAATATAACCATTATAGTGATGAACCACATAATCAATAGAAATTCTGACTTAAAATCTGTTGAAAATCTGGAATTATATTACACTGTACAATAATATCAGTGATATGGAGGATACACTACAAAGACCCAACAGTTGGGATTTATATCTCAGTGAGCTGAGTTCATAACTCCCAAGTAAGAAAGAATTGGAATTAGGTAAAGTTAATTGGGTAAAGAGATAAAAAAAACGTTTAATGATGTCTTATGTTCCTTTGTGATTTGTTTTCAATATAGCAGGCATGCTAATTAGACTGTTGTTGTGGGATGTGAATTTCTATTCTTCACATGCAACATTCTTCTCGAATAAATTTGCAAATGGAATAAAGCACCATTAATGCTGGATATATGGGGCTGGATTTTACCTGAGGCGGACAGGAATTCGCCACAACGTAACAGTCAGTGGCGAACCCGCTTCCGCCTAGCCTGGGGATCCGTCCCGCATTTTACAGGTCCCCGGGCTTTAATTGTCCCGAGGCTGAACTTCCACCCGCTTGAGGGAGGAAGTCCTGCCTCAGTGGGCTGCTGGCCAATCAGCGGGCTGGCAGCTCTTAGTCCCAGCAGCACCAACGGGAGTGGTGGCCACTGCTGGAACTGCAGCCCAGCCGATGATATGGAGCCAGGAGTGAAGGTAAGTTGGGCATACCGCACCAGGGGGATCGTTCATGTCCTGGTGAGGGTAGGGTGGTTGTTTGGGGGGAGGGGGGGCATCTTGGGGCCCGGAGGTGGGTTGGGAGGTGGGGGCAGCCCTCAATCAGGCACCCTGTGCCCGACTGCCATGGCACCCCCCCCCAGCACGTGGAAAGGCTGGCAGCTATCGCTGGGTGGCCTTTCACATCCCCAGCATGCCCGCTTGCCACGGGTAAAATACCCGTGGAGGCGGGTGAGGGCCCTTAAGTGGCTACTTCAGGGTCTTGATAGGCCTCCAGCGGGCAAGCTATTTCGCACCCCCCCCCCCCCCTCCCCGCCATAAAGTTGACCGGAGGTGGGAGTGGAGCAGGAAGGCCTCATGGAGCCTCCCGCTCAATTTTACACTGACCCCATCTGACCCACTGGGGCGGCGTAAAATTCAGCCCATGAAAACTATTCAGTAGAGATGATGCAAGGAGAATATGCATGATGCAGAGCTACAGATTTGATTTGTATTCCAAAGGGAGCTGAGGTGATAATGGTTGAATGACAAAGTTAATAGTTTGTTATGGTCACCACTACAAGTGTGCACTCCTCGGATAATCTATTTTATACTGCATTTCCACTAAACTGCTCTTTGTAGTTGCCATGCTATTTTAAGTGATTCATCCTCATCAGACACTGTCTTCCTTCCTGCTCCTCAAAAAACCCATCCCTGACTCCTCTGTCTTTGCAAACCTCCATACCATTTCTAACCGTCTCTGACCCTTAGCCTAATTACCCTACATGTAAGACCCCTTTCCGATCCTCTGATTGAAGAGGGGCTGGGGTCTAGGTTGCAAAGCCTGCTTCATCTAAGCAGTTCATCAATGACTCTACAGAAATATGAGATAAGAGATAAGGGAAAACTGCCTCCTGCCTCATTTTCATGGCAACATGGTGCCATGCCTATTGCACATCCCTTCAGGGAAGGCCCATAAATCCTCAGCCTGCATAAAGAGGGTGGAGACCAGATGTCATTGATTTCTGCCCTACTTATTCACTAAGTGCTAATGACAGGAAATGGGGCAGCAATCCATGATATCTGAGCGGGGAATTTTATGCTCTCCCCCACGGTGGGTTTGAAGTGAGGACAGCATGTAATTGGGTGGGATGGTGGCAGTGGTGTACCCGCCTCTGCCGAAATTAAGTCCAGGGCAGGAAGGCATGCCCTTCCCGCCCCGCCAGCAATTGAGGCCCTTAAGTGGGCTAAGAGCCTCATCCTGCTGCTCTTGCAATTAGCCCATTGGTGGGTGGGCCTGTCACTGCACGATGGTTGCTTGCCAGCTCTGGGGGGCTGGGGTATGCCTGGTGAAAAGGCACAGTGCCTGAATGACTGTTGTAGGCTATCAGGTCAGATTAATAAGTATGCACTAATTAACTCAGTTATTATGTTGATTTTGTTTCAGTTATATGTATGTGTTATGACCAGGTGAGAAAGAGATCTAGGGTTCCCTTTCAACCTTCACCTGGTCTTACTGTAACAGGATTTTATTTTTAAACACAGTGTTTATAGCTCCCCCTTGGTGAATC
The DNA here is from genome assembly GCF_036365525.1 of Heterodontus francisci. Lineage (NCBI taxonomy): Eukaryota > Metazoa > Chordata > Chondrichthyes > Heterodontiformes > Heterodontidae > Heterodontus > Heterodontus francisci. The sequence goes on from NC_090376.1 coordinate 81,403,811, forward strand.
CTTGTTCACCACTTTCCAATTATAAGGTAAAGAAACGAGAAGAAACAGGCTTTCTTAGGTTTGAAGAAGAAAGGTGAAATTTTATTAAACTTAAACTCTAATTCGGTTGACACCTATGGATACACGACGCGCCCATGCTAGCATGCAAACACAATACACACATGCAGACGGGGACAGAAAAGAGAAGAAATATATTGGAAAAGTTTGAGGCAATATCTGAAGAGTTTGTTACGCATCTTCGACCTCACTGTATAGTGACTTCAATTTGGGGGAAGTGGGCAATTGCCTCATCATTGATTGTTGAGGGCTCATTCAGAACATTGTTAAAATGCTCTGCCCATTTCTCCAGGAATTTGATCTTGTCTGTAATCTGTGTGGTTCCATGGGCGCAGAGTGGAAGAAGCCTGAGAACCGTAGATTGTCTACAGAGCACCATTGAAGCATTTAGTTTCATTTCTGTCTGTTTATGATTGTATTTCTTCTGCTTTTTTGCTTAGCCAGTGATCCTGCATCTCTCTAAGCTTTGATTGGATGATTTTGCAGATGTTGTTGAAGGCAGATTTCTTTGAAGCAGATGAACTGTCATTTTGGTAGGCACTCAGGAGATGATGTTTGTCATCCAACAGAGTCTGAATCTCCTCATTGTTTTCATCAAAGCAGTCCTGGGGGCTTACAGTCCCATGTTATGTAGGGCAGTAGAGAGCACCAGGTGTCTGAAAGCTGTCCAGTCATCCTCCACACTATGAGAGACAAATCCAAGACCATCTAGCTGGCAGTCCAAAACCTCAGAGAAATTTTACCTCATGGTATCCACTTTGAGTCTCGAGATGTTGAGTCTCTTGTTGATTTTTTCCCCCTGGGGGCGTCTCTTGGGCTGAATATGGATCTGAGCTTTGAGACAATGAGTCTGTGGTCAATACAACAATCTACTCCACACATGGCTTTGGTCACTCTGACATCCCACCTGTCTGACAATAACATAATCAATTAGATGCCAGCGCTTAGAGTAAAGGTGCATCCAGGATGTTTTGTTTCAGTTTGGTAGATGGAATACAGTGTTCGTAATGAGGAGATCATGCTCTGCACTCATCAGACTGGATTTTATGGAGCTAGCGGTGGCCCCGATGCTGGGCCCAAAAGGTGAGGGGAATCCCAATTCAGTCTTTTAGAGACACCCCCCAGCTCTAATTAACGAAACTTGGGCAATTAACTGCCTGGTGCTGGGGTCCCCATTACTTTAGGGATGGAGAGCACATCTCCAAGAGCTGCTGGCCAATCAAAGGGCGGGCATCTCAGTAGCATCAACAGCCGCCACTGCTGGTACTGCAAGAGGCCTGAACCAAGATCAGTGCTGAAGCCCCGGACCCCAGGTAAGTAGGCCGGGCTTGGCAGGACCAGTCCTGCAGGTCCTGTCAAGGAGGATGGGAGGGTGCTCTTTGAGAGTTGGGGGTGGTAGTGGAGGGGGGGCCTTTGCCACTGGGGGCCCTCCGTGGGCCATCAATTGCTCATGGAGGAGCCAAGCCAGCAGGGAGGCCACCTTGTTTGACTGGGTGACCTCCCCATGTGGTGGGGCTCCCACCAGCCACTGGCCAAATGCGAGCAGTGGTGGGAAGAGGCCCTTAATTGGCTATTAATTGGCCACTAAAGGACTTCAATTGGCCTCTGGGTGGGAAGGCATCTTTGGCCTTTCCCGCCCGCCCCTGACAATATTGCATGACGACAGGAAGACAACGTGCACTCCACCCGCTGCCTTCCCATTACTATTTTATGGGCCTTCCTGCCTCTCAACCCAATTCCCAGGGCCCATAAAATTCAGCCTGTCTTCAGCAGAAGAAGGCTGTTGCGAACTCCATTTCTCCCTATAATTCCCTTCCAGGCCTGATGTTCTGTGCTAAGTCTGGCATTGAAATCACTGCGGATGATGAGTTTGTCTGATCTTGACACTGCAGCGATCAAAGATTCTAGCTGTTTGCAAAGTTTATCTTTCGCCTCTTCTGGAATTGTCATTGTAAATGCATAAGCACTTACAATGGCGGCATGATTTTTCCTGTGAGGGAAAGATGCAATGCCATGAATCGGTCGTTTGTGCCTTTTGGGAGGCTGGCAGGTCTGTCTGCTCTGGTATAGCCCAAGAGCGTTTGCATGTTCCACGTGCCGATGGTAAACGATGTTACCTTTATCTTCTTTATACTTGTTCGACCGCTGTAACAGGTTCCCCATCAGTCATGGTAAGCTGGCCAGGGTAGGTGAAGCAGGCAATGTTTAGGGCACCTTTTCTAGCCTCTTCATAATGCCATGGATGTGAGCAGTGCACTCCTGAAGAGGGCTGCTCAGTCACTCGGGGTTGCCGAAGTCACTGCCGATCCAATCTGGTGAAAGACAACCCTATGGCCTGAGCCTCCTGTGTGCAGGGTTGCAGCTACAGATTCCAGGGTATCCTCACCTTCTGCTTCATCACTTCCCCAGTACCACAGGACTTGAAGGCTATATGATGAATGAATTGGCGGGTGATATTATGATTTGCACATGAAATAGATTATAGTGAGACAGAGTTGCACTGCATCAACTTCACTGTCTTCCAGGCATATCTGAATCCAGTGACATGACAATGTCAAGATGGCTGAAGATGATTTTGGATGCAGTGGATGACCTTGGTACCCTTGGTGCCTGACCACACTCTTAGTGCTCCACAATGCTTTGTTTAATCGCCCTTATGGCCGTTGAATTTGTATTGAGCTCTTCTGCCCGTTCCACTGAATAAGACCTCACATGCAAGGATAGGTAAATCCTAGCTCTGTGATGGGGAGACACATCAGCTACCCTCACCTGGTTTTGCCTGCCTCTTGAACAGTTTGCCAGAGTGTGGCTGCTGTTGTATGCAAACAACTACTTGGAGCCACAGATGAGAGCTGGGTGCTGATGAGGACCAACAAAAGGTGACCACTCCGAAGAGTGCAACAAGTCCCCCCTTTTCAGAAGTACTACCCCTCCCAGACACACCCCGTGTACCCTCCCAATTCTAAATGCACATTAATAGGCAGTTCGAAATACTCTAGTTTGGATACAGTTAGCAAAAACCCTTATTTGTGAAAGCTATTTTAGACCGACATACGCTTGATCTTGTTAAGCTGACACTGACCTATGGGGATTGTAAATCCTGTTCCATTTTCCAGAAAATCAATCTAACCTTTCTTGCCCTATTCCTATGCAAAACCTTTAAAATGTTCCAACATTTTATGCTGAAATGTGAAACCAGAAATGTGCACAGACAGGCTATAACAGTATGGTGTGTCCAGTCTACAACTTAGTTCTGTCCATTCAACAGGCCATTGGTGAATGGTGGAAGCTCTCATCTGAAACAAGTGGGAGATTCATTAAGATATAGGGGCGGCGCAGTGGTTAGCACCGCAGCCTCACAGCTCCAGCGACCCGGGTTCAATTCTGGGTACTGCCTGTGTGGAGTTTGCAAGTTCTCCCTGTGTCTGCGTGGGTTTTCTCCGGGTGCTCCGGTTTCCTCCCACAAGCCAAAAGACTTGCAGGTCAAGCCAAAAGACTTGCAGGTTGGTCGGTAAATTTGCCATTATAAATTGCCACTAGTATAGGTAGGTGGTAGGGAAATATAGGGACAGGTGGGGATGTGGTAGGAATATGGGATTAGTGTAGGATTAGTATAAATGGGTGGGTGATGGTCGGCACAGACTTGGTGGGCCGAAGGGCCTGTTTCAGTGCTGTATCTCTAAACACATAAACACTAAACATATAGAATGGGGGCAGGTACCTCCTGATACAAGTTCCTGATGTGCAGGTTTACCAAATTTGTCAGGATGTGTAGGCATGGCTGGTGGCATGTAGGCAATCAGCCTATGCTGACTGGCTGGGGAATGTGAATACTTGACTAACCATGTTGTCAGACGATTCCTCAGATGCATACAATCATAATATGTAATTTTTTAATGAAAGAAGGCGAGCTGGATGATCAACAAGCAGCATTGACTCATTTCCTGCACTTGCTTAGATGCCACCAATCATATCTTCAGATTCTGGTGCAATAACCTGGCAATGAGCATGAGAAACAGTTCATACAGGTTCTGGGTCAGCAGTGAGCTAGATTGAGAAGAGTGGCATCTGTTGCAAGGACAACTCAGCTATTATGCAACATACAGTAGGCAACTCTGACCTGAAACAATGACAAAGTGTGCTGGAAATACTCAGCAGATCAGGCAGCATCTGTGGACAGAGAGCAAAGTTAACGTTTCAGGTCTGTGAACTTTCATCAGAACTGGCAATGGTTAGAAAAGGATTAGGTTTTAAGCAGGTGAAGGGGAGGCGGGTGGGGGAGAGAACAAAAGGGAAGGTGTTTGATAGGGCAGGAGAGATTAATTAAAACAAAGCTGTCCTGGGACAAAGGCAAAGCGTGTGTTAATGCTTGTAGTGAAAGGCAAAGCATTAGTCCAGAGAGAGTGTTAATAGCAGAATAATGAGCAGCTCTGACTACATGAAAAGCAGGCACATGGTTAAAAAAAACATATTAAAAAAATGGTATGACCTGAAACTTGGTTCACTTCCATAAGGGTATCCAGCAATGCTGACCTATGTGGATGATGCCACAGAAGGAAACCACTTTTAATTCAGCATCCATCAGATGGGGGATTGATTGCTGGCTTGCTCTGGTACTTGCCTGAAGATGCGTGCCTGCATCTTGACTTTTCTTTCTCCTTCATGTTTGATTCTCACTTCGTAGTCTCCTGCCCCATCAGCTTAGACAAAGTCCGTTTTACAGGTTAGGATGTTTTTTTTAATGTAAAAATAAATTCTTACCCCGTTAAATAGGCTTCAAAAATCTTCTGAAGGGTCACTAATCTGAAACGTTAACTCTGCTTCTCTCTCCACAGATGCTGCCAGACCTGCTGAGTATTTCCAGCATTTCTTGTTTTTATTTCAGATTTCCAGCATCTGCAATATTTTGCATTTATTCATAAATCTTGCATTCAATTTCTCATCACTGACATGCTCCCTATACCCTTCAAAGTTTGCGTTTTGACCTGTGAATAATTATACAAATGAGCTTACCCCAGAAAATGGAATGTTATTAGCACTTCTGGATTAGTTTTTAACCATTCAGAACCAACTTACACCTGCACATGGAACTCATCATAATATTGCCTGTGATCAAAAAGGTGTTCTTGGTCCTGCCTTTAGCAGATGATTGATTTGCAACAATAAGAAGGTAGAAATGAGCATAGATTCTACATGACAAAGTGTACAGAACTGAACACTATCTAATAGGATTCTATAGCAAATGTACAAAACAATGGTGCAGGCAGAGATGCAAGATTTTCAAAATCCCTCACTTGGATTTTTTTTAATTGAAAGACCTAGTAGGAGGACCAAGGCATAACTGTTTAAGCAATTTATGCTAACCATCAGAGTTCTGGGGCCTCTGATTACTCATCCACGTTTGTAGCTACTTACAGCTTGCTCCTTGTAATTAGTCCAGTTCTACCCTTCACCACCACTTCTGGCTCCTACCTAATGCTAAAGCTATTGCTTCAGTGGCTGTAACTCTGCAGCATATTGTGTGTAGGAATTCTCTCAATGGTTTTGAAAAAAAAAATTCCTGCTCATTCTGTGCAGCAGAGTTGCTAACTGAACAACATAGAAACAAATTATTTTTTAAGAGAGATTTTGCAGCAGAGGTTATTTTTCTGGCTTTGAGAAACTAAATAAAGAATAAAAGCAAAATACTGCAGATGCTGGAAATCTGAAATAAAAACAGGAAATGCTGGAAATACTCAGCAGGTCTGGCAGCATCTGTGGAGAGAGAAGCAAAGTTAATGTTTCAGGTCAGTGACTCTTCTTCAGAACTGACAAATATTAGAAATGTAAAAGGTTTTAAGCAAGTAAAACAGGGGGTGGGGTGGGGCAAGAGAGAACAAAAGAGGTGATGATAGGACAAGGTCACAGAGAATAACTGATCAGAAGGTCATGGAACAAAGGCAAACGGTATGTTAATGGTGTGCTGAAAGACAAAGTGTTAGTATAGAGAGGGTGTGAATTGACTGTAAAGCACAAAGCACTCCAAGCATAAACATTAAATTAAAAAAAAAACAGAAATGGTGGGTAGGCACAGTAGAAACAAACTAATCAAACTAAAAAAACTAAAATAAAATAACCAAATAAAAAAGAAAAAAAGAAAAATAACTAAACATAAAAAGGGGGGCCTGTCATGCTCTGAAGTTATTGAACTCAATGTTCAGTCCGGCAGGCTGTTGCGTGCCTAATTGAAAAATGAGATGCTGTTCCTTGAGCTTGTGTTGGTGTTCGCTGGACAACTGCAGCAATCCCAGGACAGAGATGTGAGCATGAGAGTCGGCGGGGGGGGGGGGGCGGTGTTGAAATGGCTAGCAACAGGAAGCTCAGGGTCCTGCTTGCGGACTGAGCGGAGGTGTTCTGCAAAGTAGTCACCCAATCTACATTTGGTCTCCCCAATGTAGAGGAGACCACATTGTGAGCAGTGAATACAGTATACTACATTGAAAGAAGTACATGTAAATAAAGAATAGTCCAGTTTGTGCTTAAAGTGCATGGAAGCTGATGGAATTTAGTTAATTAATCAATAAAAAGTCTGGAATTGAAAGCTAGTCTCAATAATGGTGCCATGTAACTATCATTGATTGTTGTAAAAACCCATCTTGTCCACTAATGTCCTTTAGGGAAGGCAATCTGCTGTCCTTACCTGGTCTGGCCTACATCTGACTCCAGATCCACAGCAATGTGGTTGACACTTAACTGTCCTCTGAAATGGCCTAGCAAGCCATTCGGTTGTCAAGGGAAATTAGGGATGGGCAACAAATGCTGGCCTAGCAGCGATGCCCACATGCCATGAAAAAATAAAAAAAAAGTATTGGCAGCAAATCACAATTGTACAAAAACTGGGCAGGATTTTCCCTTCAGGGGCAGGAAACAGAGATTGGTAGCGTTTCTGGGTACCGAACCCTCTATCATGGGGTGATTTGCACGGGGGCATGCCTTTAATTAGCCTGGAGATGGGCATTGAACTAAGGACAGCGGGTGGGCATTTGAAGCTGGAGGGCCAATCAGAGGCATTTCAGTTTAAAATGAGCAGCAGGCTGTGATGGAAGGTAAGTGAGAGGCCACTTCAAGATGGAGCTGCCCTCTCTCCAACTTTTATAAATCTAAATTTATAAAATGGCTTTTGCAGCCAGGCACCAATGTTGGGGGGAGGGCGGGGGTTGGTGAGGAACCTCTCTACAGGGTGCCTGTGGCATTCCTGCACCCTGGCAGGCAGGGAGGACCTCTAGGCCTGCCTTGAGGCAGCCTCCCGGTGACAGACCAGGGGGCCAGCATCAAACTGGCCCCTGCTGCCTGCAAGAACCTGGAGGCTGACTGGAAAATCTCAGTTAGCCTCCTTTAATTGGCCTTAAATGGCTCTTAACGAGCTGTGTTGGCTATCTGCCGCGTGCGGGTGGGTAGCCCTGCTGCCCCCACATCCCGCCACCACAAAGGTGGTCCGGAGACGGAATGAAGCTTGGGAACTGGCACACCAGCTTCTGGGGCTATTTTTAGCTCCTGCACACCTCCAGTCCTGGTCCTGACAGGGACAGAAAATCTAGCCAATTAATCTACAGTAAAGGGCAATATGAAGTGGAGAGTAGAAATAGAACTGTATTATGATAAAATATGAGTCTGCTTCCTTTTTTCATAAATCTTGTGCTGTACATTCTTATTTCCAAAATAAATCTGTATACCCTTACTTGTTAGATGTCTTATATAATTAATATATGCTTGTTTATTAGCAGAAATGCTAATGTCATGAGGGTTTAACATTTGTTGTGCATTTGGTTTGGAAAATATCTATCTCTCATGCTTAATTTAGCTATATACAAACAGATTTATTCGCATCCTTGTGCCAAGGGAGAATCAGATTTGTTTTGTTCGAAGTGCACTGAATGTTAAAATTCCACATATGATCACTGACCCTGACTGGCCCCTCTTCTCACTTGCTGCAGATCGATCAGCTCTGTAATTATTTGAGCTCTGTAATTATCTGCACATGTTAATGTTTCATTCACACACATGCACACATTCACTGGTTGTTTTAGGTTTTGGTAAACTGCCTTGTAATGGCTAAATTCAGGGCAGCTAGCAATAGTACTTGCTGGATTCTTCTTGAAGCATTGTCTCGATGTTACCATTCATCGGACTCAGTGACTGATTTGTACACATCTGCTCACCTAGAAGTTTTGCAATTTTCTTGGGACTGAACATAAAGGTTTTGCAAAATATCAATTTGATAAGAGCACTTTGGGGGAAACTGTTTCATCACATTAAGTACTGTTGAGGTACAGAATTAAATTTTTGCAAACGTATTGTGGAGTTTGTTGTTATTAAACTCATTTAGTAACTGGCTAAAAAGGACTTCAGAGCTTCAAAACATGTACTTTGTGTTAAGTAGTCATTTTAGTGCAAAATATGTATTTATCAATCCTATAAACATTTCCAGGTCAGAGGGAACAGTCAATAAACTTCCTGTACTTAACGATGGATGCAAAGTCACAGCAATATTAATATATCTCCCACCTCAAAGGAAATTGAACTTGTATATAAGACCACTTCACCAACAATGGTAAAATCTATATCAATTATAGAGTCCAACATTTCTGCTGTTAACAGCTCAACTAAACACACTGATGCATCAAATTGTTGTTAAATGTTTTTTTTTGCTCTAGTCTGCATCAAATTGTTGTTTCATTGTTTTTGATCTAGTCTGCCACTCAATGTGAGGGTAGCAGTTGATAGGACCTTCTTCCATCTGAGGTTCCAGTTGTGCTGCGGATCTTTGATTTATCATTTGCCAGCCACGGTCTTCTGTTACAGCTGTGGTTTTCATATTGTGGGCTGGCTATGCAGCTCCACTTATGTTGCAGAATTTACAACTGGGCTCTTAGGCATCTCCAGAAATGAGGATCCTGTTTTCTGCAGGCATCTCCAGTTCCTTTAAAACACTTTGCTCTCTATGATTCTTTTTTTTTGCGATATCCACCTTATGCTGGACATTTTCCTTCCCCTGTTGTCTGAGAGAGCTGACAATTTCTTATTTAAGCGTATCAAGCTCTCTGGTCTTTTTAGTGTAAAACTGTCAAGTTGGGCTTTTCTTGGTGTAGCTTCTGTTTACATCACCTAACAATTCAGTTGCAGAAGTTAGGGAGAACTTCCTTGGTTTTAATTGTAAATTGCATCTGAGCTGCCCAGTATTTCTGTTGGTGTATTTTACCAATCAAGAAGAACAAGTTAAGTGTCTATGCCAGATAATCAGCCAACATTGGGGAAAACTATAAAGGAATTTTGGAACAATTGTGAGATTGCATTGCAATTTTTAAAACAGCCAAAAAATGTCAGAACGGCTACACAGATTAACTTTATGGACAGAGAACATTGCTGAAATGGTAAACTCACTCCTGAGAAAACAATATGAATCTGGCATAGATGCTTAACTTGCAACAATTTGTACATTTTGAATTTTAGGTCTGTAGAACTGAGCAATAACTGAATTCCATTTTAAGATGTCTTTTCAGTTAATATAATCACACAAAGCTGAACATGGTCAAGTTAAAAAATTACAGGATTTGTATTGTATCAGTTTAAAATACATTTATAACAACAACAACTTGCATTTATGTAGCAGTTTGGTACTAGGCAAAAATAAATTGATGCCGAGCTAAACAAGAAGATGTTAGGCGAGATAGGTGGAGAGGCAGAGGGGTTTAGGGAGGAAATACCAAAGTTAAGGATTTAGATAGCTGTAGGCACCGCTGCCAAATGGTAGAGTGAAGGAAATTGGGGATGCACAAGATGCCAGATTTGGAGGAACGCAGAGTTCTTGGAGGTCATACGGCTGCAGGAGGTTGGGAAAGATGACGTTATAGAGGATGAGAATTTAAACTTGAAGGTGTTGGTGGACTGCAATCACATGTAGGTCAGTAAGCACCAGTCTGACAACCTCATGAAAATGGCAGCTCACCCTCAACCTCCTTATCAGTTGCAAGACATTTGCTTTTGCGTATTAGCTGCTAGTGGAACTCATTGCAGAAAGCTAGGACTGGTACTTAACAGCATAAGTAACTTTTTTAATGGTGAGATTTATATTCTTAGACAACATCACTCAAACTGTCCTGCAAAGGAAGGAAACTATTGAAACTGGGGGCTGAAGTTTATCAGCCTGTCACGGTTCCTGGTGGTGACACCAGCTGAGGGTGACACTGCTGCACGTCACTTGTGTGGCTGGCCAACCGTGATCATGCAGTGGCCAGCCCATTTGAATACAGGAGGTGCGGGGCCTGTCCCATTGGAGGATGGGGGGCCGGCAATGAGACTCCAATGACATTGTCAGCTGAGATGAGCGCAGCTGGTGGCACCATAGTTAAAGAACTGGCTTGAACTGCTGCTTCACTTGTTGAGTTTGATGCTGGTTTGACTTTGCACTGCTGTGCTGTTGTATTGCTGTCTGTACACCCCATGCTGCTGTGCTGTTGTATTGCTGTCTGTACACCCCATGCTGCTGTGCTGTTGTATTGCTGTCTGTACACCCCATGCTGCTGTGCTGTTATGTTGCTGTCTGTACAGCCCGTGCTGCTGTGTTGTTGTGCAGTTATGCGTTGACAATGGAGGAATCCATCCATGCCATTAGTGCTGCCATGTCTCAGGCATGTGAGCGCATGGCTTCCTCCATCGAAAGGTTGGTAACCCTCCTGGAGAGTCAGATCCCAGAGATCTACGCAGACCTGCATATACTCGCAATGGCAATGAAATCAATTCAGCAGTGCCAAGGTGAAAGGGACACGAGTCAAATTGAGTCTTCTCCAGGTCCTCATCCTTCTATGGTGAGCAGGGAGGTTCAAGTGAGGCTTGAAAGGGAGGAGGACAGGCTGATCTCCACTTTTGGTGGCTCCCCTCAGGGCACCCAAGTGTGGACACTGGCTCCTCAGCCCCTCCGCAAGTGAGCCCAGCTCCTATGTAGCTGTGACGACTGAGGAGGCTCAGGCACCTGTGCAGGAACCCCTCAGCCATTCATGGCCCTCTAGGCCTCAGGCAACCAGAGAATACTTGCCAAAGTTATCCCACATCACAGGGCAGTGAGTTCAGCAGCCTGCCTCCAGTTCAGCTGCCAGCGCAGGGGGCGCACTTCATAGAAGCTCACAGAAATGCGTTAGGAAGAGCTACTAGACACACTTGGGGTTTCAGGGGTGTGTGAAACATGGTCTATTATTGGGTATTGTGAACATTTAAATAAATGGAGGTTACTTTCATTGCTGAGAATCTCTCATGCTTTCCCTGCTGCCCTGTCAGATTCCAACTTCATGTGTGCTCCCTCAATGGGCTGCCTGTACAGGGGAAGGTCACGTATGGTCACCTTCTCAGCTCTGTGAGTGCAACTGGTGAGCCTGGACACAAGGCATAGGAGTGCGATAGGAAAGAGGTGACACACACTGAGGTGAGTGTTTATTAAGTTCACTTGGAATGGGCTTCATGGTGGCAGAAGCTGGGTATATGAGATTGTCCCAAGCCTCCCTTACGTGTCTCTCAATGACCCTTATCTCTAGTACAAGGGCTTCATCATCCTGTGCTGCCTGCCCGGCATCATCCTCCATGTCCTCTTCGTTGGATGCGGACTGGCAATCAATCATGTCCTCTTGATGCAAGGCCTCTGCCCTCTGCAGTGCTAGGCTGTGCAGAGCACAGCAGAGCACCGCAATATGCACGACCCTTGCTGAAGCATACTGCAGGTCTCCATCAGATCAATCGAGGCACTGGAATCTCATTTTCAGCAGCCCAATGGCTTCCTCGATGGTTGCTAAGGGGGACCTGTGGCAAGTGTTGTATCTCTCATCTGCTGCAGTAAGTGTTCTTCACAGGTGTCAGTAGTCATGTCTTCAATGGGTAGCCCTGGTCCCCGAGAATCCATCCCTGAAGGCGAGTGGGTGGACCTGAGAAGCTTTGGCACCTGGGATTGCCAAAGTATGTAGGCACCGTGGCTGCTTCCTGGGAAGCAGGAAATGCTTTTGGTGGTCGCAGACAAGTTGAACATTGACTGAATGGAAGCCCTTCCTTTTGATAATGGCCGCTGGCTGTTCCGTGGAAATCTTGAGAGTGACGTGTACAATTGATGACACCTTGCACCTGGGGAAATCCAGCGATGGCCCTGAACCCAAAGGCCCTTTCCTCCTGACTTTCAGGGTTGGTCCAGTAACGTACATAGTTGCCAACCTTCTTGAACAACGCATTGGTCAACTCCTTGATGCAATGGTGGGCTGCTGCCTGGGGCACCCCACACATGTCTCCAGTGAATCCCTGGTAAGATCGGAGGTGTAAAGGTCGAGTGCCATGGTGTTCTTCAGGCCCGCGGGTAGTGGGTTTGCACCACGTCCCATGGGTTGCAGCTCATCTTGCAGCATGGCACATGGTGACAGCCTCCCTGGGGAGCCACAGTCTTTGCTGAAACTTCTGCTTGTACATTTGGAGGTAGCTGAGGCGAGTCAAGTACACACTATTCATGTTTGGCCCTTCTTGGCACTGTCGGCAACTGTGGCTCCCCTAGCTGATCTTCAGCTTGCCCAACTGCCATCTGGCCCTGCCTCCCTTTGAGCCTCTGCTGTGCAGTGTGGAGATCCACAAAGACTGGGTGTATGAGACCCATTCCAGCTGGTCGCTCCCCCTCATGTGCACTGTCCCTGGAGAGAGGATCTTGGCTTTGGAACCTTCCCCTTGTCACTTTCCTCTGATCGCGGACTCATGCCCCTCTGTACCTACCCTTGCTTCAGGGGTTGCAACCTAACTGCACCCACCCTTGCCATGAGGGCTACAGCGCCTCTGACCCCACCCTTGCCTCCGGGGCTGCATTGCTCTCAGGCAATGGCTGCCGCATCCCTTCCTACAATCATCCAAAAATCTCCATGGCTGCTTTCCATGGGCATCGTTGAGGCCTTACCTCGGTACTGCCACCTTTAACCAGGTGGAGATCAGGAGGCACGTGATTCCCTTGCACCATTGATTAAATTCAAAAACCTTCATAAAATCGGAGTGAGGTCCATGCAAATGCATATTAAGTACCTGCTCAGCAATTCAAATTGCAATCCAACCGCATCATAGCGGCAACTCCACCTAGCACCTTTCTCGCCACTGACAAAATCCAGAGCCAAAGTCACGCATAGAGTTTCCCACTCCCAATTTTTTGACCCCCCCATGCCTTCCATCCCACTCCTGCTGACTGGATAAAATTCAGTGCATGGAATCTCATTCCTACAGGTAGTAAATTGTTGTTAGAGATGTTGTAATTCTTTTGTTTTCTCTTTCTGTCCCTTTTCTCCCACTTAATCCAATCTTTCTTTCCCTCACTTTATTTCTCTTTCTGGACTTAATTTAACTCTAATTCTTTCTCTGTTGTTCATGTTTCTTTCTCAATCTTTAAATCACATTGGTTAAAGAGATAGACTGTTGGTCTTGTCATTCATCAAGGATCCAGGTGCCCTGTTGGCCTTACTGTGCCATTATCAGCTCACACTTCCAGAAGCCCGCAGCAAAAGCATTTTTGAGCTGGAGGGTGATTGAAATAAGATCCTGAACGGTCTTGACAAGGTGGATGTGGAAAGGATGTTTCCTCTTGTGGGTGAGTCCAGAACTAGGGGGCACTGTTTTAAAATTGGGGGTCGCTCTTTTAGGACAGAGATGGGGTCTCTTGGAAAATTAAAAAGTCTGAAATAGAATAGGGCATCTTAGGTTACTCAGGGCCTGGTTTGATATCCAACTGATAGGCCAATATCATAGATGTTATCTTTGACACCACTGAGGAGAAATTCCTAGCTTTGCGCCCTGATACTCTGGATATCCTGGATGCAGTGAATGTTGGAAAGTCAGACAGGTCTATACATGCTCCTGTCTAGAAACCTGGCTGATTTTCCTTCCATTAATGTAAAAGTAGGGAACATTGGGCAGATTGCTTGATAGAGGTGCACTCCAAACTACTTGGCTTGGTTTTCTGCTATTTGCCGTACCCAAATGATTCAAGTCACACAGCATGCAAACCCTGGAAAATCCTCCCTCGGTCCGCATTGGGCAACAGAGATCAGCCTGAAAGTTTCCCCATGCTCAGATTGAAAATGTCAGCTCTGATATATAAAAAAAAGTTCATGCTGTTGGAAAATTAAAAGATAATAAAATGATAATTTACCCTTTATTATATTTAATGGTTTGTTGGCAGCAAAAGCACTATATCTGTAATCACTGTAGCTAGAATTATAGGCTTCTGTAATTAGTTGAAGTTTAATTAGAGTCAAATATATCACTTATTCTTCCTACCAAAATGAATAAGGACTAAAAAGAATGTGCTAATTATTCTCAAATAATTCGTCATTCTTTGGGCATTCGACCTTGTCTATCATGAAGAATAATTAGCATTTAGGATGGCAAGGGCACAGAATGCATTCTAGGTGGAGGACTTCAATGTCTTTTAACAAGGGTGGCTCCGTAGCACCAATACTGATCAAGCTAGTTGAGTCCTGAAGGGCATAGCTGCTATAATGTTGTGGCAGGTGGTGTGAGAACCAAAATGAGGGAAAAATTTACTTGTCCTTGTCCTCATCAACCTACTTGTTGCAGATGCATCTATCTATGATAATATTGGTGTGAATGACCACCACACAATCCTTGTGGAGATAAAGTCCCATCTTCACACTGAGGACAGCCTCCACCGTGCTAAATGGGGTAGATTCAGAACAGATCTAGCAGCTCAAAACTGGCATCCATGAGGTGTTATCAGCCATCGGCAGCAGCAGAATTGTACTCAACAACGATCTGTAATCTCATGGACCAACATATCCCTCACTGAAACATTACCATGAAGCAAAGGGACGCATCCTGGTTCAATAAAGAGTGTAAAAGAGCATGCCAGGAGCAGCGGCTAAAAATGAGGTGCCAACTTGGTGAAGCTACAAAACAGGACTACATGCATACTAACAATGGAAGCATGCTATAGATAGAGCTAACCAATGGATTAGTTTTTCCACATGCAGTCATGAATAGGGGTGGACAATTAAACAAAATAATGGGAGGAGGAGCCTTCATGGACATCTCCATCCTCAGTGATGGTGGAGCCCAGTACATGAATGCAAAAGACAAGGCTGAACCATTTGCCATTCAGCCATATCGATTCACTCCACCTGATACTAAGAAATATCTTGGTGCACTGGATACAGCAAAGGCTATGGGCCCCAACAACATCTGGGCTGTAATGCTGAAGACCTGTGCTCCAGAGCTAGCCGTGCATTCAGCCAAGAGGTTTCAGCACAGCTACAACACTGGCATCTACCCGACAAAGTAGAAATTGCCTAGGTATGTCCAGTCCACAAAAAGCAGTACAAAACAAATCAAATCTGGACAATCAATGCTCCATCAGTCTATTCTCAATCATCAGCAAAGTGATGGAAGATGTCAACAACAGTGCTATCAAGCAACATTTACTCACCAATAACCTGCTCAACAAAGCTCAGTTTGGGTTCTGCCGGGACCACTCGGCTCCAGACCTCACTACAGCCTTGGTCCAATATGGACAAAAGAGCTGAATTCCAGAGGTATGGTGAGAGTGACTGCCCTGACATCAAGGCAGCGTTTAACTGAGTGTGGCATCATGGTACCCTGGTAAAATTGGAGTCCATGGGAATTGAGAGGAAAGTTCTTCACTGCCTGGAGTCATTCCTAGCACAAAGGAAGATGGTTATGGTTGTTGGAGGCTAATCACCTCAGCCCCAAGACATCATTGCAGGAGTTCCTCAGGGTATTGTCCTTGGCGCAACCATCTTTAGCTGCTTCATCAATTACTTTTCCTCCATCATTAGGTCAGAAGTGGGGATGCTTGCTGATGATTGAATAGTGTTCAGTTCCATTCACAACTCCTCAGCAAACAAAGAAGTCTGCACCTGCATGGAGCAAGATCTGGACAATATTCAGGCTTGGGTTGACAAGTGGCAAGTAACATTCGTGTCACACAAGTGTCGGGCAATGACCATCTCTAACTATCTCCCCTTGACATTCAATGGCATTTCCATCGCTGAATCCACCACCATCAACATCCTGGGTGTCACCATCGACCACAAAACATCACTGGGCCAGCTACATAAATAATATGCATACAAGAGCATGTGAAGGGTTGGGTATTCTGTGGTGAGTGACTTATCTCCTGACCCCCCCAAAGCCTTTCCTTATCTACAAGGCACAAGTCAAGAGTGTGGTGGAATATCGTCCACTTGCCTGGATCAGTGCAGCTCCAACAACACTCAAAAGCTCGACACCATCCAGGGCAAAACAACCTGTTTGATAGGCATCCCATCCACCACCTTAAACATGCACTCCCTTCACCAGCAGCACACAGTGTCAGCAGGATGCACTGCAGAAGCCTGCCAAGGCTTCTTTGACAGCAGCTCCAAAATGGTTGACCTCTACCATCTAGAAGGACAAAGGCAGCAGGCACATGGAAACACCACAACATTCAAGTTCCCCTCCAAGTCACATACCATCCTGACTTGAAAATATATCACCTTTCCTTCATCGTCTCTGAGATGAACATTCTGAAACTCCTCACTAATAGTACTGTGGGAGTAACATTACCACACACACTGCAACAGTTCAAGAAGATGGCTCACCACCAGCTTCTAAAGGGCAATGGGGGATGGGCAATGAATGCAGTCCTTGACAACATCATCTTCATCCTGTGAATAAGTAAAACAAATAAATAAAATGTCTCCAATCAAGGCATGAACTTTGAAAATATGTAGGCTATTTATCAATCTAATTTTTTTTGAAGAGCATCATAGATGACAAATAAGCACCAGCCCTAGCTGGTTCACAAAAGTTCCTGAATTCAGCTTTGCAGTGCCAATCAAGGGCCAGGCACTTTCCCAAAATCAATGGAAGAGTCACCTTTGGCTGGCAGTTTTAGTTGCAATGGAGGATATCTTGACAGCAGGTCATTTGCCTCCATCCTTGTCTGGGGATGGTGTGTGACACAGGAAGGTTAGAAAGAGGAAGGGGTGAAATGCTTTTAAAAGATTTTTTTTTTCTTTATTCATTTGTGGGATATGAGCATCACCTGCTAGGTCAGCATTTATTGCCCATCCCTAATTGCCCTCGAACTGAGTGGCGAGCTAGGCAATTTCAGAGGGCATTTTTAAGAGTCAACTACATTGCTGTGGGTCTGGAGTCACATGTAGGCCAGACCCAGGTAAAGATGGCAGATTTCCTTCCCTAAAGGACATTAGTGAACCAGATGGGATTTTATGACAATTGACAATAGTTTCATGGTCACCACTAGACTAGCTTTTAATTCCAGATTTATTAATTAAATTTAAATTTCACCATCTGCCATGGGGGGATTCAAACCCTTGTCCCCAGAACATTAACCTGGGCTCTGGATTATGCATCTAGTGACATTACCACTATGCCACCACCTCCCCTCAAGGTCTTAAAAATCATTTAAAAATAAACTGCAGAGTGAGAGTTACGTGAGCAGAGTTTATACAAAGTGTGGGATGATCGCATAGTCCTGTGGCTTTTTTTTTCCTTTCAATACTGAACTAGAATTAAGCCATTCACTATTACGACTAGGTAAGAAAGGAGTCTAGGGTTCCCTCTCAGCCTTCACCTGGTCTTAGAGTAACAGGGTTTATTTTTTAACATGCCATTTTCTTTTCTTTCCCTTCGTGAATCCTTGCTCACTAACTTCCAATTATAAGACAAAGAAACTAGCCAAACAGGTTTTCTTAGGTTTAAAGAAAAAAGGTTGAACTTTATTAAACCTAAAGTCTAATTTGGTTAACGCCTATGGATACGCGACGCGCCCATGCTAGCATTCATACGTGATACACATATGCAGATAGAGACAGAAAAGAGCAGAAGAAATAAAGTGGAAAAGTTTGAGGCAATATCTGAAGGTGGTTTTGGTTACTGTTCTTTGAACTCGCTGTAAAGTCCTTGATTGTAGGTAGGTCTTGCTTTTTGTTGGGGCCCAGTATTCTTCTTAAACCTTGTTTGATGAAGGAGACTTTTCTCTCTTGAAGTTCATGTATCCTTAGTTGGTCCAGAGGCTTCTGAGAAAGAGATGGGAGCACACAGGAGAGATCTTCTCACTCCAGGAGCAAACAGTCTTTTCTTAGTTCAAACACTCTGTGGCTAGTTCAAAAAATCCTGGACCAGCCAGTTAGTCATGTGGCCAGCTGGTTTAACCAGTCCTGGCTTTTGTGGATTGTATCACCTTAGCAGTCTCTGGAATGCTCTTCCTTACACCTTCAATGTCTGGGGATCAAAATCCATTGTGGGTTTAATGTGTCAGGAAATGGTCCTTTTGTCTCCACAAGCACTGCCTGTTAGTATGCAAATGTTTTTCAGCTAACTGTCTGGCCGCCCTTATAACAGGCCTTCTCTTCCCAGCAAGTTTAAAATCAATGTTCATATGAAAAAATTAATATGCCTCATTCTTGGCAGGTGGGGGCCTGCATGACACCTGCTGCTAATAAAAGTGAGATGACCCTGTGTTTGACCTATCCTGGATTTTAGATTTGGGCTGCCTTTTGTTTTAAAACTTCTTTTTATACAGAAGAATATATTGGTTTTATTGAAAATGTCTTCTGTGCTTTTTAAAAGCATCAATTTTATTCCTAGCATGAAGAACCACTAGCAGGTCATCTGCTTCACTGCTCCCTCACTGCTGGGATGTCAATCTCCAGTGAAGTCTATCCAATTGGCTCCATCGTAAACAGCACAACATCAATTTCAACCTGCTTGAGGCCTGCTCTGGAACCACCAGCCCCAGGAAACAACACTACAGGCTGGGAAATTTGTTTTTGCTATTGCTCAGCAAGGAGCCACTCCAGGATATTTTCATAATTGATGTGACTAGAGCAAACAACGAGACCTAATACATGGATCTGCGTGTCAATAATAAATCGCATGTGTTTCATTTTTAAGAAAAACAAATAAATATCTGGTAGTATATTATATCTTCTATTGAAAGGGGTCTACTTTGAACAGAAAGACTCCCTTACACTTTGTCCATCTTTATTGAGCACTGCACTTAACAGCCACAGTGAATATACGTTGGGATGTTTTTATATGATTTTTTTGTGCTGGAATACAACCTTGTGATGAGGGTGATCTTGTATGTTGTGTCAATGAGTGCTTTTTATGAATATATACAGTTTTATTTACTCTGGATGTATTTTTTAAAATGTTCTTATTTTCCTTCTCTTCCAAAGAATGTGATACATCATGGAGAATGATTCCAATGGCACTGATAGCTGGTACTTCACCTAACTGTCTATTCTATATGTATAAGCATCAAGAGAGTGCCAACAAACTATTCAACCAGAAGTAGATATCATAGCTAAACTAAATCCTGGTTAATTTTATCACTTTTTTTCTCCCATGCCCAAAGGGTGTATGGGTTGGAAATGAGAGTTCCAATGTTGTAGTGCTACCTTTGATTATTGCTATCAGTCAGTGCGGTTCCACACTGATAGCACCAGATCACTGAATTATTTGGAATTTGAGTAGAGTGAAGGATCAAACTCATATTCTGCTATACTTTACTAGAATTTGTCTCTCTCTAGGTGATTGATCCTATTATGGTTGCTACTTCTGTGAATTTTCCTCTTCTAATATTGAAGGTTTGACTAACCAATCTTACAAGGTCGCTCTCCTTCCTGCATCCTTACTGTGTTGAAACCAAAGGAGAAAAATTCAACACTGTTGCACCTGTGATGACCGAGGTCTGAGGAATGCACTTTCTTTCTCTACTTCCACTACTCCATTGGTCACAACATATATTTAAATGTTTTAGCCAGTTACTGATATGGCCAATTATATACTTTACCTATATTAGTGTCATGCTAGGCCCCCACCTGCCAAGAATGAGGCACATTAATTTTGTCATGAACATTGATTTTAAACTATTACTGGAGTGAAGAAAGGACTTGTTAAACAGATCAGCCGTGGCTGGAAAAGACATTTGAATATTAACAGACGGTTATTGAAAGGACAAAGGACCATTCCCTGAGATATTCAACCCACAATGGACCTTGATCACCAGGTATTGTGTGTAAGAGGAGTATTCTAGAGACTGCCAAGGTGATGCAATCCAAGACATGGTCAGACCAGGTAGTCACGAGACTAACCTGCTTGGCAAGCTGGGTTTTTCTGAATTGTACAAACAGTTTGAACTCAGGAAGACTGTTTGCTCTTGGATTGAGAAGATCTCTCCTGTCTGCTGCCATCTCTTTCTCACAAGCCTCTGAATCCACTGAAGACACCTGATCCCCAAGAGACAAAAGTCTCCTACAGCGAACAAGGTTTAGGAAGAATACTGGGCCCCAACGAAAAGCAAGATCTACCTACAATCAAGGACTCTACATTGAGCTCGAAGAACTGTGACAAAAATATGAAAGTATAAATATATTCCCTTATAAATAATCCAATACACACGCACACACACACCGGTTAAAAAAAATGAGTAGCAGGAAGATGGATACAAAATTTCTCAACATGAACTGGAAGGCCATGGATATCCTATCTGAGTTCAAACTGTTCCAACAAAGAATGCAATTATGCTTTACAGACCAAATGATTGCAGAAACTGGAAAACAGGCTCCAAAAATGCTAATAGCAATTGGAAATAAGGGATTACATAGAATCAGCACCTCAGGAGTGCTCCTCCTGTGCAATGTGGAAGTCAGGGACACTTTCAGCGTCCAGGGCAAACACGTGCAGGAATTGTCTTCAGCTGCAGCTACTCGAAATCCGCATTTCGGATCTGGTGCGTTGGCTGGGGACACAGTGGAGCATCCACGAGGCTGAGATCAACGTGGATAGCATGTACAGGGAGGTGGTCACACTGCAGGTAAAGATTGCTCAGGCAGAATGGGTGACTGCCAGGCAGAGTAGAAGAACTAGGCAGGTAGTGCAGGAGTCCCCTGGTCCATCTCCCTATCTAACAGATTTTCCGCTTTGGATACTGTTGGGGGAGATAGCTTCTCAGGAATGCAGCAAGAGCCAAGTTTGTGGCACCATGGGTGGCTCAATGCACAAGAGGGGAGGAAAAAGAGTGGGAGAACTATAGTGATAGGGGATTCTATCATAAGGAGTACAGATAGGCGTTCCTGTGGCCGCAAATGTGACTCCAGGATGGTATGTTGCCTATAATAATAATAAAAGCAAAATACTGCAGATGCTGGAAATCTGAAATAAAAACAAGAAATGCTGGAAATACTCAGCAGGTCTGGCAGCATCTGTGGAGAGAGAAGCAGAGTTAACGTTTCAGGTCAGTGACCCTTCTTCAATATGTTGCCTCCCTGGTGCTCGGGTCAAGGATGTCATGGAGCGGATGCAGGACATTCTGAAGGGGGAGGGTGAACAGTCAGAGGTCGTGGTTCACATTGGTACCAATGACGTAGGTAGAAAGAGGGATGAGGTCCTGCAACAAGAATTTAGGGAGCTAGGTAGCAGATTAAAAAGCAGGACCTCAAAGGTTGTAATCTCTGGATTACTCCCGATGCCATTTGCTAGTGAGTATAGGAATAGGAGGATAGAGCAGATGAATGTGTGGCTGAAGAAATGGTGCAAGAGGGAGGGCTTTAGCTTCTTGGATCACTGGATCTGTTTCTGGTGAAAGTGGGACCTATACAAGTTGGATGTGTTGCACCTAAACCAGAACAGGACCAACATCCTTGCTGGGAGATTTGCTAGTGCTGTTGTGGGGGGGGGGGGGGGGAGGTTTAAACTAATTTGGCAGGGGGATGGGATATAGAGTGGAGGTACAGTAGGGGGTGATGCACAGTCAAATATAGACGAGAAACTAATTCGTTCTGGAAGGCAGTGCAAATATAGACCTGTTAAGGCACAAGCGAATAATGCAAGGCTGGATTGCATCTATTTTAACGCAAGGAGTCTTACTAGTAAGGCAGATGAATTGAGGGCATTGATTAACACATGGAAATATGATATTATGCTATCACAGAGACATGGTTGAGGGAAGGGCAGGACTGGCAGCTCAATATTCCAGGGTATGGAATCTTCAGGCATAACAGGGGAGGGTGTAAAGGAGGGGGTGACATTGCACTTTTGATTAAGGAGTCAATTACTGCAGTAAGGAGGGATGATATCTTAGACGGTTCCTCAAATGAGGCCATATGGGTAGAACTTAAAAACAAAAAGGGGGCAATCACTTGGCTGGGAGGATACTACAGGTCTCCAAACAGTCAGGGAGAGATAGAGGAGCAGATATGTAGGCAAATCTCAGAGAGGTGTAAAAATAATAGGGTAATAATAGTAGGGGATTTCAACTTCCCCAATATCAACTGGGATAGTCTTAGTGCAAAAGGCTTAAAGGGGGCGGAATTCTTAAAGTGCATAGAGGAGAGCTTTTTGAGCCAGCACATAGAAAGTCCTAAAGAGAAGGGGCGGTACTGGATCTAATCCTAGGGAATGAAGCCGGACAAGTGGTAGAAGTGTAAATGGAGGAGCATTTTTGGGATAGTGACCATAACTCTGTAAGATGTAAGGTAGTTATGGAGAAGGACAAAGAGGGACCGGAAATAAAAGTACTGAATTGGGGGAAGGCCGATTTCAATATGATAAAACAGGATCTGGCCAAAGTGGACTGGGAGCAGCGACTTGTAGGAAAGTCTACATCAGACCAGTGGAAGTCATTCAAAAAGGAAATAGTGAGAGTTCAGGGCCAACATGTTCCCGTAAAGGTGAAGGGTAGGACCAACAAGTCCAGGGAATCCTGGATATCAAGGGGTACAGAGGATTGGATAAGGAAAAAAAATAGGAGGCTTATGGCAGATTCAGAGCACTGAAAACAGCAGAGGCCCTAGAGGAGTATAGAAAGTGTAGGGCGGTACTTAAAAAAGTAATTAGGAGAACGAAGAGGGGACATGAAAAAATACTGGTGGGCAAGGTAAAGGAAAGTCCCAAGGCATGTTATAAGTATATTAAGGGCAAGAGAATAACAAGGGAAAAAGTAGGGACCAAAGTGGCAATCTGTGTAGAGCCGAAGGACATAGGTGAGGTTTTAAATGATTACTTTTCATCTGTGTCCACTATGGAGAGGACGATGTAGGTGTAGTGATCAGGGAGGGGGATTGTGATATACTTGAACAAATTAGCATTGAAAGGGAGGAAGTATTAGCTGTTTTAGTGGGCTTAAAAGTGGATAAATTCCCAGGCCCAGATAAGATGTATCCCAGGCTGTTATGTGAGGCAAGGGAGGAGATAGCAGGGGCTCTGATACAAATTTTCATATCCTCTCTGGCCACAGGAGAGGTACCAGAGGACTGGACGACAGCGAATGTGGTACCATTATTCAAGATGGGTAGCAGGGATAAACCAGGTAATTACAGACCAGTGAGTGGTACCCTTTATTAGCCGAGGCAAAGAATATAAGAGCAAGGAGGTTGTGATGGAGCTGTATAAAACGCTAGTTAGGCCACAGCTGGAGTACTGTGTACAATTCTGGTCACCACACTATAGGAAGGATGTGATTGCACTGGAGAGAGTGCAGAGGAGATTCACCAGGATGTTGCCAGGACTGGAGCATTTCAGCTATGAAGAGAGACTGGATAGGCTGGGGTTGTTTTCCTTAGAGCAGAGAAGGCTGAGGGGGGACTTGATTGAGGTATACAAAATTATGAGGGGCATTGATAGGATAGATAGGAAGAAACTTTTTCCCTTAGCAGAGGGGTCAATAACCAGGGGGCATAGATTTAAGGTAAGGGACAGGAAGTTTAGAGGGGATTTGAGGAAAAAAATTTTCACCAAGAGGGTGGTTGGAATCTTGAACACACTGCCTGGAGGGGTGGTAGAGGCAGGAACCCTCACAACATTTAAAAAGTATTTAGATGAGCACTAGAAACACCATAGCATACAAGGCTATGGCCAAGTGCGGGAAAATGGGATTGGAATAGATGGGTGCTTGATGGCTGGCACAGACACGATGGGCTGAAGGGTCCGTTTCTGTGCTGTATAACTCTATGACTATGACTCAGGCTTATGTGAAGAGGACCAGAAAGATCCCACAAAGATATGGAAAGTGTTGGAAGAGCAACTCCGATTAAGAGCGAATTTTAGAATTCAGCACCTGGAATTGATGGTAGTACAGGCAAAAGACTAAGGAATCAATAGACCAGTTCATCAGTAGATGCCATAGGGCAACAAATGCGACTTCTTAGAAACTGAGCTGTTGGACTGAATAATGGAGCTGATGATTGTATCAACATCCATTGAAGTGTTTCCGAAAGACCTCTTGGGGAAAAAAGAAAGGTCACCGCATTGATGCGCTGCAGGAAGATAGCAGGAAATATGAAACCATTGGAGCTGGACAACGGCACCTGCAAACACAAGAATCAACCAACAGTATCAGCACCATAACCAAGTCGAAAAGAGCAAGCAAGCTGTATGATGAGCGTGGTCTGTCCCACTCTCCCACCTAGAAGGACGAGGGTAGCAGATGCATGGGAACACAACTGCCTGCATGTTCCCCTCCAAGCCACACACCATCCTGATTTGGAACTATATCGCTGTTCCTTCACTGTTGCTGCGTCAAAATCCTGGAACTCCCTTCCCAACAGCACTGTGGGTGTACCTACACCCCAAGGACTGCAGCGGTTCAAGAAGGCAGCTCACTACCACCTTCTCAAGGGCAATAAATGCTGTCCTGACCACCAACGCCCACATCCTGTGATCGAATATAAAAAAAGCTCAATGCGAAATTGCCCTGCATTTCTTGACCTGTGCAAGGCGTGCAGTGAAAAAGGACACTGGGCCCGCCTATGCAAGAAATATGACTCCAAAGACGTGGCCAGAAGCCACAGCAGGACACAAACAAACAGAAGACAGGTGCAGCAACAGCAACAAAGAGACCTGCGTAAGTGCAAGTCTATACACAAAGTCCACAGTGAAACAGACCTGAGACAAGACTCAATGAGGAGTAATTCTCAGCCAAGACTGACACCGGCATTAGTGCAAATATCTTACCAATCCGAGTACTCAAAGATATGGACTGGAGTTGTTGGAAATCAATGATACAATCAACAACTGCCAAGTTATCTGCATACAACGGGTCATCCATTCCTTGCAGTGGCACACTAATAATGGAATGCAGCTATGGCAAGTCGGCATGGAAACCACAAACATTCTACCTTGTAGACACGAGCGGATCAGCAGTGGTAGGACGACCAGCATGTAAGGACCTCAACATCATAAACATCCATGAGAGCATTGCCAAGGGGAAATCTTCAAGGACTGGAACCCACTTGCAGATTCTGACCAACATCAAACAGTGCAGTCCGAAACCCAGTAACAGCACAACTATGCTGTGTCTTCACTTCTGCTCTGTAGAGAATCGCCAGCACCACAATGAGCCAGTACAGGTAGGTACCTCCATGAGATCAAGTACTCCTCCCCCAACAAATCCTCAACCCTGAACCCAGGCCTTCAGACACAGAGAATGAGGAGAGGCGATGGACATGCAATGTTCTGAGGAGGCAGAGGAGGAATGAATTGAAGCAATGTCTATTGGTTCTTTGAGATGAGGTAGCGCAACTTTCCAAGTATGACAAGGCCTCAACAGTGGTCATCTTGAGAAAAGCAACAGAGTATGCTAACAGGCTGAAGGCAGAGCAACAGAAACTGAATGCAGAGAGGGAGAAACTTCAGAAAGAACAGCAACAGATAAGATGCAAATTCTCCAAGCAAGAGTTGTCAAACCACTAAAACGATATATGGATTTTTGTACCTCTCTACTTGTAAATTTCGCAATATCTATACCTCTGTAAATAATTTTGGTGTTATGTAATTTTATGTGTTTTTACTTTTATCATACGAGACTTATCTTTGGAAAGAAGGGGAATGTTGTATGATTGCCTTTAAGAGCGATGTCTCTTTAAGATCTTAGTATGCTAATTAGCCAAGTACCAGGACGCAGTCATGTGACTCAGAGCCAGAGTGACTCTGCAACTGTAACACCAGAGTAAGGCTCTGTAAATAGTTAGCTCTGCACTGTATATAATATTCTAGCTGCAAATAAACCTGTTTGAGACTTTCAAAGAATTGGACTCCACGCATCTCATTTATGTTGCATCAGACAACATAAAAGAACTCATTACAGCAGTTATTGATCAAAGCTCAATAGAAAATGAGCTAGTACCCCAGGAAAGCACAACTGCATTTGGTTCAATGTAACTTGATGCTGAATGTTACAGGTTCAGTGAGTTCAAAATATAAGCACAGCATCTATCAAATAGGGAAGGAATTAAAAAAGGCAGCAGTAAAGAATTGAAGATGACATTGAAAATAGCTCTTCTACACTCAGAAGAATTAGCTATTGCCAGATATCTCACTGAAAGTTTGTCATGATCTCCAGAGCAGATGCAATGGCCTGGACAGTAAATGGTGCCCCGCCCATTTTTCATGAGCCAGGCCAGCTGCATTCAGGTAAATTTGGTCTGCATGAGGCCAAACTAGCAGTCCTTAAACGGATCATGATAGGCCACCACCAAATAGGTAAGTTTTCAAAACATTTTAAATAGTTTCTAAGACTGTGGAGCCAGAAGGTGCAGAAGTGCTCCTCCCAGTTCCACAACAGTCCTAAAGAGTATTGCCGGTTCCTGTTTGCACTACCAACCGCCCCCACCAACCCCCCCCCCCCCCCGCCCCCAACCACCCCCCCCCCAACCCCCAGGACCTATTTAAGAGTCACTGCCAGCAATGCAGCAACACAAAATTAAAATCCTCTTTGTCAACAAGCTGCCTGGGGTCACCTAGGAGACGTCTGCAGCTCACCGGCCTGAGATCCATAATTGGGTGTGGCTCAGGCCTGCACCTTCTAGCCCCAGGATTGTCCCCTGTGTCCCATTGAGGCTGGCAGACAGGCATGAACCAATTTCAAGGTTAATCTCTGCTGTTATAGGAACTTTTAATTTTTATTGTATTTTTTAATACTTTCATGGACTGTCCCTCCCATGCCTATAACTTGTTCTCCTTGAATATAAGCACCAAGAAAACCAATGTCATGGGATGAGGTGTTGCATCTCCGTCCCAAAATAACACCCAACTGGAAGTAGTTAGAAAATTCTGCTACATTAGGTTCACGGTGACAAATAATCTGTCCCTTGATGCAGAGCTCGATACTTACATAGGAAAAGCTGCTAACACCTTTCGCCGAAACACACATGGGATAACACCAAGCTGACCCTTAGGACCAAGCTGATGGTTTATAAGGCCTGTGATCTCAGCACCTTGCTGTATGACTGTGAAACATGGGTGACTTACAGTTACCAGCAAAGGAAACTCAATAATTTCCATCTTCGCTGTCTGTGGCGCATTATCGGTATATCCTGGTAGGACAAAATCACAAATGCAGCAGTCCTCTCAAAGGCAGAGCTCGCAAGTGTGTTGGCACTAATCAAACAGAGGCGGCTTCGGTTGATCAAACACATCCGCAGGATAGAAGACGGTCACATACCCAAGGGCCCTCTGTATGGTGAGGTAGCTGGGGCCAGACGATCAGTGGGGCGCCCAAAGCTCTGCTTCAAGGATGCTTGCAAGCGTGACATGAAGGCCCTAAATGTCGACTATCGCACCTGGGGGTCACTAGCTGGTGAAAGAGGGAAATGGCGACAACCTGTGGACTGGTGTGGTACTACTATGATGAGTTGCAACAGCAGCTTGGCAACAGGCGCCAACGTCAAAAGCAACAACTCACAGCATCACTTGGCAGCTTTATATGCCAGCACTTATGGTAGAACCTGCCTTCACAGCCATCAATAAAGGTGCATCAAGAGAAGTCACCCCACCTAAATGAATTGTTTGCTGCCTGTCCAACATCTTTCATAGATGGAAGGATGCTAACCTATTTTTAATACTGTTGGTCGTGCTAAAGTGGAATAGCAATTTTGATTCATTAGCAGGCTAAAACTTTGTTCAGGTAGTGCTGCTTCAAATGGCCAACTCCTGTTCACACGTTCTTCTTCTTCAGACTGCTCTCAGGACTTTCTCTGAATACTTTCTTTCACTAGCTCTAATTGTTGCGCTGGCCATCTTTACTACACTGAAGGAACAGGGATTTCTCCCATGCTGTCTCCTGCAAAAGGACTCCCCATCGGCAGTCTCATTGTCATCAATGGGGAAGCCCTCCTGTGGAGCTGTTGCCCCCGAGGAATCTACATCGTCTATGTAGCACTGCTTTGAAACAGCGCTACCCACCAAACCTTTAGCCCAATAAGTTTATAAAGGTAAATTTATGAGTTTATGCTCCTGGTGAGAAGCTTTGTCTGCTGGGAGTGCACGCTGATTTAAATTGTCAGAGAGACATGTTTCGTACATGCTTATATGCCCAATATATGCTGCTGATGTGTCAAGTTCCTCATAGTGACGACAAAGTCAGGAAATTACCCCTCATGCTTTTCTCTGTTTTCTGTTGGGTGTGGATTAACATTATACCATGGGGCTAATAATGAGATGCTTGGTGACAGTAGTGCTGATGCATATTGAGTGCAGGCTTCCCCTATGGAAACTTGCTTTGTGCCTGGTACACATAGCGCATGATAATTCAATGTGTTGTCAAGGATCTGCAGTCCAGGAAGGCTCTAAAATGTTAATGAGATTCTTGCCTCATAATGGAACTCTATTACCTCATAATGGAACTCTATTACCTTAAAGAGCAGCTGGGCCTTAGAACCCAGGTAACATTGGCGCTGGATGTTTAACCTGTTCAGTCATGTTGCTTCCTGTCCCTTAAAGGGGAGTCTGCTTGGAAGTTGCATAAAATAGTTGCATGTTGATCTTACAGTTTATATCATAGCAGCCACATGGTCAACGAGACTGCCCATGGGGAGTCCTTTTACAGGAAACAGCATGGGAGAAATCCCTGATCCTTCAGTGTAGTAAAGATGTAGTGAAGAGGCGCTACAATAGGAATAGCCCAGCAAGTGGAAGAATGTATCCACAGAAAGTCCTGAGAGCAGTTTGGAGAAGCAGTTTGGAGTAGGCCATTTAGCTGCTCAAGCCTGTTCTGCCATTTATGGCTGATTTGCGCCCCATATCCCTTATTACCTTTGAATCATTGAATGGTTGCAACACAGAAGGTGGCCATTGGGCCCATAGTGTCTGTGCTGGCTCTCTGGGAGAGCAACTCAGCTACCTCCACTCCCCTGCCTTTTCCTGTGGTCCTAAAAATCTTTTCTCTTCAGATAATTAGCTATTTACCTTTTGAAAACCACAATTGAATCTGCCTCCACCACATTCTCAGGCAGTGCATTCCACATCCTAACCACTTGCTGCATAAAAAGGATTTTCCTCATGTCACCTCTGGTTCTTTTGCCAATCACTTTAAGCCGGTGTCCTCTGGTTCTCGACCCTTCCACCAGTGGGAATAATTTCTCTCTATTTACTCTGTCCAGATCCCTAATGATTTTGAACACCTCTATCAAATCTCCTCACAACTTTCTCTAAGGAGAACAGCCCCAGCATCTCCAATCTATCCTTGTAACTGAAGCCCATCATTTCACAACCATTCTCATAAATCTTTTCTGCAGCCTATTCAATGGCTTCACATCCTTCCTAAAGTGTGGTGCCTGGAATTGGACACAATACTCCATTAAAGCCGAACCAGTGTTTTATAAAGATTTACCATAACTTTCTTGCTTTTTTACTCTATTTCTATGTCTCTATTTATAAAGCCCAGGATTCTGCATGTCTTATTAACCACTTTATTAGCCTTTTGTTAACAAAATCTATCAATTTCAGTTTCAAAATTAACAATTGATCTCGCATCAATTGCTGTTTGCTGAAGACAGTTTCAAACTTCTACCATCTTTTGCATGAAGAAATGTTTCCTAATTACACTCCTGAAAGGGCTGACTCTAATTTTTAAGCTATTTCCACGGTCCTAGACTCCCAAACTAATGGAAATAGTTTCTCCCTATCTACCCTATCTATTCCCCTTAATATCTTGAAAACTTTGATCAAATCACCCCTTAACCTCTAAGTTCCATGAATACAACCCTAGTTTGTGTTATGAAGGTGTTTCCATGTTTTAATATTTTTGAGGACTTGTGCGTAAAAGTCTGTGGAAGTAGCTGAGGAGCTACTGGACTTTTTTTTAAAAATAGGTCACTGGAAGAACTTGGGGCTTTGTTTAAAAATGCACTTATTGGAAGTCACATGTCTTAAGCTAAATAAACAGCAGGAGCCTTCTGACTATGGGAGCTGTTTACAGAGAAGTGACTTGTCAAGATTTATGGTGGTCAAGAGTTGGTTTCATTTTTGGATATTGTTTTGAGTCATTTGGGGGCAAGCTTGCTAAGAAAGAGTAGCCACCAGCTCATCATTTTCCACCTCTTTGAGAAGCCCTGAGAATCCAGTGTAAGAAATAAATAAACTGATGCTGCATTTCTCCTGTCGAGCCTGCCAGACTAATCCTTGACATCGCCTAAAGAGAACTGCTTCAAAAAGATCCCGGTGACAGCCATGTACTTAGACGCCAGACAAACTGGCCAGCTGGGGACATTCCATATCTTATCCTTTTTCTTCAAGAATTAACAAGTATTTGGCCAAAGTATTTTTGTTTTTGTAAAGTGAATCACTGCAGAGTGAACTTTGTTTTTTCTTTAACCGGTGTGCGTGCGCATGTATGTTGGGGTTATCTTAGAAAGGTGAACATTTATACATTCATATTTCAACCTGTGTGTTAATAAGTTGTGCATCTTTATTGAATGAGTCTTGTTTTATAATAAATTAATAATTTTGTTGTTTATTAAAGAAACTTGGTTGATGGATTTTATTCTAAAACTAAAATAGTTTAAGTAGATAATTGGCCGTATTGGTAACTGAGTAAAACATTTAAATATATGTTGTGACCTGTGGAGAAGTAGAACTAGAGAAAGACAGTGCCTCAAGCCTCGGTCGTAGCATTTGTTTAATCTCTCTTTGTAGCTTAACCCTTAGAGTCCAGGTATCATTCTAGTAAATCTATGCTGCACACCCTCCAAGGCCAATATATCCTTTCTAAGGTGTGGTGCCCAGACTGCTTACAGTACTCCGGGTGTAGTCTAGCCCGGCCTTTGGATAGCTGAAGCATGACTTCTAACCCCTTGTATTCTAGACCTATAAGATATAAAGGCCAGCATTCCATTCACCTTTTTGATCATTTTCTGTACCTGTTCATGACATTTTAATGATCTGTGTACCTTCTCCCCCAAGTCATTTTGGACCACCACTGTTTCTAGCTTTTCACCATTTAGAAAGTGTCCTGTTCTATCTTTTTTAAGTCCAATGTGGATGTCCTCACAGAGAGATCTAAGAGAAGCCAGACTTGTCCAAGTTTGAAGATGACATTGGCAACTGAATCCTTTGGGCTTTCGATATAGTTTGTGTACTTGAAACCTGCACAAATAAAAGTCTAGATCTGGAAATAAGGTATAGAAGGTATGGAACTACGTTCAGTTTGTAACATACTTAGGAAGGATGAATAATGTGTTCTGAACTAACAATTCTGTAGCGAGCTGCGGGGAGGGGAGAAGGTCAGCCGGGTTAGCATTGAGATGGCTTTAACTTTAAAATCCCCACTGACAGAAGCTTGGAGCAGAAGCTGCCTCAAAACTCGTTTATGATAGCCTGGACTTTAACCTAATGCACCCAGTGACAATAGGAAATTTTGGGCAGGACTCCCATTTTGCACCCTGTCTAATTTTACTTTCCATTGACTTCAATGGAAATGAAAATCGGGCGAGGTGTAAGATCTGATCCGAACCCACTCAGTTCCCGTTGAGTGTGTTCAGGACAGTTTTCTGCATGTCTGAGAACCAACAAGGAGGCAGACCATATTAGATTTAATAATGAGTATTGAGCTAGATTTAGTTAACACCCGAATAGTGCATGAACACTTATCTAAGAGCGATCATAATTTGAACGAGTTCAACCTTGTTTTGAAAGGGAGAAAAGTAAAACAGCTACTAAGGGCAGAATCTTGCCACCTTAGCCTCCGGAGCGACAGCAGCGACAGGAACTGAACTCCTCGATGTGCATGCTTTGTGGTTGCTCTTTCCCAGAGCAAACTAACAGCCTGCCTCCGGGATCCCGACCAATTAGAGAGGGAGGGAGGGATGGCGTGTCCAGTCTAGCAAAGGAGAGATTGCTACTTAAAGGGACCATGACATGTTTCAGAAAAGCTCACCAGCACTTGGATTTTTCAGGCTATCGGAACCCACACAATGGAGAGGAGACATAGGAAGGCTGTCCCCTGGGTCTCTCACTCTTATCCGGAGGTCCTGCTATGGGAACTTAAGGGCTGCAGTGAGATGATCTTTCCCAAAGACAGGAGGAGGTCAGCCTCTCCAACCAAGCAGGCATGGATGGAAGTGACCGAGGAAGTTAGCAGCAGGTGTGTGCACCCTCCAACCTGGAGACAGTGAACCAAGAGCATCCAGGACCTCAGGTGGGCAGTTAAAGTGAGTGGCATAGTAATTTCAGCTACCAAACCCCATACTCTGACCCGCCCAGCATTCCCCTGCACTTCACTCCTTAGGATAACATGTCTTGCAGCTCCACTCATTCCTCTCTCTACAGGCACCTCACATTCCCATCTGAAAAGCCACCCCTCACACTCACCCTCAGCCTATTTCCCTCTCGCACCCAAGGCTCACAGTCACTCTCCACAAATGGGGCTGGATTTTATAAGCTTGCCGCCTTCAAAAATGGCAGGTTGCTGCTGACATCTGCAGCCTCCTGGAACAAGACATCTTGCCCAGTGGAGCAAGGAGGCACACATTGCCAATGGCCAACAACATGCCTGTCACTGAAGGACCATTCCCCATCACCTCCCCCTCACTGCCCCGAATCTCTGCCTCTCGTTGAGTTATGTGCTCTCTTCTCCTGCAAGGAGAGAAAGCAGAGGGAAGTGAGTGTTAATAATGGCTTGAGAGGAGGGAAGGAGACCATGGGATGGATTTTACAGCACTTCCCATTCCGCACTCTCTTCTGATTTACAGGCACCTTCTGGCCCTGCCTTCCCTCACCACAACCTTATCCTTACATCTTTCTCCCTTCAGATATCCAAGAACTGCCACCTGGTCAGTGCAGGAGCAAGAGGTGGAAGAACAGGAAGACAGTGATGAAGAAGAGGTACAGTGATGAAGGGGCAGCACAGTGGCGCAGTGGTTAGCACTGCAGCCTCACAGCTCCAGGGACCCGGGTTCGACTCTGGGTACTACCTGTGTGGAGTTTGCAAGTTCTCCCTGTGACCGCGTGGGTTTTCGCCGGGTGCTCCGGTTTCCTCCCCTAGCCAAAGACTTGCAGGTGATAGGTAAATTGGCCATTGTAAATTGTCCCTAGTGTAGGTAGGTGGTAGGGAATATGGGATTACCGTAGGGTTAGTATAAATGGGTGGTTGTTGGTCGGCACAGACTCGATGGGCCGAAGGGTCTGTTTCAGTGCTGTATCTCTAAATAAATAAGAAATCCCGATACTCGCTCTGCACTTGTGACCACCTGCTCAGATACAGACACTGTGTATATTTTAGAGGGTAGCATAGAGGGGGGATCTGCATGTGACAAGACACTGGGGATGAGTGGCCTCCAGTCAGGGAAGGGGACAAGGGTAGAGCCAGTGCCAGCTCTCCGGAGGGCAAGGTCACACACGAATTCTGCTGTAGAGGACTCAGATGAGGACTTTGATGGAGCCCCCTACAGAACAAGGCTGATGCATTGGGAGGCTTGCCAGAAATTTTGCAGTCAATGTAAAGGATCATGGAGGAGTCCGGCACCAACTTGGCACAGGGCTATGAGCAGAGCTTGGAGCCCATGCTTTCCAGCGTGTAAGTGGTGGCCAATCCCAGGAGTACACTTGCAGACTCGAACATGATGCAGTGTCTGATGGCACAAGCAGCTGTCACACAATATCAGATTGAAGTCATGTAAGCTCAGCTTTCTGCCATGCCAGCTCAGAATGCTGCAATCATAACTGCAGATGTCAGTATGCAACGAAGCTTGCAGGGTGTCACTGCAATGCAGAAATCTGTTTTTCAAGACATTGCTAAGATTGCTGAGGTGCCGCCACGGGGAGTGGCAGTAGCTCTGTGGGGAATGAACCTGCTGTCCTCTCTCAGGATGACAGCATTCATCCTTCCACCACTGCCACTTTGCCAGTCCTCATATTGTTGGCTGCCAGTCAGTCAGCCAGCCCAGACTGCTGCTGCCTATGTCAAGCTGGTGCACTTCGAGCCTGGGCTTTCTAGGGCCAGAATTGTTCAAATTCGTCCTGCAAGACCATCTGCAATCTCCCATACTGAAATTCAGCAGCCTTCATGCATTCATTCTGCAGCCAATAAAGTAGCACCGCATAGGAAAACTGAGACATGCAAAGGTATAGGGAAGACAGGCATTAAGAGAATACACAAGGGTGATTAGTTGACTTTGTATGGAATATTGGATGGTTCGATTTATAAAGTTGGTTTGGAATGTTTGTTTTGTGGTGGCTTTTGTTTCAGTATTATGGCCAAGAGGATGCTGTGACAGTCAGTAACAGGGGAAAGATAATGTGTGGGACTGTTGGTAAATAGGGAATTGGGGCTGAGTTCATTGGTAAGTCAGTTGGATGAGTCAATCACAGACAGCCAGGCCAAAAAGGGATATGTTGATTACCTCCTCCCTTCCTCTTTCTCCTCCTTCTCAACTGCTGGAGGCAAGGACTGAGACCACATGATAGTTGTGTAGTTGTATAGCTTGCAGCAGATCATGACAAATCGTGACATGTGCTCTGGAGAGTACTGCAGGACTCCTCCAGAGCAGTCCTGGCAGCAGAAGCATTGTTTAAGCAACCCATTGGTCTGCTTGATCACATTTCGTGTGGCAGCATGGCTCTCATTATATGCGTGCTGCCCATGAATGCGTGGGTTGTAAATGGGAGTCATGAGCCAGGTGGTCAGTGGGTAGTCTTTGTCACCCTGTATCCATCCTCTGGTTTCTCATGGTGGTTCAAATGTAGCTGGTACAGCAGACTGCCGCAGAATGACAGCATCACGACTGCTTCCAGGATACCGGGCAGGAGTATGGTTGCACACCAGCTGGAAATTGAGGGGAATAGCTTCCATTTGTGGTATATCACATTATTTACCAGGGGCGCCTGCAAAATGATGTGTGTCCAGGCAATGGCACCCTTCACCATGGGGAAGCCGGCAATCCAAGTGATATCACCTGCTAACTCCGCCTGCTTCTCTTTGGCAAGAGAGAATGAAATGTATACAGCTCTCTTTGAATTCAGAGCTTCAGTGACTTCCCTCACGCAACAGTGGATAAGGAACTGAGAAATATTGGAAATATTGCCTGCTGCAGCCTGCAAGTAGCTTGATGCATAAAAGTGCAGGTTCACCATGTTAGCGACTAACAATGCCTTATTTTGAGGCTACAGTTTGGGCTGTAGCAACTGAAGTATTTGCATCTATCTTCAGCCAGAAGTGCCGAGTGGATGATCCATCTCGGCCTCCTCCTGAGGTCCACAGCATCACAGTTACTAGTCTTCAGTCAATCTGATTCACTCCACGTGATATCAAGAAAAGGCTGAAGGCACTGGATACTGCGAAGGCTATGGGCCCTGACAACATTCTGGCAATAGTACTGAAGAGTTGTGCTCCAGAACTAGCTGCGCCTCTGCCAAGCTGTTCCGGTACAGCTACAACACTGGCATATACCTGACAATGTGGAAAATTGCCCAAGTATGTCCTATACACAAAAAGCAGGACAAATCCAACCTAGAAATTACCTCCCTATCAGTTTACTCCTGATCATCAGCAAAGTGATGGGAGGTCGTTGACAGTGCTATCAAGAAGAACTTGCTCAGCAATAACCTCAGCAATAATGTTTGACATTTCTAATATTTGCTAGTTCTGAAGAAGGGTCGCTGACCTGAAATGTTAACTCTGCTTCTCTCTCCACAGATGCTGCCAGACCTGCTGAGTATTTCCAGCATTTCTCGTTTTTATTTCAGCAATAACCTGCTCAGTGACGCTCAGTTTGGGTTCCGCCAGGGCCACATAGCTCCTGATCTCATCACAGCCTTGGTCCAAACATGGACAAAAGAGCTGAACTCAAGAGGTGATGTAGAGTGATTGCCCGTGACATCAAGGCAGCACTTGATTGAGTATGGCATCAAGGAGCCCCAGCAAAACTGGAGTCAATGGGAATCGGTGGAAAAGACCCCACTGGTTGGAGTCATACCTAGCACAAAGGAAGATGGTTGTGGTTGTTGGAGGTCAATTATCTCAGTCCCAGGATATCACTCCAGGGGTTCCTCAGAGTAGTGTCCTCGGCCCAACCATTTTCAGCTGCTTCATCAATGACCTTCCCTCCATCATAAGGTCAGATGTGATGATGTCCGCTGATGATTGAACAATGTTCAGCACCATTCACGACTCCTCAGATACTGAAGCAGCCCATGTCCAGGTGCAGCAAGACCTGGACAACATCTAGGCCTGGGCTGATAAGTGGCAAGTAACATTTGTGCCACGCAAGTGCCAGGCAATGACCATCTCAAACAAGAGAGAATCTCACCGTCCCTTGACGTTCAGTGGCATTATGATCGCTGAATCCCCCACTATCAACATCCTGGGGGTTATCATTGACTAGAAACTGAACTGGACCAGCCACATAAATGCTGTGGCTACAATGGCAGGTCAGAGGCTGGGAATTCTGCGGCGAGAAACTCACTTCCTGACTCCCCAATCCCTGTCCACCATCTACACGGCACAAGTTAGGGGTGTGATGAGATACTCTCCACTTGCCTGGATGGGTGCAGCTCCAACAACACTCAAGAAGCTTGACACCATCCAGGACAAAGCAGCCTGCTTGATTGGCACACCATCCAGCACCTTCAACAGTCACTCCCTCTACCACCGACGTACCGTGGCAGCAGTGTGTACCATCTACAAGATGCACTGCAGCAACTCACCAAGGTTCCTTCGACAGCACCTTCCAAACGCGTGACCTCTACTGCCTAGAAGGACAAGGGCAGCAGGTGCATGGGAACACCACTACTTGCAAGTTCCCCTCCAAACGACACACCATCCTGACTTGGAACTAGATCACCGTTCCTTCACTGTCACTGGGTAAAAATCATGGAACTCTCTTCCTAACAGCACTGTGGGTGTACTTACACCCCAAGGACTGCAGCAGTTCAAGAAGGCAGCTCATCACCACCTTCTCAAGGGCAATTAGAGATGGGCAATAAATGCTGGCCCAGACAGCGACGCCCACACGCCTGAACAAATAAAAAAAAGATTTTAGTAACGACCTCTTTGTTGAAGCAGAGGCATTTGATGCACTGTTCTTCGTTGAGTTTAAGGTGGGAGAATTACTCCTTGAAGACCCTGAAGCTATGGTCTCCTGCTGACAGCTGTTTTCCCCCTCGTCCTCCCTCTTCAAGCAGCTTGTCGAACTCTGTGCCACTTCATCTCATTCTCCCTGTTGTCATGCTGTAGACGAGCTACTGTGCCTGTGTCTGAGCGGAACCCTTGAAGTCACAACCAAAGGCTTTGACTTGTGCCTCACCACTTCCTATAGACTTCAGAAACTTTACATAGCAGTAGAAACCACCAAACTCTTCTACAGACTCAGAAGAGCCAGTAGAAATCAATCAACAGTTCACTTGAAAGTAATTGATGATCCCTTCAAAAAGCATTGATGGAGCAGGGGGGGGGGGTTCTCTCCTGCTGCTGGAAGTGTATTCAGCTGTGTGAAGTTAAGATGGGCGTTAGCTGGAGCATTCAGGTTGAAAATGACATTGCTGGCATCAAATCAGCATTACAAGCTGACTGATGCCATGATCTGCCTACTCTGCATACTTGCAGCGCACGCTCCCTGCACCTATGATAATCCCCTTAAAAAAATGTCATCCGGCATGCCAGCACCAACAGTGCGCAATCATTTAACTCGAAGCACCACCTGTACCTCAAAAAAATACAGGCACTATGCAGCCAAATTTTGTGCCATAAGGGTTAAATTACGAAGAGAGGTTCCTCGAACTAGGATTGTATTGCTTGGAATTTAGAAGGTTAAGGGGAATTTTGATTAAAGATTTCAAGATATTAAGGGGAACTGACAGGGTAGATAGGGAGAAACTATTTCCATTGGTTGGGGAGTCTGAGACTGCGGGATGTAGCCTAAAATTAGAGGTAGGCCTTTCAGGAGTGAAATTAGTAAACACTTCTGTAGTATAAGGGCCTGAAAGGGTTAAGATTTGAGATGGTGAGAGTAAACCCCTCCCACTATCGTGATGATGATGTAATAGTCACACAGGTATTATGCTGGGAAGAAGCTCGAAGCAACATGAGGTGTGCTGGCTAGACAGGCTTGTGGAGAGTGTAAATAGTTATATCTGTATATAATAAATGAGTTATTCTTTTTGCCCCATAAAGACTTTGAGACTTCTGTAGACAACACTCGATCTGCGCTACAACAATGCAAAACAACTTTTACATGCAAAGGGTGGTAGATATTTGTAACTCTCTTCTGCAAACTTGATGCTATATCAATTGTTAATTTTAAATCGAAGATTGACAGATTTCTGTTAACCAGGGGTACTAAGGGATATGAGGCAAAGCAGGTCTGTGGAGTTAGGTTATAGATCAGCCAGAAACTCAGTGAATGGCAGAACAGGCTTGTGGGGCTAAATGGCCTACTCCTGTTCCTATGTTCCTAATTTTGGAGCTTTTCAAACAGGCACCAGCAGAATGGAAGGTGCCTTGGAGGCTGATGACACTACTTTGGACAAAGAAGAGAATCCCCATCCATATCAGCAACAACGTGCCGTGGTGGGATTGGCAGGTGCAAGGAGAAAGGTGCACAGGAGAGAGGAGAACAACAGAGAGGTCGAGGTCACAGGATACACTACTCATGTTACAGGGTGTAGAGACAGACGCTCAGCTTCCTTGACCTCTCAGCAGAACAGTGCTTCTGCAGGCTGAGATTGTCAGGTCAGGTGCTGGCAGACATCTACAGGCTTCTAGAAGACCTGCTCCCTGCTGGATCTGGTGGCCACACATTACCAGTGGCTATGAAAGTTACCACCAACAAATCTTTTGCCTCTGGCTCCTTTCAGGGCACTACCGGAGGTGCCAAGGATTTCCCAGTCCGCTGCATATAAATGCATAAGAAAGATGATAAATGGACTGTTTGCCAGAGCTGGGAGTTATGTAAATTTCCCCTGTGATGACAATAACCAAAGTGAGTGGGCATTTGCATTTGCCTCACTGGTTGAATTCGCCCACGTACAGGGTGCCATTGACAGGACACACGTGGTTATCTGAGCACCATCACAGGAGCCATGAATTTTTATCAACTGCAAGGGATATTATTTCTGTTAATGCACAGCTGGTATCCAACCACAAGAAAAGGTTGATGCAGATGTGCACCAGATTCCCTGAGAGCTGTCATGATGCGTTCATACAGTGACAGTTTGGCATTTCAGCACTTTTCATTGTAGGAAGCAGACTTAAGGGTAGGTAAGAAGGATACCCCTTCAAACTTGGCTCATGATACCTGTGA
Organism: Heterodontus francisci; assembly: GCF_036365525.1. Lineage (NCBI taxonomy): Eukaryota > Metazoa > Chordata > Chondrichthyes > Heterodontiformes > Heterodontidae > Heterodontus > Heterodontus francisci. Next base: position 81,443,464 of record NC_090376.1, read on the forward strand.
GGAACCCCACCAATGAGGCGCAGGAATGCTACAAAAACAGCCACTAGGTGCATCATGAAGCAAGCCACCAGAATGTTGAAGATGTGCTTCAGGTGCTGGACAGGTCTGGAGGTGGCCTTCAGTACTCGCCAGTGAGGGTGTCCAGAATCACAGTGGTGTTCTGCGTCAGGCCCAACAATGTGGAGCAGAGACGATTTCAGGTGGAGCAGACAAAAGTATTCATCAGGCATCTTTAGATGAGAACAAGAGGAGGGAAAGCAGGGATATGAAGAATGGGCACCCATCGCCAGAGCTGTATACATTGCTGCCCCGGATGCCCTGATGGCTAGAAGGTTCAGTTAATTAATCTAACTGGAACAAATAACAAATGAAAGGCAACAGCTGCACCCTGTAACATGAATAGTGTATCCTGTGGGTGTTATTAAAAAAAAGGAAACTTAACAATATACATTTTGCCAAACACCCATGTACGTACCCTTAGTGAGTTACAATTGCTTTAACTTATGCTTCCCACTGTTTCTATGTGGTGCAACCCCTACGGCTTCAGCAGAGGTACAGCCAGGCTGCTCAGATCCCAGCCCTAACTGCTGAGCTGCTTTTGGCCTATGCCTTCTGGGTTTCAGAGCCTGAGGGTCCCACCAAAGACTGCTCCACCTGCACCTGTGCAGGGGCAGACTTGGTCTTTGGAGAACGAAGAAGAGACTGGCTGGGGGTAGAGAGTTGTGAGGGGAGGGGGCAACAGGTGAGAAGTGGGAGTGCTTTGAGTGTATTTCCTGCTTCCATCTCTCCTTACACCATCATCCCTCTCCTCGGCCAATGCCATATCATTCCTAGCATAAGAACATAAGAAATAGGAGCAGGAGTAGGCCATTCAGCCACTCGAGCCTGCTCTGCCATTTAATAAGATCATGGCTGATCTTATTGTGCCCTCAACTCCACTTTCCTGCTGGCCCTCCACAACCTTTCACTCCCTTGTAGATCAAATCTCTGTCGAACTCAGCCTTGAATATATTCAAGGACCCAGCCTCCACTGCTGTCCGGAGTAGAGAATTCCAAAGATTAACAACTCTCTGAAAGAAGAAATTCCTCCTCATCTCTGTCTTAAATGGTTGACCTCTTATTCTGAAACTGTGCCCTCGAGTTCTAGATTCCCGCACAAGGGGAAACATTCTCTCAGCATTCACCCTGTCAAGCCCCCTCAAAATCTTACATGTTTCAATTAGATCACCTCTCTTTCTTCTAAACTCCAGAATATCGGCCCAACCTGCTGAACCTTTCCTCGTATGACAAACTGCTTCATCACAGGAATCAGCCTAGTGAACCTTCCCTGAACTGCTTCCAATGCAAGTATATTCCTCCTTAAGTAAGGAGACCAAAATTGTGCGCAATACTCTTGGTATGGTTTCACCAAAGTCCTGTACAATCATAACAAGACTTTCCTACATTTATATTCCATTCCCCTTGCAATAAAGGCCAACATTCCATTTGCCTTCCCAGTTACTTGCTGTTCCTGCATGCTAACTTTTTGTGTTTCATGGACGAGGACACCCAGATCCCTCTGTACCACAGCATTCTGTAGTCTCCCTCCATTTAAATCATTTTCTGCTTTTCTATTCTTCCTACCAAAGTGGACAACCTTACATTTTCCTACATTATACCGTATCTGCTGAATTTTTACCCACTCAATTAACCGATCTATATCTCTTTGCAGAACAGCTTGGTGGCAAGCAGTGACATGTGGAAAGGCTACGGATAATGTATCTGTTGTCCTCCTTAAGGTGGCAACAAGTGTACATCCAAAGTCTACATGGCTGTGCTCATGGTCTACATTGACTAATGTGAGAACTGTACTTGAAGCTGTATGGAGCAGGCCACTCTCTCCACAGTTGACATTCTTGCAATTCCCTGCACCACCAATCCACTACTGTTCCTTGGCCTCCTACACTGTTCTCATGAAGCTTAACATAAGCTGGAGGAACAGCACCTCATCTTTCAATTCAGCACTTTACAACCATCCATATTCAACATTAAGTTTAATAATGTCAGATCATAACCACTGTCCCCATTTTTTTTGGCTAGCAGCTATTGGTAATGATTCTGCTGTTGCCATTTGCACCTCTTCTGGACCCATTTTTTTTTCTTTGCTTGTCCCATTACTGGCCCCTTTTGCCTTGCATCATCATCCCTTTTGTTATTTAATCTCTTCTGCCTTCAACTCTATCACAGACTATATCATTTATTATTTCCTCCCCTCCCTGCTTCCCCTACCTCTGTAATTGTTTAAAACCTGTTACATCTCTAACTTCAGATGAATTGACCTCAAACATTGGGCTAGATTTTATCCAACCTGCAGGACTAGGATTGGAGGCATAGTGAATGGTGCATGGGGATCATGTGCTTTTAGATCCTTGGCAGTTCAAAGGTGGAGGCACCAAGGCAAGGCCTCAGTGCGTCAAGAGAAGGCAGCAATGGGGAGTGTTGCATGAATCCAGAAAGGGAAACAAGGGGGTGCAGTGGCCATTGCCTGACAGTGGGGCAGCCCTCAAGACAAGGGTGGGTGTAAAGAGGCATTAGCCCGTGATCGGAGGGAAGTGGCAAGGGGATGTTTCCAAAGGCAAGCTGATCTCTCCAGGGACAGTGCACAGGAGGAGCAGTGACCAGCTGTAATGTGTCTCATACACCTAGGCCAGGATTTTACGACAGGGCGGAGGCCACACCCACCAGCTGAAAAGATGGTGGAGAGCCCGCCTCTCCTGGGCCTGGGAGCCAGGCAGAGATTTTACGTGGCCCAGGTCCTTACGTGACCTTGGGAGAGTCTCCCACCCTTCTGAGGCAGGAAGTACCATCTCTGGGAGCTGCCAGCCATTCAGAAGGCTGGCAGTTCCTCAGTCTCAGCAGCTTCATCAGGAGTGGTGGCCACTGCTGGGTCTGCACAGCTTCAGGAGGAATTTGGACGCCAGCACCGTGAAAGGTAAGTGGGGTTTTGGGCCTCACGAGGGACAGTTGGCCAGGCCCCAGCGAGGCAAGGGGATGTCAGTTGGGGGGGTGGGGGGTGATATGTAGTGCAGTGTAGGTGGCTTGTGTCATGGGGGGGAGTCAGTGGGGCGCAGGGTGCCCGATCAGGAGGGCCCCTCCCAGCCTGCAAGGAGGCCGCCAGGTTTTACTGGGCGGCCTCCTGAGGGTCCTGAGCTGCCCGCCCACCACTGGTAATATACCAATGGTGGCTGGAGGAGGCCCTTAAGTGGCAGTTGATTGGTTACTTATGGACCTTAATTGGCCTGGGGCAGGTGGGTCGTTTCTTGCCGCTGCTGCTCGTAAAATTGCAGTGAGGGCAGGAAGGCAATGGGAAAGGCAGCCCCCGCATCCCAATCAATTTTATGTCCCCTCCTGCCTCCCGCCTACTCCTGTGAGGGGCGTAAAATTCTGGCCCTAGTCTTTTTAGATTCCCGCGCTGCACAGCAGAGACTCAGAGGCAGGCAGGGCCAGCTGGTGGCTGGTCACAGCAGCTGGCTGCACCAAGAAGGGCTTATCTGCGGCAGAGTGTACCAGACGCACCTTAGTTACCTCCAGATGTCTGAGCGGCAGTGTTAGCAAAGACTGTGGTTCCCCAGGGAGGCTGTCACCATGTGCCATGCTGCAGGATAAGCTGTGAACGATGGGCTTTGGTTGACATCCTATGCCTGTGGGCCTGAAAATCACAGTGGCACTCAACTTTTATGCCTCCGGCTCTTTCCCGGGATCCACTGGTGTCATGTGTGGGGTGTCCCAGACAGCAGCCCACCGCTGCAACAAGGAGGGACCAATGCCTTGTTTGAGAGGGCTGGCATCTATGTGTGTTACCAGACTGACCCTGACAGTCAGGTGGAGAGGGCCATCGGATTCAGATCCATTGCTGTATTCCTCCAGGTGCAAGGTGTCATTGACTGCATGCATATGGCCATCAAGTCTCCCATGGAGCAGACAGCAGTCTTCATCAACAGGAAGGACTCCCATCAACGTACAACTAGTGATTTGTTGTCTTACTTCCTCACGATCATTTGGCGAATGTTTCCTGCTTGGTAGAGTTGTCTTGTATTTTCTGCCATCCAATCACTCTGCAGGTGATTTCATGTTGACCTTGAGAGGTGTTGCTAGGAGTGACAATAAGGCAAAGTTTTGGTCTTCCTTTGTCTCTCAGCATTTTATGAGGGTCTTCTTGACAGTCCGAATGTGTCTTTCTATAAAACAGTGTCTCCTTGGTTAATGTGGTGATGAGGTTATGATGTTGAATCCATTTTGTTCAGCAAACTCCTTAAATTCTCTGGAGGTGAATTGGGTTCCATGATCAAGTATGACCCTTTCTGAAATCCCTTACTCAGCAAACAGGACTCATATTGCTGTGGTGATTGTTGTCGCTCTCAAATAATTTACCCTTCTGATGAATGGGAACTTTGATTAATAATCAGCGACTATAAGATACCATTCTTGGTTGTTCATGAATAAGTCAGCTCCCGCAGTATGCTATGGTCTGGGTGGTATCTCACTAACCATCATCTTCTCTTTTGGCTGTACGTTTCTATACTTCTGGCATACACTGGTTGAGTCATAACTAGCACATAGGACGATGGCTGGAGTTGTTGGAGGCCAATCATCTCAGCCACAGGACACTACTGCAAGTGTTCCTCAGGGCAGTAACCTAGGCCCAACCATCTTCAGCTGCTGCATGATGACCTTCCCTCGATCATAATGTTAGAAGTGGGGTTGTTAAGTGATGATTGCAAGGTGTTCAGTTCCCGTTGCATCTCCCCAGAAAATCATGCAGTCTGTGCCTGAAAGCAGCAAGACCTAGGCAACCTTCAGGCTTGGGCTGATAAGTGGCAAGTAATATATGTACCAGGTAATTGCCAGACAGTAACCATTTTCAACAAGAGAGAATCTAACCACCTCTCCTTGATATTCAACAGCATTACCAATGCCGAATCCCCTACCATCAACAACCTGGGGGTCATCATTGACCAGCAGCACAGTAGTACATCAGCACAGGCACTCCAGGCAATGGGGTCAGCAGCACAGTAGTACACCAGCACAGGGACTCCAGGCAGTGGGGTCAGCAGCACAGTAGTACACCAGCACAGGGACTCAAAGCAGGGGGTCAGCAGCACAGCAGTACACCAGCACAGGCACTCCAGGCAGTGGGGTCAGCAGCACAGTAGTACACCAGCACAGGGACTCAAAGCAGGGGGTCAGCAGCACAGCAGTACACCAGTACAGGGACTCCAGGCAGTGGGGTCAGCAGCACAGCAGTACACCAGCACAGGGATTCCAATGGGGTCAGCAGCACAGCAGTACACCAGCACAGGGACTCCAGGCAATGGGGTCAGCAGCACAGTAGTACACCAGCACAGGGACTCCAGGCAGTGGGGTCAGCAGCACAGTAGTACACCAGCACAGGTACTCCAGGCAGGGAGTCAGCTGCACAGTAGTACACCAGCACAGGGACTCAAAGCAGGGGGTCAGCAGCACAGCAGTAGACCAGTACAGGGACTCCAGGCAGTGGGGTCAGCAGCACAGTAGTACACCAGCACAGGGACTCCAGGCAGTGGGGTCAGCAGCACAGTAGTCCACCAGTACAGGGACTCAAAGCACGGGGTCAGCAGCACAGCAGTACACCAGTACAGGGACTCCAGGCAGTGGGGTCAGCAGCACAGTAGTACACCAGCACAGGGACTCCAGGCAGTGGGGTCAGCAGCACAGTAGTCCACCAGTACAGGGACTCAAAGCACGGGGTCAGCAGCACAGCAGTACACCAGTACAGGGACTCCAGGCAGTGGGGTCAGCAGCACAGTAGTACACCAGCACAGGGACTCCAGGCAGTGGGGTCAGCAGCACAGTAGTACACCAGCACAGGGACTCCAGGCAGTGGGGTCAGCAGCACAGTAGTCCACCAGTACAGGGACTCCAGGCAAGGGGTCAGCAGCACAGTAGTCCACCAGTACAGGGACTCCAGGCAAGGGGTCAGCAACACAGCAGTACACCAGTACAGGGACTCCAGGCAGTGGGGTCAGCAGCACAGTAGTCCACCAGTAGAGGGACTCCAGGCAAGGGGTCAGCAGCACAGTAGTCCACCAGTACAGGGACTCCAGGCAAGGGGTCAGCAACACAGTAGTACACCAGCACAGGGACTCCAGGCAATGGGGTCAGCAGCACAGTAGTACACCAGCACAGGGACTCCAGGCAGTGGGGTCAGCAGCACAGTAGTCCACCAGTACAGGGACTCCAGGCAAGGGGTCAGCAGCACAGCAGTACACCAGTACAGGGACTCCAGGCAAGGGGTCAGCAACACAGCAGTACACCAGTACAGGGACTCCAGGCAGTGGGCTCAGCAGCACAGTAGTACACCAGTACAGGGACTCCAGGCAAGGGGTCAGCAACACAGCAGTACACCAGCACAAAGGCAAAGCAGCAGCAAAGTCACTCAGTGAAGCAGCAGTTTAAGCAGGGTTGGCAGTGTTTTAAATATGGCGCCAGCATCTGTGTTAGTCTCTGCTGACAATGCCATTGGCATCTCACAGCCTGCCCCCATCTCGAATTCAAATGGGCCAGCCGCTGCGTGATCGTGGTTGGCCGGCTGCACACATGACGAGCAGTGACGCCACCCTCATCAGGTCCCACCCCGGGACTTGTGACGGGCTGATAAAATTCAGCTCATTAACTTTGGTTCTCTCTCCACAGACGCTGCCTGACCTGCTGAGTATTTTCAAAATTTTCTGTATTTAATACACTAATGTTTGAGTTGTTGTCCTCCATCCTCTCTGCTATTGTGGAGGGTGTGCATGGCATGTCTGTCAGTAACTGGCCAAGTTGTTGATGCACCTCTAGCATTCTCCTTCTCAATGACATCTGCATCCAGCTGAGTGGAACTTGGAGAGGATTGTACCCTCTGATGCGGACTCTACATAGTTGTGTCTGCCAATAGTAGCTGCTCGTGCTCACTTAAAAGTTGTGAATCACCAGGTGAAAATCCAACTAACTGTTTAACTGGATCCACTGAATTATAATTGTTGCACTGGTGCATGACAATTGCTGTACATGTGAAGGCCCTGGGGGAGAAAAGAAAGGGATATGAATTAGTCTTGGCAAAGTCACAATCTTGATAATCACTATACTTAGTCTTCTGATAGTTCAGTCATTGATGAAATAAAGTCAGCATGTGTGTGTCAAAGATATTTGTAATTATGTTACCAGCCAGCTGCGAGTTCCCAGTCTCTTCATCCTATTGCAAGGGATGCAGATGTGCTACTTATCTCCATTGTATCCTCCTCTGCATCTGGGATCTGGACTATTTGTGACGATTCACCTCCAGTCTTCTCCCTTGCAATTTGTTCTGTCTTGTTCTACAATGGCAATAAAACAGACCTGTGAGTGAATGAAGGTCGCATATTCATCCAGTGGATGCAGTGCATTGATGAGCATGACTCTGAGACAAATGCAAAACACTGCATAAGGATTGGGGTGAGTGGCAATGGCAGATAGATAACTGGGGAGGTGAAGGAAAGAAAGACTTGCATTTATATAGCACTTTTTACAACCACCGGAAGTCTCAAAGCACTTAGCCTTTTTGAAGTGTAATCACTGTTGTAACACAGGAAATGTGACAGCCAATCCGCACACAATGAACTCCCACAAACAGCAATGTGATAATGACCAGAAAAATCTGATTTTTTGTGCTGTTGATTGAGGGCTAAACATTAGGCAGTACTCTAGGGATAACTCTCCTGCTCTTATTCAAAATAGTGCCATGGGATCTTTTATATTCACTCAAGCAAGAAGGTGGGGCCTCAGTTTAACACATTGTCTACAAGACAGCACCTCTAACTACTGAGGGAGCACTGCACTGTCAGCCTTAATTTTTGGGCTCAAGTACTGAAATGAGACTTGAACGCAGAACATTGTTATTCAGAGGCATGTGTACTACCTGCTGAGCCACAGCTGATGCTGTCTACATAGAAAATGAAGACAGGGGGTGCTGCTGAAACTTAAGTGAGTGTGAGAAGTGATGTGATGGAGTACATTTGGCAACACAGAGTTGCAGGGGAACAGGGGGTTGCTTTACACACTAGGATGAAGGTGAATTAGGAACTGTTCTGATTTTTCCTGACCTGGTTAGGTCATTAAACCACTCCTACACTGCTTTCAATGCTCCGCTGCTCACCTTTTCAAACACCTCCAACCACACCTTCTTGAAGACAGCAGGAGGTTTCTTCCTCCCATTGTTGGTGAAAAGTATTTCCCTCCTGCTCCTGCCTGCACCCAGCAGGAATTCCAGGGAAGCATCATTAAATCTGAGTGCTGCCCTTACATTCATCCTAAACAGCTCCTTTTTTCTCCAAATTCCATTTTTGCATTGACCCTTGAAATACTGGACATCATGTGGTTGCACATCAGACCCGCTCTGCAGCTTGGAGATACAAAACCTGCAAGTCAAAATTCATTGCCTCAATCAAGTTGAAATTGCAGAATACGACTCGCTAACTTTACTTCCAGGTTTTGTGCACACAATTTCCTCCTCCCCGCAGAGTTTGGAATCTGCCCTTACATTAATACTGGGGCCTTTGCCATTTTCCCATTCACTGTTTTCCTCATTTTGTGGTCTTAACCCGCAATCAGGATTTGCTCAGTGTTACCTCAATTTGGTTGGTATTTTTTTAAACTTTGTTCCCACTATATGGAACATGCTTGGAAGAATTGGCAAGAACATTTTGAATTTGTGTCCGACGCCATTCCTTCTGTCAGTTTGCAAATCTGGCTCTGACTGTAAAGTTTCATAAAAATGTTAATTTGGGTTTGTAACTGAAAATATGGCATCTCCATAGAGATTAAAATCCTTAATTATCTGTTACTTTTGTCAGTATCACATCCTTAGAAATACCATGAACACATAATTGTAAATAGATTTGTTTTTGTACAGAACCATTAATGGATGTGGCTTAGGCATATTTAGCACCAAAATTAAAGAAAGCTTTGTACTTAACAGGACATTCCAGAGCACTTTACAGCCAATCAAATACTCTTTGAATTGTAGTCACTGTTGTCATAATATTAAACACATATTTAAGATAGTAGCATCATAATCGAAGCACGACAGCCAAGTTGTGCACAGCAAGCTTCCACAAATAGCAATGTAATAATGGCTAGATAATCTATTTTTGTGATGATGATTGAGGGATAAATATTGGACAGCACACTGGGAATAACTCCCCTGCTCTTCTTCAAAATAGTCCACCTGAGAAGGCAGATTGGACCTTGTTTCAACATCTCATCAGAAAGACGGCACTTCCAATAGGGCAGCACTCCGTCAGTGCTGCACTGAAGTTTCAACCTATATTATGCACTTAAGCCACTGGAGTGGGACTTAAACCCAGATGTTCTGACTCAGAGTTTTACTGACTGAGCTACAGTTGACAATGTCAGAAGTGTAATAATTTCTCTACTTCCAAGATTCATCCACCAAACTTGGATGGTATGATTACCACAGTGCACAGGAGCTGATGGATGTGAAAGAACCTGGAAAAAAGACGTGGTATTATGTAGTGAATAGAATACTTGAAATGAAAAGAATATTTTGGCTGTGGCCTGAATTCAATAAACATGAGAAGTGGACTTGCTTGCTGTTTTCCTGCTCTGGCCTTCAGTAAAAATCTAATTAAAGTTATGCTATTTGTTATGACCAGGTGAGACAGGGGTTCCCTCTCGGTCTTTGCCTGGTTTAACCGTAAAAGGATTTAATTTTAAAATGCTGTGTTTTAGTTTCTCCTCAGTGAATCCTGGTTCACTGCATTCCAATTGTTTGTTAGGGCCCAGTGCACACTTTAACTAGTTTCGATGCCGGAGTCTTTTCTTTCTTGAGGTTTACGTGTCTTCAGTGGGTCCAGAGGCTTGTGAGAAAGTGAGAGAGAGCCAGCCAGGAGAGACGCTGTCTTGTTCCAGGTTCAGTTACAATCTGCAGTCTGACCAAATTGTTCTGTGAGCACAATTCAAAACTCCAAAATAAAAGCAAAATATTGTGGATGCTGGAAATCTGAAATATAAACAAGAAATGCTAGAAATACTCAGCAGGTCTGGCAGCATCTGTGGAGAGAGAAGCAGAGTTAACGTTTCAGGTCAGTGACACTTCTTCAGAACTGGCAGATATAAGAAATGTAAAAGATTTTAAGCAAGTAAAGTGGGGGTGGGGCAAGAGATAACAAAAGAGGTGGTGTTGATAGGACAAGGTCACAGAATAGCTGACCAGAAGGTCATGGAACAAAGGCAAACCATATGTCAATGGTGTGCTGAGAGACAAAGCGTTAGTACAGAGAGGGTGTTAATGGACTGAAAACTGAACAGCCATAAGGACAAACATGAAAACAAAAACACAATGGGTAGGCACAGTAGAAACAAACTGAACAAACTAAAATAAAATAAACACAAACAATAAAAAAGAAAAAATAACTAAAAATAAAAGTAAAATGGGGGGCCCATCATGCTCTGAAATTATTGAACTCAATGTTTGGTCCAGCAGACTGTAGCGTGCCTAATCGGTAAATGAGATGCTGTTCCTCGAGCTTGGGTTGATGTTCACTGAAAAACTCCAAGTTGGCAAGCAGATTAGTCATGTGACTAACTGTTTAAACAACCTCCTGCATTTGTGAATTCCAAAGCTCTCTGTGGGCGGGTGCAGTACTGTCACCCACCCCAACAAGATGTGAATCACCATTGCCCAGCCCAATCTCTGTTAATTGCATCAGTGAGCAATTCTTTTGCCTCTCCAAGCACTGTCTCTTACTATGCAAATGTCTCCAGCCAAGTGTCTGGTGATCACTTGTAAAATAAGTCATATCTTCACTCCAGCAAAAGTTTAAAATTAATGTTCATATGACAAAATTAGTATGTCTCATTCTTGGCAGGTGGGGGTCTTCATGACACCTCCACATCCAGCAGAATGAAATGCAATAATATAAAAGCAAAATATTGCAGATGCTGGAAATCTGAAATTAAAACAAGAAATGCTGGAAATATGGAACAGGTCTGGCAGCATCTGTGGAGAGAGAAGCAGACTTAACATTTTAGGTCAGTGATCCTTCATCAGAACTCGCAAATATTAGAAATGTAATAGATTATATGCAAGTAAAGCAGGGGTGGGGCAAGAGATAACACAAGAGAAGGTGTTGATAGGACAAGGTCAGAGAGAATAACTGGAGCAAAGACAAACGGTATGTTAATGGTGTGGTGAAAGATAAAGTGTTAGTGCAGAGAGGGTGTTAACTGACAGAAAAATGAACAGCCCTGGCCCCAAGCACAAACATGAAAAAAAACAGTGGGTAGGCACAGTAGAAACAAATTAAACAAACTAAAATAAAATAAACAATAAAAAAAAGAAAAAATAACTAAAAATAAAAATAAAGAGGGGGATCCGTCATGCTCTGAAATTATTGAACTCAATGTTCAGTCCAGCAGGCCGTAGCATGCCTAACCGATAAATGATGTGCTGTTCCTCGAGCTTGCGTTGATGTTCAATTTTTATTAATTTCATTAAAAGGGACTAGAGAGAAGATAAATACAGGAAAACACACATGCATCTGTCTCATTCATTCAGAAATCCTAACAGTTGTAACAGCCTGTCTTTTCTTGGTAGCAGTGCTACTTTAAACTGCCCTTTTTGGCATCCCAATAAACATATGGTTTTCGGGGAAGTTTTGCAATTTGCACATTTCCATGACTGCCTAGGATGTCTTTGTTCTTGTTGAGGTCTGCAGTGGGGGGGGGGGGGTTAGATTTAATTAGTCCTAGGTTGGAGTTCTGCTCATGGGTGTCGGCAGTGGGTGATTCCACTCTGAACTCTTTTTCAATGCTCTGAGGAGTCATGCAAGGGCTTTTCATCTGAGGGGATGGCTGGTTCTCTTTTTTCCTGACTGTGGGGGAAGATTCTTGCCCTCTGGGACACTCCTGCTTGCAGATATTTGCCTATATTCTACTGCACTCCCCATGTGGCATTTCAACTAGGTGAGGCATCACCCTCAGGGTTTCTCTGTCTTCTTGAGGACTTTCTTTGTCTCTGCAGGTTCCTGTAAGTGCTGTTAGCCACTCTGGTGGGGTGCTTCTAGTGTTGGCATTTACATAGGAAGATGTGGGATCTAATTTTTCAAATATTTCAGGGTTGGCTGACCGGACAGAAGGGGTTGCCATTTGGGATTCCTCCCGGACTGCCTTCAACCTGCCCTCTTGGTCCATTTTTCCCCTTTCTTTTCTAACCTTTTGCCAGTCTTGTGACTGCCTGTCCCCTTTTGTTCTCAGCGGGGTCCCTTGCAGTTCACCAGCCTTCTGCTGCAGGGTCCTCCAAACTCCAATATAGGACTTAGGGGTGCAGATTTTACTACAGGTTGAGGTTTCCCCTCAACCTGGAACATGTGGCAACTCCTACAGTAATCCACCACATCTTTGTGGAGTTTTGGTCAGTCAAATTGCTCTCTTATGCAGGCTTTGGTTTTTCGTATACCGACATGTACAGCCACTGTAATCTCATGGACCATTCTTAATATTTCTCTCTGGTACCTCTGCGGCACCACTAACTGGTGAACTACTGTCCACTCCTTGCTCTCAGGTCTGTGAGGAGAACTCCATTTCCTCATCAGCACCCCATTCTTTAAATATTAGCAGTCAGGGACTCCCTCTGCTTCAATTTCAGACTGGGCAGCCTGTGCTAACTCTTGCAATACTGGGTCAGCTCACTGAGCCTCAGCTCGGGAAGATCCATTTAATCCATTCCCTGGGTCTTCTAACTTTCCAAAGTCTCAGACAGACAGATCTCATAATCATCTGCCTGCAGTGCCAATTCAGACTCCTCTGGGGGAGCTGGTTTGATCATGGCCTCATTCATTACACATTCAGGGAAACTGCAGGGGACTGTCTCCTACCGCTGCCCTGTCTCTCTGACCTCTTGCGGTCTGTCTTTCTACTGGGGAAGCTACCATCTTTGTCCACGCCAGATCATTACCTTGGAGCAGGTCAACCCCGTCCACAGGCAAACTAGGGACAATCCCTATGGTCACCGGTCCCGAAACTAGGTCACACTCCAAGTGCACAGGGTGTACAGGTACAGGCATACACTGCCCTCCAATACCATTCACCACCATTTTGGTGTTTACTGCACTCTCTGGGGAAAAGGTCAGGCCTTTTCCCAGTAAAAGGGATCTAGCGGCCCCTGTGTCCCTGAGAATTACTATGGGCTTGCTTGCCTCACTCGAGGGGTATGGGGTTACTCTCCCTTCAGACACAAAACCCTGATAACCTTCAGGAATCCTATTAAATTTTCCTGCACTTGCAGCTGTAAGCTTCCTGGGTCTCACTCTTATTGCAGTTAAAGCCACAGCTTGTTCTGCTGTGCTTTCCATCAGGGTCCCTTCTCCTTCACTGAGCGGGTGTGCCCTGATTAACCCTACAGGTTTTCTCTTTAGTTTCCAGCAGTCAGCTTTTAAATGCCCTGCTTTATTACAACGGAAGCACACAGGTCTCCGGGTCTTACTCCTACTTACAGCACCTTCCTTTTTGGCTGGAGGAGGGCTCCCTGTGTCTCCTGCTTTTCTTTCCCTCCCGAGGCTGCTTGGGCTTCTATCACCTTCCCACCCTTTGTCCTTTTCGGATTTGTGAGGGTGATTAGGAAAGGCTTTCCCCTGGGAAACCGACTTATAAACGAGAGCAAACTCATCAGCCAGAACTATGGCTTGCCAGGCTTTATGAACCTTCTGTTCCTCTACATGTGTCTTATGGAGAGTGGGAGAGAGTTTTAAATTACTCTAACAAAATTACTGCTTTGAGATTTTCATAGCTGAGCTGTACTTTAAGAGCCCTCAGTCACTGGTCAAAAGCCAACTGTTTATTTCCCTCAAATTCCAGGTAAGTTTGATCAGTTGTTTCTTGAGTGTTCTAAACTTTTGGCGATAGGCTTCTGGTACTAACTCATATGCCCCAAGGATAGCATTTTTTGTCAGTTCATAATTGGATGAACTCTTATCTGGCAACATGGAATAAAGCTCATGGGCATTTCTGGTTAGCTTGCTTTGTAGCAGGAGAGTCCAAGCCTCAGCTGGCCACTTTAACTGCCTTACCAGTTTTTCAAAAGACAGAAAAAATGTTTCCACATTTTCCTCATTGAATTTTGAGATCAGTTGGGAATGTTTCAACAATTCTGTACCCAACCCTGAATTACGCTCCTCCATATTGGCCATGCTTCCACTGGGGTTACTCTGTTGTCCCCTAGTTAACTCAAGTCACCTTAGCTCTCTCTCTTCGCAGTCCTTCTGGAAGGCTCTTTCTTTCTCTTTCTCCTGTCTCTTTCTTTCTTTATCCTGTCTCTCTCTTTCTATGTCTTCTAATTCAAACTTCCTCTGTTTCAGTCCACTTCTAACCCTGTTTCTGCTTCTTCTGATTCAAGGGAAAAATGGTTGGCCACTTGTCTTAGGAGTTCAGACTTTCTAGCCTTGCCACGGACGGTGATCCCACACTGCTCAGCCATTTTCCTCAATTCCTCCATAGACAGTGCTTTTAACTTATTCCAAGTTACTTCACCCTGGCTTGCAGAGCTACTGGCTTCAGTCACAGACATGATAGTATCCTAGCACACACAACCACAAGAAAATCTATATTGAAATCTTTTCTCTTTTATGATTGGGATCAATTTGGCTTCCCACTCGTTTGTGGGTCAAATCCAGGATGCTAGCCCCCAAATTTCTGTTATGACCAGGTGAGACATGGCTCTAGGGGTTCCCTCTCAGCCTTTGTCTGGTTTAACAGTAACAGGATTTAATTTTAAAAACACTGTGTTTCTGGCTCCCCTGAGTGAATCCTGGTTCACTGCTTTCCAATTGTAGGGCAAAGAGATCAGACAGGTTTTTTTTAGATTTAAACAAGAAAGGTGGAAGTTTATTAATCTTAAAGTCTATTTCGAGTAATGGCGACGCAACCACGCTAGCATGTTTACGCAATAAACACACAAGCAGATAGAGACAGAAAAATAGAAGGAATAAAGGGGAAACGTTTGAGGCAATATCTGGTAGTTATTTACTGTCCTTTGAGTTCAATGTGGAGTCTTTGGTTGCCGGTAGGTCTTGCTATTCGTTGGGGCCCAGTGCACACTTTAACATGTTTTGATGTAGGAATCTTTTCTCTCTTGAGGTTTACGTGTCTTCAGTGGGTCTGGAGGCTTGTAAGAAAGCAAGAAAGCAAGAGGGAGCCAGCCAGGAGAGAGGCTGTCTTGTTCCAGCTTCAGTTACAGTCTGCTGTCTGCCCAACTGTCCTGTCAGCACAATTCAAAACTCTGAGTTGACCAGCAGGTTAGTCATGTGACTAACTGTTTAAACAAACTCCTGCGTTTGCGAATTCCAAAGCTCTCTGTGGGGGAGGGGGGCGGAGTGTAGTGCTGTTTTCCAACCCGACAAGATGTGGATCACCATTGCCCAGTCCAATCTCTGTTAATTGAATCAGTAAGCAATTCTTTTGTCTGCCCAAGCACTGTCTCTTAGTACACAAATGTCCTCCCTCCAAGTGTCTGGTGATCTCTTACAAAACAAGTCATTTCTTCACTCCAACAAAAGTTTAAAATTAATGTTCATATGGCAAAATGAACATGCCTCATTCTTGGCAGGTGAGGGTCTTCATGACATATTTTGAATAAAAGGTAACTTGTGTGTAAATCTATAAACGATATGTGATTGTGTGTTATTTTATGCTTCTGTGAAATGTTTTGCAATGTTTTTCTATGCCAAAAACTCTATATAAATGTGAACTGTTCTTATTGTATATATTGTTACTATGATAATACAATATATAAGCCAACTCAGTGGTTTTATGGAAGAATAATTGTTCTGCCACTTCCTTGTGGGACTTGAGTTGAGGTAAAGGTCAATATTTCTTCGATGGATCATTGTGTGCAGCCAAGACATTTTTCATTATTTGAGTCCCTTGATGTACCAATAGCAATGTCAACATTTTCTAAGCAGATCAACCTAGCAACAAATATTAATTCAAACAAGATGTTGAAACCTTTTCAAATGCAGTGCAGGAGTACAAATGTAACAATTTCGCACTTTCTGCAGAGAACAACATTAAAGGCCCTCCCACGAGGGATGTTTGGAGAGTGGTGCAATTATCGTATTTATAAGCTGTTACCATAACAATGTTGTCTGTCTGCACAATGTCATCTCTATCCACTGCTATCAGTAAAATCAAATGGTATTCCTCAGGCTCCTTTTTATGCAAATTAAACACATTTTTAAGATAGTAGCATCATAATTGACACTTATTTACTGAATGTTTATGGAAAACTCACATTTAGAAAAATATCTGGCCTCAAAAATATTTCACTTGCTTTCCCTGCCAGCATTCTAATGACAGTTTTCTAAATAGCAACACTGATGACATCTTTTTTAAATTCTTTCATGGGATGTGAGAGTCACTAGCAAGACCAGCATTTGTTGCCCATCCTTAATTGCCCTTGAGAAGGTGGTTGTGAGCCGCCTTCTTGAACCGCTGCAGTCCATCTGGTGCAGGTACATGCACAGTGCTGTTCAGAATGGAGTTCCAGGTTTTTGACCCAGGGACAGTGAAAGAATTGCGGTAAGTCAGGATGGTGTGTGACTTGGAGGGGAACTTGCAGGTGGTGGTGTTCCCATGCATCTGCTTCCCTTGTCCTTCTAGGTGATAGAGGCTGTGTCTTTGGAAAGTGCTGTTGAAGGAGGCTTGACGAGTTGCTGCAGTGCATCTTTTAGATGATACACACTGTTCTGCTACAGTATCTGTTTATAAGCAACCTTTGATGCAATCTAGAAACTTCTGAGCTAATAGAACTTTGGCTAAAGATAATAACTCGGAGTTGTTTTGGGAGTAGGGTGGTGGGGTGGGGTGGGGGGGGGGGGGGTGGTTGGTGGGGGGCACTGGTTCTGATATCATCTGGCAAACCCAGAAGTAAGTACTACACGTCTGTCTGTGGCACTTTAATGCAGACAGCTCATTATCATTTTACTTCTGAGCTTAGCATCAATTGCATGACAGTGGGTGTGATAAGGACAAGATCTCAACTTAAGAGTTCAAAGGGACAATCCAAAAATGGAATTTGAAGAAGTTTAGCAAAAAGAAAAGACTAGGTGTGACGATGCATTCTGGGCACGCAAACGTTCCACCCTGCTTCAATGACCCTTCCCTTGATATACTGCTTGGGGTAGCGAGGATAAGAGAGAGATATTTTTTCCAGCAATGGTAGGTAGAAACCTGCTGCTGCAACAAAGAAGGTGTGGCTGAAAGTTACCGAGGAGGTCAGCAGCAGCAGGAGCATAGTGCCACAGTCCTGGATTCAGTGTTGGAAATGATTTAATGACCTAACCAGTCCAAAAATGATCAGAGCTGTTGCACATGCACCGAAATCCTGCTGTGAGCATCACCCCACCCATTCACTCTGCTTTGTCACTATGCCACCAAATAATTTTTCACACCAACTTAACTTGCAAGTGCACTCATCCGTTTCTTTCTACGCACTTCCTCACATCCCCAACTATGTTTCGGCATTGCCACTCACCCTCATTCTTATGCAATGTCACGCCTGTCCCTGATAGTCACCCACACCAAATACACTGCATCCATCGGGTAAACACAAGCCATTACAGTCATTCACAGGTCTGTTCTTTCTCCCATTGCAGGAGATCAGAGCACAGGACACTAGGAAAAAGGAGAGGACTGGGAGCAGTCCTCCACAGATTTCCCAGCTAACAATTGCAGAGGAGAAAGCACTGGGTTCAGTGGCGTTTTGACATACCTGACCATAGGAGATGGGGAGATTAAGACCTCCCACTACCTAATGATAAATTAAATACCAGAGACCCACATGTTATACAACACTCCATCATGTTGAGTTGCTTTCAGCAGCGAGTGAAATATGATCATAGGAACATAGGAGCAGGAGTAGGCCATTGAGCCTGCCCCACCATTCAATATGATCATGGCTGATCATCCACTTCAATGCCTTTTTCCCACACTATCCTCATATCCCCTTCTGTCATTTGTATTTAGAAATCTATCAATCTCTGCTTTAAACATACTCAATGACTGAGCTTCCACAGCCCTCTGGGGTAGAAAATTCCAAAGATTCACAACCCTCTGAGTAAAGAAATATTTCCTTACAGTCATAGAGTCGTACAGCATACCGCGTCCATGCCAACCATAATGCCTATCTATACTAATCCCACCTGCCTGTGTTAATTCCATATCCCTCTATGCATGGCTCATTCAAGTACCTGTCCAGATGCCTCTTAAATGTTGCTACTGTTCCTGCCTCCACTACCTCCTCAGGCAGTTCATTCCCGATACCCACTATTCTTTGTGTGAAAAATTTACACTTTTGATCCCCTTTAAACCTCCTCCCTCTCACCTTAAATCTATGCCCTCTAGTTTTAGTCACCCCTACCATGGGAAACAGACTCTGGCTATCTACCCTACCTATGCCTCTCATAATTTTATATACCTCTATCATGTCCCCTCTCAGCCTCCTTCGCTCCAGGGAAAACAGACCCAGCCTATCCAATCTCTCTTTATAACTCAAGCCCTCCAAACCAGGCAACATCCTTGTGAATCTTTTCTGCACCCTCTCTAGCTTAATCACATCTTTCCTGTAGTGCGGTGACCAGAACTACACATAGTACTCCAAATGTGGCCTAACCAACATTATGTACAACTGTAACATGATGTCCCAACTCTTGTACTCAATGCCTTGGCTGGTGAAGGCAAGCATGCCATACGTCTTCTTCACCACCTTGTCTACCTGTGTTGCCACTTTCAGGGAACTATGTACTTGCACCCCAAGGTCTCTCTGCTTAACAACCCTCCCCAGAGCCCTGCCATTCACTGTATATGTCCTGCCCTGGTTTAACTTCCCAAAATGCATCACTTCACACTTGTCTGTGTTAAATTCCATTTGCCAATCCCTTGCCCACTTTCCCAGTTGATCTATATCCTGTTGTAACCTTAGCCAACCTCCTTCACTGTCCACTATACCACCAATTTTGGTGTCATCTGCAAACTTACTAATCATCCCCCTACATTCACATCCAAGTCATTAATTTATATGACAAACAACAGAGGACCCAGCACCGATCCTTGCGGTACACCATTGGTCACCGGCCTCCAATCTGAAAAACAACCCTCCAGTACCACCCTCTGCTAGCTCACCCTGGATCCCATGTTTTTGAACCTTCTGGACCAGCCTACCATGCAGGACCTTGTCAAAGGTCTTGCTAAAGTCCATGTAGACAACGTCCATCACCCTGCCCTCGTCAATCCTCTTAGTCACCTCCTCGAAAAACTCAATCAAATTCGTGAGACATGAATTCCCACACACAAAGCCATGCTGACTATCCCTAATCAGACCATGCCTTTCCAAATGCATATAAATCCTGTCTCTCAGAATCCCTTCCATTAACTTTCCCACCACTGATGTAAGGCTCACCGGCCTGTAGTTCCCTGGCTTATCCCTGCTGCCCTTCTTAAATAAAGGCACAACATTAGCTATCCTTCAGTCTTCCGGTACCTCACTCGTCGCTAATGATGATACAAAAGTCTCTGCCAGGGCCCCAGCAATCTCCTTTCTTGCTTCCCGTAGCATCCTAGGATACTCCTGATACCCACATTTGTCTTAGCCAAACATTTCCTTTTTATGTACCTGTAGAGGCTTTTACATAATGATAAGTTTTAAAATACTTACTCTGACTATGCTAATTCATATCTCTTCTCTTCACCAGGGCTTTCATGTGTGCAGCAGGGACAGCTGTGTATAGTCTGTGTTGGCGGGCACAGCCTTCTCCAACCTCTGCTCAGCTGGACACAGAGGCTGTAACCCAGGGGCCATTGAGAAAAGGGAGGAGCAGCAGAGAATGTGTGATGTACTGATGGGCCTTTCTAGCACACTGACCACAATTGTAGTGGGAATGGAGCAGTCTGCCTCAAGCCTGAGTGGGATGATGTTGCAGGGCATTGCGACAATGTGTCTTCTTGCATGGATAGAGTGGCCAACTCCGTACAACATCAATCACAGAAATAAAATGATTCCATGCTTGATCATGGCCATGCAGACTCTGCATGCCAACATCTCTGAGCCTTCAATAGGTTGACAGATACCTTAGACTTGGCCTCACAGTGCTTCACTGATCTGAACCAAAGTGCTCTCCAGCAGTGGCAACAGTGAAGTACAGTTAGTCTATGAGAGGGATGATGATGATGAAAGAGGACATGGAAGTGGAGAGTCCACTCAAAGTGCTTCCAGTTCTTACCCCTTTCTCCCTCCTCAGACAGTACTCCCATATGCTGCCATGTGTCCCAATGCCGAGACTGTACCTGAACAGTTGCAGATGGAACAGTCTTTGCCGGGGCACTCGCGCGTTCCAAAATTCAGAGGTCATTGGCTAAGAGCGTCTCAGTAGTCATAGCAAGGATCTGTGCAGCCTACCTCTACCTCTGCTGAAGTCATAGGGGCTGCACTATGTAGGAGCAGTAGAAAAAGGACAAGTAAAGCTTTGTAGGGTCATTGCAGGTGAGGTTGACATAATTGCTGGCCCTGGCAAAGAATCTATGAATGACCTGTCTTATGCATTGCGGGCTTTCCGCTGGGAGATCCTGGATATGTCTCCAGCATAGCCCTGGAAGGATCTGGAGGCAAAAAAGTGTAGGGCACTGGTCACTTTGATAGCCATTGGTAATGCATGGCCCAGAAGGGAGCAGGTCTTCTTACAGGGTTCCTCCGTGAGCTCCTATTATTCCTCGCTTTACCTGGTGAGAAAAGGAATGATTTGCATTTTATTGAGCATCTTTCTCAGAAAAATCTCAAAGCATATCACATACGAAGGTCTAGAAATTCAATGTTGCGTGCCATTTTTCAGTCAGTAAACATCCTCTTAATCATCTAATATGGCAGTGGGGCACATACGCTCATTACAAGCTTGAGGTTTAATGTCAGCATATTGGTAAAGGCAGAAAATGTGCATCCAAGGGCCTGGGCCCGAATAATAGATTTCGCATATGCAAGGGACCCAAAACTTGTATGAGGCCCCTTTGCAAAATTGGGCATCCCTGAAAGCAGCAGGATTTCAAGGTCTCTTACCTTCCAACTGAGCAATTTTTTTGTGAAGGAAATACCTAGCTTTTTCATGATAGAATACCTAAGACTGGAAAATTCCTATGCGGGTTTGGATTACTAAAGTCACTAAATGCATAAATGCATTGATTAAGATTTCCACTGGTTGTATATCCACTGAAGTCATAGACATGATCAAAAGTTTACAATGTGACTAGGAATATTGATTTGGAAAATCTTCATGAACCCATTTACCATGGAATGCCATTACAGTGTTCATCAAAAAAACTACCAACTTCAGAGAAAAGGATACCATGCATAGACCCAGGATTTCATTGGAGCTGCTCCTGTTCCACCATAGTAACGTTTCCAGAAGTGTGTTTTATGCACAAGGGAATTCTGAGCCATAGGTGCCAGAGCAATTCTCTTAATGTGGTGAATCATTGGCATAAACCCATTATCACCATATTGAACTATCAGTGCTTTTCACCTCCTATAAACTTTTTGTAAAGCAGTTTAATTTTTTTAAGTGCATTTCTTGGTTGATTGAATAAAGCATGAATTTAACAGATACAAAATAAGATCCTAAAATGCCTACCGTCAAAGTTGTTAATAAAATTCTTTAGTTATTCCAATAGATGTCACTGTGGTATTAGCTCAGAAAGATGTTGCCACTGACTGATGAATCAAGAATACGTTATCACATTTTATCATCGTGATGATGATCTATACGAGTCTCTACAGTTGCATGACAATAACTATTAAATTAAGGAATTCTGTTCAATGTTGTTGTCACATTTAATGAAGGTTTTTATTTGTGTTGCTATGTTACCTGTTTTTTTAAAATGCGCTGAAAGCTAAAACAAATATTTATGTTTCAGAAAACACAGCTAAAAATCTTTAAAATATTTTGTGTAAGAAAATTTGAATCTTATTGCTCATCTGTTCATGCTGTGGCTGATAATCATTCAGTTGATTGATTTGAACAGCATGTAAATATTCACAGCACTTCATGCTGACTGTCAGCTGCAATGCTATTGTCGCTGCTGAAGCCAATAAAACAATTGCACTATAACTAAGACAACTGAGATCCTGGAGTACACTTTGCTTTGAGAAACATAAAATGCTGCTGAATTTGGTTCTATAAATTTTGCCTCTTGACTTGTTAGTTAATAATAATCCCTGCTGAACACTTAGGGATTTAAATTCAACATTGTTATGCCCATTTTCCAGGCATGAATCAGGCACAATGATAGCCAATTTAGCAGGACGTTTATGCCATTTCTAAATTGGTCAGTTCTGACTAGTATTTTCAGGTCTTCAACTACCAAACCAACAGTCCTTAAAGGGACTGTTTGAGGCTGCTCATAAAAAGGCCCGAGAACTTCCTGAAATCTTGTTTTCTGTGCAGTGTCTGTGAGTGAGGCATGTTGATCTCTAAGCCTGAATTCTCAATATGTGTTTCTGTTGTAGGCTAAATTGTGAACAGTTAATCTGTAGTAGGCAGTCCAACTGAAATTCCCTTATATCCTTATATCCCTCATCTGGAATGAGGAGTGCATGCCGGGGGACATCAGGGAAGCTGCAATGGTGACTATATTCAAGAAGGGAGACAAGACCAATTGTGGCAACTACAGAGGAATCTCTCTGCTGTCTGCCACAGGGAAGGTCATTGCAAGGATCCTCCTCAATCACCTCCTCCCAGTGGCTGAAGAGCTCCTTCCAGAGTCGCAGTGCAGTTTTCACCCTTCGAGAGGCATCACAGAACAAGATCTTCACTGTATGGCAAATCCAAGAAAAATGCAGTGAACAATGCCAACCTCCGTATATGGCCTTTTTCGACCTCACAAAAGCCTTTGACTCTGTCAACCGTGAAGGCTTATGGTGCATCCTGCTCAAATTTGCCTGCTCTCTGAGGTTTGTCACCATTCTCCGTCTACTCCACATGACATGCAAGCTGTAACCCTCACCAACAGAACCACCACAGACCCTATCTCAATCAAGACCGGGGTCAAGCAAGGCTGTGTCATTGCACCAACCCTCTTCTTCATTTTCCTTGCTGCAATACTACACCGCACCTCCAGCAAACTACCCGCAGGCATAGAAATAATCTACAGAACAGACAAGAAACTATTCAACCTATGCTGCCTTCAATCCAAAGCCAAAATCACTCCAACCTCAGTCTTCAAACTTCAGTGTGCAGGTGATGCTTGCATGTGAGTTCACTCAGAAACAAAGCCCCTGATCATTATTGGCTCCTTCTCTGAAGTATATGAGAAAATGGGTCTCTCATTAAACACTCGGAAAACAAAGATCCTCTTCCAACCAGCTCCCGCAGCACAACACCTGACCCCCCCCACCACCCCACAGCCCATCAATCAAGATCAATAGTGAGATCCTGGAAAATATGGACCATTTTCCATATTTTGGGAGCCTCCTCTTGGCGAAGGCAGTCATAGACGACGAGGGTCATCATCGCCTCCAATGTACCAGCTCAGCCTTCGGTCGACGGAGGAAGAAAGTATTTGAGGATCAGGATCACAAACCTGAGACTGAGATCATGGTTTCCCAGGCAGCAGTGATCCCTGTGCTCCTATATGCTTCAGAGACTTGGACAACCTACAGCAGACATGTCAAAGCACTGGTCAAGTACCACCCAGAGGTGCCTCTGTAAGATCCTCCAAATCTGGTGGTAAGAAAGATGATCCATCAGCAGCGTCCCCTCCCAAGCTGGCCTGCCCAGTATCGGAGAGCTAATCACCCAAATCCAGCTCTGCTGGTCAAGACGTGTCGTTCGCATGCCTGACACCAGACTCCTGAAGCAGCTGTTCTACTCAGAAATTTGTCGCGGCAGGAAACTCCCAGGAGGACAGTGGAAATGCTTTGGAGATACCGTCAAAGAATCCCTGAAGAGATCAAACATCTCCATTGACTCGTGGGAGTCCCTGGCTCATGACTGTCCTAGATGGTGAAAGCTCATTTGGGAATGCATTGTACACCTTGAGGGACTTCATCGGGAACATGTGGAGGTGAAGTTGAGGAATCGTAACGAGCGCACAAACCTCCAAACTACTCACCTTCCTGACCCTTCAAGCACCACCTGCCCCTCATGTGGCAGAGTCTGCAGATCACTCACTGGACTTATCAGCCATCTCAGAACCCATCAAACCAGAGTGGAGGCGAGTTATCCTGGATCCCGAGGGACTGTCTAAGAAGAAGAAGAAATTGTAAACAGTTAATCTGTAGTAGGCAGTCCAACTGAAATTAGCAAAAAAATAGGTGTTGTATGAATAGAATATATGATTGGGATTTGTGCTTCATGGAGGATATCTGACTCTTCCTCCAGGCATCATAACTCATGAGTTTTACTGGGCTGTTAAGTGAAAGCTTTATTCTGCAGTGCTTGTGAATTACGCAGCGAGAAACACTTGGCTCATTTCCATAAACCATCAGTCCCTGACATTTGCCCACTCTGTTCAATTTTATTATATTCAACTATATTGTACATAATTGATGGGGTTAATTTTTATTTAGAGATACAGCACTGAAACAGGCCCTTTGGCCCACGGAGTCTGTGCCGACCAACAACCACCCATTTGTACTAACCCTGCAGTAATCCTATATTCCCTACCACCTACCTATACTAGGGGCAATTTACAATGGCCAATTTACCTATCAACTTGCAAGTCTTTGGCTGTGGGAGGAAACCGGAGCACTCGGCGAAAACCCACACGGTCACAGGGAGAACTTGCAAACTCCGCACAGGAGTTCCCAGTACCCAGTACCCAGAATCGAACCCAGGTCCCTGGAGTTGTGAGGCTGCAGTGCTAACCACTGCGCCACTGTGCCGCTCTTTGAAATTTTTTTTTTGTATTTATTCCACTGCTAAATACGTAATGTTGCTGCAATTAGCTGTGGTACTAGCAAAATTTAGCACCACACAAACTGCGCACTAAGGGCTGAATTTAGTATGACCATTTGGAGTGGGAATGGTGGTGTGGGAAGGCCAGAGAATCGTGTTGGAAACATCCGTCCAGAAATTCGACATCGCGACGTCGGTTCCAGATTTAGCCAGCAGGAAACATTGCTGCCCCAACACAACAGGAAAGCAATTTAAATTGCTGAGCAGTTGCTTGTAATACATTCGCATATAATTACTTGTGATTCAATGGGGGGCTTGGATTTAAGTGGATGACAGGCGGCTCTCGCGTGCCTTTGGATCCCTGACTGTTGAAAGCTGGCGGCACTGAGGCCTCAGTGCTGCAATGGGCAGGCATCCATGACCAGCACTGCATAGATGAAGAGGGGGGAGTGGAAGCCAATGTCGGCCTACAGTGCTAAGCGCTCTGCAAGGGGGCTTGAGGTCTCAGGTGCTCTGCAAGAGGGGTCATAATCTCAGGCTAGGAGTACTGCCTGAGCAGGGTCTCGGGTGGGAGTGCCAGCTGAGCAGGGTCTTGGGACAGAGTGTCAGCTGAGCATGGACTCAGGTGCTAGTACCGGGTGAACAGGATCTTGTGTACTCTGCAAGGGGATTGGGTTTGGGTGGCTGTGTTGGGTGTCCAAACTGTAGAGTGAGATGATTGGATGTCCATACTGCTGGATGAGAGGTTCGGCTATCACAAGGGTGGGCGCCGAGGGGCAGCAGAGAGTCTTCCAGGAGAAGTAGGAAGGGGCACAGCTGCCATGGCAGGTTAGTCTCTGCATTGACAGCATTCAGGAGGCTTACTGATCACCTGGCATGGGTCTCATACATCCTGTCTTTTTAGACCCCCGTGGCGTGATGTGGCACCTCCACCAGAGGGAGGGCCAAGAGGCAGCTGTGCCTGCCAGTGAGGTCCATGACGAGAACAGCAGCAGCTGGGCATGCCAAGATGGGCCCACCTGTACCAGAGAATGTACCGGATTTGACTCAGTTACCTCCAAATGTCCGTGTATCATTGTCAGAGAAGACTGCATCTCTCCAGGGAGGCCGTCATTGACTTATGCGCTCTGCTGCAGGATGAGCTGCAATCTAGGGGATTTTGAGGTCACGGTATGCCAGTGGCCCTGAGGATCACTGTGGCACTAAACTGCTACGCATCTGGATCTTTCCAAGTCTCCACTGGTCACAAGTGTGGGGTCTCTCCCACTGCACCAAGGAGGTGACCAATGCCCTTTTCAAGCGGTCCGGTAACTTTGTGTGCTACCTGACCGACCCTGACAGTCAGATGGAGAGGGCCATTGGAATCGGGGCCATCGCTTGATTTGCCCGAGTGCAAGGTATGATCGACTGCATGCATGTGGCCATCCAGGCTCCAACAGACCAACCAGCCGCCTTCATCAACAGGAAGGTCTTCCATTCCATTAACATGCAGCTGGTCTACGAACACCAAAAGTGTTTCCTGCCATCCATCTGTCAGGATGAGCTGAAGCCTAACCCCCATGCAAGAGAGTGAGGATCGTCTTCCATTGACATTCAGTTCACTTCTGGAGACCCAAATCATGTATGGTTGCCATGACGAGATCTGCACAGCCTAATGCACACATGTTTGCGTTCTCTCATGCTGTTCGGTGTCCACAGGAAACTCAAGCAAAAGGGGGACAGTTGTCAACCTCTGAGGAGAAACCGCAGTCAGAGGATGCACCGTCCCATGACTCTCCTGCACCTTCCACCAGTGCAGATACTTTCACCTCGGTGGGTTTCCGCTCAGCTGTAGAATCAGGATCACAATCTGGTGAGAGCACCACACATGCACCCAGGCAGCTGGCTGAGGCTGAGATAGCCAAGGCCTCTAACAGTTAGAGGACTATTGTTGGCCGGGCCCATACCGAATCCCAGGCTGATGCTGAGCCTCTGATGTCGACAGCACAGGGCAGGTAAGGCAACATCTGGCAGAGATGCCATAGGCAATGTGCAAATATGACTGGATAATGGAGGAGTCCATGCATGCCATGAGTGCTGCCATGTCTCAGGCATGTGAGTGCATGGCTTCCTCCATCGAGAGGTCGGTGGGGGGGGGGGTCTAGGAGTCACTCCAACACCAGTCTCAGCCATGAAGAGCAAACTGCAAATGAGAATAATTCAACAATGCAAGCAGCCCTGGCAGGGTTTTAAATATACTGGCAGCACCTGCTCCAGAGTCGCTCACATGACTAGCGGGAATGGTGTACATTTCCAGGTTTATTTATTTATTGATACAGCACTGAAACAAGCCCTTCAGCCCACCGAGTCTGTGCCGACCAAGAACCACCCATTTATACTAACCCTGCAGTAATTCCTATATTCCCTACCACCTACCTACACTAGGGGCAAGTTACAATGGCCAATTTACCTATCACCTGCAAGTCTTTGGCGGTGGGTGGAAACCGGAGCACCCGACGAAAACCCACACGGTCACAGGGAGAACTTGCAAACTCCGCACAGGCAGTACCCAGAATCGAACCCGGGTCCCTGGAGCTGTGAGGCTGCGGTGATAACCACCGCGCCACTGTGCCGCCCTCAGCACGACGGGCTCACTAAATGCAGCCCTCACCGTTTGTCTGCTCCTCTAATAACCAACAAAGTATGTAGAACTTTTTGTGATAGACTGCAATGGTGAGCTTGTATTGAATCAACATGTTGCTATAAAACTCAGTGAAAGAGCTTGTCTTATTTAACCAACCTTGGCACCATGCCACAACACATAAAACCCACTAGTAAAATAATGCACCCACATTCTACACCCTAAGGCAGTCATACCATTTCACTGCTTGTTTTGCTTCCATTGGTATATGACTGGAATAAAATGACACTTTAAAATTCCAGCAGAGAGTTCAGACCAATTTCTCTGTGCACAGTCATTCTCTCAGAACCAAACCTCCTCAGAAGTGATTCTGGATAGTGCTGCAAAAAAGAGATACATTTTGTACCAAGGGGCACAGAATTACATTTTGCTTGTGTAAATAAAGTTTGGCGAACAAAGAAAGAGGTTTTGTTTGAAGGATGGCTTGTCAAGGTCACCTGTTGAGTAGGTTTTATCTGTTCTTAGCTGAATGGCTGCTTTACCTCAAGGGTTGGAGATGCTGACTGTTGGCTTACACTGTCCACCTCATGCTTTCCATCATGTGTGGACCCGAAGGTTCTACCTCACTCCAGGAGAAGGATATGGGATTAGTGAGAAAATGAGGAATGAGAAAAAACTGAGTTATAAAAAATTATAAAATCATGCTGGATATTTAGAAAAATGCATTCTTTTCATTTTGGTTATTTAGCATCAATATGTACATTTCAAAATGTCCACCTTCTGTAGTTCTGCATGTAATAACATTAGATAGGAACTTGCTTTCTAACCCTTCAAATAATTCAGCTTCTATTTAGTAGTCTGCTACTGCAGATAAAGATAGCTCTACCATTATTTGGATGTTGCAAAGATAATTAACTGGATTTGCCATAAACGGTCACAGTGAGTGGGATTATTTCGCCCACACAGGAGCCAGGGATTCTTTGTGGTGGCCTTCGTGATTAGAATTCTGATACTGGTAGCAAAGATTAAAGCAAACAAGAAGAAGGATGCCCTATTGTTACCTCCGCCAGATGAGAGGAACAGGGCAGATTCCCAATTAGCAAAAGCTTTCTGTTAGAGAATAATGTACAACATGTAATGAGATGTTTCAGCAGATCAGAATTGCAAGGCTGCTTGTTATTTCTATTCTTGCCTGTTAAATACAATTTCACTTTTTCCGACTGAAAATATATATTCGAAATGAATATGGGACTGAAAAACATTGTCAGATAAAATAGGCCTTGAAATTTATCTGTATTATTGTATGAGCAATTCATGCATTTATGTGCAATTCCTTTATCTGGTTTTTCAACAGAGGTACTATGCATTTATTTTAAATAGATTAATGTGACTGCTAAAATAATGGACGAAAGGAATTGCATATGGACATGTAATTTTATTGCCATAATCTTTTAAGACAAAGTAATACCACTCTTTGCTTGCTTAGAGTCCAAATCCATAAAGTCACATGTTTACTGCTTTTAAGACCTGTTCTACTGCATTGTGCTGAAGTGTGCTGTTGAATGAACAAATCTGCAAGGGTGCAGATGACGCTCTAAAATGTTGACGAGATCCATACGAAAAGTTCATTGCAAATGGGCACTGCTTTCTTGACCAATCATGAATGCTATTTTACAAAGACAGGTGACACCAAATAGCCTGTGAAATACTTGGAAAATATATTTTGTGGCAAATAGTCTTCAAGTTGGACTCCGAAGCTCAAGAATATTTTTCTAAATCTTAAGTTTAGAGTATGTAACTAGTAAGATAAATGTGCATGGTTTCACCCATGAAACATGTTTTCTTTCCAGAAAAACGGCAATCCATTAATTTTGCTGAGAATTATTAATGGATAGGCTAAAAAGACAGCTAGAGCTGCTAATAAAGTTAGCTGCAAAAACTGTGAGAAAATTGTAAAAAGCTAAACCAGGAGGAATTTGAGAATAAAGCCTTAATCATTCTAGTTATGGTTTTATGTTTCTGGATTCTATTACATTAAAAAGAAGATTTCACTTATGACAAAATCTGATATCACACTAAAGCATTTTGTAGGTGTTCTATTACAGGTCTGTCTTATGGCTAAATAATTGTGCAGTTCAGCAGTTAAGGGCAGGTTGAAAAGGACTGAAAGAGAAAACATAATAGGTGGAAATGAGGGAGCATGTAATCTGAGGCTGGGACATAAAATGGTTGGGGTAGGTTTTCTTTTATTAGGTTATAGAAATGCAACTGATGTAAGAAATACAAGACTCCGTCTCTTGATTGTTCTCCACAGTATAAGTGTCCCTGTTCTCAGACAAAGAATGTCATGAAGACTTGAAAATATGGGCCTCCAAAAGCATGTGAATTGAAAGCATGTGTTTTGAATTTTATATGGTTGAAGACCTGCTTGTGTGTGTTGAAGCGCCAAAGGATGTGGTTCCACGGGAAATCACCAAATCTATCGCTGGGCTAATATTTGACATTTTATTTGCACTGGGATTGCAAAACCCAGAAGCAAATGTAGAAAGGAATACCTTTTTTGTTAAATGAGAAGAATCCCTTATCTGGCATTGAGATGATAAGAATTGTGATTCTACCACGAAAAATCTACCATTTAGAAATATATAGGATAGATTTTTCAGCCATTGGGATAAGTCCAAAATGTGCAGGATTCATTAATAATAAGAATACTATACAAATGAAGGGAAATTATAGAAAGTGTTTTCCTGATTTTTCTCACTGGGAATATGCTGTGAATTCAGCATGCACATATAAATGGGTGATAAGGGGGAAGCAAGTCCTGGGAAGCGAGCATGCAAATCTATTACTACAGACCAACTTCTTGAAATAGATAAAAGCAAAATACTGCGGATGCTGGAAATCTGAAACAAAAACAAGAAATGCTGGATTCACTCAGCAGGTCTGGCAGCATCTGTGGAAAGAGAAGCAGAGTTAACGTTTCGGGTCAGTGACCCTTCTTCGGAACTGACAAATGTTAGAAAAGTCACAGATTATAAACAAGTGAGGTGGGGGTTGGGCAAGAGATAACAAAGGAGAAGGTGCAGATTGGACCAGGCCACATAGCTGACCAAAAGGTCACAGAGCAAAGGCAAACAATATGTTAATGGTGTTTTGAAAGACAAAGCATTAGTACAGATTAGGTGTGAATATACTGAATATAGAACATCAGCAAGTGCAAACCTGAAGAAAAACAACCTGAAAAAAACAGTGGGTAAGCAAACTGAACAAACTAAGATGAAATGAAATAAATGCAAAAAATGTAAAAAGGAATGCAAAAAAAAGGGAAGAAAAAATAACTAAAAATGACTAAAAATGAAAGTAAAGTGGGGGGCTGTCATGCTCTGAAATTATTGAACTCAATGTTCAGTCCGGCAGGCTGTAGTGTGCCTAATCGGTAGATGAGATGCTGTTCCTCGAGCTTGCGTTGATGTTCACTGGAACACTGCAGCAATCCCAGGACAGAGATGTGAGCATGAGAGCAGGGGGGAGTGTTGAAATGGCAAGCAACCGGAAGCTCAGGGTCCTGCTTGCGGACTGAGCGGAGATGTTCCGCAAAGCGGTCACCCAGTCTGCGCTTGGTCTCCCCAATCCCACCAGCCTCCATATCCAAAGGATCATCCTCCGCCATTTTCGCCACCTCCAGCGTGATGCCACTACCAGTCGCATCTTCCCCTCCATTCCCCTGTCAGCATTCCGAAGGGATCGTTCCCTCCGCGACACCCTGGTCCACTCCTCCATTACCCCCACTACCTCGTCCCCGTCCCAGGGCACCTTCCCCTGCAATCGCAGGAGGTGTAATACCTGCCCATTTACCTCCTCTCTCCTCACTATCCCAGGCCCCAAACACTCCTTTCAGGTGAAGCAGCGATTTACTTGTACTTCTTTCAATGTAGTATACTGTATTCGCTGCTCACAGTGTGGTCTCCTCTACATTGGGGAGACCAAGCGCAGACTGGGTGACCGCTTTGCGGAACATCTCCGCTCAGTCCGCAAGCAGGACCCTGAGCTTCCGGTTGCTTGCCATTTCAACACTCCCCCCTGCTCTCATGCTCACATCTCTGTCCTGGGATTGCTGCAGTGTTCCAGTGAACATCAACGCAAGCTCGAGGAACAGCATCTCATCTACCGATTAGGCACACTACAGCCTGCCGGACTGAACATTGAGTTCAATAATTTCAGAGCATGACAGCCCCCCACTTTACTTTCATTTTTAGTCATTTTTAGTTATTTTTTCTTCCCTTTTTTTTGCATTCCTTTTTACATTTTTTGCATTTATTTCATTTCATCTTAGTTTGTTCAGTTTGCTTACCCACTGTTTTTTTCAGGTTGTTTTTCTTCAGGTTTGCACTTGCTGATGTTCTATATTCAGTATATTCACACCTAATCTGTACTAATGCTTTGTCTTTCAAAACACCATTAACATATTGTTTGCCTTTGCTCTGTGACCTTTTGGTCAGCTATGTGGCCTGGTCCAATCTGCACCTTCTCCTTTGTTATCTCTTGCCCAACCCCCACCTCACTTGTTTATAATCTGTGACTTTTCTAATATTTGTCAGTTCCGAAGAAGGGTCACTGACCCGAAACGTTAACTCTGCTTCTCTTTCCACAGATGCTGCCAGACCTGCTGAGTGAATCCAGCATTTCTTGTTTTTGTTCTTGAAATAGATGATTGATTGCGTATGCTTCTCTGCTTAAGTTCTTTCATGATAGAAGCAAAAGATGAAAGGGGGAATGTGAGGCAGGTTTGTTTACACCAGAGATAGATTGCTCTCACACATGGTTATGCATGCATTCATCTGTACAGACCCAAAATCACATACCTGGGCATGTCTTAGAACAAGTGCCTTCATAGCTACTGCTTCTCCATCTGTTGGATCAACCTACAGATAATGATAATATTGAGATGAAACTGGTTCCGTGGTAGTACTGCTTCCAGCTCTTTCCAAGCTTCCAAACTGCAGGAATCTCCGAAGTCCAGAGCATTATCTGGACCCCTTTATACGACATTATCACACTCACAAAATGCAAAGGCTTCAGTGTCCAGGTGGTGAGTAAACAGAATCACAGCATTATGCAGGTGATTGCTCACTTCCTAGGCATCAGTCATGATTCCTCTGTTTTTAAGGCAATCCTCTGTGCCTGGGTTATTTGAAAGAAAAGCCAGAGGGGCAAAATGCAGTGAGCCTTATGCAGCCACCAGGAAGATTATTGAGCAACAATAGAATTTTTGTTAGCATGGGGTGAATTACAGAACAATCCATCAGGGTGTCTGAAATATTTCTTGTCTGTTGGAGTAGGCATTGATGAAGCTGTTGTCTCTCAAGCTGATGCCACATCCAACTCATTTAACTAGCTTGGCCTTCAATGGAAGCCTGATTAGGGAGAAGGTGGAAGACAGCCACCTAAAGTCAAGGCAGCACATGATACTGACAGTGACACTGAAAGTATATTTGCTGAAATACCAGTGCTACGAACCAGACCAGTATGTTAGGCTCTCATTAATGAAACCTTACCTGAACATCCAATTCACTAACAAGTCATGTGCACATGTATCAATGTCATGGTCCAAACTACCTTCATCAACATTGTCCTCTGCATCATTTCAACTATTGTGGATGCCCAGATTTTGACACTGCAACCTTTTAGTAGACTATCAAAATTAAACTTCCTGGACAAAGTTGAAATAAACTAAAGCTAGATTTAATGCTTATAAGTGCTAAATGATCTCTTCAAATCTGCTTAAAGGAAAATGTTTTTGGGTCTATTTTCCTTGTGATTTGTCTACTTGTTGGTTTAAATATAATGTAAAAAGGGAGTCCAAAAGTCTGCTATAAGCATACTAGCAGTAAAAGTTTTGTCAGAGGAGTGGTGGGGCCAATTAGGGACCAAAATGGAGATGCAGTGGTGGAAGCACAAGACTGGCTGAAGTACTGAGTACTTTGCATTGATGTTTACCGAGGAAGCAGAGTTTGCCAAAGCTATGGTAAACAAGCTGCTTGCCCGGTAGCTGGTTGAGATAAAAATAGATAAAGAGGAGGTACTAGAAAGACTACAAATACGTAAAATAGATAAATAATAAAAACAGCAAGTGCTGGAAATACTGAGCAATTCTGGCAGCATCTGTGGCGAGAGAAGCAGAGTTAACGTTTCAGGTCTGTGACCATCCATCAGACCTTCCAGCATCCGTAGTAATTTGCTTTTATCTTAAAGTAGATCAGTCATCTGGTCTAGATAGGATGCATCCTAGGTTGCTGAAGGAAGTAAGGGTAGAAATTGTGGAAGTGCTAGTCACAACCTTCTAAAAATTCTCAGATACAGGGGTGGTGCCAAAGGACTGGAGGATTACAGCTGTTACACACTGTTCAAAAATGGGGAGTAGGATAAACTTGGCAGTTGTTGACCAGTCAATTTAATGTCAGTGGTGGGGAAGCTTTTAGAAACAAGAATCTGGGAGAAGGTTAACAGCCACTTGGAAAAGCATGGACTAATAAAGGAGAGCCAGCATGGATTTGTTAAGGGCAAATCGTGTTTGACTAACGGAGAGGGTGAATGAGGTCAGTGCAACTGATGTTGTACACATGGACTTTCAAAAGGCATTTGATTAAGTACTACATATTAGCAAAATTAAAGCCCATGGGATAAAAGGAGCAGTAGTGGCATAGATTCAACAGTGTCTCAGGGATAGAAAGCAAAGAGTTGTGGTGAATGTTTTTTTTTACTTGAGGGCAGTATACAGTGGTGTTCTACAAGTTTCAATACCAGTAGTACCACTGCTGTTTTTCATATATGTTACTGATTTGGATTTAGGGATATAGAGCACAATTTTGAAATTTTCAGATGCCACAAAACTTGGAAGTGAGGAAGATAGTGATAGACTTGAAGAGGATATAGAAAGGCTGATGGACAGGCAAACACATGACAAATGAATTTCATCTTAGAAACATGTGAGTGATGCATTTTGGTAGGAAGAATGAGGAGAGACAATACATGCTAAATGGTACAATTTAAAAGGGGGTGCAAGAAGTCCTGGGGGTATTTGTACACAGATTTTTGAAGGTGAGAGGACAGGTTAACAAAACGGTTAATAAAGCACATGTGATCCTGGACTTTACAAAGAGAGACAGAGAATATAAAAGACAGGAAGTTACGCTAAACCTAAGTAAAACACTAGTTTGGCCTCAGCTGGAGTATTGTGTCCAATTCTTTGCACCAGACTTTAGACAGGCTGTTAAGGTTTTGGAGAGGGCACAGAAGAGATTTACTAGCATGGCTCTACAGATGAGGGATTACAGTTACATGGGTAGACTAGAGAAGCTGTGGTTCTGCTTGAGCAGACATAGGTGTTCAAAATCATAAAGGTTTAAATAGAGTAAATAAAGAGAAATAATTTCCAATGGCTGAAGTGTTGATAACTGGAGGGTGCAGATTAAAGATTGGTAAAAGAATCAGAGGCGACAAGAGGGGAAATAATTTTGCACAATGCATGGTCAGGATCTGCAATGTACTGCTTTCCTGGGGTGGTGGATTCAATAGCAGTCTTCAAAAGGGAATTAGATAAATACATGAAGGGAAGAAATTGCAGGGTTCTGAGGAAAGAGTGAGTGAGTGGGACTAATTGGTTTGCTCTTTGAAAGAGCCAGTGCAGACTTGATAGGTTGAATGGCTTCCTTCATGCTGTACTGATTCAAAGGGTTGGATTTTTGCTGCAGAGGCGGGAAATGAAAGTCAGGACTGTTTCCAGGTCACAAACCCACCCCCTAGGGGAGGAACAGTCATCGGCCCCAAGTTTCACAAGGGCAACCCTAATTGGCATGGAGACAGGTTTAGCGGCCAATTAGTGGCCGCGTAGGCAGGAATGGAGGTGGGACTATTCAAGTGCAGGCCCAATTTAAACAAGTCACAGCAACCATTATGTGTCTGCCATTTCACTCGTGTTACTTCAGAGTGGAAGAGCAGAGAAGATTGGAATTCAAGAATGTTTCAGGGGAACCTGGGGCAGGGCAGCCCCTCAATTCCCTGATATGGGCCTGGAGGTCCTCCGGAAGAGCATAAGGGAGAGGAGGGAGGTCCTCTTTCCGGAGGGTGACAGGAGGAAGTCACCCACCCAGGCTAAGCAGGCATGGTTGGACATAGCTGACACAGTCAGCAGAAGAAGTGCATCCACAGAAGCTGAATCCAGTGTTGGAAGGGGTTCATTGACTTGATGCATTCTGGCAAAGTGAATGTAACCCCAACCCTCAGGACAGGCCTCTGCATTATTCACTCTCTGGCAGACAAACCAGCTGAGGAGCCTCTGGGCACATGCTGCTCATGAACATGTGAGGAGTGTGTGCCCAGGGCACTTAATGACCCCTCAGAAAGGCTCAGAGCCATAGTGCTGTTGAGAACCTGCCAGCACTGAAACATGCAGCTTCTACTGAATTGGAGCAGCTGGCATTGGCCATAGTAGCCAGCAGTGCCTTATCATTTGTCCTTGCAGGAGAAATGGGCTCAAAATGCCCATGAGAGGGCCCAAACTGGTGGAGGGATCCCCTAACTTCATGTGATCACAGCCATGGAGAAGGGAAAGATAGAAATAGCCAGGATCACAGACCACGAGGAAGTTGGACAAGGAGAGATTAGCACTCATGGTGGAAATGGTGATTAGAGAGTGCAATGCGCTCATTATGAAGTAGTCTTGGACTCCACCTGTCTGACAGTATACTGAACACTAAGTTGCTTTAGGATGCCTCAGCACTGCAAAAGCTTCTGCTCTCCAAGGCTACCTCTCATGGTCTCTTCTTGTCTCCCACAGGTGTAGATGTCGAGCCAAGGAGACCATCTCCCTCATTATCACCTGGCCAAAAGGGGCAGCAGAACTCTGAAAAAGCACCGACATAGCTTCGAAGTGCATCATCCACCAGTGCAGATACAATCATCTCGGTGGGTTCTTGCACACATTTATATTGGGTGGCACTGAGTGAGGAACATGGCACTAGTGCGCAGGAGTAGGTGCCAGAGGCAGAGACAGCTGTGGGCAGTTCCACTGAGAGGAGGGAGGACAGACACAGCCCTGCTCAGCTGGGCACAGATGCAGGGCCTTCAGGAGTCACAGGAAGGGAGGCTCTACTTAGACCAGCAGCAGCAGATATGCTCCCACATGTCGGAGTTCCCTAAGGCAGTACAGGGTCATGGGCTGAGAATGGAGGAGTCCATACAGATCATGTGCACCACAATGGCGCAGGTCTTTGAACATATGAGCTCCTCCATTGAGAAAGTGGCCAACCTCGTGGAGATCCATATGCGGCAGCACCTGGAGTGCATGCAGGAACCACGCACTGATGTGCACAGGATGCATGCCACACAATCTAGTATGGACCGGTCATTGGTGCTGATGGCACAGTGATATCTGGAAGGGATGCCAGTTGCACCACAGCCGGTGCTCCCCTCCAGCCACTTGGAGTGCCAGCCACGGACTGAGGCTGTCACTGAAGAGGATGAGGGTGCCACGGCTTATGGGGCGCCATCATCTTCTTCATTCTTCTTGGTCCTTCTGACAGTGGGAGCATCTGTGCAGCAGGGCCCAGTGATGGAGTCTGCCTCTGAAATGATGCAGGTACAGTTGCCTCTGGAGATGCCCCAACAGGCACCTCCATGATGAGGATGACCGCCATGTGCATCTCAGCCACAAGCTGAGAAAAGTGAGCAGGCTGCCTCCATCTCCTCCGATGCCACAAGGGCAGTACAGGATAGATGTGGCCGAGCATGGAGGCCACCGTGTCATGCAGAGCACTGAGTGGGTTACTGGAGGGACTTCTTCCTGTAACTGTGCACTGTTTTCCTTTATGAGCACCATGTAAATAATGACACTTGAAGCCACACGTGTGAGACCCCTTTTATTGATGGTAGGACAAGAAAAGAGGTATGAAGTTGTGAAAGAGAGCAAGGTTTCATCAATGGTGACGGTGAAACCTCTGAGCAGATGTACCTCCTTCATTGGCAATAAGAGTTTACATGTTCCAGGCTGCGTCTTCAATGGAATTGATAGCACAGGCAGCTAAGAGTTACTGCCATACAATGCCATTCATCCTGGGTCAGAGGGGCGAAGTTGAAAGATGACTGAATCAGATGATCCCTGATGTTGATGGCATCCTGTCGAGACCCTTGAGTCATGTGTTTAGACTGGCCACCTCCCTGTGCAGCTGGGGTGCCTTGGAGTTCTTCATCTTGCCCCTCCGCTGCCACCTCCTCCTTCTCCTCTTCTTCCACATCCTCCTCCTCTTCTGATGAGCTGTGCCCTTCCAGGGCCTCACTGTGCTCAAGGTCCGCACCTCTCTGGAGGCCATGCTATGGAGAGCGCAGCAGACCACCACAATGAGCGAGACACTTGCAGGAATATATTGCAGGGCGCCACGCAACCATTCCAGGCAATGGAATTGCATCTTCAGAAGCCTGATATTATGCTCAATGGTTGTCCCAGTGAGCAGATAGCTTTGGTTGTATCACATCCGTGCCTCTGTCTGGAGCTCTAATTGAAGGGTGAGTAGCCATCTCTTCAAGGGATATCACTTGTCCCTTAGGATTCTTCCACAGACTTTGGGGGTTGACGTGAAGCTGCAGCAGCCTAGACTGGTGGAGGATGATGGAGTCATGGCAGCTGCCAGGAAAGTGAGCGCACACATGGAGGAAGCTCTTGTTGTGATCGCAGACCAGCTGAACGTTGAGGGAGTGGAAGCCCTTCCTATTGATGAATCTGACTGGCTGGTCACTGGGTGCTTTAATGGCCATGTGGTTGCAGTGAATGATACCCTGCACCTGAGCAATCTAGCTATGGTGACAAAACCCACTGCCCTCTGTGCCTGCAGGGACCCATCTGTCTGAAATTGAATGTCCTGTCCAGTTCTGGCAAATAGGGCAACAGTGACCTGCAAGATGCAGGGGCGTGCTGTTGTTTGCAAGATGCCACCAAACTCTGCAGCTGATCCTTGGACGGAGCCAGAAGCGAAGAAGTTCCAGGCCACAGTGGCTTTGATGGCTAATGGTGGGGCATGGCGACCAGTGGTGCAAAATATGGCATTTGCCACGACGATGTCTGTGACCATCTGCCTGGAGGGTCGCAGTCTCCTGCGGCACTGATTCTTGGTCATCTCCAGGTTGCTCCATCTTCGGCGGTAGATCCTGCAGTGAGAGTATGGCCTCCATTGCCTTCTTGCCACTTGTCCCTCTCCCCTGCTCTCCTGATGCCTGGGGCTGCACCCTGGCGAAGCATACTGCTCCTCATGCCACTGGGCCCAAAATATGAAAGACATGCCCTAATTGTCAGCTGAAGCCTTCTTTGTGCTCAGGTGGCCCCATCCTAATTGTGTTTGGCAGCCTTGCCCCCTCCTCTTATGCCCCAGTGATGCCAAGAGGGTGACGACCCCCTGCACTGCCCAAATGCTTACCACCCACTCTCCCCACCACCTGCACTGAACCAATGGCACCTTTCTCTCAATAGGCAAGTCCACCTCTGCACTGTTCACTCTTTTATGGGTCCCAGTTAATTGCCTGGGGAGGCCATGACTTGCTCCCCACTGTGTGTGCGCCTCCATTTAGTGCGTGCAGCCATGCGCCCCTGTTCAGAACATGCCCCTGAACGAGCTATCAATGAGCTCTTTAACCATCTTAATTGGTCTTTATAATGGATTGGGTTGGATCCTCCACTCCTGGTGAAAGGTGCTGGGAAACCTGCATGCCAGCTGGCACCAGTATATTTGACAACTGCCTGCCTCTGTTTCCGCTGCTGGCGGAACCTGAAAAATTTCACCCCATGATTCTATACATATAGTGTCTCTGAATATAATTTGGGTTCAGGCCTGGTGAATTAGCCTTAATAATATATTTTTTAAAAATTCAATGTAATCTTTGTTTTTGATGGACTTTAAGTACTAGCAATGCAGCAATATGATCACAGCTGTAAGAGGACCCTGCATTACCTTTCCACTATGAGGCAACCTTGCCAAAGGAACACAGAGATTATCTCCATTCTGGGAGCTATGCCAGCTGTGATTTTCTTTCCTCTGTGGAGGATTTGTCATAGCTCCCTTAAAAGCTGTAGACGATCGCCCTTGATGCCTGTTCTTATCCTTACAATGTGACAGCTCTGCTGTAAATCTCCTTTGTTCTTCATTTTTCCCATGAACTTTATCACACTTATCTAAACAGATGGCATCTCTCTGCTGTGGATGTCTTTGCAATTAGCGCTGCTAAACATTAACTGCGTTTGATCTAGCATATTCTTTCCCTTTCTGAAGGCAGTGTAACTTTAGGAGCCATGCCATTGACATGTTCACAGATTTCTTTCATAAATCTCACCTCAGCATTTTCCACACAGGCATCTGCCTGCCATCTTATTTATTTTCCCCCACACAGGATCTACTCCAGGCCTCTCAGACTTAATGAACTATTTCAAAATAATATAGTTCAAAAGTGCATAAATTACATTGGACCAGATCTTGTTGGAGTGGGGCATCTTGTGACCACCTTGTGAAGGTGTCCACCCTTCAACTCAAAATTTATTTGTGTCTTAATTTGTTGGAAATGCAAGCTTATAATGAGTCCAGTGGGGAATCTGGGACCTCAGAGAATGTAGGGTCAACAGTGTACCACCTTAATCAATGAAATTTAAGGATTGAGAAAGGATGAGATTGACATCAGGTACATAAAGAGAAATAAAAATAGAAAGATTGGATTGAGTAAGCGAAAAAGAGACAGAGGAAAAGTAAGAAAAAATTTAAAAAATAAATTTGACTTTTTGTAATCTCTAACAACTATTTACTATATGCAGGAATGAGACTGCACAGTTTAAATTGTTCCTGTTCTGGGCCCGGGAGGTTGACTGGCATTGCATTAACAATATTACATCATTAAAAAGATACTTATGCTGTTAAGTTCTAGCCCTACCTTTCTGTGGCAAATTTAATGGCCATTTAATATACAAATCCAGTAAGTTCTTAAAGTGAAAGTAAAGACTAAGGGTGAGATGCCAGTTGTGTAAATTCAACTGAAGAGCAGCGTAATTTGACCAGCAAGTTCTGAAGATTTGTAATTCATGACATATCTCTTAACCTCCTGAACTTGCTGGCCAATTTGCACAATAATAATGGCATGCATCATTCACACGCCATAATTTTTCCAGGCAGATTTGGCCCAACATGTATCTTAACGGTAAAGTGAAACTTTGAATGTTACAATTAAAATGGCAGTACAGTAATGTTATACCACCAAATTGTTTCAGAGAATCAGTTTATATTTGTATTATATTTGTGTTTTTGTGTCAGTAGAAATTTGCAGAGGATATTTATAAATCCTGCAAAAACTTTTGATAGAATATCATTGAGCATCTCCAATGATTTTAAAACAGTTTTCTTTCAATAGTAAAAGCTACTTGCCAGCATTAATGGAAATGCAACTTTACCAAATAAGCAATGGCTCCAAATCATCATACTTTTATGCATAAATGTATTTGGTACCAAGTATTATTACTACACTTCAGCTTCAACACTGTGACACTGGGAGCTATGATTTTATCATTTATCTATATTGGAAAATCCAAGACTAAGCATAAAGTCCTTCATTAGTGTGTTGGCTCAAGTTCCCATCTTCCAATTTGGTTTTTATCCTTCTCTCATCCAAGTCCAATCAGACTCTGACAAAATAATCTATCAAGTAGTAGAACCTCCTGATTGACATATCCTTGCATGCCAAAAGTTTGATTATAGA
Organism: Heterodontus francisci; assembly: GCF_036365525.1. Lineage (NCBI taxonomy): Eukaryota > Metazoa > Chordata > Chondrichthyes > Heterodontiformes > Heterodontidae > Heterodontus > Heterodontus francisci. Next base: position 81,484,855 of record NC_090376.1, read on the forward strand.
GCAGTTTCACTCTCTCTAAGGAACATGGCTAAACTCTTGGCTCATTTGCTGCTAGGTAGAGCAGCCAAATCAACATCAGATGTAAGTGGAGGGTACATTATATTCCATGAGCAGGATGTCCTGAAAGTTCAAACTTGCATATGAGCTCTAATAGGTATCATAAATGGAATATAATTTGCATCCCATGGATGCTCATTATGTATGCCATATATACCATACATTGAGACACATGGAATTGGAAATAGTCATGTAGCATGGATAGGAAACTGGTGTGGAGTTAGGAAGCAGAGAGATGGAACAGAAAGAACACTCTTGGATTGGCAGGAGTGACCAGTGATGTGTCCCAGCAAATGATCATAGCTTCTTGAATTTGGGGACAGAGAGACTATATCAAGTGCTTAGATGATACTCAGCTAGGAACAACAGTAAATTATGAAGACAAAAGCAGAAAATAGCAAAATTTACATAGATGAGACAAATATAATGTAAATTTTATATGCAGCAATGAAAGGGGGCATAATGTAAATAGGGAAGCACTGAGTGGAATAGATGAATGAAGGATTTCGGGGTCCGACAACATCAGTCATTTAAAAGTATGTCCCTGTTTTTTTTATTCATTTGTAGGATGTGGGCGTCGCTGGCTAGGCAAGCATTTATTGCCTATCCCTAATTGCCCTTGAGAAGGTGGTGGTGAGCTGCCCTCTTGAACCGCTGCAATTCTTGGGGTGTAGTCACACCCACAGTGATGTCAGGAAAGGAGTTCCAGGATTTTTACCCAGTGCCAGTGATGGAATGGCAATACAGTACCAAGTCAGGATGGTGTGTAGCTTGGAGGGGAGTTTGCAGGTGGTGGTGTTCCCATGCATCTACTGCCCTTGTCCTTCTAGGTGGTAGAGGTTCTGAGTTTGGAAGGTGCTGTCAAAGGACTTGGTGAGTTGCTGCAGTGCATCTTGTAGATGGCACACACTGCTGCAACTGTGTGTCTGTGGTGAAGGGAGTGAATGTTGAGGGTGGCGGATGGGGTGCCAAGCAAGTGAGCTTCTTGAGTGTTGTTGGAGCTGCACCCATCCAGGCAAGTGGAGAGTATTCCATCACACTCCTGATTTGTGCCTTGTAGATGGTTGACAGGCATTTGGGAGACAGGAGGCGAGTTACTCGCTGCAGAATTCCCAGCCTCTGACCTGCTCTTGCAGCTACAGCATTTATATGGCTGGTACAATTCAGTTTCTGGTCAATAGTAATCCGCAGGATGTTGATAGTGGGGGATTCAGCGATGGCATTGCCTTGAATGTCAAAGGTGAAGGTTAGATTCTCTCTTGTTTGAGGTGGTCATTGCTTGGTGATAGGTGGGGTGAATGCTACTTGCCACTTATCAGCCCTGGTTGTTGTCCAGGTATTGCTGCATCTGGACCTGGGCTGCTTCAGTATTTGAGGAGTCGTGAATAGTACTGAACATTGTGCAATCATCAGCAAACATCCTCACTTCTGACCTGATGATGGAGGGAAGCTCATTGATGAAGCAGCTGAAGATACTGGCGTCCAGGAAACTACCCTAAGGAACTCTTACAGTGATGTCCTGGGACTGAGATTATTGACCTCCAACAACCACAACCACCTTCCTTTGTGCTAGGTATGACTCCAACCAGCAGAGTGTTTTCCCCCTGATTCCCATTGACTCCAGTTATGCTAGGGCTCCTTGATGCCATACTCAATCAAATGCTGCCTTGATGTCAAGGGCAGTCACTCTCACCTCACCTCTGCAGTTCAGGTCTTTTGTCCATGCTTGGACCAAGACTGTGATGAGATCAGGAGCTGGGTGGCCCTGGTGGAACACAAACAGAGCATCAGTGAGCAGGTTATTGCTGAATAAGTGCTGTTTGATAGCACTGTCAACAACCCCTTCCATCACTTTGTTGATGATTGAGAGTAGACTGATAGGGTGGTAATTGGCCGGGTTGGATTTGTCCTGCTTTTTGTGCACAGGTCATACCTGGGCAATTTTCCACATTGCTGGGTAGATGCCAGTGCTGTAGCTGTACAGGCACAGCTTGGTTAGGGGTGCTGCTAGTTCTGGAGCACAGGTCTTCAGTGCTATTGCCGGAATTTTGCCAGGGCTCATAGCTTTTGCAGGATCCAGTGCCTTCAGCCGTTCTTGATATCATGTGGAGTGAATGGGATTAGCTGAAGACTGGCATCTGTGATGCTGGGGACATCAGGAGGAGGCCAAGATGGATCATCCATTCGACATGTCTGGCTGAAGATTGTTGCAAATGCTTCAGCCTTGTCTTTTGCACTGTTGTGCTGGGCTCCCCCATCGTTGAGGATGGGGATATTTGTGGAGCCACTTCCTCCTGTCAGTTGTTTAATTTTCCACCACCATTCACGACAGGATGGTAGGTAGGACTGCAGTGCTCAGATCTGATCCATTGGTTGCGGGATCGCTAAGCTCTGTCTATTGCATGCTGCTTCCACTGTTTGGCATGCAAGTGGTCGTGTGTTGTAGCTTCACCAGGTTGACACCTCATTTTGAAGAATGCCTGTTGCTGCTCCTGGCATTCCCTCCTGCACTCTTTTTTGAACGAGGGTTGGCCCCCTGGCTTGATGGTAATGGTAGAGTTGGGGATATGCCAGGCTATAAGGTTACAGATTGTAGTTGAATACAATTCTGCTGCTGCTGATGGCCCTCAGCGCCTCATGGATGCCCAGTTTTGAGCTGCTAGATCTGTTCAAAATCTATCCCATTTAGCATGGTGGTAGTGCCACACAACACGATGGTGGGTACCCTTAATGTGAAGTCTCCACAAGGATTGTGCGGTGGTCACTCCTACCAATACTGTCACTAACAGATGCATCTGCAACAGGTACATTGGTGAGTATGAGGTCAAGTAGGTTTTTCCCTCTTGTTGATTCCCTCACCACCTGCCGCAGACCCAGTCCAGCAGCTATGTCCTGTAGGACTCGGCCAGTTTGGTCAGTAGTGGTGCTACCGAACCAGTCTTGGTGATGGACATTGACGTCCCCCACCCAGAGTACATTCTGTGCCCTTGCTACCCTCAGTGCTTCTTCCAACTGATGTTCAACATGGAGAAGCACTGATTCATCAGCTGAGGGGGGTAGGTGATAGTTGTTAATCAGCAGTAGGTTTCCTTTCCCATGTTTGATCTGATGCCATGAGACTTCATGGGGTCCAGAATCAACGTTGAGGACTCCCCGGTCAGCTCCCACCCGACTGTATACCACTGTGCCACCACCTCTGGTGGGTCTGTCCTGCCATTGGGACAGGAGATACCCAGGGTTGACAATGGTGGTGTCAGGGCCATTGTTTATAAGGTATGATTCTGTGAGTATGACTATGTCAGGCTGTTGCTTGATAAGTCTGTGGGATAGCTCTCCCAATTTGGCACAAGCCCCCACATGTTAGTAAGGAGGACTTTGCAGGGTCGACAGGGCTGTGTTTGCCATTGTTGTTTCTGGTGCTTAGGTTGATGCCGGGTTGTCCGTCAGTTTCATTCCTTTTCTTAGACTTTGTGGCAGTTTGATACAACTGAGTGGCTTGCTAGGCCATTTCAGAGGACATTTAAGAGTCAATCACATTGCTGTGGATCTGGTTTCACATGTAGGCCAGACCAGGAAAGGGTGGCAGATTTCCTTGTGGAAAGGACATTAGTGAACCAAATGTGTTTTTACAACAATTGACAATGGTTTCATGGTCACCACTAGACTAGCTTTTTTTTAAAATTCCAGATTTATTAATTGAATTCAAGTTCCACCGTCTGCCATGGTGGGATTCAAACCCATGTCCCCAGAGCATTAGCCTGGGGCTCTGGGTTACTAATCCAGTGATATTACCACTATGCCAATGCAAAATAAACTATCAAAAAGACCAATGGGATGCTTCACAATGGATTTAAAGTATAAAAATAAGAAAATAATACCTATATTAGACATAGCACTGATCAGATCTCATTTGGAATTTTAGAGGTAATTTTACAGACTTGTGCTCCCCATCACAGACTTTATCCACTAGAAAGGCATACTGAAAAACGAGATGTAACTTTTTCCCCATTCTTTACTGCTTAGTAAATTGCACCATGAGCGTTAATGAGCCTATTGCTGTGGGATGTGTTTTGGGAATGTTTATACTTGAAGGTTGCGGATTCAAGTCCCACTTCAGAGACTTGAGCACAATATCTAAGCTGGCACCCCCAGTTGTACTGAGGGAGTGCTGCATTGTCAGTGGTCCGATCTTTAAGACAAGCTGTTAAGTTTTGGCCCCGTTTGCCCTTTCTGGAGAGTTTTGTCTGGTGTTCTGACCAATATTTATCCCTCAACCAACAACTGAAACAGATTAACTGAAACAGTTCTATTTTTTACTGTACTCCAGGGAAAATGTTGTCACTGAGATCACCCTCAATGCAGCCCAGTCTCTGCCAGTCATGGATGAGCTGGACGTACAGCCAACAAAATCGGAACTCAGAGATGCCATTGATTCTCTAGCCAGCGGAAAAGCCCCTGGGAAGGACGGCATTACCCCTGAAATAATCAAGAGTGCTAAGCCTGCTATACTCTCAGCATTTTACGAACTGCTTTGTCTGTGCTGGGACAAGGGAGCAGTACCACAGGACATGCGCGATGCCAGTATCATCACCCTCTATAAGAACAAAGGTGACCGCGGTGACTGCAACAACTACCGTGGAATCTCCCTGCTCAGCATAGTGGGGAAAGTCTTCGCTCGAGTCACTTTAAACAGGCTCCAGAAGCTGGCCGAGCGTGTCTACCCTGAGGCACAGTGCGGCTTTCGAGCAGACAGATCTACCATTGACATGCTGTTCTCCCTTTGTCAGCTACAGGAGAAATGCCGCGAACAACAGATGCCCCTCTACGTTGCTTTCATTGATCTCACCAAAGCCTTTGACCTCGTCAGCAGACGTGGTCTCTTTAGACCACTAGAAAAGATCGGATATCCACCAAGGCTACTAAGTATCATCACCTCATTCCATGACAATATGAAAGGCACAATTCAACATGGTGGCTCCTCATCAGAGCCCTTTCCTATCCTGAGTGGCGTGAAACAGGGCTGTGTTCTCGCCCCCACACTGTTTGGGATCTTCTTCTCCCTGCTGCTCTCACATGCGTTCAAGTCTTCAGAAGAAGGAATTTTCCTCCACACAAGATCAGGTGGCAGGTTGTTCAACCTTGCCCGTCTAAGAACGAAGACCAAAGTACGGAAAGTCCTCATCAGGGAACTCCGCTTTGCTGATGATGCTGCATTAACATCTCACACTGAAAAGTGTCTGCAGAGACTCATTGACAGGTTTGCGGCTGCCTGCAACGAATTTGGCCTAACCATCAGCCTCAAGAAAACGAACATCATGGGACAGGACATCAGAAATGCTCCATCCATCAATATAGGCGACCACGCTCTGGAAGTGGTTCAAGAGTTCACCTACCTAGGCTCAACTATCACCAGTAACCTGTCTCTCGATGCAGAAATCAACAAGCACATGGGAAAGGTTTCCACTGCTATGTCCAGACTGGCCAAGAGAGTGTGGGAAAATGGCGCACTGACACGGAACACAAAAGTCCAAGTGCATCAAGCCTGTGTCCTCAGTACCTTGCGCTCTACGGCAGCGAGGCCTGGACAATGTATGTCAGCCAAGAGCGACGTCTCAATTCATTTCATCTTCGCTGCCTCCGGAGAATCCTTGGCATCAGGTGGCAGGACCGTATCTCCAACACAGAAGTCCTCGAGGCGGCCAACATCCCCAGCTTATACACCCTACTGAGCCAGCGGCGCTTGAGATGGCTTGGCCATGTGAGCTGCATGGAAGATGGCAGGATCCCCAAAGACACATTGTACAGCGAGCTCGCCACTGGTATCAGACCCACCAGCCGTCCATGTCTCCGCTTTAAAGATGTCTGCAAACACAACATGAAGTCCTGTGACATTGATCACAAGTCGTGGAAGTCAGTTGCCAGTGATTGCCAGAGCGGGCGGGCAGCCATAAAGGCGGGGCTAAAGTGTGGCGAGTCAAAGAGACTTAGCAGTTGGCAGGAAAAAAGACAGAAGCGCAAGGGGAGAGCCAACTGTGTAACAGCCTGACAACCAATTTTATCTGCAGCACCTGTGGAAGAGCCTGTCACTCTAGAATTGGCCTTTATAGCCACTCCAGACGCTGCTCCACAAACCACTGACCACCTCCAGGCGCTTACCCATTGTCTCCCGAGACAAGGAGGCCAAAGAAGAAAAAAAAAGATTTTTGGGACCTCACTGTGCACAAATTGGCTGCCATGTTTCCTACATTACAACAGCGACTACACTTCAAAAATAATACTACATTAGCTGTGAAGTGTTTCGGGATGTCCCGAGGTCGTGAAAAGCTCCATAGAAATGCAAGTCTTTCTCTGTATTTGATTTTTTTTTGATTTAGAGATACAGCACTGAAACAGGCCCTTCAGCCCACCAAGTCTGTGCCGACCATTAACCACCCTTTCTCTGTACTTTGAACTTTCTCCTAAAACAAACTATCAGAGGAAAAGTCATTTCAGAAATTGAAGTATGAATTGATATTGTCTGATTTTCTGTGCTTTACGTATGTTATAAACTGAGATTAAAAACAACCAGATAAAAAAACTGATCCACAGAAACAACCACAATGAAAATATACTGTTCTATCTTATTTGAGAAATTTTTGTTTATAAAAAGTTGAATGATTTTCCCTTCCTTGTTCCAGAATGATCTTGCTGCCTCCTAATTTATGTAAATGAATGGTTTGTGTCTCTGATCTCTCTTGCTGACGCTCATTACTAGTCCTCGATTTGTGTTCCTCTTCCTTCCCAGCCACCCTTTGCTTTTGATAATTACCCTGTTATGTTGCAGCTGACAGCTGAACTTGGTAAGATTCATTAGATTTTCTTTTATAGGGGGTTAAAGGAAAGGGTCACAGGAGCAAGTGCAATCTGTACTTTATGGGTATGCTTTAATTTGACATACTTGGGACAAATTTCAGTGTTGCAAATAAAAGCCTGGTCAGTATTTCGGAGATCTGAATAGCCAATAATATGCTGAAGAGCACTGTGATTCATCTTGTTGTTTTGCTGTTCTTCATAGTTCAGTGTCACCAAGCAATTTAGAAGGGGATGTGTGCACGAAACTGATAATAATGAGATCACAAGTGCAATTAAATCTTTTAAAAAACATTTATTTTGAAAGGAAATTGATGGGAGTGAAATGAAAGGTTGAGGGAGCATTTGTTCTCAGGTAAGTGAGCATTTGTTTCATTAGTGAAAGAAAACTGCCTAATATAAGTAAAGTTGAAGTCAGTGATAAACTTGTGCAGCCACTTTACTTAAAAAAACATTTTCAATTCACAGGTTAGGATCAATTGGTTGATGTTGCACCTCTTTTCATTTGAGAGCATATAAATTTTATGCATGGATAGGCTATGTTCTATTGGTTCCCTTTTTAACAGAAGTACTGTTAGATAAAGGGTTATGAAAATGGCAATGCAGTTACATTCTCATGCACAATTTTCAGACACAAAGGGCTGGATTTTACTAGTCCTCTGGAGCCAAGATGGGAGGCAGGAGGCCTCTTAAAACGATGGCAGAAGGCATTGGGAGGGTAGCCTGACAGCTTTCGCCACCATGGAATATTTTGAATGGTGGGTTGGCAGCGACGCAGCTACCTGCTGACGACAGGTGGGTGGCCAATTAAACCAATTAACGGCCACTTCCTGCCCCTGCCAGCATTTAACTGATGTTGGGACAGTTGTGTGGGGAGACATCTAGGTACACCAGGTGGCCTCCTAGAGGGTTCCTGAGGAGGTGGGGGGCTTCCTTAATGCCTACTCAATGGCTCACAGAGGGGCCCCCAGCAGCAATGGCTGCCCCTGTGGCACTGATGCCACTGCTTGAGGGTTCATCCCTCTGATTGCTGGGGCTGCTTGCCTAAAACTTACCTGGTCTTTGAGAGCACCTCAACATGGAGGCACCCTCTTCTTCCTGCAGCCTTGGCTGTGGCGCTGCTGAGGCTGCCATACTGCCAGCCCTCTGGTTGGACTTTCAGAGACGGGTCCCATCCTCAATTGGATGGCAGTTCTAGCAGCAGCCTCTTAATTGGCTGTTGTGAGTAATACCCTGCCCATTGTCCCGCCATCCAGCTACGCTGGCTTGGAACCTGCTTTTGGTTCCAGTGGAGGGACAACCTGGGACTTGGAAAGACTCTGACCAAAGAGTCAATTAGAAACATTCAGCTGATAGGTGCTGTTCTGCTGATAAATATTTTAACTGTGCTTTGCATGCATTACATAAAGGAAAAAAAGCTTCCATTTCTGAAATGTCTTATCAAGCAAATAACGCTGTGTATGATGAATTATTTGGAGAAGAACTGGCAGACAATTTTCAAAAGCACTTTATTTTCATTAATATTTTTGTAATGTTTTGTATTTTTTTTAAATGGAGAGGTTGTAGGTTTGTATGTGCACACATACGCATGTGTGTGACAGAGAAAAAAAATGACGTTCTGGTTTCTGTCTCAAACTTCCTGTGGTGAATTGTTTCTGACGTGCTGTAACAGTTATGTAGGCAACACAGCAGCAATGCTCCAAAAACAATAATGAAATAACTCTCCTGTTAAACTGTTAATTAGTATATTATGGACAAGTGGTGAGTGGCTTCCACTTTTCACCTCCCAGTTGTCCGCAGATAGTGTTTTGTTAAAAATGTTGTGTTAGTCCCTGAATGTTCTTGGGGTCAAATAAACAGACAAACAACAGATTTTTTCATAGATTTAAAAAGGAAGATTAAATTTTTATTTAAACAGAAAAACCCAAATTGTTCGCAATCTTCACCCAATCACACATTTATACACACATGCATACATAAAAATAGATAGATAGAGAGAAAAAGGTTAGGATGCAATTAACGTCCAAAGTGATGTAAGAGTTTGTGGTTCATGGAAACCTGTTGAATCTTCTTGGGAGCCAAGTCTTTTCAAAGGTGCAGGCCTGAATGTTTGCAGTTGTGAACGTGCTGGGGTGTTGTAGATTTCTGGTGGTTAAAACTTCAGTCCGGAGGCGATGGTCACCTTTTTCGTTTTCTGCTACACCAAGTTGAAGTATAGTAGCAGCAGCAAGGCTTCTTCTTTGGCTGGACTGATCTCACAGCCTTTGACTTAACTGACTTTCTGTGGTCTTTGCATGATCTCCCCTCTCTCTCTCTAGAGAGCTACCTTTTAAGGTAAAAATCCATCACATTTGAGTATCTGCCAAGTGACACTGGCCAGTTCCGACGAAAAGTCACATACCTGAAATGTTAACTTTGCTTCTCTCTCCACAGATGCTGCCAGACCTGCTTAGTATTTCCAGCACTTTTTGTTTAGTTTATTGACAGTACAGGAGGGGTCACATGGCCTCTACTCCATTTCGACTGTGGTACAAATATGCTCATTTTCTTGTGGTTCAGTTTAACAGTTGATTTTTTTATTTCATAATTTCTCCAGTTCATTATTTCATCAAGGCTCTTTCTGAGCATGACAGGTGCGAGACTCAGTTGTGAAAGAAACATTGGCCAGCATACTTGGATGACGTGCTGCTTTTCTTCAAATAATGCCACGAGATCTTTTACATCGGCATGAAGCGACAAACCTGTTTTCATGTCTTATCCAAAGAGAATTATCTATGATGAACAAGACTCTCCTTGCACTGCAGTTGAGCACAAGCTTGATGCTTGGGGTGGTACTAGATCTTATCAACTTTTGACCCAGAAACAAGTATCATACCAACTTATGTAAAAGTGCTGGTAATATTTCGTAGCAGGCTAACAATACTGTGCTAAAGTTTTATGAAATTAATATGCCACTCAGTTTCAAAATGTTGACTGCTTTGGAATTTTAATGTCCACAGGGTAATTAGACACAGAGTCACTTTGCTTGGACATCAAAATGAATATTCTAAGATGTTTCAAATGATGAGGAGTTCCATCTAATTTTCTCGTTATTTCAGAATGTGCTCACATTTTATTCTTTATTAACCATAGTTAATCTAATAATATATACCAATGTTACAGTAAAACAATGGCCTATCCCCATGAAGGTTCATTTCCCAGTTGGTATAGAGTAAATATTTTATAGCAATATCTGTACCACTGGTAATTATTATGATGAATCAGTCAGTAGTTTATTCGGTACACACCCTGCAGTTTGACATTATTTGATGATAACAAAAAGCTGATGATCTCGCCAAAGATGATTTGGTACTAGAGATTACATGAATTGCTGTCCCATGGTGTTATACAAAGACATGCAAGCCACGTGTAGTCTTCAGGTTTTTTTATTGGTTCATGGGATGTGGGCATTGCTGGCTAGGCCAGCATTTATTGCCCATTCCTAATTGTCCTTCAGAATGTGATGGTGAACAGCCTTCTTGAACCACCGCAACCCATGTGGGGTAGGTACATTAACAGTGCTGTTAGGAAGGGAGTTCCAGGATTTTGACCCAGCGACATTGAAGGAATGGTAATATAGTTCCAAGTCAGGATGGTGTGTGGCTTGGAGGGGAACTGCAGGTGGTGGTGTTCCCATGCATTTGCTGCCCTTGTCCTTCTAGGTGGTACAGGTCGTGGGTTTGGAAGATGCAGTCTAAGGATTCTTGGTGCATTGCTGCAGTGCATCTTGTAGATGGTACATACTGCTGCCACTGTGCATCGGTGGTGGAAGGAGTGAATATTTGTGGATGGGGTGCCAATCAAGCAGGTTGCTTTGTCCTAGTTGGTGTTGAACTTCTTGAGTGTTGTTGGAGCTGCACCCATCCAGGCAAATGGAGAGTATTCCATCACACTCCTGACTTGTGCCTTGTAGATGGTGGACAGGCTTTGGGGAGTCGGGTAAAGTGAAGTTAGAAGGCGGGATCAGAGAATGCAGACGTCATTTATTCCTTATTTTTAAAGTCATATATTCTGTTCTTATTTTTATTTGTCCTTTATAAATTCTTGTGTCCTGACTTATATTTGAAAGTGTATGTAAACTTGTCAAGCTATAATTATGCCCTCCTGCACAATTTAACTGATGTTTTTTCTTTAAAGATTGAACTATTAATATGAGGAAAGACTTCCATTATTTCTTACTGTCTTTCTCTGAACCACTCTCTCACTCACCTTTTTACACCTTCTGAAGTTCCTAGAACACAAAACAGAAGGTACAAATACGCAATCAGAGCGTGATCTTTTTTGTTCTTCTCACATGACTGCAAAAATGCATACTCAGCCTCCCTTTTTAAAAATAATACCCAATGTACGTTTTTTAAATAAAGCATTTGAAAGATGTTTTCCAGATTTTCATTCAATTATGTTACATAAAAGTACATGGAGAATACAGCACAGAAACAGGCCATTCAGCCCAACTAGTCTCCACATTCCATTTATCTCATCTTAGCCTTTCAGCATCTTTCGATTCCCTTTTCTGTCATGTACACATCTAGTTTCCTTTTGAAAACATCTGTTTACCTCAACCACTTCCTGGTAGGGAATTTCACATGCTAACCACACTCTGAGTAAATAAATGTCTCCTTATTTCACTATTGAATTTATTAGTAACTATTTTGTATTTATAGCTGCTAGTTTTGGGTTCTTCCACAAGTGTAACATTCTCTCCACATCTACCCATTCGTATTTTTGAACACCTCTATCAAGTCAACTTTTAGTCTTTTCTAAAGAAAAAACCGTCAACCAATCTTTCCCGATAGCTGTAATCTCTCAGTTCTGCTGCCATCCTCCATTTTGTAAATCCTTTTAGCGCTTTCTTCAATGCTTCTTTTTATAGTAAGGAGACTAGAACTGTGTGCAGTGCTCTAAGTGCGGCCTGACTAGGGTCTTATACAATTTAAAATAACTTCACTAATTTTTAATTCTATATTCCTAAAAATGAATCCCACTGGTTTGTTAGCATTTTTAATTACTTTGCGGATCTGAGATGCTGCTTTTAATGATCTGTTCACCTGTCTCCCTAGATCCCTTTGCTCTTTTTTCTCAGTCAGTTTCTTACTTTTGAGGGTGTAAAGTGATGTTTCTATTTTTCCTGTTGATGTACATCACCACACATTTATTTATGCTAAAGTTCATTTGCCACTAAACTGCCCAGTCTGCACATTTTCAAATGTCTTGTATTATGTTACATTCTTCCTAAATTAGCTATAGCCCCCATTTTGATATCATCTGCAAATTTTGATATTGAATTACTTGCTCCTAAGTTCAAATCAATAATGTAAATTATGAATAACAGTGGTCCTAGCACTGATTTTTGTGAAACACTGCTTTCTATCATCCTCCAATCTGAGTTTTGGATGACCTCCAGTTAAAGAGGATAGAATGTGGGAGGCCAGCCAGAAGTGCATTGAAATAGACATTTCTATAGATAACAAATGCATGGATGAGGGTTTTGGCAGCAGATGAGCTGAGACTATGGTAGAGTTTTGCAATGCTACAGAGGTGGAAAAAGGGAGTCTTAGTGATAGAGCAGATATATGGTTGGAAGGTCATCTCATGGTCAAACATGACAGTAAGGTTGTGGACAATCTAGACCAGCCTCAGACAGTTGCCAGGGAGAGAAATGGATTTAGCAGCTAGGGAACAGAGTTTGTGGCTTCGACTAAAGACAACAGCTTCAGTCTTCCCAATATTTAATTAGAGGAAATTTGTGCTCCACTAGTACTGGCTGCTGGGAATGCAGTCTGATATTTTAGCAGTAGTGGAGGAGCTGAGAGGGGTGGTGGTGAGGTAGAGCTGCATGTCGTGAGTATACACGTGAAAACTAATGCTGTGTTTTTGAATGATGTCCGCCCGATGCGGTGGAGACCCTCCCCCACTGCTGATAAGATCCCAGCAGCGGCAGAAAGAGGCCCTAAAATAGCCCTTACAGGCCATTTAAGGGCCTCAATTGACCTCTGGGTGGGGATGGCCGTCAATGGCCTATCCGGCCCCCAGGAAGATCGCTGCACGACGGGGAAGCAATGGGCACTCCACACCCCCCCCAACCCGTTGCAATTCTCCAAGCCCCCCCACCCTGCCTCCGACACCGCTTCAAGGGGGAGCCCATAAAATCCTGGCCTTTGTTACCTTTACAAAGAATTTTACCACTATCAGGTTAGTTAAACATGACTTAGTCTTTTAAAATCCATGCTGACTATTTTTTGCTATATTTTCCGTACCTAGATGTTCTGCTATCACTTATTTTCATATAGGTTGCAGTATCTTTCTCATCAGTGACATTAAACCAACTGATCTATAGTTCTCAGGTTTTGCTCTATCTCATGTTTTGTATATTGGAACAACATTAACTGTCTGCTAGTTATCTGGCACTATCCACTATTGTATGAAACTTTGTTCATAAATTTTCCTTTAGTATGTGTACCTTCCTGACCAAGGGATTTATCCACTTTTAGTTTTACTAGTTTCCCAATTATTTTCTCCCTTTCTATCCCAACTGTATTGATATTCTTTTGAAGCTCATCTTCGAGTGATGTCTCTACTTTGTTATCTTCTTTACTAAAAACTGAAGCGAAAATAGTTGTTCAATACTTCTGCCATTTCTCTCTCATTACCCGTGAATTTAGCTTCCTCATCCTTTAGAGGCCCTATCCCTATTTTAATTTTCCTTTTGTTATTTATGTGTCTATAGACCACTATTATTTTGTTTATATTCCTTGTTAATTTGATTTTGTATTTTCTATTTGCCTTCCTGGTGTTTTTTAACTTTTCTCCCAAGTTCTTTGTATTCCCTTTTGTCCACCTCTCCTTTATTATCTATTTAATTCTTACAGGTCTTTTTCTTTAAATGCAATTTTCCCTTAAGTTCTTTATTCATCCATGATTCCCCATAATTAGCTCGATTGCTTTCTGGCTTTCAGTGGAATACATTTCTCGTGAACTCTATTGATTACCCTTTTAAAGATTTCCCACTGTTTTTCTGTCACTCTGTTTTGCAAGAGTTTTTCACAGTTTACCTTCTTTCATTTCACCCTCACTTCCTCACCATTTGCTCTTTTCCAATCTATTAACTTTGTCTTTGTCCTACTTATGTCACTCTTGATCCCAATCTTGAACCACACTATGTTGTAATCATTACAATTGTGATGTTCTTCTACTCTGTTCTAGTTCATTACCAATACAAGATCCAGCAGTGTTTCTTTTTTTGTTGGGTTTTTTACATATTGAGTGAGAAAGGAGTCCTGAGTACACACTGTAAAAACTCAGTTCCCTTTTCTCCTTTTGCTACTTTTTCCTGCTAGTTTATTTGGGTGTAGTTACAATCTCCCTTGATTATTAATCTATGTCTGCTACTCACCTTGTAGATTTTCCTGCATACTTCTTCTTCCTATTCCCCTCCACTATTTGGTGGTCTATAGTATACCCCTATTAGGATGATGGATCCCTTCTTATCTTTCACCTTAATCCAGATGGATTCTGTATCTATCTTACTGCTAGTTACATCCCTTTTTTCTACTGCCATTATGTTATCTTTAACTAATACAGATACTACACCTCCCCTCCTTGCCTTTCATTTCTAAATGTGTTACATTCTGCAATATTTACTTGCCAATCTGTTCCCTTCGTGGCCACATTTTGGTCGTCCCTGCTATATCCAGATCCTTTCTACAAATTATTGCCTCCAGTTCATCCATTTTGTTTTGAATACAATGCCCATTGTTGTATCAACAGTTTCAATTGTTACATTTATTATTCCTCTCTCCTTTCTTTTAATAGATATTTTATTTTTATTTTCTACCCTTTGAATTGATCTCTGTCTATTCATGTTATCCTAATTTCTTCCTTTAATTTGTCCTTTATTCTCTTTTCTAGCTGATCCCTCCTCACCATGTTATTAGCTTAAAGTCCTATTTACAGCAATGGTTATCCTTTCACCATGACCTTGGTTCCACATACAGCCTGTCCCAACAACTCCTTCCTGTCTCAGTACTGGTGCCAGTGTCCTGTGAAATAGAAGACCTCCTTCCCACATCACTCATTAAGCCATGTGTTGACTTTCTTACTCTGTTGCCCCTAAACATGTTTGTACATGGCAAGCGTAATAATCCCAAGATTATTACCTGTGAGGTCCTGCTTTTTAATTTTGGTCCTAACTTCTGATGCTCCCTTAGCAGGACCTCTTCCCTAATCTTTCCTATGCATTGATTATGGCATGCACCTGGATCCACACTGGGTCCTCCCTCTCTCTTTGCAAGTTCGTTCCAAGTTGTTTTGACTTGTCCCTTCCCCTGCAACACACCCTTCAGGACTCTCGATCCTGAATACTATGTATCCCTTGTCATGCTAGGTCCCCACCTGCCAAGAAAGAGGCACATTAATTTTGTCATGAACATTGATTTTAAACTGTTACTGGAATGAAGAAAGGACTTGTTAAACAGATCAGCCTTGGTTGGAAAATACATTTGCATATTAACAGACAGTGTTTGGAAGGACAAAGCAGCCATTTCCCTGACACATTCAACCCACAATAGACTTTTGATCACCAGAAGTTGAAGGTGGGGGAGCTCGCATTCTAGGTTGACTGCTAAGATGGCCGAATACACAAACGGACATGGTCAAACCAGCTAGTCACATGACTAACCTGTTGGGCAGCCTGAGTTTTTTGAATTTGTACCAAAAGTTTGGGCAGAAGCAGAATGCTCCTGGACTGAGAAATCTCTCCTGGCTGGCATGCCACAGCCTCTCCTAATTGGCTGCTCCCATCGCTTTTTCACGGAACTCCAAATTCACGGAAGACAGATGTGACAGATGACATCACAGGAAAGCTGTGACCTGATTGGCTGGTAGGGAATCTGTACTGAATTTGAAAAAAAACCCCAAGAAAGAAAAGTCTCCTACAGTGAACAAGGTTTAATACGAACATCAACGCAAGCTCGACGAACAGCATCTCATTTACCGATTAGGCACACTACAGCCTGCCGGACTGAACATTGAGTTCAATAATTTCAGAGCATGACAGCCCCCCATTTTACTTTCATTTTTAGTCATTTTTTCTTCCTTTTTTTTTTACATTCTTTTTTACATTTTTTTCAATTTTTTTTTTGCATTTATTTCATTTCATCTTAGTCTGTTCAGTTTACTTACCCACTGTTTTTTTCAGGTTTGCACTTGCTGCTGTTCAATATTCAGTATATTAACACCTCATTTGTACTAATGCTTTGTCTTTCAATACACCATTAACATATTGTTTGCCTTTGCTCCGTGACCTTTTGATCAGCTATGTGGCCTGGTCCAATCTAGACCTCCTTTGTTATCTCTTGCCCCACCCCCACCTCACTTGCTTATAACCTGTGACTTTTCTAATATTTGTCAGTTCCGAAGAAGGGTCACTGACCCGAAACGTTAACTCTGCTTCTCTTTTCACAGATGCTGCCAGATCTGCTGAGTGGTTCCAGCATTTCTCGTTTTTATTTCAGATTTCCAGCATCCACAGTATTTTGCTTTTATTTTAAGGTTTAATACGAATACTGGGCCCCAATGAAAAGCAAGATCTATCTACAGTAAAGGACACTTCAGTGAGCTCGAAGACCCGTAACACTAGAAACCTCCTCAGATATTGCCTAAAATTTTTCCACTTTATTTCTTCTGTTTTCTTTCTGTCTCTATCTGCATATATGTATCGCGTGTGCATACTAGCATGGGTGCGTCATGCATCCGTAGGTATTAACTGAATTAGAGTTTAAGTTTAATAAATTTCAACTTTTCTTCTTTAAACCTATGAAAGCCTGTTTGTGCTGGTTTCTTTGCCTTATAATTGGTGAACAAGGATTCACCAAGGGGGAGCTAAAAATACAGTATGTTTAAAATTAAACCCTGTTACAGTAAGACCAGGTGAAGGCTAAGAGAGACCCCTAGACACCTTTCTCACCTGGTCGTAACACCCCCTAATTATAGAAGCCCATATAATTACAATCTTTCTACTCTGCAACTCCTTCCCTTGGACAGCCTCCTGTTCCATGGTGTCCTTCCCACAGCCTTTCTCCTTTATTCTCACTTTGTACCTGTTGGACAGGAGAAGTGTCTGCTGGACCTCTTTCACTATCTCTCCTTAAATAGCTGACTGGGTACAGTATTTCCTTCCTGTACCTGTGTTTTCCTCTGGTGTGTGTCTGTACTCTGAAGTAAATCAGCCAGTAATTCCTGCTCCTCCTCCATTATGTGCTAGGGGTCTCTACCTTGAACTCCAGCTCAATAACTCTGAGCCGGAGTATCTCAAATGTGGCAGTCTGTGACAGTCTCATTGCCCACAAACTCTCTTCCTAAAATATCAACTCACTGCCTGGACTTCCATGCTTTATTTTATTTATTTTGTTATCTGTAGTTTTTTTTCTTGAACTGATTGGTCACCTGAGGGCTAGATTTATTGAGCAGGTGGATGTAGTATAATAGTTTGAAAGGGTTAATGTCTGGGACAGTGTGATTAAAACCTCCCACTATGATGATGTAAGAGATCACATGTAAAAGAGACTCGAGAAGAAGAGGAAGCATCATGACCGTCAGAGCAGTTGGACATGTTTAAGCAAAGTATATATAGTTCCTTAAATGTAACAAACAGTTATGGTTCAACCTTACTGCAGACTTGGAAATCCCTGCGAGCCAGACTAAACCAAATATACAACAGTGGATTTAGCTTGAAGTTCAATAATTAGGAATTAGTCACTGTGATTAAGTACTTAACTATTTATCAATTATAATCTTTAAATGTAGTTAGAATATTAATCACTAGGATCATTTTCCTTTGATTTACACTTATTGCAAGTAATTTTCTGACGAAAAAAATGTCATCAGAATTTTTCAGGAAACATTTTGATCAAGTGTGGGGAAAATATGATGTAAAGATTGACATTGGGAAGCAAGGTGTTGTGGACAGCAAGTCATTTACATTCAGTTAAAAATGGGTCACAACCTTTTACTTCAAAATGCATTGTGAAAGCTTGGCCCTGAATTCGCTGGGCAAGTAACAGCAAATTTAATGCGCTCACTTATTAATGCATGAAAAAACAGCAATTTGTGGTGAGGAAGAGATACAACTTAAGTTACAAAGTGCCACAAATTGCTAGATGCTTTATATTGCTCTGCCATTAGCCTTGCAAAAATGGCAGTTTGCCCTTGACCTCCTCATGAGTTTCAAGTAGCTGCTGGATTTGCGCCGTAAATATGAATTAAACCAGTTGCAGAAAATTAGGGTTGTTATTTCAGAGCATAATTGACCTGTTAATGGGGTGATTAATAGTCCTGACATGCTACTCAACCTTGGAGGTGCAGAAAGGGAACAATTGAAACTGCAGAGTCTCATTCCTATAGGTAGTAAATTGTTTCTGGAGGTTTTGTTAAATTTTAAATGATTTCTTACTTTTCCTTCCTGTCATTCATTCCGCTGAAAGTGAGGGTGGATGCTGCCTGTCCCAAACCTCCTCCATCCAGACATCACCCAAAAAGGCAGATCAAGCATTCCAGAACTTGATCCTGGTGTAAGTGAGGCCCAGAATTGTTTAAAAGGCAGATTTCCATTGGAGAATAGGTTGCAGAGTAATTAATGCAGCAAATTTAAAATTGTACTTTACAAAATCTTATGGGAAGTTCAGTCAGCATAGTCACACCTTTTATGCTGAGGCAATGTGTTACAGTGAAATTGCTCCCCCTTCTGCTCTGAGGTAGTGCTCTAGTAATATTGAAATGGATGAGCTTCTTCCACTTACATTATGAAAATACCATTGACTGTGTAAGTTGGGACAGGTTGAGTGCATCCATGCTGGCAGAAGAAAATGAGCACCTCACCAGATCCTTTCCCATAAAACCAGAAGAGGAATTTTGGATAAATGCAAAATACTGCAGATGCTGGAAATTTGAAATCAAAACAGAAAGTGCTGGAGATACTCAGCAGGTCTGGCAACATCTGATGGAAGTTCACAGACCTGAAACGCTAGCTCTGTTTCTCCACAGATGCTGCCAGACCTGCTGAGCAATTTTGGATTTAGTTATTTGGAGTCATAATATTTCCTTTAAGGTTTTCAGGATATATCCTTCTGGAAAATAAAATGTATTGGCTAACTCTTTCAATAATCATTATTCAGGCTGATTCCTTGCAATGCAAAAACTTCATCGAATCATACAGCACTGAAGAAGGCCATTCGGCCCTTCATGTCTGTGACAGCTCTTCTAGTATCATCTGGTATAGTTTGAGTGGGATAATGTTACTCTGTGCTCCAGTATCCATCTTCACCTTCAGATTTGTCTTTGTGGGCTTATTTATCACACTTTTCCTGATCTGAATGGTTGTGTGAATTTATTTTCTGTGGGAACTGTCACATCCAGACATTTCATGCAGTTGATGGTTCCTACGTCTACTGTGTTCTCAAATTCATTGCCATCTTACAGGGTATGGCTGTTTTGGTTTCTTTTCCTACTCATTCACCCTGTTGTTCTATCTTTGGTGACTTGTCTACCACCTTCTTCATTTGTTCTGCACATCTTTTCCCAGTGATTGTCCTTTCTGCAAGCTCTGCAGATTGATCCATATGCGGGACATTTCCTTCCTTCTGTCTGTGAATTTGTGTGCTTATCCACAGCTCCTGGACGTCTTTCTCTGGCGTGCATACTTTCATTGCTCCTTGACTGCATCAACCCTGCTGCCTTTCTCTTGGCTTAACTGAAGGCTACGCGTTTGGGTACAGTACCTTCATTTGTCTGCTTGTGGCTTCATCTACTCTGGCAGTATCTACAACCTGCAATATTGTGAGCTTACCCTTTCTAATTAGAGCTTTTTGTACCTCAGGGTGTGCAGAAATCCAAATTAGCTGATCTATCAGCCTTTCATCTGTGCCCTTAAATTTACATTTTCTGGCTACATTTTCCAATCCTGTAACAAAATTGTCAATAGGCTCACCTAATTCCTGTCTGAGGCCTAGAAATTCGTATCAATAGATCTGATGATTTGATTTTGGCTGGAGATGTCTGGGTTTCTGCTGTTCTCTTCACTCAGCTCCCAGCTATTAAATAAATTTAATCCTTTATCTCACAGAAGGATATAGCTGATCCTTTCTTCTTTGCTCATGCCTTTTAGAAAACTACCAAATATCAATCTATGCTTTTGTTTAGACTTTTTCAAATGCCTTTAC
This sequence comes from Heterodontus francisci, assembly GCF_036365525.1. Lineage (NCBI taxonomy): Eukaryota > Metazoa > Chordata > Chondrichthyes > Heterodontiformes > Heterodontidae > Heterodontus > Heterodontus francisci. The sequence goes on from NC_090376.1 coordinate 81,505,014, forward strand.
AACATCATCAACTTCCCAATTCATTATGGGCTGTTGCCGTGCATTCATTGCTGTGGCGGTGACCATTTTCTTTTTGCACGATTCGCGCAGTTTTTTTCCTTCTCTCTCTGGCATTAATTTGGGTCAATTATTTTCAATCTAAGTCAGCATGAAATCTGTTTAAAATATTTTAGGCTTCCTCACAGACACCTGCTGCCACCATATTATTAGAAATAATCACACTTTAGACTTAGAAATGTTGGAGTTCTTTGTGTATTTCATACAGCTCTCCATGCTGCTTAGTGAAACTGGTTTTAGACCAGGGCAGTGTTAGCATCACATGACTCCAGTGCAGTAGTGAATGTGACACACTGGAACACACTTACACATAACAATTAGTTCCTAGCTCTTTATGTATAATAAAGGAATATATAACACCACAAATGCCGTAACCTGCAGGGCTACGGACCAAATGCTGGAAGATGGGATTCGACTTGGTTTATTTATTGGCCGGCACAGACACGATAGGCGAAGTGGCCTCTTTCTGTGCTGTTATCTTTCTATGATTCTATAACACATGCTTCTTTCCTTCACTATGAATTGAATCCTTAAATCTGTCTCCCTGCTTTCTCCATCCTCACCTCCAATAACCCATGAACTTTGTCACTAAATTAGAGGGTACTTATTCACAATTTCCTATAACTGCATAATGGACATAGCACAGAAAATGGAGCTCTACCCAACAAAATCAATTAATACATGGGACAAAATGGTATCCAGGGTATATAAAGACACATGCAAATAGAGGGCCTCAGGCCTGTTTGAGGCCCACTTTCTGATATTAGTTAATGACTGACTGTTGCATGCGCCGTGCATGCTGCATTCAGTATTCTCAGGTTCTTGGCAGCTAAACCACCACCCCTTAAAGAAGCCACTGGAGGCTGCCTTCTGGAAGATATAGTTTTATATTTTTACTTACCTTATCATTGTTAGCCAGCCAATCTCTTTTCTTGCATGGACCAGTGAGCTGCGACTGGCAACCCACAGTTTGCCACAAGAAAACAGATGAGACCCGTGGACCAATTCTGCATGGTCCAGCCACTGGTCTCATTCGACATGTGCACTGCACCAAGATTGTGCCCCAATTCAGGCATGATCAAATTTCTAGGCCGTGATGCTCTAAATTGTCATTTGCAATAGTGTAATAGTGTCATATTGGTGACATTGAAGACTTTCAAATATAGAGAACATGAACAGCTAATGAATGCTCTCCTTTCAACTCTAATCTTTTCACTTGCACATGTGCTGGATACTGCTTCATGCCACATCAAGAGATAGTAATTGTGCAAAGGCGGGCTCATATCATCAGGACAACTTGATCAAGACAGGAATTTCTTTTAGTTGCAATTATTCTTCCTACTATGGTCTTAGAACCTTCACTGGTTTGTATATCAAACACCAGGTTCAAACTGACGAGCAACAATAAAACAGTGGAGGGAATCTGGGTAATGGATAGAAATACAGGAAATCCTTATACTTCTCTATTGTTCAAAATGTTGTACATCTGTGTTTTCTACGCATTTGTTTATAACACACTTAGTAAAATTTTAACCAGAAAAATTGACAAATAGTACTTTAATACTGATGTTGAAATTAGAACATGGCTTTAACCATCCAAAGTCAGAACTCCCACAAGTATCAAGGTTTCTGTTTTGAATGGCACAACCAGGAAAAAAAGCATAAAAGGCAGGAACTCATGGGGTAGATTTTTAACTTGCTGCATGGGCATAAAACTGGCGTATGGATTGATTGTTCATTATCAATTAATCGATGGAAATGAGAATTAGGCGTTTTTTATAATGCGCGGCTGATCTGCCATGACAGTTGTATACTTGATTGGCAAGTTGAAAATCCACCCTGCTGTGTCTTATTCTGTTTGTTTAATATGATAGCTAGCTCTTGCACTTCATTTTCCCATGCTTTCTGACTATTGAGTTCTGCCTCGCAACTTGGCCACTGTCTGTGTCTTTTTCCAATTAATTCAGGCAGTATTTCTTTTCTCCCTCATCTAGTGCGCTAGATTTAGTGAATGCTTTAGATGTCAGGGTTATCATAGCCCTTTATAACATTCCTGAAATTGCGTTGTAAACATTAATGGCTTTGGCAAGACACTCTGGATTAATTCACAGTCCAAGTTTAACCTTCCTCACTCCCGAGGAGGTGTGGAGAGCATGAGATCAATAACATACCGTATTCTTTTGCAGATATGTTCAGCAACAAGAAAACAAAAATTAATGCTGGTGTGCTGTACCTTTGGTAATTTCTGGCAAAACGTTCTTCCAGCTTGATCATTTGTTAAATATTTGTATTTAAAATCTCAAAAAAAGCTTTTCAAAATTGCCAATATATTTATCAAATACATGAAGGAAATTGCATGGCCCCTTTCTCTGCAGTGCAATACTCTGTTTCAGAAATACACTAACACTGGACCACCAACAAAGCAGGGAGCTTCATAATATAGTTAAAATGGTCAGAATAAAAATTAAAACACATCTCACCTTTTGCAAACTGCATCGTCGCAAGTGACAAAAAATGAACTACTTAACTAACAGGAGCAAAAAGTATGACTGATAAAATAAATTACAAATAAATAAAAACAACTTTATTGCTTAGGTAACCCAAATTAAAGTGGATACATTCTCGCCTCTGAATCAGTGGTCATCAGTCCAAGCTCCACTGTAGGACTTGAGCGCATAATCTAGGCTGACATCTCAGTGCAGTACCGTGAGACAGCTGTATTACCAGAGGTGCCATCATTCGGATGAGATGTTAAACTGAAACCCCGTTAGCACATTGAGGTGGACATAAAAGATCCCATGGTACTAGTTGAAGAAGAGTAGGGAGATGTCCGAGCTAACTTTTAGATGTCAAGGAGCACCACGAAAAGCAGATTAACTTGGCATTCATCTTATTTCTTGTTTGTGGGACCATCCTGTCTGCAAATTTGCTGCCACATTTGGCTACAACACTTTAAAAGTAGTCGCGATATAAATACAAGTTTTCAAATACCAGCAAATTATTAATAACTTTAAGCTTCAGGAGTCACTGCCTACAAGAGGATAAAATTAGACTATCATCTTTATCATCTTGTGACCTTTTAAACTAATTTTGTCTTTTTGTACTCTTTTCCAAATAACGCTGTTGCTGGTGGCAACCTCTTTTGATGTCCCTATTGAATATCAATTACCACTGAAAAACATTTGTCTATCATGAAGAAACTCTTTTAGGTCAGTCTAGTTGTCAAAATGTTCTTCAAATGTCATGCACTAATTTCTCATTTAAAAAAAAATAAGGGGCAGATTTTTCTCTATGGTGCATGGAAACAAAGCATCACATGGGTGGAATGCATAAATAAAAATTGGCCATGGAGAATGGCACACCATCTGCTCTGACCCTTGTTGATTTTCTGGCCTTAAGTCAAATAATAATCTTGCCAGGGTCTCCAGCCTCTGCCGGGTTATCAGCCAGGAGCAAGGGCAGAGTTTTGATTGCTACAACATATCTTTGCCACTGGGAAATAGAAGAAAAGCAATCCTCTTTTTAAAAAATGGTGCTCAGTCTCTGTAATTGATCATTCTATAATAATTGCTTAGAGTTTTGGCCATTTCAATTTTAACCATCCTCTCCACCAGCATTGCTGGCCAGGGACAAGCAGATGTTGATTGTGTTCGGCATTGTTATGGTGCAAGTGATGGAAAATATGTTGGATGACGTATTTCTAGGACTTGTTTAGCATCTGAACTCAAGCAGAAAATCTAGATGCGGTCTCACCATCAGGTCTATGACTGAAGTGAACTTTCATTTTGTTTTCTGTCCATTTTGGAAAATTCAAGAGCACTTGGGTTGGAAGAGTTACTGAGCCAGACTCTGGGGAAAAAGCTGAAGTTTCTCCGTATGAAGTTAATACTAAAACAGCCTTGGGTTATTAACTGTGTCTGCTTTAAAGTTAATTTCTTCACACTCTCATCCTCTGTAAATTCTTCAAGCCATACACTCCCAAATTTGATCAGCTCTCCTTGTTTAAACAAAGATATTCAAAAAATCAACCAAAAAGAACAAAAGGATAGAAAGATACCAAGGCAAGATTGTCTCTCTAAGGTCAGTGCACGGGAGGGGCAGAGACCAGCTGGCATAGGTCTCATACACCCCGTCTTTGTGGACCCTCGTGCTGTACAGCAGTGGCTCAGAGAATGAGGGCCAGGATCTGGCTGCGCCCACCCATGAAGCTCCAATAGGAGAGCAGGAGCAGCTGGCCATGCCAAGAGAGCCTATCGGTGTCAGAGAGTGTACCAGATATGCCTCAACTACCTGCAAATATCCAAGCAGCAGTGTTCGCAAAGACTACAGGGTGGATGTCACCAACTTATGTGCCATGCTGCAAGACGAGCTGCAATCCATGGGCTTCAGTGGGCACCCAATGCCTGTGGCATTGAAGATCACCGTGGCTCTCAACTTCTATGCATTTGGCTTTTTTCAGGGATCCACTGGGGACATGTGTAGGGTATACCAGGCAGCAGCCCATTGCTGCATCAAGGAGGTGACTAACGCCATGTTCAAGAGGGCTGGTGACTATGTGCGACAACGGACCGACCATGACAGTCAGGCGGAGTGGGCCATCAGCTTCGGGGACATCGCTGGATTCCCCCGGGTGCAAGGTGCAATAGATTGTACATATGTGGCCCTCAAGGCTCCAATGAACCAACCAGTGGCCTTCATCAACAAGAAGGGCATCCATTCCATCAATATACAACTGGTTTGTGACCAAAGAAGCACATGCTGCAGGTGCGTGCCCGCTTCCCAGGAAGCAGCCATGAAGCCTACATACTTCGACAGTCCCAGGTGCCACAGCCTTTTCAGGTCCCCTGCTCACCCTCAGGGATGGATTCTTGGGGACAAGGGCTACCCATTGAAGACGTGGCTACTCACGCCTGTGAGGAACCCTCGCAATGCAGTGGAGGAGAAGTACAACATCAGTCACGGATCCATCCGAGCAATCATTGAGCAGGCCATGGGGCTGCTGAATATGAGATTTGGGTGCCTTTGATCGATCCAGCGGAGCTCTGTAGTATGCCCCAGCGAGGGTCTTGCGTATTGTAGTGGTCTGCTGTGCTTTGCACAATCTAGCACTGCAGAGTGGGGGAGGCCTCATCCATTGAGGAGGATGTGGAGGAGGCCAATGAGCAGGCACCACTAGATCTTGATTCCCTTGCACTGGAGGCCAGGGCCGTTGAGAGTCGTGCAAGGGAGATATGGGACAATCTCATGCATACCCACTTCCTGCCACCATGATGGCCTCTCAAAGTGAACTCCATAAAGATTCACTTCACTATATTCCACCTGTCGCCTCGTTCTTGTTGCATTCCAGTGCCTCGTATCCGGGTTCACCATGTGCTGTGACGAATCTGAGACAAACACGGCCAGTACCTACACTGGCAGCCCATTGAAGGAGCAAGGGTGAAGACTGCATTTGACAAGGCAGCAATAAAAGCATGAGTCATTTGCAGCACTGATTTTGACCTCCATTAATTCACACAATTAGAGCAGCAAATGACAAGGCCACAATTAACACATCCATGAAAGTGCAGCTAGGTGCTTTTCTTTATACACTTTCATGTGCTTTTACGTGGTGCAACCCCCTGCACTGGCAGCTGAGGTAGAGGAAGGCTGCTTATCGAACTGTCTCTTGGCCTGGGATGACTTTGGTGGGCGTCCTCTGGATGCCTGAGGCCTGGAGAACCTTGTCTGGCTGAGAGGGTCCAGCACAGGACCAGAAGCCTCCTCAGTTGTCGCAGCTAGTGGAGCTGGGATCACTGACAAAAGGGCTGAGGAGCCACTGTCTACACTTGGAGTGCCCTGAGGGGAGCCCCCAAATGTGGAGAGAAGACTCTCCTCTTTCCTTTCAAGGCTCACTTGAACCTCCCTGCTCACCAGAGATGGATGAGGACCTGGCAGAGACTCCAGGCACCTTGTCCTTCTCTTGCCTTGCCACTGCTGTGTTGAGGTCATGGCCAAGGTGATGGTGTGCAGATCTCAATGCGTCTGTGGGATATGGCTCTCCATGAGGATCACCAACCTCTCGATGGAGGAAGCCATGTGCTCACACACCTGAGACATGGCAGCACTCATATGGCATGGATGAATTCATCCAACGTCTGCTCGTGGCTGCACATTGCTACTGAACCACCACAAATGTTCGCTTACCTCTACCTGCAACTCCAACATGCCCTGTGCTGCCGACACCAGAGGCTCGTCATCAGCCTGGGGATCAGCATGGGTCTAGACACCCACAGTCCTCCAACTGTCAGTGGCCTAGGCTATCACAGCCTCCATCAGCTGCTCGGGTTCATGTGTTGTGCTCTCACCAGCTTGTGACACTGAATCTAAGCCCGAGCGCATGCCCACTAACATCAGTGTATCTATGCTGGTGGAGGGCAATGATGTGCCAGTGCATCCTCTGACTGCTCCTCCTCCTCCTCCTCAGAGGTTGATGGCAGGCCCCCTGTACCAGCAGCTGCGCTTGCCTCCGAAGTGCCATGACCTGCATGAGAGAATATAAACATTTGTGGGCTACGTTGTTCAGATTTCCTCATGCCAGCCATGCATGATGTGGATTTCAAGAAGTGTGGTGGAGGACTCATGAAAACAATGTCTGCTCACTCTCTCTCCTGTGCAGACACTCCAGTCTCATTGTCCACCATTGTTGCCCCCCCCGGACACTCCCAGCTCCACAGCCTCCTCCTCTGCTGGCATCAGAGCACGCACATCAGGGTTCCCACCTCCAGTCCTCGATGTCTCTCCGGTGATATGGGACTGTTTCTCTTGCAAGCGGAAAGAGCGAAACAGTTAGACCTCACACAAAGAACACCAGAACATTATTGGTAGTGGCAGCCTCTCATCCCCTGATGGGGTTTCCTACATGGCTCCTCCTCACATCTGCTCTCAGGGGATGTAGTGGGGATGAGCTGTGAAAGAAGGTGGCCTGTCCCTGAAATGCAGCCAGGCTTCTTTCAGGATGTGGTGGTAGCTCACCCCCTTGTCCCTTTGTGGTCACTCCCTCCCCATGTAGCACTCCCTCCCCCAAGGATTTTTTTAAATTTTCACATCCCATCCAACCCCAAACCCACCTGTATTTGGGGATTATAATTCCCCTCAATGAGACAGAATGGCACCAGTCCAAGTTGTAGTAGGTCTTGCAGAGGGGTTGCTTTTTTTTTAGAGCATAGGGAACATCCTCAATTTTCTAGGGTCAGTCCAATATTTATGGCTGCTCTTTGTGGGATTCCCACCTTCAGTTGGGAGCTTGCTTTGTAAGGGATTTAGCAGAATAGCTGCACTAGGCCTTAGACCAGTCATAGTCCAGCATGGCTATAAACCTCCTGTATTGGCCTAACAAAATCTTCTCAAAATGCTTTCAAAAATCTGACCTTGGCCAATGTGATGGATTGCACTTGCAATTTAAAAGAAAAACCCCTTCCACCCAGAAATCAACTGCCTGGAACCCAGCGTTGCTATAGCAATGGGAAAGATGTCTCCTCTTTCAATCATCTTTTGAATACAACCACCCACATGGGGTAGAAGCAATTTACGTCCACTGTTATTTCTGGTGGAAGTTCTGGGAAGCGATAGGTCAATGGAGTTATGCTGGGAAGCCAACATAATTCCAGGAAAAAATCCCACTGAGTATTTCCAGCATTTTCATTTTTATTTCAGATTTTTAGCAACTGCAATGTTTTGCTTTTGCTAAAATCTTTGATTCCTGTCATAGAGAGGGCACTACAAATTATAGGTGTAAATGCATTGAAGTGCATGGGACAGGGTGAGGTTGAAGGCTGTACAATTCTTAGCATTTCCTTTGTTATCTTCTTACTCGATCACTGACTCCTTCACAAAAAGGCAGATGCTACAGCACAGCAACATGGTACACAATGTATCGTTGTGCCATGTAAGCTGTTTCTCAAAGGGTGTTTTACTGACAGCATTGTGAAATACGTTCTTTGATCCTCTAAGTCTTTTTTAATTCTTTCATGGGATGTGAGCATTGCTGGCAAGGCCAGCATTTATTGTCCATCTCTAATTGCCCTTGAGAAGGTGGTGGTGAGCTGCCTTCTTGAACCACTGCAGTCCATCTGGTGTGAGTACACCCACAGCACTATTAGGGAGCGAGTTCTTGGATTTTGATCCAGTGACAGTGAAGGAACGGCAATATATTTCCAAGTCAGGATGGTGTCATTTGAAGGGGAACTTGCAGGTGGTGGTGTTCCCATGTGTCTGCTGTCCTTGTCCTTCCAGGTGGAAGAGGTTGTGTGTTTGGAAGGCGCTGTCGAAGGAGGCTTGGCAAATTGTGCAGTGTATCTTGTAGATGGTACACACTGCTGCTACTGTGCATCGGTGGTGGAGGGGGTGAATGTTTGTAGATGGGGTGCCAATCAAGTGGGCTGCTTTATCCTGGATGGTGTTGAGCTTCTTGAGTGTTGTTGGAGTTGCACCCATCCAGGCAAGTGGAGAGTATTCCATCACACTCCTGACTTGTGCCTTGTAGATGGTGGACAGGCTTTGGGGAGTCAGGAGGTGAATTACTCGCCTCAGGATTCCTAGCCTCTGACCTGCTCTTGTAGCCACGCTATTTATATGACTACTCCAGTTCAGTTTCTGGTCAATGGTAGCCCCCAGGATGTTGATATTGGGGGATTCAGCGATGGTAATGCCATTGAATGTCAAGGAGAGATGGTTAGATTCTCTCTTGTTGGAGATGGTCATTGCCTGACACTTGTGTGGCACGAATGTTAATTGCCACTTATCAGCCCAAGCCTGGATATTGTCCAAGTCTTGCTGCATTTCTACACGGACTGCTTCAGTATCTGAGGAGTCACGAATGGTGCTGAACATTGTGCAATTATCAGCGAACATCCCCACTTCTGACCTTATGATTGAAGGAAGGTCATTGATGAAGCAGCTGAAGATTGTTGGGCCTACAACACTACCCTGAGGAACTCCTGCAGTGATGTCCGGGAGCTCAGATGATTGACCTCCAACAACCACAACCAGCTTCCTTTGCGCTAGGTATGACTCCAGCCAGCGGAGGGTTTTCCCCCTAATTCCCATTGACCTCAGTTTTGCTAGGGCTCCTTGATGCCATACTCGGTCAAATGCTTCCTTGATGTCAAGGGCAGTCACTCTCACCTCACCTCTTGAGTTCAGCTCTTTTGTCCATGTTTGAACCAAGGCTGTAATGAGGTCAGGAGCTGAATGGCCCTGGCGGAACCCAAACTGAGCATCACTGAGCAGGTTATTGCTAAGCAAGTGCCGCTTGATGGCACTGTTGATGACACCTTCCATCACTTTAGTGATGATTGAGAGTAGACTGATGAGGCGGTAATTGGCCGGGTTGGACTTGACCAGCTTTTTGTGTACAGGACATACCTGGGCAATTTTCCACATTGCCAGGTAGATGCCAGTGTTGCAGCTGGACTGGAACAGCTTGGCTAGGGGCGTGGCAAGTTCTGGAGCACAGGTCTTCAGTACTATTGCCGGAATATTGTCAGGGCCCATAGCTTTTGCAGTATCCAGTGCCTTCAGCCGTTTCTTGATATCAGGCGGAGTGAATCGAATTGGCTTCAGTCTGGCATCTGCGATGCTGGGTACTTCAGGAGGAGGCCGAGATGGATCATCAACTTGGCACTTCTGGCTGAAGATTGTTGCAAATGCTTCAGCCTTATCTTTCGCACTGATGTGCTGGGCTCCCCCATCATTGAGGATGGGGATATTTGTGGAGCCACCTCCTCCAGTTAGTTGTTTAATTGTCCACCACCATTCACGACTGGATGTGGCAGGACTGCAGAGCTTAGATCTGATCCGTTGGCTATGGGATCACTTAGCTCTGTCTGTTGCATGCTGCTTACGCAGTTTGGCACGCAGATAGCCCTGTGTTGTAGCTTCACCAGGTCGACATCTCATTTTGAGGTATGCCTGGTGCTGCTCCTGGCATGCCCTCCTGCATTGAACCAGGGTTGGTCTCCTGGCTTGATGGTAATGGTAGAGTGGGGGATATCCCGGGCCATGAGGTTACAGATTGTGGTTGAGTACAATTCTGCTGCTGCTGATAGCCCACAGCGCCTCATGGATGTCCAGTTTTGCATTGCTAGATCTGTTTGAAATCTATCCCATTTAGCATGGTGATAGTGCCACACAACACGATGGACAGTATCCTCAATGTGAAGGCGGGACTTCGTCTCCACAAGGTCTGTGCGGTGGTCACTCCTACCAATACAGTCATGGACAGAAGCATCTGCGGCAGGCAGATTGGTGAGGACGAGGTCAAGTATGTTTTTCCCTCGTGTTGGTTCCCCCACCACCTGCCGCAGACCCAGTCTGGCAGCTATGTCCTTTAGGACTTGGCCAGCTCGGTCAGTAGTGGTGCTACCGAGCCACTCTTGGAGATGGACATTGACGTCCCCCACCCAGAGTACATTTTGTGCCCTTGCCACCCTCAGTGCTTCCTCCAAGTGGTGTTCAACATGGAGGTGTACTGAGTCATCAACTGAGGGAGGGTGAATGTTCAAGCGTGTGGATGGGGTGCTGATCAAGCGGACTTCTTTGTCCTGGATGGTGTTGAGCTTCCTGAGTGTTGTTGGAGCTGCACCCATGCAGGCAAGGGGAGAGTTCTCCATCTCCCTCCTGACTAGTGCCTTGTGGACAGACATTGCAGAGTCAGGAGATGGGTTACCCACCACAGAATTTCCAGTCTCTGACCTGCTCTTATAGCCACAGTATTTATGTGGCTGCTCCAGTTAAGTTTCTGGTCAATGGTAATCTCCAAGATGCTGATAGTGAGGGATACAGCGATACCAATGCCGTTGAATGTCAAGGGGAGATGGTTAGATTCTCTCTTATTGGAGATCATCATTGCCTGGCACTTGTGTGGTGTGAATGTTACTTGTCACTTATCAGCCCAAGCCTGAATATTGTCCAGGTCTTGCTGCATATGGATAAGGACTGCTTCGGTATCTGAGGAGTTGTGAATGCTGCTGAACATTGTGCAATCATCAGCAAATATCCCCACTTCTGACCTTATGATAGAGGGAAGGTCATTGATGAAGCAGCTGCAGATGGTTGGGCCTAAGCCACTACCCTGAGGAACTCCTGCAGTGATGTCCTGGGGTTGAGATGATTACCCTCCAACAACCACAACCATCTTCCTTTGTGCTAGGTATGACTCCAACCAGTGGAGAGATTTCCCCTTGATTCCTATTGACTTCAGTTTGGCTAGGGCCCCTTGAGCCACACTCAGTCAAATGCTGCCTTGCTCTCCAGGGCAATCCTCTCACCTTACTTTTTGAGTTCAGCTCTTTTGTCCATGTTTGGACCAAGGCTGTAATGAGGTCAGGAGCCGTGTGACCCTGGCAGAACCCAAACTGAGCATAGGTGAGCAAGTTAATGCTGTTTAAGTGGCGCTTGATAGCACTGTTGACTGATGATCAAGAGTAGACTGATGGGGCACTAATTGGCCAGATTGGATTAGTCCTGCTTTTTGTGGATAGGACATGCCTGGGTAATTTTCCACATTTTCAGGTAGATGCCAATGTTGTACCTGTACTGGAACAGCTTGGCTAGGGGTGCATCTAGTTCTGCAGAACATGTCTTCAATACTACAGCCGGGATGTTGTCAAGGCCCATAGCCTTTATAGCATCCAGTGCCTTCAGCCATTTCTTGATATCATGTGGAGTGAATGGGATTGGCTGAAGACTGGCATCTGTGATGCTGGGGACCTCAGGAGGAGCCAAAGTGGATCATTCACTCGGCAGTTCTGGCTGAAGATGGTTACGAACGCTTCAGCCTTTTCTTTTGCACTGATGTGCTGAGCTCCCCCATAATTGAGGATGAGGATATTTGTGGAGCCTCCTCTTCCTGTTAGTTGTTTAACTGTCCACCATCATTCACGACTGGATGTGACAGGACTGCAGAGCTTTGATTTGATCCATTGGTTGTGGGATTGCTTAGCTCTGTCTATTGCTTGCTGCTTCCGCTGTTTGGCATGCAAGTAGTCCTGTGTTGTAGCTTCACCAAGTTGACGCCTCATTTTTAGGTATGCCTGGTGCTGCTCCTGGCCTGTTCTCCTGCACTCTTCATTGAACCAGAGTTGGTCTCCTGGCTTGATGGTAATAGAGTGAGGGATATGCTGGGCAATGAGGTTAAAGATTTTATTTGAGTACAATTCTGCTGCTGCTGATGGTCCACAGTGCCTCATGAATGCCCAGTTTTGAGCTGCCAGATCTGTTCTGAATCTATCCCATTTCGCACGGTGGTAGAGCCACACAACACAATGGACGGTATCCTCATTGTGAATACAGGACTTCATTTTCACAAGGATTGTGCGGTGATCGATCCTGCCAATACTGTCATGGACAGATGTATCTGCAACAGGAAGATTGGTAAGGGCAAGGTCTAGAAAGTTTTTCCCTGTTGTTGGTTCCGACACAACCTGCTGCAGGCACAGTCTGGCAGATGCATCCTTCAGGACAGGCTAGCTTGGTCGGTAGAGCTGCTACCAAGCCGCTCTTGGTGATGGACACTGGAGTCCCCCATCCAGAGTACATTCTGTACCCTTGCCACCCTCAGTGCCTCTTAGTGGTATTCAACACAGAGAAGCACTGATTCATCAGCTGAGGGAGGCTGGTAGTGGGTAATCAGCAGGAGGTTTCCTTGCCCATGTTTGACCTGATGTCATGAGACTTCATGGAGTCTGGAGTCAATGTTGAGGCCTCCCAGGGCAACTCCCTCTTGACTGTATACCACTGTGCCGTCACTGCTGGTGGGTCTGTCCTGCCGGTGGTACACGACATACCCAGGGGTGGTGATGGCGGTGTCTGGGACATTGCCTGTAAGGTATGATTCTGTGAGTATGACTATGTCAGGCTGTTGCTTGACCAGTCTGTGGGACAGCTCTCCCAACTTTGGCACAAGCCCCCAGATGTTAGTAAGGAGGACTTTACAGGGTTGACAGGGCTGGGTCTGTAGTTGTCATTTCCAATGCCTAGGTCGATGCCGGGTGTTCTGTCCAATTCTATTCCTTTTCAACTTCTGTGTAGTGATTTTGTACAACTGAATGGCTTGCTAGGCCATTTCAGAGGGCACTTAAGAGCCAACCAAATTGCTGTGTGTCCAGGGTCACATGCAGGCCAGACCAGGTAAAGACGGCAGATTCCTTCCCTAAAGGACATTAGTGAACCAGATGGGTTTTTACAACAATCGATGCTAGTTTCATGGCACCATTACTGAGACTAGCTTTCAATTCCAGATTTTGCCAAAGAAGAGGAGGCGGAGCCCAATTTTCAGCATAAATTGAGCACGTAACACCCTAGAGTCAATATTAACCACTCCCCAACACCCCCATCCTCAAACATTGGGCAGGAGTGGGTCATGAGGGGGGGAGGGAGTTAAAAGTTTAAAATTGTGAAACATGATCCCAACCCATTGTGAATATACCAGTTGCAACTTTTACATCAGCAAGTTGTGAGATATAGGAGTGTCCCATCTTGGAAAGGTAGCACACTTCTTTATAATACTTCAATCAGGTTCTCATGGTGCAGTTGGGAGCCTGACTTAAATTTAACAGCTACTGGCTTGGTTTCTCAGGACTTGGAACCGGGGCAGTGAAATGGAGGAGAGAGCAGCTGGTTAATGCCTTTTAGTGCACTCCTTGTGGACCAGGCAGAGCAGGGATGCTTCCTCCATCTCCTCAAGAAAACCGTTGTCCTCCTTCCTGCCAATTGCAGTCTCTCCTCGATGCCATGATTCAACCTCAATCTCCGGCCTGCACCATTTGGCTGACACTGCCATTTCTAAAATCCCGATTTTCCTGTCCCTCCCTTGCCAGCCTCTGATCTCTTCCACCTCCAAGCCAAGTCCCAGTCTTCCCCACCTCCTGATTGCCAAGCTCTGACACCCTCTCCCCACCATGCCCTGGTTTCTCTCATTTGTTGTGTTCCCTTTTAAATGTTGTTTACCTGTAATATCTCCAAGTTCTGAGAAAGGACCAATGGCTTGAAATGTTGAGTGTTGCTTTTCCATAGATGTGGCCTGACCTCCTGAATGTTTTGCGCCTCTTCTGATTTATATCCAGCAATTGAAGTGTGAATTTGTCTTTGGGAGCACCCAAACTCTGCAGACTGCCTGACACGCTATAAATGGCTGTGAAAAAATCTGATGCTGAGTCATCAAACTGCATTTGTGTGTAGGCCCCATGAGCCCAGGAGTTCAGCCAATGCACTGAACTCCTCCAATTCCACTTTCACTTGCTGTCCTCAATTACATGCAGTGATGCACCAATACATCCTCTTGCAACTCACTAACTGATCCCTTTCCAGAGAAGGTGCTCCTACACAGGTGCTTGGCACTAGAAGGTGACTGACACAAGGGCTCTGATATTTATGGAGAGGGGTACAGGGGAGAGCGGTAGTAGGTTGAACCCAGAAATCTCACAGATATGAGGGCCCATCAAATTTAATGCCAAGACCTCATTATCATTTTCTTTTTCTGTTTCCCACCCAGCAACTGGCCTGATTGAAATCCTGACCAGTACCAGACAGGAAAGCCAGTGGCAGGAGGCCATGGCCATTGTGGGAAGAGAGAGAGAGAACACAACAAGGGAGAAGGGGAAAGGACAGCAAGCATAGACACCCAAGAAAATACATACAGTGACCTCTGGAAATAAGTAGCACAGCTGTGTCTCTCTCAATAGGAGATGAAGAGACTGGGAACTCGCAGCTGGCTGGTTACAGAATTACAAATATGTCAGACACACATGCTGACTTTATTTCATCAATAATTGAGCTATGAAAAGATTGAGTATGGTGATTAACAAGATCGTGACTTTGCCACGACCAAATCATATCCCTTTCTTTTGTCTTCCAGGGCTTTCATACATACAGTAAGTGTCACTGATGTCCCGTCATAGGCTGTACATCCACGCATCCGTGCAAATACTCTCACTCCGGTGGGTCCACTTAAATAGTTGGATTTTCACCTGGTGATACACAGGTGAGCATGAGCATACACTGGTGCAGGGACAGCTGTGGAGAGTTAGTGTCAGAGGATGTATCCCTGTCCATGCTTTGCTCAGCTAGACACAGATGCTGAGCTCCAGGGGCAATATTCCCTGTACAATGTTGTTGTTCTGCACGGCCTTTTTTTCACAATGCGCGATATTTAACCTGGAACAAGGCTTACTAAGTACCTTCCGGGCTGCTGTGCGGCTGCACACACAAGCAGCTTAGTGGGAACAATGCTTGGGGTCTATCGTTGAGATGCAGAATTCTAGAGGTGCATCAACAATTTAGCTAAGTACTGACAAGGGTACCATGCACACGGTAGCAGGGAGGATGGAGGAGTCTAACTCAATCACTAGGGAAGTAGTGGAGCAGGGATTTACGAGAATGTCTTCCATGGAGAGAGTGGCCATCTCTATGGACCTTCACATGAGTCTATGCAGGCCACGTCCATGGCCATGCAGACTTTTAGGTCAACATGTCTGTTGCTCTTCAGCAGGATGGCAGTTACCTTACCCGTGGCCTTACAATATGTCACTGATCTTCACAAACTGGTCTGCAGCAGATTGGTTATGAGTGCCTAAACCCTAAGATCTGGAATTCCCTTCCTAAACCTCTCCACTCTCTACTTCTCTCTCCTCCTTTTAAAGCAATCATTAAAATCTACCAAGCTTTTAGTCATCCGTCCTAAGATCATCTTATGTGGCTCAGTGTCAAATTTTGTTTGATGATGCTCCTGTGAAGCATGTTTTAATTTAGTAACGGTCCTATAAACCTAAGTTATTGTTGTTGAGTGATGTGGCACTGGCCCAGGAGACGGATGATGGTGGAAGGGAATTCGGAACTCCATTCAAAGTGCTTTCACTTCTCACCCATTGCACCTGCGCCACCCCCCCCAACACTCCCCCACCCTCAGTCAATACCTCACATGCAGCCTCTTCACCCAATGGCCGAGTCTGTCCCTGCACAGGGACAAGTGGAGCTGTCTTTGGTGGGTCACTCAAGCTCCAAAACCCAGAGATCATAGGCTAAAAGCATCTCAGCATTCAGGGCTGGGATCCAAGCAGCCTGCCTCTACTTTGCTGAAGTCACACAGAATGCACCATATAGAAGCAGTAGGAATACCCACTCTGGCCTTTCACTGTGTTAGATCTGTCCCGTGGGTCATGATCACTCACATTACCACCCTCCAGTCCTTGATCTTCAATATTCTGTTCCTCAGGACTTTTATCACAGAGCACATGAGCACTTGAGGCACAAGGTGCCTCGCTTACTTCTATCAGGTGTTCAGAGTCGTGATTTTGTAATTAATTCTGATTAATCATAAGGAATGAACCTGAACAGTTTGATTGCTATGTTTAATAAATACTGTCTCAACATCACAACCTTTTACCTTACCAAAGCCTTTCCATTTTCTATGACCCTCTCTTTCATAATACACCAAATCTCCTGAATTAAATTCTGTCTTGGATTGTCTTATGTGTCAGATCTCTCCGAATTTTTCTCCGACACCTCAGCCTTGATGAAAGCCCATCTCCCTGCAATGCAAAGCATTCAAATGTTCAGGAATAATGGAACTAATTGTCATACATTCTAGAGCAAGAGGATTATTGCACAGCATAGAAGGCAATTTGGGATTTCACCCATAGACTAATAGATAGGGAGTACATCCTCCAGCCATCTGGCATGAATTGTTTGCATGAACCGCCCATGTCAGGGCAGTTGTCAACTTGCAGTCTGGTTGATCAGCTAGAAGTTTATGCAGCATTTCATCGATCACTGTATGATTCCTTTGAGAGTCCTTTAAAGGACTCTCAGCTGCAGTATTCATGGCCATGTGTTCATGTTTTTACACATGGGTCTGAACTCATAATTGGCAAATTCCCCTCCATTATCTGTCAGAAACATCACTGTTGCCCCAAGACTGGCTCCTATCCATTTCTCCATGATTTTTTAGATAACAACCCTTTCGTCCTTACTGTGTATTATTGTAGAAAGAATAAATCTGGTCACCTGGTCTACAAAATATAGGATGAAAATATTCCTGTCTTTCTCCCATACCTTTAGATCCATGGAAACTATCTTGTTAAAACCACGTGCCAATGGAAAGCTTACAACAGGACATGGTGGCATCTTCCAATACTTTTTACATATTTCACAATTTTCACTAATCTCTTCTATTAACCTGTTACACTCATCACCAATTGCAGCTGCATCTTTAAGCAGGATTTTTAATCTTTGACAAGTAGGATGAGCAAATTACCTATGTAACTTTAAGACAATTTACTTTTTTTGACTTTTTTAAGATGGAGATGAGAAGGAATTTCTTCTCCCAGAGGGTCATGAATCTTTGCAATTCTGTCCCTCAGAGAGCTGTGGAGGTGGAGTCATTGAATATATTCAAGACTGAGATAGACAGATTCTTGAACTACAGGGGACTCGAGGGTTATGGGGAACAGGCAGGAAAGTGAAGTTGGAGACAAGATCAGATCAGCCACCATCTTATTGAATGGCAGAGCAGGTTCGACAGGCTGTCAACTTTGTTTTTCTCTCCACAGATTTTGCCTGACTTAGTGGACCATTTACAATTTCTAGCTGATCTCCTGTGGTGTTGTTTCAAATGAATCATTACATAAGGAATAGAGTATCATCACATATCATACAGTATTATGCAACAGAAGAAAAACATCACCTAAGAATATGTTTTGCAGAATTTAGCAAGAAATAAAATAATAAACAAACACAAAAATAATACAATTGCAGAAAACCCTTGCTGATCCTACAGACAAAATTAAAGTCCCTCCACCCTCTGGTTGAACAAAAAAAATTATTCTTTGAAAAGATTTGTCCAGTGACATTAAAATGATGCTAAAGAGTTGCTTGGAAAATAAACTGTGAAGTAATGCTTTTGTTAAAGGAAGAAAAATATGACAACAAAATCATGAGAAGAGGGAGCCCAACAAATAATCCCATCCTCAATGATGGCGGAGCCAGCACATCAGTGCAAAAGTCAAGGCTGAAGCATTTGCAACCATCTTCAGCCGGAAGTATTGAGTGGATGATCCACCTTGGCCTCCTCCTTAAGTCCTCATCATTACAGATGCCAGTCTTCAGCCAATTCAATTCCTATTCCTACCTGTTTCTTATGTTATGTTCTCTCTGATTCTTATCACCTGATGCAATTAATACTTGTCTAACCCTCTGATGAGGAACATTAGGTTTTGTTAAGGGGATACTACAATGTCCTGATTGGGTAAACTGTAGATCCAATGACTTTCCAAAAATAATTGCCTTATCATGCTTCATGTTAATTTTAATTTATGCCTTTTTCATAGAAGGTTTACTCAACAGGATAGGTAGCACTTGTGACTACATCAGTACTTGTGAAATGGCTTACTCCAGTTATTTTAGATGGTATTACAACTCTCTTTAGTGATCTCAATTTGTTGTTATCACCAAACCTGAAGCATATAGTACTTGATATTCCATAGCATTACATTGATCTTCACTACTTAGTGAATCAAGATTACATTTTAACCAGTCTGTTCTACATACTGTTGAAGTGCAAGCACTATCTAGTACTACACAGTTAAAGGAGTCTGTGACCAACACATTCATCACACAACTAAAACTCTTGCTGTCTAGTATAATTTGTTTGGATTCATTATTTACTTCATTCAATTCCTCAGAGTTCTCTGCATCATGTGTTATTTTGAGGAATTTGCCTCTTCACTTTGGGCAGTTCATTGCATAATGATAGTTCGAGTCACACCTGAAGCATGTATTAACTGTTCCTTGGACATTCCTGGGATTCATTTGACTATTATTGCTGTTCCAATTCTGTCTTCTACTGTAGCAGCCAGATGTGCTAAAGGTGCTTTCATCCTCATTCTTCCTGTCTTTAACCATTCCATTATAATGATGCCAGCATCCAGTATCTGGATCATTCCAAAATTTGGCAATCATAGAGTCCTATATCCTTTGTGTCACTAAGGAATGTTAGGGCGGCACAGTGGCGCAGTGGTTAGCACCGCAGCCTCACAGCTCCAGCGACCCGGGTTCAATTCTGGGTACTGCCTGTGTGGAGTTTGCAAGTTCTCCCTGTGTCTGCGTGGGTTTTCTCCGGGTGCTCCGGTTTCCTCCCACAAGCCAAAAGACTTGCAGGTTGGTAGGTAAATTGGCCATTATAAATTGTCCCTAGTATAGGTAGGTGGTAGGGAAATATAGGGTCAGGTGGGGATGTGGTAGGAATATGGGATTAGTGTAGGATTAGTATAAATGGGTGGTTGATGGTCGGCACAGACTCGGTGGGCCGAAGGGCCTGTTTCAGTGCTGTATCTCTAAACTAAACTAAACTAAATGTTCCATTTGTTCCATGAAGTCTGAAGGAAACGACTGTTTCCCCAGGAATTTTTTCAAGTCAGCAGATATCTGATTCATCGGGGTCTCCTTCTCTGAGAACCAAACACCAGTTAGAACCAATTACCCATCCATATGAAACACCTTAGCACAATTTAAACACCAGTACTGATGCAGGGATCCCCAAGTTGAATTTTGTCAATCTTTTATACAATATGTTAAAGTCCATAATATATTCCTCCATGGAATGGCCATCTGTTTCCTGAAATCTATCAAAGTCTGACCTTATAGGCATTTAACAGAACATCTTTTTTGTAGGTTTTATCCCAGAGCTCTAATAGAAGGTTGAAACCTTCATCACTATCCAACTGACTGGCATCCAGCTCACAAAATACTTTGCTTCTGATTTTGCTTCAACAACAAAACAACGCAACCTTGTTTCCTCTTTGGTAGGGTCATAACCCATGTCCACATAGCCACTTCATTTGTTCACTCCTCATATGGTTCAGACTCTGAGAACATCAGAGGGTAACTGTACTCTGACAACTTATACTTTCTTTCTGCTATTTTTCACAATGGCTACTATCATTTTAATTTTCCGTCTGAAAATGTTTTCTTCGCTTCCAACCTTCACCTTTATGCAATTATCCTCTGCTACCATGTTCTATTCCAGAAAGCCAGTTGGTGAAGGATAGAACTGGAGCCAATCTTCACAAATTTTTATATTTATTTGCAGAGTTATATATTACAAGCATAAATCTCCTAACCCCAACCAGCACAGATGCAATCTTTGTGTGTTTATAGGGGTACAAGTGCATCCCCAGTTAATGCCCACCACCTGCCTACAATTAAACATAATAGTGTTATGCAAGAAGAAATTATGAACTATAAAATGAACAGATGAATTGAATTCAAAACAGACACCTTGTGCTGCAAAGCAAGATGGAGTAAGATCCTGTATAGCGAATACACATGATAACTGCTGGAACCTAGAACCAATCATCATGTCTGGTCATGTGTTGAAGAAAGCATGAGAAATGTAAATAGCCCATTCAATGTTAATGGCTGCCCCTTGTCAACAAGTTGGACTAATAATGACTTGGCAGACAATAGAGACTCCAGCCTCAAACTCAGGATAAAGGGTGTGAAAAAACATTACTTTATCAAGATGATATTGAGATGAGCAACATCCAAAACCATTGTCTACCATTGGTTACACCATTAAACGCCATTTATGAAAACACAATGGGAGAGAAACATGGGTCACCTGAGAAATCAAGGCCATGATTTTACAAACTTCCCCAAGACGGGATTGCAGGCGGGCGGGTGGGGGGGGGGGGGAAGAGTGTCGAGGCATGGAGAATCACGACAGGTAGTGGGGATGCGGCGGGGCGGAGGGCCCATCACCTCCCCATCGCCCAGCAATCTTCCTGGGAGCGGTGACAGCCTTCCCGCCAGAGGCAAATTGAGGCCCTTAAGTGACCTAATAAGGGCATCTTCCCGTCACCACTGGGATCTTACCAGTGGTGGGGGTGGGGGGCTTCCGCCACATGGGAGGACACCTTGTAAAATGAGGTGCCCTCCCTGTAGGCTTGGAAGGAGTATCCCTCCTTTATGGGAAATTTGGGCCCCATGGAGGACCGCCACTGGGAGCGCAACTTTACACCTTGGAACCCCCCACCACCCAGAACTGAACAAACCACCCCACTGACCCCACTGGCTGCGGCCTTCCGGACTAGCCCCGGAACCCCCGCCTCACCTACCTTGGTCCGGGGGTTCCACTGCTGGGCTCTGGTCTGAAACCTCTGCAGTACCGGCAGTGGCCACACCTCCTGGTGGCACTGCCAATACTGTTGAGCTGCCAGCCCTTTGATTGGCCGGCAGGTCTTGGAGGTGGGATCCCCATCCCTTTAAAGTCTTTAAAGGGACAGGGATCCTGTCTCCTAAAAGTTTGACACAAAAAGACCGGATCGCTCCGGGTTGTTGGGGGGGTGGGGGTCCGGTGTTGGGGGTGAAGGCAGAGGTGGGTTTCCCTCAGCCATTTTGGCCTGGTGCGGGGGCCCCAACTCCAGCACAAAATTCAGTCCCAGGTCTCTGAAAAGGAGTTTTTAAATAAGAGAAATTGGGCTGGATTTTGTGCAGGAGGTGGGCCGAAAAGTCAGGGGAAACCCCACTCTGCATTTTTTCAAGACCCCTGTGGCGATCTTCCAGTCCACGTTTTAGGAGGCGGGATCCCTGTCCCTTTAAAGATTTTACCAGGACGGGGATCCCGCTTTCAAGAGCTCCTGGCCAATCACAGGGCCGGAGCTTAGCAGTATCAGCAGCGTCACCAGGAGCGGTGGCCACTGCCAGAAATGCAGAAGCCTTGGACCCATGCCCAGCGGTGGAACCCTGGAGAAGAGGTTGGTGAGGCGGTGTCAACAGGGCCGGTCCAGAAGGCCCCTGCGAGGGAGGATGGGGATGTGGCGTTCAGTCTAGAGAGAGGGGGGTTCCCGGAAGGTACAGTTGTTCATGGTGGGTGTTCTACATTGGCCACAAATTGCCCATGAATGAGGAACCCACACCAAGCCCACAGGGAATGCGCCTCGTTTTCCAAGGTGTCCTCCCAATGTGGCGAAGGTCCACCTGCCACTGGTAAGATTCCAGCAGCAGTGGGAAAAGCCCCTTTTTTGGCCTCTGGGTGGGAAGGTCATTATCAGCCTATCCCACCCCCGGGAGAATGAGAATCGGAACCGGGAATCCCGGCATCGGGTTCCGTGGCGGGCAATTCTGCCCAGATTCTCCGGCCGCCCCACCACAAAACCCGCTGTTGAGATGAGAACAAAATCCAGCCCATTTTCTGTGCAGAAAGTCAGAAGGAAGAGAGATCCATCTCAGCATGAAGAAGGACCCTGCTAGAATACCATCTTAAAACTACCCAGAGGCAGAGACAAAAGGTGACCTTGAAGCTCCCTACTTGAGAAATTGTAACAGGATTTTGCCATTGAACTGTGACTGAGATTTAACAAAAGAAGTCTGTCACAAAGCATCCGTCCACCTGAAACTTTCCAAGTTTGACGTCAGTGAACCAGGAAAGAGGAAAAACAGGTTTTCACCATTTTAAATTCTTCCTCCTGGGGAAACAACAAACGACAAACTTTTTATTTTAAAACCATCAGACCGAACTGCATGCTAACTTCTAATCTCCATAATTTCTTGTGTGTGTGTGTGTGTGTGTGTGAGAGAGAGTGGGTGAAGTTGCAAATTTTCAGTTATTGTTTAATAAACATTTATCTTTCTTTAAACCTGTGAGAAAACCTGTCATTTGTCTGTTTATTGACCATTAAAATGCTCACGGGTTAAAACACAATTCAAATAGAACAAACTGTGTGGAATTTTATCCTTTCCCCCGCACCGGGTTTGGGGGCCACCCTCCCCTGCCCTTGCTGCCGACCCCCTCCCCCACAACCCATACCCCGCGAGACCTCTCCTGCCCTGACCTACCTTAAGCCTGGTTCCAGCACCGCTCCTCAGTGTATGGGCACTGCAGCTACAGCAGCAGCCACTGCCTCCTCTGATTGGCTGGCAGCTCTGCAAGGCCAGAACCTCCAGTGACAGGGTCCTAAATCTTATGGAAGGCCAGCCACTGTCCAGTTAAGTGCCTGATTGGCACTAAATTTAGCAGGCCTGCCATAAAAGAGGCAACGTGGGGATCTCAGCGTCAGTTTCCCCTGACAACAAGACTCCCGTCGCCAGCATAAAATTTGACCCACTGTCAGTTGAGAGGTGAAAGTGGAAATCATCCCCATCATTTCCCACCAGTCCGTAACAATATACAATTAACAATGATTTTCCACTTTTCATGTATTGTCAAACGCATCCAACACACCTCCCATTCTGAGCTTGTCAGTTTGATAGCTCCAAAGTTTTAAAAAAGCTGAGATAATACAGGAAATCTTTGCTAGAGGGAACTGACAGACCAGCTGTGATAACTGAATTTATAGTGAGATGGGTGAATCATAACAAATAAAAAAAAAGAACAAAGAAAATTACAGCATAGGAACAGGCCCTTCGGCCCTCCAAGCCTGCGTCGATCCAGATCCTCTATCTAAACATGACGCCTATTTTCTAAGGGTCTGTATCTCTTTACTTCCTGCCCATTCATGTATCTGTCTAGATACATCTTAAAAGACGCTATCGTGCCCGCATCTACCACCTCCGCTGGCAACGCGTTCCAGGCACCCACCACCCTCTGCGTAAAGAACTTTCCACGCATATCCCCCCTAAACTTTTCCCCTTTCACTTTGAACTCGTGACCCCTAGTAATTGAATCCCCCACTCTGGGAAAAAGCTTCTTGCTATCCAACCTGTCTATACCTCTCATGATTTTGTACACCTCAATCAGGTCCCCCCTCAACCTCCGTCTTTCTAATGAAAATAATCCTAATCTACTCAACCTCTCTTCATAGCTAGTGCCCTCCATACCAGGCAACATCCTGGTGAACCTCCTCTGCACCCTCTCCAAAGCATCTACATCCTTTTGGTAATGTGGCGACCAGAACTACACGCAGTATTCCAAATGTGGCCGAACCAAAGTCCTATACAACTGTAACATGACCTGCCAACTCTTGTACTCAATACCCCGTCCGATGAAGGAAAGCATGCCGTATGCCTTCTTGACCACTCTATTGACCTGCGTTGCCACCTTCAGGGAACAATGGACCTGAACACCCAAATCTCTCTGTACATCAATTTTCCCCAGGACTTTTCCATTTACTGTATAGTTCACTCTTGAATTGGATCTTCCAAAATGCATCACCTCGCATTTGCCCTGATTGAACTCCATCTGCCATTTCTCTGCCCAACTCTCCAATCTATCTATATTCTGCTGTATTCTCTGACAGTCCCCTTCACTATCTGCTACTCCACCAATCTTAGTGTCGTCTGCAAACTTGCTAATCAGACCACCTATACTTTCCTCTAAATCATTTATGTATACCTTTAAATATTCATTCATAGCTTTCATAACAATACTCTAACTGAGGCCCTAGAATCTTTGGCTCCACCTTACAGCAGTCTGTCCTATTTGAATTTATCATATTGGGGATTTAATTACCCATATACGAGGCTCCATCAATCTCCCAGGACAGCTATGCTGTGTGCCCAGCAGCAGACTAATGGCAGGAGCTGGCACAGATAAGATAGAAGTCTATCAGGGTGAAGGCTCATCAACAACATCTAGTTGACCTGCTTAAATGACTCGGTGCCAGCTATCTCCTCTATCTTCTCTTTTTATTACCTTGTTTACTTCTGTAGTCCCTAGTACCTATTCATTATTAAAATCTTCTGAGCTGCTTCATAGGTTTTCTTACCTTGCTTGCTAGTTTCCAACATTAATCCATCCACTATCCTCATTTTCTTGATTTTCCTGAATATCTGTCTCCTTTTCTTGGCAGCCTTGTGTCTGGTTGTACCTTCTGTCCCTGTTGACTTGCTCTCAAGGTCCAGTTCTTGCCCATCTACTTCATTCACCAAGTCTACCAGAATCATAGGACTGAATTTTGTCAGCCCCAAAGAAGTCCTGCCGCCGACTCTGAAAGCAGGAGCCGACCCTGCTGCAGTGGGCGGCAGGGCCTGGGTGGCACTTTACCAGCGGCTGCCTCTTAATTGGCTGCTGCCAGGACTTCCGTCCAATAGAAGACTGAGGCCTGCCTTCCAGAGCTGTTAGCCCAATCAGAGGGCTGGCAGCTCGGCAGCCTCAGCAGCATCACCAATGCTGATGTGCCCTTGAAGATGGGTAAGCTTCTTGCAAGAAGCCAAGGCCAGGCAGGTAGATCACAGCGATCAGGGGCAAGGTGGTGGTGGGTGGTGATGTAACATACCAGCAGCGATGCCTCAGCCGTAAGGGCAGCCATTGTTAGTGGCAGGCCCCCTCCATGGGCCATGGAGTGGCAATTAAAGAGGGCATCCCCCTCCCGCCCTTCCGGGAACCTGTTTGGAGGTCACCAGGATTTACCTGGCGGTCTCCTCATGTGACGACAGGTGCTCCCGCACGGACAAAATGCCAGTGGTGCGGGGAAGTGGCCCTTAATTGGGCAGCCATGTCGATGATATTCCTGACACTGGTAATATGCCATGGCAGTGGGAAGATGTCGGGCTCTCCTTCTGACACCTACCCCTGCCATATTACCAGCTTTCCTGCCTTCCTGCCCATTGCCATAGGGCTGGGAAAATTCAGCCCATACAATCATACAGCACAGAAGGAGGCCATTTGCCCCACCTTACCTGTGCTGGCTCTTTGAAAGCAGTATTCAATTCGTGCCATTCCCTTGCTCTTTCCCCATAGCCCTGCAAATGTTTTCTTTTTCAAGTATATATCCAAATTCCTTTTGAAAGTTACTATTGAATCTGCTTCTACAATCCTTTCAGGCCCTTCATTCCAGATCATCACAACTCACTGCAGAAAAAGAATCTCATCATCTCTCGTTTGGTTCTTTTACAAATGATCTTAAATCTGTGTCCTCTGGTTGCCAACCTTCCTTATTTTTTCTATCAAAGCCCTTCATAATTTTGAACACCTCTTCTAAATCTCCCTTTAACCGTCTCTGCTCTAAGGAGAAATATCCTAGCTTCTCTAGTCTCTCCACATAACTGAGGTTCCCATCCCCAGTACTATTCTAGTAAATCTCCTCTGTAAAGCCTCGACAACCTTCCTAAATTGTGGTTGCAGAATTGTGGTACTCCAGCTAAGGCCTAACTAGTGATTTATAAATGTTTATCATAATTTCCTTGCTTTTGCCGTCCATGTCTCCGTTATAAAGACGTCTGCAAACGCGACATGAAATCGTGTGACATTGATCACAAGTCGTGGGAGTCAGTTGCCAGCATTCGCCAGAGCTGGCGGGCAGCCATAAAGACAGGGCTAAATTGTGGCGAGTCGAGGAGACTTGGTAGTTGGCAGGAAAAAAGACAGAGGCGCGGGGGGAGGGCCGGCTGTGCAGCAGCCCCAGCGGACAGGTTTCTCTGCAGCACCTGTGGAGGAGCCTGTCACTCCAGAATTGGCCTTTATAGCCACTCCAGGCGCTGCTTCACAAACCACTGACCACCTCCAGGCGCGTATCCATTGTCTCTCGAGATAAGGAGGCCCAAAAGAATACGCTATGCCTCTATTTACAATGCCAATACTCAGTATGCTTTTTTTTTTTAGCAGACTTATCAACCTGTCCTACACCTTCAAAGATTTGTGGGGGAATTTTATTCTGGCGGCGAGGGTCTCAGCGTCTGGAGAAACTGATGTTGAGATCCCTGCGCTGCCTGTTTTCCAGAAGGCCCGCTGAATTTAGTGCCAATTCGGATCTGGGACCCTGTACTTGGAAGTCCCACCCTTGGAGGGCTGCTGACCAATCAGAGCGGAGGTGGTGGCTGCTGCTGGAGATGACCATACTGGAGGCTGAGGAGCGTTGCTCGAGCCAGGACACAGGTAGGTCAGAGCGGGACAGATCTCGCAGGGTAGGGGTTGCGGGGGTGGGGATAGTGGGGTCAGTAGGAAGGGCAAGAGGTGGCCAGGGTGGCCCTCGGTGGCAACCCCCCTTCCCGATGCTGGGTTCCTCGTTCAGGCACTAAGTGCCTTTTAACGAGGGTGCCCCTCCCGCCTCGGCTCTGGAG
Organism: Heterodontus francisci; assembly: GCF_036365525.1. NCBI lineage: Eukaryota > Metazoa > Chordata > Chondrichthyes > Heterodontiformes > Heterodontidae > Heterodontus > Heterodontus francisci. The sequence goes on from NC_090376.1 coordinate 81,532,101, forward strand.
CCAGGAAGCAGCCCGCATGGTTTTCTGTGCCATGCTTCCCATGCAGCGACACGGTTGCTCACTGCACGGCTAACTGTGGCTGCGGTGGGAAGAGAGGATCAATTGTCCAATTAAGGGCCTCAACTGGCAGCGGGGCAGGACGGCTGTTCACAGCCCATCCCACCCCGGATTAAATTTCGGCGGAGGTGAGATGGTGGCGGGGAACACACTGCTGAGTGGGTGCACACTCAAGAGGGGGCCCAGGTGTGTGCAAGGCTAGCACCAATTAAAATTAGACTGCACTTCTTAAAACCAGTCTGCATCTCTTCAAGGGGAGGTACATTCTGGCTGCAGCAGGTACTGGAAGTGGATGGGGAAGAGTCTCTGAGTCGGAAGAAACCAGAGCAATGGAGCAGCAGGCCAGAGAGAGGGCTCCAATGTTCTCAGATGCAGCACTGGAGGCCATTGCGCAGAAGATGGAAAGGAGGCGAGGGGTCATCTTTCCACATAAGCCAGGAGGCCCTCCAGGCAACCACTTAGAAGAGAATGGGAGCAGATGGTCATGGAGGTCAATGCCTCGAGGACCTGGATACCTTGCTAGAAAAAGTTCAATGGCCTCACACAGGTGGTCAAGGGCAGTGAATACCATCTCCTATCAAATGCACCACCAACCTCACATACTGCTCAATGCACCGTAGCCCCATCACTCACCCATCAGCAGTCTCTAGCAATCAGGACTGAAGTCTAACATGCTCCAGCTCACCCTCACACACTTGCCACTGCTGCAAGCCTCACACCTACATCTTACTGCTTCCACATATGGCTAGTTATTCAGCTATGACAGACACATTACCCAAAGACATTGGATCATAATCACTGGCATTCTTCCATCTGTCTTGCAGGACAAGGTGTCACTTCACAGGAGGGAGCAGCTACATTCTCGGAGCAGACTCGGAGGGCGGAGTTCCGGAATGGTAAGTATAAAAAACTTACCTCGGGGATTCGCGGCCTACATTCTCGGAGAAGACTCAGAGGGCGGAGTTCCGGACCGGTAAGTATAAAAAACTTACCTCGGGGATTCGCGGCCTACATTCTCGGAGAAGACTCAGAGGGCGGAGTTCCGGACCGGTAAGTATAAAAAACTTACCTCGGGGATTCGCGGCCTACATTCTCGGAGAAGACTCAGAGGGCGGAGTTCCGGACCGGTAAGTATAAAAAACTTACCTCGGGGATTCGCGGCCTACATTCTCGGAGAAGACTCAGAGGGCGGAGTTCCGGACCGGTAAGTATAAAAAACTTACCTCGGGGATTCGCGGCCTATATTCTCGGAGAAGACTCGGAGGGCGGAGTTCCAGACCGGTAAGGATAAAAAACTTACCTCGGGGATTCGCGGCCTACATTCTCGAAGAAGACTCGGAGGGCGGAGTTCCAGACCGGTAAGTTACCTCGGGTGGGGAAAAAAAACTGAAAAAGTGACATCACAGGAAAGCTGTGACCTGATTGGCTGGTAGGGAATTTGTACTGAATTTGAAAATAAAACTGATAAAAATTGATTAAAACCCTGATTAACTAATTAATAAGTAGAGTAACTGAACCAGAGGGAGGCGATTACTGTATTTAGTTAGCGTTTAATATCTATAGTAGGAATCTAGCACTGGGGACCATATAGAACATAGAACATAGAACATAGAACATACAGCACAGAACAGGCCCTTCGGCCCACAATGTTGTGCCGATCCTTTGTCCTCTGTCAAGGACAATTTAATCTATACCCCATCATTCTCCTTTATCCATATACCTATCCAAAAGCCTTTTGAAAGTCCCTAAAGTTTCTGACTCAACAACTTCCCCGGGCAAGGCATTCCATGCCTCGACCACTCTCTGGGTAAAGAACCTTCCCCTGACATCCCCCTTATATCTCCCACCCTTCACCTTAAATTTATGACCCCTTGTAACGCTTTGCTCCACCCGGGGAAAAAGTTTCTGACTGTCTACCCTATCTATTCCCCTGATCATCTTATAAACCTCTATCATGTCACCCCTCATCCTTCTCCTTTCTAATGAGAAGAGGCCTAGAATGTTCAGCCTTTCCTCGTAAGACTTATTCTCCATTCCAGGCAACATCCTGGTAAATCTCCTCTGCACCCTCTCCAAGGCTTCCACATCCTTCCTAAAATGAGGCGACCAGAACTGCACACAGTACTCCAAATGAGGCCTTACCAAGGTCCTGTACAGCTGCATCATCACCTCACGGCTCTTAAATTCAATCCCTCTGCTAATGAACGCTAACACCCCATATGCCTTCTTCACAGCCCTATCCACTTGAGTTGCAACTTTCAATGATCTATGCACATAGACCCCAAGGTCTCTCTGCTCCTCCACATGCCCAAGAACCCTACCGTTAACCCAGTATTTTGCATTCATGTTTGTCCTTCCAAAATGGACGACCTCACACTTTTCAGGGTTAAACTCCATCTGCCACTTTTCAGCCCAGCACTGCAACCTATCCAAGTCCCTTTGCAGACGACAATAGCCCTCCTCGGTATCCACAACTCCACCAACCTTTGTATCATCTGCAAATTTACTGACCCACCCTTCGACTTCCTCATCCAAGTCGTTAATAAAAATCACAAACAGGAGAGGACCCAGAACTGATCCCTGCGGCACGCCACTGGTAACTGGGCTCCAGGCTGAGTATTTACCATCTAAGACCACTCTCTGCCTTCTATCAGTTAGCCAATTCTTAATCCAACTGGCCACATTCCCCACTATCCCATGCCTCCTGACTTTCTCCATAAGTCTACCATGGGGGACCTTATCAAATGCCTTACTAAAATCCATGTACACCACATCCACTGGTTTACCCTCATCCACTTGCTTGGTCACCTGCTCAAAGAATTCAATCAGGCTTGTGAGGCAAGACCTACCCCTCACAAAACCGTGCTGACTGTCCCGAATCAAGCAGTGTCTTTCCAGATGCTCAGAAATCCTATCCCTCAGCACCTTTTCCATCAACTTGCCTGCCACCGAAGTAAGACTAACTGGCCTGTAATTCCCAGGGTTGTTCCTATTCCCTTTCTTGAACAGGGGCACAACATTTGCCACCCTCCAATCACCTGGTACCACCCCCGTCAGCAGAGAAGATGAAAAGATCATTGCCAGCGGCTCTGCAATTTCATCCCTTGCTTCCCATAACATCCTTGGATATACCCCGTCAGGCCCGGGAGACTTGTCTATCTTCAAGTTATTCAAAAACCCCAACACATCTTCCCTCCTAACGAGCACTTCCTCGAGCTTACCAGTCTGTTTCACACCGTCCTCTTCAGTAATACACCCCTTCTCATTCGTAAATACCGAAGAGAAGTACTCATTCAAAACCTCACTTATCTCTTCCGGCTCAACACACAGTCTCCCGCTATTGTCCTTGACCGGACCTATGGTCCCCCTAGTCATCCTCATATTTCTGACATACGCGTAAAAGGCCTTGGGGTTTTCTTTTATCCTACCCGCCAAGCATTTTTCATGCCCTCTCTTAGCTCTCCTAATCCCTTTCTTCAGATCCTTCCTGGCCATCTTGTATCCCTCCAGAGCTATGCCTGTGCCCTTTTTCCTCAACTTTATATACGCATCCTTCTTCTTCCTAACAAGACTCTCAACCTCTCTTGTCAACCACGGTTCCCTCACATGACCATCCCTTCCCTGTCTGACAGGGACATGCTTATCAATGGCCCCTACTATCTGCTCCTTGAAAAAGTTCCACATTTCGACCGTGCCCTTCCCTGCCAGCATATGCTCCCAACTTATGCTCCTCAGTTCCTGCCTGACAGCATCATATCTACCCTTCCCCCAATTGTAAACCTTGCCCTGTTGCACATACCTATCCCTCTCCATTACCACAGTGAATGCTACAGAATTGTGATCACTATCTCCAAAGTGCTCGCCCACCAACAGCTCTATCACTTGCCCTGGTTCATTACCTAGTACCAAATCCAATATTGCCTCCCCTCTGGTCGGGCAGTCTACATACTGAGTCAGAAAAGCTTCCTGGACATACTGCACAAACACTACCCCATCCAAACTATTCGATCTAAAGAGTTGCCAATCAATATTTGGGAAGTTGAAATCCCCCATAATTACTACCCTGTGACTTCTGCTCCTTTCCAAAATCTGTTTCCCAATCTGCTCTTCCACCTCCCTGCTGCTATTGGGGGGCCTATAGAAAACTCCCATCAAGGTGACAATTTAGTAAGGATTTAATAAGTATTTATTTATTTTATATTAATTAACTAATTAGTGCTAGAAATGTCAGTTAGAGGGGTGAAGTGCTTCACCTGTGAGATGTGGGATGTCCGTGACGCTTCCAGCATTCCGGATGACGACATCTGCAGGAAGTGTACCCAGTTGCAGTTCCTCACAGACCGCATGGATCGGTTGGAGCGGCAACTGGATGCACTTAGGAGCATGCAAGTGGTGGAAAGCGTCATAGACAGGAGTTTTAGAGAAGTGGTTACACCCAAGGTGCAGGCAGATAGATGGGTGACTGCTAGACGGGGCAGGCAGTCAGTGCAGGAATCCCCTGTGGCTATCCCCCTCTCTAACAAGTATACCGTTTTGGGTACTGTTGGGGGGGATGGCCTATCAGGGGAAAACAGCAGCAGCCAGAGCAGTGGCACCACGGCTGGCACTGTTGTTCAGCAGGGAGGGACAAAGCGCAGAAGAGGGGACTCTGTAGTCAGGGGGACAGATAGACGCTTCTGTGGACGTGAAAGAGACTCCAGGATGGTATGTTGCCTCCCTGGTGCCAGGGTCAAGGATGTCTCTGAACGGACAGGGGGCATTCTGAAGGGGGAGGGTGAACAGCCAGAGGTTGTGGTACACATAGGTAGCAATGACATAGGCAGGAAGAGTGATAAGGTCCTGCAGGGGGAGTTTAGGGAGTTAGGTAGTAAGTTAAAAAACAGGATCTCTAGGGTTGTAATCTCGGGATTACTCCCTGTGCCACGTGCCAGTGAGGCTAGAAATAGGAAGATAGTGCAGCTAAACACGTGGCTGAGCAGCTGGTGTACAAGGGAGGGTTTCAGATATCTAGACCATTGGGCTCTCTTCAGGGACAGATGGGACCTGTACAAGAAGGACCGGTTGCATCTAAACTGGAGGGGCACTAATATCCTGGCTGCAAGGTTTGCTAGCGTCACTCGGGAGGGTTTAAACTAGTGTGGCAGGGGGGTGGGAACCAGAGCAGTAGGACAGCTAGTGAAATAAATGAGGAGGGCATAGTAAATAAGGCCAGTAGGACTAAGAGGAAGAGCAGTCAGGGAGATGTTGCTGAGCACAGCGGGATTGGTGTTCTGAAGTGCATTTGTTCCAATGCGAGAAGTATAACAGGTAAGGCAGATGAACTTAGAGCTTGGATTAGTACTTGGAAATATGATGTTGTTGCTTATTACAGAGACTTGGTTGAGGGAAGGGCAGGATTTGCAGCTAAATGTTCCAGGTCTTAGAAGCTTCAGGCGGGATAGAGGGGGATGTAAAAGGGGTGGGGGAGTTGCATTACTGGTTAAGGAGAATATCACAGCTGTACTGCGGGAGGACACCTCGGAGGGGTCATGCAGCGAGGCAATATGGGTGGAGCTCAGGAATAGGAAGGGTGCGGTCACGATGTTGGGGGTTTACTACAGGCCTCCCAACAGCCAGCGGGAGGTAGAGGAGCAGATATGTAGACAGATTTTTGGAAAGATGTAAAGGTAACAGGGTTGTGGTGGTGGGTGATTTTAACTTCCCCTATATTGACTGGGACTCACTTAGTGCTAGGGGCTTGGATGGGGCAGAATTTGTGAGGAGCATCCAGGAGGGCTTCTTGAAACAATATGTAGATAGTCCAACTAGGGATGGGGCCATTCTGGACCTGGTATTGGGGAATGAGCCCGGCCAGGTGGTCGAAGTTTCAGTGGGGGAGCATTTCGGGAGCAGTGACCATAATTCCATAAGTTTTAAGGTACTTGTGGATAAGGATAAGAGTAGTCCTCAGGTGAAGGTGCTAAATTGGGGGAAGGCTAATTATAACAATATTAGGCAGGAACTGAAGAATTTAGATTGGGGGCGGCTGTTTGAGGGTAAATCAACATCTGACATGTGGGAGTCTTTCAAATGTCAGCTGATTAGAATCCAGGACCAGCATGTTCCTGTGAGGAAGAAAGACAAGTTTGGCAAGTTTCAGGAAGCTTGGATAACACGGGATATTGTGAGCCTAGTCAAAAAGAAAAAGGAAGCATTTGTAAGGGCTGGAAGGCTAGGAACAGACAAAGCACTTGAGGAAGATAAAGACAGTAGGAAGGAACTTAAGCAAGGAGTTAGGAGGGCTAAAAGGGGTCATGAAAAGTCATTGGCAAACAGGATTAAGGAAAATCCCAAGGCTTTTTATACGTATATAAAGAGCAAGAGGGTAACCAGGGAAAGGGTTGGCCCACTCAAGGAGAGAGAAGGGAATCGATGTGTGGAGCCAGAGGAAATGGGCGAGGTGCTAAATGAGTACTTTGCATCAGTATTCACCAAAGAGAAGGACTTGGTGGATGATGAGCCTCGGGAAGGGAGTGCAGATAAGTCTCAGTCATCTCATTATCAAAAAGGAGGAGGTGTTGGGTGTCTTGCAAAGCATTAAGGTAGATACGTCCCCAGGGCCTAATGGGATCTACCCCAGAATACTGAGGGAGGCAAGGGAGGAAATTGCTGGGGCCTTGACAGAAATCTTTGCATCCTCATTGGCTACAGGTGAGGTCCCAGAGGACTGGAGAATAGCCAATGTTGTTCCTTTGTTTAAGAAGGGTGGCAAGGATAATCCAGGAAATTATAGGCCTGTGAGCCTTACGTAAGTGGTAGGGAAACTATTAGAGCGGATTACTCGGGACAGGATTTACTCCCATTTGGAAACAAATGAACTTATTAGCGAGAGACAGCATGGTTTTGTGAAGGGGAGGTTGTGTCTTACTAATTTGATTGAGTTTTTTGAGGAAGTGACGAAGATGATTGCTGAAGGAAGGGCAGTGGATGTTATCTATATGGACTTGAGTAAAGCCTTTGACAAGGTCCCGCATGGCAGACTGGTACAAAAGGTGAAGTCACACGGGATCAGAGGTGAGCTGGCAAGATGGATACAGAACTGGCTCGGTCATAGAAAACAGAGGGTTGCAGTGGAAGGGTGTTTTTCTGAATGGAGGGATGTGACTAGTGGTGTTCCGCAGGGATCAGTGCTGGGACCTTTGCTGTTTGTAGTATATATAAATGATTTGGAGGAAAATGTAGCTGGTCTGATTAGTAAGTTTGTGGACGACACAAAGGTTGGTGGAGTTGCGGATAATGATGAGGATTGTCAGAGGATACAGCAGGATATAGATCAGTTGGAGACTTGGGCGGAGAAATGGCAGATGGAGTTTAATCCGGACAAATGTGAGGTAATGCATTTTGGAAGGTCTAATGCAGGTGGGAGGTATACAGTAAATGGCAGAACCCTTAGGAGTATTGACAGGCAGAGAGATCTGGGCGTACAGGTCCACAGGTCACTGAAAGTGGCAACGCAGGTGGATAAGGTAGTCAAGAAGGCATACGGCATGCTTGCCTTCATTGGCCGGGGAATAGAGTATAAAAATTGGCAAGTCATGTTGCAGCTGGACAGAACCTTAGTTAGGCCACACTTGGAATATTGCGTGCAATTCTGGTCACCACACTACCAGAAGGACGTGGAGGCTTTGGAGAGGGTACAGAGGAGGTTAGGATGTTGCCTGGTCTGGAGGGCATTAGCTATGAGGAGAGGTTGGAAAAACTCGGATTGTTTTCACTGGAACGACGGAGGTGGAGGGGCGACATGATAGAGGTTTACTAAGTTATGAGCGGCATGGACAGAGTGGATAGTCAGAAGCTTTTTCCCAGGGTGGAAGAGTCAATTACTAGGGGACATAGGTTTAAGGTGCGAGGGGCAAAGTTTAGAGGGGATGTGCGAGGCAAGTTTTTTACACAGAGAGTGGTGAGTGCCTGGAACTTGCTGCCAGGGGAGGTGGTGGAAGCAGATACGATAGCGACGTTTAAGAGACATCTTGACAAATACATGAATAGGAAGGGAATAGAGGGATATGGGCCCCGGAAGTGCAGAAGGTGTTAGTTTATGCAGGCATCAAGATCGGCGCAGGTTTGGAGGGCCAAATGGCCTGTTCCTGTGCTGTACTGTTCTTTGTTCTTTGTTCAAAGAACCAGCAGGGTACAGGCACAGCTGCTTGTCCTCGCCCCCTTGGAGGAGACAGTGCTCGGCATCCTTGGTGCGGCCGTCACTGAGGCTATGGCAACTGGCGCCACTGAAGTCAGCCAGGATGATGGTGCCTTATACACCTTCTGAGATATCACTTCATCCTTATCACGCAATCTTCCTCTGCTGCAGAGGACTCAGATGAGGATTTTGATGGGGTGGCATACAGGAGAAGGCTTATGGGGTTATTTTGCACACCAAAATGCTTTGTGCATTGACAGGTCTGTCAGAGAGCTTCTTGTCACTGCTAAGGAGCATTGAGGAATCTATCTCCAACTTGGCGCAGGGCTTCGCGCAGAGCTGGGAGCCCTTCTTTCCAACATGGACGTGGTGGTCAACTCCATGAGTGCATTTGCAGAGCCAGACATGATGCAGCATCTGATGGCCAATGTCTCAGCTCCCATTGCAGCACAGGCAGAATCCACTCAATGTCTGAGTGCTCCAGCGGAAGCTCAGGATGAGGTCTTGAGATCTCTGCTGGTTGCCCAACTTGCTGCCATGTACACTCAGATATCATGCCATCATGGCTGTGGATACCAGTGCTCAAAGGGGTTTTCAGGGTCTCACAGCAGTCCAGCAATTTGCAGCAGATTACTAGGATTGCTGAGGTGCCGCCCCTGGGGAGAGCCAATAGCTTTGTGGAGCACAAACCTGTCCACCCTCAGGATGACAGCATTTGTGGTTCTCAGGGAATGGAACACTTTGCAGTTCCGGTACATCTTTCATTACGATGTGTCACCTGCAGAGCCATCGTGTCAGAGAATGATAGAATGGTTACAGCACAGAAGGAGGCCATTCGGCCCATTGCATCTGCGTTGGCTGTCTGCAAGAGCAACTTACCTAGTCTCATTCCCCTGCCGCCCTGAAAAATTTTCTCTTCAGATAATTATGCAATTCTCTTTTGAAAGCCATGATTGAATCTGCCTCCATTGCACTTTCAGACCTACACAGCAATAACCTGCTCGCTGACACTCAGTTTGTTTCTGCCAGGGCCACTTGGCTCCTGACTTCATTACACCCATGGTCCATACATGAACAAAAGACCTGAACTCAAGAGGGGAGGAGAGAGTGACTGCCCTTGACATCAAAGCAGCATTTGACTAAGTGTGGCATCAAGGAACCCTCGCAAAATTGAACTCAATGGTAATCAGGGGGAAAACTCTCCACTGTTTGGAGTCATGCCTAGCACAAAGGAAGATGGTTGTGGTTTTTGGAGGTCAATCATCTCAGTCCCGGGACATCACTGCAGGTTCCTCAGGGTAGTGTTCTAAACCCAACTATCCTCAGCTGCTTCATCAATGATCTTCCCTCCATCATAAGGTCAGAAGTGGGGATGTTTGCTGATGATTGCACAATGTTCAGCACCATTTGCGACTCCTCAGATACTGAAATAAAAGCAAAATATTGCAGACGCTGGAAGTTTGAAATAAAAACAGAAAGTGCTGGAAATACTCAGCAAGTCTGGCGGCAGAGTTAACATTTCAGGTCTGTGACCTTTCAACATTCACTCCCTGCACCACCGACGCACAGTTGCAGCAGTGTGTACCATATACAAGATGCACTGCAGCAACTCACCAAAGTTCCTTTGACACCACCTTCCAAACCCACGACCTCTACCAGCTAGAAGGACAAGAGCAGCAGATGCATGGGAACATCACTACCTGCAAGTTCTCCTATAAGCCACACACCATCCTGACTTGGAACTAGATTGCCGTTCCTTCACTGTCGCTGAGTCAAAATCATGGAACTCCCTTCCTAACAGCACTGTGGGAGTATCCACACCAGATGGATTGCAATGGTTCAAGAAGGTGGTCCACCCCACCTTCTGATGGGCAATTAGGGATGGACAACAAATGCTGGCTTTGCCAGCAATGCCCACATCCCATGAAATAATTAAAAAAACCTGAATACCTCATCTCTGGAACCATTCTGGTGAATCTTTTCTGCCTTAACATCCTTCCGAAAGTTTGGTGCCCAGAACTGGACACAATATTTCAGCTGAGGCTGAACCAATGTTTTATACAGGTTAATCATAACTTCCTTGTACTCTATGCCTGTATTTATAAATCCCAGAATCTCATATGCTTTGTTAACCGCTTTCTTAACCTGCCCTCCAACCTTCAATGATTTGTGCATTTATGCCCCCAGGTTCCTCTGCTCATGCACCCCCTATAGAATAATACCCTTTTATTAATATTGTGTCTCTTTGTTCTTCCTATCAAAATGAATAATTTCGCACTTTTCTAAATTAAATTTTACTTGCCGCTTATTCCGCCAATTCCACCAGCCTGTCTATGTCCTCTTGAAGTTTATCACCATCCTCCTCACAGTGCTTCTCAGTTCTGTGTCATTTGCAAATTTTGAAATTGTGCCCTGTACATCCAATCTATATCAAGAAAAGCAGAGGTCCTAACACTGACCCCGGGGAACCCTACTCTATACCTTCCTCTGGTCCGAAAAACAATTGTTCACTTCTACATTCAGTTCTGTGTCACTCATCCAATTTCGTATCCATGCTGCTGCTGTCCCTATTATTCCATGGGCTCTAACTTTTCTGACAACCCTGTTATGTGGCACTTTATCAAATACTTTTTGGAAGTCTATATACACCACATAAAACACATTACCCTCATCAACCCTCATTGTTAGCACATCAAAACTGTCAAGCAAGTGGGGTTGAACTAGGCACATTCAGTCAGTGGCTCTCTGCACCATTTGGAATCTCACTAGCCTGGCAAAGCCACATGGTCACTCCTCCTACTTAAGGAGAAGACTATAAAGTCTCTGTTTCTGGAGTACAGGGTCTGTGGGATGCAGTGATGGATGCCAAACTGCGGCATATTGGCAATGTCACCAGTTCCAGGCTGGAAGGATCCACTGGCATAGAAATTGAGCAGCATGGTGACCTTGATGGCCACTGGCAGCACAGTCCTCACCCTGCTTTGTGGCTACAGGTCATTCGAGGAGGTAGCACAGTTCTGTCACCACCTCTTTGGTGAAGTGCAGCCATCACAGACATTGCTCCTGGCTGAGGTGGAGTTAGGAGAAGTGCTCCCTGAAGACCTTTGTTGGGTGTGGTCTCCTACTGAGAGGCCTCCTCCTGCACTCTCTGTAGACAGCTTCTTCTATGTGCTGCCTCTGCTCCATCTCTCTGTTGTCCTGCAGCCCAAGAGGAACTGCAACTATAGACTCATGATTGGGAGCAAATGGTATGCTCAGAGGTCTTTTGTGGCCTAGATGTCTAATTACTTCTGGTTAAAAAAATATTTCCTGCTGTTTCCATTTTGATTGAACTATTAAATGAATTATATTGCAAATATTTTCCAAATGGCTATTTTTAATTTACACTTTACAGAAATCCTGAACAATGTAAAAAAGCTCTTCAGTGAAATATTTAGCAAGATGAAGATGCATTGCAGTGATTCACTGATAACCCTGATGGAGGTGATCCTCTACTTACAATCAAATATTGTTTGGCTGCAAAATTATTACGAATCTGTTCAAAGTAAAATATCCTAGTTCAGATAAATATGATAGCGTTTGAAAACATGGTATTCTGACTGGTCAAATGCTGTACACTCCAACTCTCGGTGCAGTAACCCTGTGATCGGCATATCACTGCAAAGCAGTTTCCATTTCACATTGATGCAAAAGTGGGGGTGACTGCCCAATTCAGAGATGCTGACAGAGATCGAAGCTCCCAAATGATGCATCTTGAGAAATGTGGCTGTGTAAATAGATTATTTTCTGTCATTGTAACCTCAATGTAGTGCTGATGTGGGTTTAAAAAAGGCACCTGACAGGGCACTTTATAAAGTGATTTTCATTGACTACTTTAGGTACTGGAGAGGTAAAGAGGTGACCAACAATGGGTTTGAAGTTGAAATCCCAGTTCAGCCACGTTTAGTGCAAGATGCCATCTTGGTAAAGGAGTTGAAGCCAGCATTAGGGATGGCCGCCCAGTGGTTCATTAAATCACTGATTACCAGTTAAAATCCCTGCTCCATGGCATTTTAATGGCTAGAGCTTCAACTAACACCCTCTCCTAACAACGACCAGCTATTTGGGAGTAAACACGTTTTCAACCGCTATTTAAAAAGATACTCACTACTTACAAGGATACTCACCATTTCTTGGTTATTGTTGCTGTTGCTGAAACTGTGAAGAAGGCTCTGAAACACAATATTTATTCTGGAAATTCTCTGAGGACTTCACCTAAAGAGATTGAGTGCTGTGCTACCGTACCTCATTGGACACTTTATAAGAGTCACCAGGAGAAGATAGGCAAGAAATTTGGTGCTGTGAGTGCTGTTAGGGAAATAAAATTATGTCCTAGTGCATGCGTACACTTCTGAAGTGCACCGGATGTCATATTGGTAAAGACCTTGGTATATGCGCAGTTTACATCTGCTGGAAGTATGCAGAGCAGGTAGATCATGACACTGATTTGAGGCCAGCACTGCCATTTTGGAGCTCCCCGATCCTACTGACGATCTCGCTTAAGCTCGCACAGTTTGACATGCATTAAGCAGGAGGACCCCGCACCAGTGCTAGAAATCAGTAACCACTTACAGGTTAGTTGCTGGTTGATTTCTTCTGCTGTTGTTACAATTATACATATTTTTGGTGCTTCCCATGCTTGTTTCAAGTTGCAAAAATCTACAGGGAGTCGTGTGCCATGTGCTGAAGGACTTTTTGTTGACTACACAAACCAGTTGTTCCCAGACAGGTGCACAGGTAGGTCTTCCTCTTAGAATTGAACATGATTGGGAGAAACAGCAGAGGCAACTCAGAGCAGGGCAAGCTGCTTGAAGCAGGAGCAGGAGGGGGACGAAGGGCTCTCAGCAGGAGACCATATATGTCCAGGGTGCTCAGGGAGCAATTCTTCTAACTGAATCTCCTTGATGACCAATATTTGAGATATCTGTGCTATGCTAAGGAGGCACACCCTGAAATCAGCCACCAGCTTCAGCCACAACTCCAGCCACAGAGTAAGGCAAGGACCACATTGCCAGTAGCTGTGAGGCTACAAACTGATACTTTTGGCTCCTTCCAGGCTGGTGCTAGAGATATTGGCACCATCTCTCAGTCCAATGTTGCATAAGGGGTCACTGAGGCTCTCTGTTGAAAAAAAGATAATTTCGTTTCACTCCCATTGCCAGAAACAAGCAGGTGGAGTGAGCATGAGGGTCTGCAAAGTTTGCAGGCTTTCCCTTTGGTGGAGTATGTCATTAACTCTATGCATATCATTTGCGGGCAACACTTGCCAACTGTGCACTATACTAGAACAGAAAGGGATTCTATGTTCTCAACATCAAGCTGATGTGTGACCACGAGCAGTGAATCATACAGAACAATGCCTGGTATCCTGTCAGCAGTCATGATGCCTTCACTCTGCAGCAGTCTGCTGTGCCAACTATATTTCAACCACCATGGCAGAACAAAGGGTGACTATTGTGTGACATGGCTTATGGCTCCAGTTCACAACCCATGCACACGTGCACAGCATGCATATGTTGAGAGCCATGCTTCCACAAGGTATGCGATGAAGCAGACTACTGACGTGCTGATGCAACGATTCCACTGCCTGGACCACTCTGGATGAGCCTTGCAGTACTTGGCTAAGCAGGTCACAAGATTCGTGGTTTTATGTTGCAGGCTGCATAACCTTGCCATCATGAGGGAGCATTCCTTGCCACCACCTATCAGGTGAGAAGCTAAAGAGTAGGAGCATGAGAAGGAGGAGGAGGTGGGAGAGGTTGAAGAGGAAGGGAGCCTGCAACCTGGACAGCTCCTTACTGCTTGGGCTGCCTTAGTGAAGAACCAATTCATGTGTGATACGAGTAACCTCAACCCCAATTCCCCATTCACTAACAGTCCCACACTCCTTACCTTCCCTGTGTCATTGACCATCACATCATCTTCTTGGCCTCCATGCAAAGATAAAAACCAACACGCTATCAACAGTCAAAACCAAATTTATTAATGAAACCATGCCATATTTCATACAAATATCAATTTATCACCCTTGTGCATTCTTTTAGTGTCTGCCTTCCATGAATCTTTGCCTGTCTTAGTGCTCCTTCACTGTGCTCACCCCAATGGATACATCATGGCTGGTGGAAGGTTGCTGACGTTCAGTGGGGGAGACTGCAAATGGTCTTACAGGATGACCTTGAGCAGCTCTGAGCCTAGAAGGCACGACTTCACACTGCAGGATCTTTGCATGGATGGTAGCAGTCTGGGCTGGCTGGCTGACAGGCAATAGCAAGGGCACTGGCAGATTGGCAGTGGTGGGAGGATAGAAACATAGAAAATAGGAGCAGGAGTAGGCCATTCGGCCCTTTGAGTCTGCTCCGCCATTCATTATGATCATGGTTGATCATCCAACTCAGTAACCTGTTCCCGCTTTCGCCCCATATCCTTTGATCCCTTTCACCCCAAGAGCTATATCTAACCCCTTCTTGAAAACATACAATGTTTTGGCCTCAACTGCTTTCTGTGGTACCAAATTCCACAGGCTTACCACTCTCTGGGTGAAGAAATTTCTCCTTATCTCAGTCCTGAAAGGTTTACCCCATAGCCTGAGACTATGACCCCTGGTTCTGGACTCCCCCACCATCGGGAACATCCTTCCTGCATCTACCCTGTCAAGCCCTGTTAGAATTTTATAGGCTTCTATGAGATCCCCCCTCACTCTTCTGAACTCCAGTGAATATAATCCTAATCGACTCAACCTCTCCTCATATGTCAGTCCTGCCATCCCAGGAATCAGTAATAAATCTGATAAATGCTGCCATCCTGAGAGAGGACAGCAGGTTCATGCTCCACAGAGCCACAGCCACTACACTGGGGCGACGCCTCTGCAATCTTAGTAATTTGCCGGAGCACAGATTGCTGAAATGCTGTTAAACCCTGCAAGCCATTTTGAGCACTGTTACCACAGCCATGAAGACAGAAACCTGCATTGCAACAAGCTG
This sequence comes from Heterodontus francisci, assembly GCF_036365525.1. NCBI lineage: Eukaryota > Metazoa > Chordata > Chondrichthyes > Heterodontiformes > Heterodontidae > Heterodontus > Heterodontus francisci. The sequence continues at coordinate 81,547,353 of NC_090376.1, forward strand.
AGCTTGCATGAACGTAGCCCAAGCTAATAATATAGCACGGACAGTGGGTGGCTTCTGCTTATACTGCAATCATTGCATACACAAGTGTTCTGATGCGAGCACTTTCACGCTGAACAGGTGGGCTCCATGTTCTGCACAAAGCCATGTGCAAATTTGGTGCTGGACTCCTCCATGCTCCTTGATAGTCACTCCAGGCTTTCTGGCAGGCCTGCCAATGCACCAAGCATTTCTGTGTGCACACCCAGCAGGCTTGTTCACCGCCCCATTAAAAGCCTCATCTGAGTTGTCTACAATGGAACTTGTGTGTAACCTTGCTCTCGTGTGAGCTAGAACCTCGTGTTATCCTTGCTCTCTCCCATGGCTGCAGCATACTTGTGCCCAGTGTCTCACCACATGCAGGTGCCACCTCTATGCTCTCCTATAAGATCCACACAGTGACAGTATCTGAGCTGGCTGCTGCAAGTGTGAAATCAAGCGGTGGTGTGTCTTCATCATTCTCTTCTTGGTCTTCCTCCACTGTCTGGCCAGGTTGCAGTTCTTGGGCATCTGAAAGGAAAAAGGAACAAGGGTAGTGTTGTGGTGAAGGAAGGGGGAAATGTAAGAGGTGTATGCTTTCACGATCTACAGCTTGTAAGTTAGAAAAGATTGCTGGGTAAGGGAGAAGTGGGATGTGAGAAGGAGGATTATGTATGACAATGCCGTCATCTTCAATTGAGATAGCCTCATTACTGACCACGGCCTCAGAAATGATGGCTGGCCCCGTCCCCTCCATGGTGAGGGTTAGAGCATGCAGGTGCACCTCTCCCCCTCCTATTAGTTTCTGCAGCCTACAATTGTACATCATCTTCTCCCGCAAGAGAGATGAATGTATGTATTCTCTAGTTCCATCACTGGTGATAGGCTGTCTACTAATATCCATTAAAAGCCCACTGACTCCCACAGCTACCTCGACTACACTTCTTCGCACCCCGCCTCCTGTAAGGACTCCATTCCATTCTCCCAGTTTCTCCATCTCCGACGCATCTGCTCTGATGATGCTACCTTCCATGACAGTGCTTCTGATATGTCTTCCTTTTTCCTCAACTGAGGATTCCCCCCACTGTGGTTGACAGAGCCCTCAACCGTGTCCGGCCCATTTCCCGCACCTCTATCCTCACCCCTTCCCCTCCCTCCCAGAACCCTGACAGGGTTCCCCTTGTCCTCACTTTCCAACCCATCAGCCTCCATATCCAAAGGATCATCCTCCACCATTTCCGCCACCTCCAGCGTGATGCCACTATCAAACGCATCTTCCCCTCCCTTCCCCTGTCAGCATTCCGAAGGGATCATTCCCTCCGTGGCACCCTGGTCCACTCCTCCCTTACCCCCACCACCTCGTCCCGTTCCCATGGCACCTTCCCCTGCAATCGCAGGAGGTGTAATACCTGCCCATTTACCTCCTCTCTCCTCACTATCCCAGGCCTCAAACACTCCTTTCGGGTGAAGCAGCGATTTACTTGTACTTCTTTCCATGTAGTATACTGTATTCGCTGCTCACAATGTGGTCTCCTCTCCATTGGGGAGACCAAAAGCAGACTGGGTGACCGCTTTGCGGAACACCTCCGCTCAGTCCGAAAGCAGGACCCTGAGCTTCCGGTTGCTTGCCATTTCAACACTACCCGCCCCCACTCTCATGCTCACATCTCTGTCCTGGGATTGTTGCAGTGTTCCAGTGAACATCAACGCAAGCTCAAGGAACAGCATCTCATTTACCTATGAAGCACACTACAGCCAGCCAGACTGAACATTGAGTTCAATAATTTCAGAGCATGACGGGCCCCCCATTTTACTTTTATTTTCAGTTATTTTTTTCTTTTTCCTTTTTTTAAATATATATATTTCTTTGTATGTTTATTTTATTTTATTTCATCTCAGTTTGTTCAGTTTGCTTACCCACTGTTTTTTTTCATGTTTGTACTTGCGGCTGTTCAATTTTCAGTCCATTAACACCCTATCTGTACTCATGCTTTGTCTTTCAACACACATTAAAATATTGTTTGCCTTTTCTCCACGACCTTTTGGTCAGCTATTCTGTGACCTTGTCCTATTTACAACTTCTTCTTTATTATCTCTTGCCCCACCCCCGCTTTACTTGCTTATAACCTTTTACATTTCTAATATTTGCTAGTTCTGAAGAAGGGTCACTGACCTGAAACGTTAACTCTGCTTCTCTCTCCACAGCTGCTGCCAGACCTGCTGAGTATTTCCAGCATTTCTTGTTTTTATTTCAGTTTTCCAGCATCTGCAGTATTTTGCTTTTATTGTATGGTTGTATGTCAGTAAGTGTTGTGCAATATGTTTGGATAATGTGCCTGTCATGGTTGAATAGCTGGCAATTTGTGCAAGCTGTTAGATGTAGATGTGAGGCTTGCAGCTGTGCACCCATTGCCTTATCACCATGCACTTGGAGGGTCTCCTGGTTCCTTGTGGATACAGAACATCTCTCCTCATTTCCAACTCCTCCACCAAGACCTCCAGTGCAGTGATGGAATATCTGAGTGTCCATTCTCTCCCGTGTTCAGCAATCCTTCTCCCTTTCCCAGGTCAAATTCAGCTCACAAAGGGCTTCCAGCGCTTGCTCCAGCCACAATGCACCTTCCCTTTAAGAGTTGCAGGTTAGTTTTAAGAGGTGCAAGCAAGTTACAATTTTTGGGCCCCTGTCAGTGCATGTAGCCAATCAACGGAGGAGGTGGCTCCACAAATATCCCCATCCTCAATGATAGGGGATCCCAGCACAACAGTGCGGAAGATAAGGCTGAAGCATTTGCAACAATCTTCAGCCAGAAGTGCCGAGTTGATGATCCATCTCGGCCTCCTCCTGAAGTCCCCAGCATCACAGATGCCAGTCTTCAGCCAATTCGATTCACTCCGCATGATATCAAGAAACGACTGAAGGCACTGGATACTGCAAAGGCTATGGGCCCTGAAAATATTCAAGCAATAGTACTGAAGACCTGTGCTCTAGAACTGGCCGTGCCCCTAGCTAAGCTGTTCCAGTACAGCTACAACAGTGGCATCTACCCGGCAATGTGGAAAATTGCCCAGGTATGTCCTTTACAGAAAAAGCAGGACAAGTCCAACTTGGAGAATTACCGCCCCATCAGTATACTCTTAATCATCAGTAAAGTGATGGAAGGTGTCATCAACAGTGCCATCAAGCAGCACCTGCTTAGCAATAACCTGCTCAGTGACACTCAGTTTAGGTTCCACCAGGGCCACTCAGCTCCTGACCTCATTACAGCCTTAGTTCAAATGTGGACAAAAGAGCTGAACTCAAGAGGTGAGGTGAGGGTGACTGCCCTTGACATCAAGGCAGCATTTGACCGAGTATGGCATCAAGGAGTCGGAGCATAATTGAAGTCAATGGGAATCAGGGGGAAACTCTCCGTCGGTTGGAATCATACCTAATGCAAAGGAAGATGGTTGTGGTTGTTGGAGGTCAATCATCTGAGCTCTAGAACATCACTGCCGGAGTTCCTCAGGGTAGTGTCCTAAGCCCAACCATCTTCAGCTGCTTCATCAATGACTTTCAATTATAAGGTCAGTAGTGGGAATGTTTGCTGATGATTGCATAATATTCAGCACCAAGAAAATATCTCAGATAGCGCATTCTGAGATGGAGGCTGAGAAAACTCCTGAGTCCTATTATGTTAAGAATGACATTCTAATGAGAAAGTGGAGACCTCCCCAGGGCCCACTGATGAGGATTGGGCTGTCGTCCATCAAATTGTTGTCCCATCTTGCTACCGCAGTGAAATTTTGAGAATTGTCCATGAGATTCAATCGCAGGTCATTTGGGTATTTGAAAGACACAGGCTAGGGTCGTGATGCATTTTTACTGCCCAAAGTTGTACATTGATGTGGTCAACTTCGTTATATCTCACACATGCCAGGTGATTGAGAAGCCACAGCCTTCGATTAAGCCAGTCCCATTAATACAGATACCTGCTTTTGATGAACTGTTTCGTGAGGTTCTTATGGATTTTGTTGGAGTCTTACTTACAACTAAATCACATCACAAGTTTCTGTTCACCATCATGGAATTGTCCACTCACTTGCCAGAGGCAATACCCTTGAAAAATATCAAATAAAAGTTGTGAGTGAGGGTTTGATTCAGATTTTCACTCGATATGGATTGCCAAAAGAAATTCAGTTGGATCATGGGTCAAATTTTATGTTAGGGGTATTTTAAGAGGTCATGTGTAATTTGGGAGTGAGACAGCTCAAATCGTTCACTTCGCACACGCAGTCACAAGGTGCTTTGGAAAGGTATCACCAAACCCTAAAAAGTATGATAAAGGTTTATTGTTTTGAGTATCCCCATGATTAGGATGAGATGATATCATTTTTACTATTTGCCACCTTCTTCTTCTTTTGGGCCTCCTTATCTCGAGAGACAATGGATACGCGCCTGGAGGTGGTCAGTGGTTTGTGAAGCAGCGCCTGGAGTGGCTATAAAGGCCAATTCTGGAGTGACAGGCTCTTCCACAGGTGCTGCAGAGAAATTTGTTTGTTGGGGCTGTTGCACAGTTGGCTCTCCCCTTGCGCCTCTGTCTTTTTTCCTGCCAACTACTAAGTCTCTTCGACTCGCCACAATTTAGCCCTGTCTTTATGGCTGCCCGCCAGCTCTGGAGAATGCTGGCAACTGACTCCCACGACTTGTGATCAATGTCACACGATTTCATGTCGCGTTTGCAGACGTCTTTATAACGGAGACATGGACGGCCGGTGGGTCTGATACCAGTGGCGAGCTCGCTGTACAATGTGTCTTTGGGGATCCTGCCATCTTCCATGCGGCTCACATGGCCAAGCCATCTCAAGCGCCGCTGACTCAGTAGTGTGTATAAGCTGGGGATGTTGGCCGCTTCAAGGACTTCTGTGTTGGAGATATAGTCCTGCCACCTGATGCCAAGTATTCTCCGAAGGCAGCGAAGATGGAATGAATTGAGACGTCGCTCTTGGCTGGCATACGTTGTCCAGGCCTCGCTGCCGTAGAGCAAGGTACTGAGGACACAGGCCTGATACACTCGGACTTTTGTGTTCCGTGTCAGTGCGCCATTTTCCCACACTCTCTTGGCCAGTCTGAACATAGCAGTGGAAGCCTTACCCATGCGCTTGTTGATTTCTGCATCTAGAGACAGGTTACTGGTGATAGTTGAGCCTAGGTGTGCCACCAGGGCACACTAAATGAGTCTACTGGTTTCAGTCCATTTGAATTGGTCTGTGGGCATGAGTTTAGGGGTCCCCTTAAACTCATTACAGAGAGATTTTTAGCACAGGAAAAGGCAATTGTGTCAGAGTTTTGGGAGAGACTCTCAAGAGCTTGTGAGATAGCCAGAGAATATCTCAAGGTTTCTCAGCAAGTGATGAAAACCCAAGCGGATAGAACAGCTCAGGCATGCAGTTTTCAACCCGGGGACAAGGTGTTAGTCGTGTTGCCTTTTCCTGGGGAACCATTGAAATCTAGGTTCAGTGGACCTTACTTCATTAAGAGGAAACTCAGTGAGGTGAACTATTTAGTTAGTATCCCAGACAGATGGAAAAGTCAAAGAGTGTGTCTCATGCATATGTTGAAAAGATACTATGACCATGGACCTTGTCAGCCAGTAAATGTATGCCAAATGGCAGAAGATGAGAATAAGGATAGTATTACTTTTAACGAACTGGATGAAGGGGCAGAGACGGAGAACTTTCAGATTGAACCCCTGCGGTGAAACTAGCAAACACAGAAGTGTTAGAAAGTTTAGATACAGTTTTACACTATCTTTCTGAACAATATGAAAAGGACATAGCTGAGCTGTTAAAAGAAGTTAAAGCAGTATGTGCAGACAAGCCAGAGATCCTGTGGCTATTCATGGGGTTGATGTAGGAACAACTGCAGCCATTAAACAGAATCCTTATTGATTCAATCCTGATAAATTGGCTCAGGTCAGAGAAGAGGTTCAATATATGCTAAAGAATCATATAATTGAACCTAGTCAAAACAGCTGGAGTTCTCCAGTTATGCTGGTTAATGACATACCAGAGGCAGGTTAAAAGGAGAAAAAAAGAAAAGTTAAAAAGACCCACAGCAAAAGTTACAATGCTGTGAGAAAGGGAAGAAAAAACAACTTGGAGATATGATAATACTGTTAATACCTGTGTGATATAAAAAGTGTTAGTGATTGAAGTGTTTACAATGTTATAGGTTGATGATGTTGTTGAGAAAACATTACTACAGTAATGAATTTTCTATTTTTGGGAGGTGTTATGAACACTGGACTTTGTAGTATGATTATGCTTTAAAAACTGTGATTTTTAATATAGTGTAAAAAGGATTCAGAGGAGACTTGTGACCACACACCAACTTTGCCGAGAGACAAGGGATCTTGGTTACCATGACCACAAGGAACCCAGATCAAGGACCCTTTTGAATGTAGAGTGCAAGGTTGTAACACCTGAAGGACAATGGGTTTCACTCTCCCAGACTCTCAGATCGTAAACAAAGGAAGGACAGGTGGTTTTGCTATGGCCAGACTTAAGGACTGTTGAGAACTGTAAAAGGCAAACGACTATTGACTTTTGATTCTGGATCAATTCAATTGACTTTCCTAAGTCTGACAGGTGCTAAGGAAGAAAGGAAGAGATCAAAACCAACAGTGGCAGCCTCAGAATTGAGAGAGAGAAAAAAACAACTGCACTCAGATCACAGATACAGCAAAAGGCTGCTAAGACTTGAACACGATTTCAAAATTGAGGTTTTCAGAGAGAAAAAGGCCAAAAGGATCACCAGAGTTTGCCTTATTAACGGAACTCCAGGTTGAAAAGTGCTTGGAGAATTGAGCAAAGTAGACATTGGCTTTGATAAGGACTGGGAAATCTAACCCATTGCAACTGGGAGGAGTTTGGGACTTCTTTCTGAAAAGATATCGTTTCAACAAGAACACTGTGTAACATATAAATGTAGTGTGGTGTTTTTGAGTGTTAATATGTTAATGGGAAATACCTTACTCTGTAATCTAGTGCATTAGCTACCACTACGTACTGTTTAGTTAGTGTTGATGATTAGTTTAGTTGTTATATTAAAAGTCTTAAAACATGAAATCTCATGTAATTCTTTAATCAGTCTGGGGAGTTCATTTCTCTCGTATTAAAGCTAACGGTCTCAATCGTGGTTGTAACACGAACATGATTGAATTTTTTGAGGACGTAACAAGGAGGATTGATGAGCGTAGTTGCATTTGATGTAGTCAAAATGGATTTTAGCAAGGCTTTTGATAGGGTCCCACATGGCAGACTAGAAAGTGAAGGGCATGGGATCTATGAGAAAGGCCAGAATTTAACATGGAGGTGGTGGCCCTCCCTCCACCGTGCCTGGAGGTCAGGCTGTCATCCTGTATGACTCAGGCACTTAAGTGCCTGCAGTCAGAGCTTCCGCCCCTCTGAGGCAGGATGGCCCACCTCCAAGAGCTGCCAGCCAGTCAGAAGGGCGGCAGCTCTTCATTCCCAGCAGCATCACTGGGAATGGTGGCCACTGCACTTAGCAAGAAGTGCCATGATGGACGCTGGCCTTGGAAAAGGTAAGTGGGTTTGGGCCTCACTGGGGACAATCAACCAGGCCCTGACAAGACAAAGGATAAAGTCCGATGGGTGTTTTTGTGATAAAAAGGTTATTTCCAGTGTGGTTCTCCAGGGCTCAGTACTGGGTTTCTTGCATTTACACAAATGTACATATGCACCAGTAGATTGACAAGAAACAAATACAGATGCAAGTATTTCAGTTGTGCGCTCAGATAATGCTCACAATACTAGGAATTAACACCCCACTCGTGGATTATTCTGTTCATACAGTTAAAAAAGACTACAATGTTAAACAAAACCATCCTTGTTCACATGTAACTAGGCACAGATAATCATCACTTGTCCATCACAATGATGAGAAGCTGATGGTTACTACTTGAGAAATGTTGGCATGCATGTGAAAAATAACTGATGATGCTGCAGGAATTCTTCAAAGAAAAGCATAAATTGCCACTGTGCCATTTCACTGGAAGTTCCACCAGAAAATTCCACATAATTTCATGGCTGTGTTCATTTTTAAATAGGCAGACTAACCTAAACCTGAAATAATCTGAATTTGGCAAAAATTGAGGTGTTTGCAAATGAATCCCAAATAGTTCGACTTGGGTCCTTTAGGCTACAAATTCAACTTCATAATTTGTTCAATGGGACCATGGACTTGAGTTGGCCGCAGAATCTGTAATGCTCTTCCTCCTGTAAACTGTGATAAGTTCTGTCATTTCTCAGCTAGGTCACTGGGGAAAGTATCCTGCCTTGAGAAACAAATGAGCTGCTTGAAAAGCCCAAAATAGGAACTGAGCTTCTTATCACTCAGACCAAAAGAACAATTTTAATCTAAGAATCGGAAGAGAAATTATTGGTCTGATTTGTTGATATTCAGCTACTGGGGTAGCACTACCTAGGAGCACTAGGCCAGGCAAAGGCAAGATAGGTATTTAAAGGAACTTTATTCAAAAAGGAAGGGAGACAGAAAGCAGGAAACTACAGGCCAGTTAGCATAAGATCTGTCATAGGGAAAATGTTAGAAGCTATTGTTAAAGACGTTATAGCAGGGCACTTAGAAAAATTCAAGGTAATCAGCCCGAGTCAACATGGTTTTGTAAAAGGGAAATCATGTCTAACAATTTATTGGAATTCCTTGAAGAACTAACATGTGCTGTGGATAAAGGGGAACCAGTGGATGTCCTGTACTTAGATTTCCAGAAGGCATTTGATAAGGTGCCACATCAAAGGTTATTGCAGAAAATAAAAGCTCGTGGTGTAGGGGATAACATATTGGCATGGATAGAAGATTGGATAGCTAACAGGAAACAGAGAGTAGGCATAAATGAGTCATTTTCTGGTTGGCAAGATGTAACGAGTGGGTTACAGTGGATCACAGGGATCACTGCTGGAGCCTCAACCTTTTACATAGGAACATAGGAATTTATATTTACAATTTATATAAATGACTTGGATGAAGGAACCAAAGGTATGGTTGCTAAATTTTCTGATGACACAAAGATAAGTAGGAAAGTAAGCTGTGAAGAGGGCAAAAGGAGGATACAAAGGGATATAGGTAGGTTAAGTGAGTTGGCAAAGATCTGGCAAATGGAGTATAATGTGGGAAAATGTGAAATTGTCCATTTTGGCAGCAAGAATAAAAAATAAGCATATTATCTAAATGTAAGAGATTGCAGAGCTCTGAGATGCAGAGGGATCTGGGTGTCCACTGCATGAATCACTGTTTAAAAATAAAGGGTCGCCCATTTAAGAGAGAGATGAGGAGAAATCAGCTATGATCTTATTGAATGGCAGAGTAGGCTCGAAGGACCGAGTGGCCTACTCCTGTTCCTAATTCATATGTTTTTAGGAATGAGTAGGGGTGAGTAGTTCAGTTTTATATGTATTATTGGATATGTTGTTGAATAAAGTTGTTATGGAAAGGTTTTTTGTTGGTGTGTTTTATTTCAGGATTTTGACCAAGAGGATGCTGTCATGGTACACAACAGATGGATTGAAAGGTTGGGAATTGTGAAACAATGCTGATGAAGGGTGACCAATTAGGGGAACAGGAGTCTCAGTGACTGTGTCATGGACAGCCCGTCCAAAGCAAAGATGTCTGGGAACTTCCTCCTTGCCTCCTCTTCTTTTTCCTCCTCTTCCTCCTTCTCCTCCTCCCAACCAAGATGGCCTCCAAATGCCTGGTGGTAAGGGCAGTGCCCTAGTGCCCTCATGTGAGCGAGGTTGTGGAGCATGCAGTAGATCACCATGAACTGGAACACCTGCTGTGGTGAGTACTGGGGGGCTGCCCGCTAGCAGTCCAGGCAGTGGAACCATTGCTTCAGGACCCTGAAGGTTTGCTCCATGATCTTTCTTGTGGCTGCATGGCTCTATGTATAGACGCATTGTCCTTGCGTGATCGGGTGGCAGAAGGGAGTCAATAGCCAGCTGTATAGAGGAACCTGGCCTCTGGTTCATCTTAGCGGCCCAAAGATGGCAAGAACGGCTGACTGATTCAGGATGAAGGCATTCTGGCTGCTGCCAGTATAGTGAGAATTCACCAACATGATGTTCTGTGCATGGTTGCACAACAACTGCATGTTGATGGAATGGTAGCCCTTGCGGTTCCAGTACATCTCCCGGTTTACATGTGAGGCCCACAGAGCCACATGCATGAAGTCGATGGCTCCCTGTACCATTGGGAATCTTGCCAGCCTGACAAAGTTACATGCCTACTCCCTGTCCTGTTGAAGGAGGTGGCACAGTTCACTGACCACCTCCTTCGTGAATCATAGGTGCCTCACACATTGCTTCTGGCTGAGGTGGAGGTAGAAGAGTTCACTGACTACCCTTGGTGGATAGGGCTTATTGTTAAGAGTCCTCCTCTTTCTCCCTCTGCACATAGCTTCCTCCTCTGCAGCCTGTTCTACATATCAGTGTTATATTGCAACCCAAGAGGGGCTGCAACTATAACTGCCATAACTCTAGTAGGCTTCTGTATACAGGGCAGAAAACGCCTCCAACCTCCCTGTCAGTATACCTCAACACTGTCTTCAAAATCCAATAAGTCAGCAAAATCCATCCAAGAACACACCACACTGCTTCCACAAACTTTGCAAGAGCAAACGTAAGTCAAAAGCACCTCACCTGGCTGTTGGATAGATGGCCCTTTAAATAACACTAATGGGAGGGGTTCTCATGTAGCTGAACATATGTTCATCTGTGAATGTATAGGAGAGGGTGTTAACTGTACCTGCACAGCCCAAATTGGCAGAAGATGCATCAAATTAGCCGAAGATGCTGATTAGCATCATGATCTGCCAATGCTGCCCGCTTCTGGTGCATGCAGGGCACACCCACGCTAGCACCCTGTCAGTCAGGGTGACTGCACGGGCTGTGGCTCCAGCAGCAGCAAAGCTACACAGCCCAACTTCACAGGCAACGTGTCCACTCACCTCTTTTCTAAAGTAAGGTTGCCATTTTGACAACTTCCTTAAAAATACATTTTTCTTCTCTAACTGCTCAACATTGTGCGTCATTCAAAATGGTATCAGTTATTACGCATGATCTATAGTATAAATTATCCCTTTCCCCAAATCCATAAAATTTAAAGGATGATTTCACTTACACGTAGGTGATAGATGTGAGTGCCTGAATAAAATAAAGATGGCAAAGACAAGAGGGGGGGGGGGGGGGGAAATTGATAAAGTGTAATGTATTTTTATTTTGCGTTGTTAAATGGTTATTTTAGATCATCAAACTTTAAATGTTGGCATTCAAATGGTTGCTGCCTGCTATTTTATTTAAACAAAATGTCACACATAGATTAGAAGCACATTGCATATATTTAAGTGATAAGTGAGAAGGCCCAAGCTTTCTCCACAATGAATCCCATGGTGAGAGATATTTGGGAAGGACCTCAGCAGGAACATATCCCTTCCCATGTCAACACTTGTCATTTCTGCAAAATTGTTAGCAACTGGTTTCATACGAGCAGGTTATACAGCACAGATTAAGTTAAGAGAAGATAAAATAACTTTCATGAAAAAAATGGAAAAACACCTTAGATTTAATGGAGTATTTTTTCAGCATCATTTTAGTTCTATTATCACTTGTCAAGAAGATAAATCATGTTGCAATGCAACACTCTTTCACCTTTCAGTGATGCCTGTGTTATGTAACATTATTCAGCCAATTCCATGAAAGAGAATACACCAAAATGGGAATGAAAATTACTTTTCAATGTCAAAGAAACTGTACATTTGAGGTGGTGTGGGCTGTGGGCAACATGCTCAAAAAAGAGGTAACTTATGACAGCAATCAGTTTTGAGGCAAATTTACTGTAAATTGTTATTATTAGTCATTCCATTAAAAAGGTCTGCTCCTATTTCTCTTTTCTCCATCCTCTTTCAGGCTCATTCAGCTGGGAAAATACTTACACCTTCATGGGAACATAGGAACAGGAATAGGCCATCCAACCACTCCAGAGGAACAGGAATAGGCCATTCAGCTCCTCCAGCCTATTCATCATTTGATGAGATCATGGCTGATTTGTATCCTATCTCCATCCACCCACCCTGGCTCCATATCCCTTTATATCCTTCACTAAAAATTATTGATCTCAGATTTTAAATTAATTATTGAGCTAGCATCTACTAGTGGGAGAGAAGTCCACACTTCTATGACCCTTTGTGGAAAGAAGTGTTTCCTGACTTCTCTTCTGAATGGTCTGGCTCTAATTTTAAAGTTATGTCCCCTTGTCCTAGATTCCCCCACCAGCAGAAAACATTTCTCTCTATCTACCCTATCAATTTCTTTTAAAATCCTAAGCACCTCAATCAAATCACCCCTTAACCTGTGGAATTCTGTGGAATACCAGCCCAGTTTATGCACTCCTTGATCATAATTTAACACTTGGATCCCAGTAACATTCTGGTGGATTGCGCTGCACTCCTTCCAAGGCCAATATATCCTTTCGAAGGTGCGGTTCCCAGAGCTGTACACATTATTCCAGATATGGTTTCACCTGGGCTTTGTATGGCTGTAGCAAAACTTCCTCCCCTTTATATTCTAGCCCTAAATATAGCGAATAGTTCAGGTCCCAACACAGCTCCTTGTGGGACTCCACTAGTCACTCCATCCAATTCGAGTACATACCCATTATCTCTACTCTCTGTCTTTTACCACCTAACCAATATCCTAACCAGCTCTGGGCCTTGAGGGCCCAGCTTTGGACTGCAACACCTCAGGGTGTGCGGCAGCAGTCTGGGTTTTCTGGCTGGCAATGACACTGGCAGAGTGGCAGTTGTGAGAGGTCGGGAGGGTTGTGATCTACAGTGCTACTGGCACTCCCCTGGGATGACCCCTCAGTGCCATTATGATCAAAACATAAGATTTGCCAGCATACAGTTTAAACTAATTGTGATCTACTCGTATGGTTTAACCATAATTTCTACATTAGCCGTTTTGTCTTTGTTCTTTATTAAAATAATGTAAAAGCATATTGATATTCTTACAACAGGGTTGGCAGATCTCCCTAACTCCTCTTTGAGTAGTATCATAGAATCTGTTACATTCACCTGACAGAGAAGACAGAGTATTAATTTAATATATACTAAATAATATATTTAATAATTAAATTACATAGTTTTTGTTATATATAAATGACTTGGATATTGGAATACAGATTAAAATTTCAAAATTTGCCAATGATACCAAACTTGGAGGTGTGGCACCCAATGAGGATGATACCAATCGACTGCAACATGTGTTATAATGGTGCTTCTATATTTTTTGTTAAGTATATTTTTTTGAGGACTCATGTATTTTAGAATTACGGACATTGTTTTATTTGGGGAAACTGAAAAGGATTCCATGGATGTTTTTTCACTGGGGCCATTGAAAGGACTGAGAGGTCTTGTTTGCAAAAAACATGTAGTGAAAATCACCTGTCTTCAGATAAATACCCAGCAGGGGCTTTTTGCCTTGGGGGAGTTGTTTACAGAGAAGTGACTAGTCAAAATTTATAGGGGTCAGGAGGCTTGACTCTTAAGATATTGGTTTTGTTTTCACTTTGGACAGTGTGTTGGGGATGTGAACTGTTTTGAAGGCAGTTGGAGAAAACCAGCCAAGAGAGCAGCCACCATCAGTTCACCCTCTTCCATCTCTTTGAGAATTTCCTGAGAATCAAGTGTAAGAGATGGAGAAACTAATGCTGCATTTCTCCTGAAAAGCCTGCCAGAAACCCCTGATGCTGCATTTCGCCTGGAAAACCTGCCAAACTGATCTTTAACGTCACCTGAAAAGAACTGTTCTGGAAAGATCCCAGTGACAGCCTTATTTGGTTTGCCAAACCAAAAAAGGGACAACTGACATCTTTCCATATCTTCTCTTTTTTCTTCAAGAATTAGCATGTATTTGGCCAAAGAATTCTTTTTTGTCTTTTTTTGTGTAACAGAGCTCTGAAGAGAAAATCTGTTTTTTTTAGGTTAACTGGGGGTGGGGGTGGGGTGGGGTGGGTGTGTATGTGCTTGTGTGTGTGTGTTTGTGTATGTGTGAGGGGCTAGGGTAAAAGGGAGTTTCATATTTCACTCAGTGTTTTAATGCTTTGCTTTGTTATTGGTTATGTCTTGTTTTATAATAAACTGATAATTTTGTTGTTCATTAAAGAAATCTGGTTGGTGTATTTTATTCTGGGATAAAGAGTAGAATTTATAATTGACTGTTTCGGTAACTGGGTAAATGTTGAAATATATGTTGTGACCTGTGGAGAAGTGGAACTAGAAAAGTCAATGCACTCTTCCTGCCTCGGTCGTGACACAGGACATAGATAGGCTAGCAGAATGGGCAGACAAGTGGCAGATGGAATTTCGTACAGAGAAGTGTGAAGTGATGCATTTTGGTAAAAGGGAAAGGGAGGGGCAATATAGACTTAATGGACTTAATATAGACTCCTAAAGAGTGTGCAGGGACAGAGGGACCTGGGGATTCATGTACATAGATCTTTGAAGGTAGAAAGACATATCGAGAGAGTAGTTAGCAAAGAAAATGGGATCTTGGGCTTCATACATAGACACATTGAGCACAAAAGCAGGGAAGTTATGCTGAACCTTTATGAAGCTCTGGTTAAGTCACAACCAGAGTTTTGCATTCAGTTCTGGTCACCATACTTTAGGAAGCGTGTGAGGGTCCTTAAGAGGGTGCAGAGGAGATTTACAAGAATGATTCCAGGGATGAGGGATTTTAGCTACAAGGTTAGGTTGAAAACGCTGGGGTTGTTCTCCTTGGAACAAAGGAGATTGAGGGGAGATTTGATAGAAGTGTAGAAGATTATGACAGGTTTAGATAGGGTAGTCAAAGAAAAGCTGTTTCCATTAGCTGATGGTACAAAGACTAGGGGACACAGATTTCAGGTTTTGGGCAAGAGATGCAGGGGGAATGTGAGGAAGATCTTTTTTAACTTTTTGACGCAGCAAGTGGCAATGATTTGGAACTCGCTGCCTACCAGGGTGGTGGAAGAGGAGACAATCAATGATTTCAAAAGGAAATTGGATGGGCACTAGAGGGAAATAAATTTGCAGGGATACAGGGATATAGCAGGGGAATGGAACTGATTGGATTGCTCTACAGAGAACTGGCATGGACTTGATGGGCCAAATGGCCTCCTTCTGTGCTGTAATGACTCTACCATTCTCTGACTCTGGAACTCTATGACTAATATCTGATCCAAAAGTCAACACCATGAACAGTACAGAACTCCTTCAATACTATACTCATGCCAGCCTAGATTATTTGCTCAATCCTCTGGAGTGGGGGCTAAACCTGCAGCCTTCTGACCCAAAGATAAGAATGCAACCATTGAGCCAAGGCTGGCATTGTGGCAAAATATATAAATATTAATACCTAGAATTGCTTATGGGGGTAGACCTGTTCGATAAACTTGGCTTCAAACTTGCAGACCCCATCAGAGGACACATTAATGTGAACGATGATACAGACTATGCACAACAGTACCCTTCCTTATTCACCAGTTTGGGAAGATTAAGGAGTGCTGTCATGTTCCTTGCATTGACTGTTTCGCAAAATTTAGACAGTTGCTACTCGCAATCCATGCCAAAGTCACACAGGAGCTGAAACAATTGGCAGCAGACGGTATCATTGAGCGAACCAACTCATCCCCATAGGTATCAAACCTATCCATTACGCGACGCAAAAATGAAAAACCTAAACTATGCACTGACCTTATTCATTCAACAAAGCAATTATTCCTGAAAAGTACCTACTCCCTATGATCCATCATTTCATGACTCCAGTTTTCACGTAGCTCGACATGCGAAGGAACTATCTTCAGCTACAACTAGTGGAGCGAAGCTAACATCTTACGGCCTTTGTTACATATGACAGCATGTTTCAGTACTGCAGAATGCCTTTTGCACTAACTTCAGTACCTAGCGCGTTCCAGACGATTGTTTCTTCAGTCTTGTCAGACGTTGAGGGGATGTTCAACCTTCTCGATGACGTTGTCGTCCAAGGAAGGGACAAAGCAGAACACAATCAATGGTTATCCACAGTGATCATTTGACTTGCACAACCCAATTTGTCACTTAACAAGGACAAATACAAAGTTGGGGCATCCGAGATTGACTTTCTTGGGTACAAAGTGACAGCGGTTAGATTAAAGCTTACATACGATAACGTCAAAGCCATTCATGCTCTTCCAGCACTGTTTGACGTGAAAGAGTTGGCATTGTGCCTTGGCATTGCCAACTTTTATCACAAATTTGTGCCCTAGTACACGAAGATCGTGGAGCCTTTTCGAAAGCTACTGCACAAAAATGCACAATGGGAATGGACAACAAATGGGAATCGCACAGCAAACAGCGTTTGACACAGTAAAGGTGGAGATAACATCTCCGCCAGTCCTCACGCATTTCAACCCACATGCGGAAGTGTGCGCCACAACAGACACATCTGTAAATGTGTTAGGAGCTGTACTGTCACAGTACATTGCAGGAAGTGGACGACCGATCATGTATGCATCATGCCCATTGTTTGAAACTGAACACAACTACTCCACTGGAGAGCAGAAAGCATAAACCTGCATCTACACTTGTGAACATTGGCACATGTATCTCTATGGTAGGAAGCTCACCTTCTGCACCAATCACCAAGCGCTGACTACATTGTTAGCCACGTCAGGATCTGGTCATCGACCTCTACACATCTATTGATGGTCTGATTGCCTTCATCAGTACAACTTCAAGCTCGTGTATCTCACAGGTTCACACAACAGAATAACTGACGTACTTAACTGTACTGCTATCGCTGACAGTGTTTGCAATAACGAAGCGACTTGCAACATCTGCTAAACCATTTCCTGTACATTTACAACCGATCCCATGGCCAACAACCATGGCAACAACTCCAAGTTGATATTTTCGGAGAAGTGCATTCAGCCCCTAGCAATCAACGTTTTTGCTTGTTGTTCATGATCTACATGTGACCAGAAATTACTACAACAAATTGCACAACCACAAAACTTTGGTCATTGACATTCTCGACAAGTTGTTTACATAGTGGGGTTTGCCAGAGACTATCACTATGGACAATGGACCACAGTTTGTTTCTAGTCAATTGATGGAGTTCCTAGCAAGTTATGGAATTCACCACTATCTGACATTGCGATACAACCCGAAATCGAATGGTGGTGTCGAACGTTTAAACAGGGTGATCATGGACAGTTTGAGAGCTAGCCCGTCGGAGGGGAAAACGTTTGAACAATCCATTTATATCCTTCTTCACACTTATCGATCCATGCCACACTCTCTGACTGGAAAGACACTGGCCGAACTTATGATAGGTTGCAACATTCACATGCTATGACCATTTTTCAGATGTCACCACCATCCAATGCAATGGTCAGAGTGAAAGCAGAAGAAATCACGAAGCAACAAGGTAAAGTAAAAGTGCCATTAGAGGAGATTATTTGTGTACTTAGAGGCATAAACAGACTCTAAGAAATGACTCAATATATACCTGTCTAATGCTTATGAAAGTTGAATTCAAAAAAAGCTCCTTAGTCTACAAAGGGGGAAATATGCAGTGTTTGATTGCTCAGTGATTGATTGCTCTGTTCTCTGATGTAAGACTGCTTACAATGCTGTCAGTCAACCCTGAGGGGGCGCAGTTTCAAAAGTGAAACTAAGAAGGAGCTGGGCAGCCATTTGAATAAAGCCGGCACACACAGAAATCAAGAGACTAGTTTCTTCATGTTTGGGGTACAAAACTGCTGCAAGTCCTGCCAAGGACCCTACAAAGACTTGAAAACTTTCACAATCATAACTAATTGATCCTAAGGGAGTGAAAATCAATTACCTGCCACAAGAGCCCTGTTTGTTCCATTGGGAGCAGAAGAATTAAAAAGAACATTTTCACTGTCTGGTTCTTTCCTCTGCTTTCTCCCTGCTATTACAGCAGTATGCCAGTGCTTTATTTTATTTATTTAGAGATACAGCACTGAAACAGGCCCTTCGGCCCACCGAGTCTGTGCCGACCAACAACCACCCATTTATACTAACCCTACACTAACCCCATATTCTCTACCACATCCCCACCATTCACCTACCACCTACCTACACTAGGGGCAATTTACAATGGCCAATTTACCTATCAACCTGCAAGTATTTTGGAGGTGGGAGGAAACCGGAGCACCCGACGGAAACCCATGCAGACACAGGGAGAACTTGCAAACTCTGCACAGGCAGTACCCAGAATCGAACCCGGGTCGCTGGAGCTGTGAGGCTGCGGTGCTAACCACTGCGCCGCCCAGGCACTGCTGGATCCACCCTACCACACTTCTGCTGATGGAGTAGCCCTATAGAATTTTCAGTCCTTTCTTTTTATGGTGTGGTCCGATTGGATTGTCCTACGTGATCTGTGACACAATATGGTTAGCAAGGATCAATCAGCAATACTTTAAGATCTCTACAACCCAGAAATACTAGGGAACCAAGGGACTTGTAAAAATGAGGAATTGAAAGAAATTAGTACTTTAAAAATGAATTGGATTGAAAGTTAATAAATTGCCAGATGAGCCACATCCCAGAGTGTTGACAGAGTTGGCTATAGAGATACTGGATGCATTGGTGGTTATCTTTCAAACCTCTAAAGCTTCTGGAAGCATTCCTGCAGACTGGAAAGTAGAAAATGTAACCCCACTATTTAAGAAGGGAGCGAGAGAGAAAACGGAGAACTACAGACCTGTCAGTTTGACGTCAGTAATAGGGAAAATGTTAGAATCTTTATAAAGGATGAGATAACTGGACACTTGGAAAATAATGATATGATTGGTCAGAGTCAACATGGATCTCTGAAAGAGAAATCATATTTGACAAACCTGTTGGAGTTTTTGAGGATGTTACTTATAGCATAGATAAAGGAGAACCAGTGGATGTGGTGTATTTGCATTTTCAGCAGGCTTTTGATAATGTCCCACACAGGAGGTTAGTAAACAAAATTAGAGCACATGGGATTGGGGATAATATACTGCAATGGATTGTGAAGTGGTTAACAGACAGAAAGCATAGAGTAGGAATAAATGGGTCATTCTCAGGATGGCAGGCTGTTACTAGTGGGGTACCACAAGGATCAGTGCTTGGGCCACAGCTGTTCACAATCTATAGAAATGATTTGGATGTGTGGACCAATTGTAATATTTCCAAATTTGCTGATGACACAAAAATAGGTGGGAATATAAATTGCAAGGAGGTTTCAAGGGGATTTGGACAGGCTCAGTGAATGGGCAAGAACTTGGCAGATGGACTATAATGTGAATAAGTGTGAAGTGATCCACTTTGGTGGAAAAAAACAGAAAGGCAGAGTATTTCTTAAATGGTGAGAGGTTGGGAAGTGTTGATGTCCAAAAGGTGTCCTTGTTCATGAGTCACTAAAGGCTAATATGCAGGTGCAGCAAGCAATTAGGAAGGCAAATAGTATGTTGGCCTTCATTGCAAGGGAATTTGAGTATGGGAGTAAAGATGTCTTGCTGCCTTGAGACCGTACCTGGAGTATTGTGTACAGTTTTGGTTTCCTTATCTAAGAACGATATACTTGCCATAGAGGGAGTGCAATCGAGATTCATCAGACTAATCCCTGGGATGGCAGGATTGTCTTATGAGGATAGATTGCAGAATCTGGGCCTGTATTCTCTAGTGTTTTGAAGAATGAGAGGTGATCTCATTGAAAGGTACAAAATTCTTACAGGACGTGACAGGGTAGATGTGGATAGGGTGTTTCCTCTGGCTGGTGAGTCTAGAACCAGGGGACACAGTCTCAGAATAAGGGGCAGGCCATTTAAGACTGAGATGAGGAGGAATTTCTTTACTCAGAGGGTGGTGAATCTGTGGAATTCACTACCCGAGAGGGCTGTGGAAGCTCAATTATTCAACATGTTCAAGACAGAAATTGATAGATTTCTGGATACTAATGATATCAAGGGATATGGGGATAGTGGGGAAAAATGACGTATAGGTAGATGATCAGCCATCATCCACTTGAATGGCAGAGCAGGCTGGACAGGCCGAATGGCCTACTCCTGCTCCTATTTCCTATGATCCTAATCATATAGAGATACAGCCCTGACATTAACTCAAAGGCACGCTGGGATAACCCTACCCTCCACAACCCACAGTGGAGGGCCTGATATCATGTGGAAAACCCAGAAGTAAGTTCAGCAGGTCTATTTATGGCTTTTGAACACAGCCACTTACAGGTTTGGTGTTTTGGTGACACAGCAGTGGGCATGATAAAGACCCTCATGTTACAATCTCAACCCCAGTATTTAAAAGGCTAACCCAAAGATGGAACTCGGAGGAATTAAAGTTGGAAGCAACAGAGGAATAATTCACAGTATGGAATGAAGGTGATCATTTCCGTTTTAATGACGGCTTGCTTGATGTGCTGGTGGGGGCTGCGAGGTACTGGAGAGAGATGTTATTCCCCAGCAATGAGAGGATAAGAACTGATGCTGGCACAAATAAGGTGTGGCTGGAGGTGACCCAGGATGTGAACAGCTGGAGCATTATGCCAGGCCCTCGGCTTCAGTGCAAGAAGCATTTTAATGACCTAATCAGATCAGGAAAGGTGAGTACAGTTGCACATCCATCTACATCCATCAGGTGAACATGTGCCATTACACTCACTCATAGGTCTGTTCTTTCACCTATTACAGAATAGAATACAGAACAAGAGGGAGAGGGAAAGAACCAGTGGTGAAACTCCATAGATCTCACAGCTCACAACTGCAGAGGAGAAGATGCTAGATGGTGTCACTGGTCATTGGAGATGGAGAGATGAGGGCCTCGCAGCTACTTGGTGACACGATTAAATATCAGTGATTCACATGTCATACAAAATTCAGTCATGTTGCCTTGATTTCAACAGTGAGTGAAATATAATCATCTTCATAATTATAAGTTGCAACATCCCTATCTAGCCGGTAGTAACTTATATCTGATGGCCACAGACCTGAAACATAAACTCTGTTTCTTTCTCTACAGATGCTGGCAGATGTGCTGAGTATTTCCAGCATTTTTTATTTTATATCTTTTCTCTTTGCCAGGGCTTTCACACATACAGCAATAGGTGGTGGATGTGGTGGACAACAATTCCTCAGAGATGTTGGATCGTTCTGAGGGTGCACCATCACAGGAATCAGGCTGACCATGCACCAGCTCAGATAGTCACATTTTGTTGGGATCTGTTAGACAAGTAGTTAAGTTTTCACCTAGTGATTCACAGTTCACAAGTGCGTAAGAGCAGATGGTGTTGGTAGGGACAGCAGTGGAGGGTCGGCATTGGAGGGCACAGACCCTCCAAGCTCTGTTCAGCAGGATATCAGTAGGTAAGAAAGCATCTGCATATAATAAGTATTTAGTGCAGTATTTCCATGAGTTTGAATCAGCCCCCTCAATTGCCGTTGTGTTCTCGCCTTGTTTTCACCGGTGAGTTTCAGGAAGCCTCGGAGACCATGAATGCACCATTAAATTTGAAAGTCAGTTGAAATATCACTCCAATTGAGTGATTAACATCTGTTAATAGGCAACCTGCCTCTCCCAAGTGGGTTTCTTGCAAGCAGCCTAACACGCTCCAGTATCATTCTATGATTTTATGATTATGAACAATGGGTTATAACATCGCTGGTAGTGATTCCCTGTTTGAACTGCTTGGTGCCAATGACATTTAGAAGAGACTGTAGGAGTGATTCTGCAATCTGACACTCTTGGCATCTCAGAAAATCACCGACATGTGGGCCACAAGTTCTGGACCATTGGTTTGAATAGAAAATCACTGGCTGCTTGTTTGCAATAACACGAGATGTGCTCTCTATGAGTGCTGCTGAACGCTAGAATTGGTGGATTGTGTAATCACTCCTTGTATGCTGACTAAAGTAACTGCAATGCATCTTTTAATTTAGGCTCTAGTGCAGAATTTAAATTGGAGAGAATTTGAGTTTTTAGTTTCGCAATTTCAATTCTGACTTCTGCAGCACATAAACTCAGAGTGCGACCATTCGAGTCATTACTGTGCATTCTCATCTATTATAAACAGGAAGCTTTACAGGGCTAATGCAAATGGATTAGTGAGTACTGATGTTAATAAATACTGAAACATTAACTTGTTACAATTTGAACGGTGAATTTTTAAAAATCAATTTGTGTTTCTCTTGGGAAAGAATCTCTTTGCTTAACATTTCTAATCAAATCGTGGAACACAGTAACTTCACTTCTAGCCCTTAGCTGAGTGCTATTGTTGCTTATGTACACCTTAATTTCTGAAGTTTATTCATCCATGTTGTAAATTGCAGTTATAAGCAAGTTAGACATCACTATGTTGGAGCGAATTAATGATATGGTTGCAGTTTTGAAGAGGTTTGTGTTTACCCCTATGGTCCTGGTTATTTCTTACAGTAATTATCATTCATTCCATCCTGTACGACTTTTGCTTGGCTCAAATCATGGGTCTCTGCATCACAGAAGCTGCAGATCTCAGTGTCCTAAATAAAATAGTTTATTTCATTAAGAAACTAGAGGACTCTTGATTCCAGCAGTCATCAGCAATTCTTACTGGTTCTTGACACTATGGAGCTCACATAATGAAGCATTCTGCAAACACAAAGACTGGGTTTTATTCATTACCACTTTATCTTGCATCTTTTATATGCCTTTATAACCCTTTAATGTAATTTAAGAGATTAATTTAAAGTACAACAGTATAAATCATATCTTTTTAAAAATGACTTAAAATCTAGGCAGACACAGAAAATGGCTCATGCTTCACATACACACAAATAAGACTATGCAGAAGGTAGCTGTGGAATATCAAAAATATTCAACAAGTTACCTGAGTGCATAAACCCATGAGTGTTGAGAGCTGAAACAGTCATTTCAAAAGCTGAATATATTTGCCAACACGCTCAGATGCTGTTGAGTATAATCATTTTGGACAATTTAAAAAGAATGGCATTAATTATCATATGGGCATTCACTTCTGCAGGGTTGATGCAGTGTCTGATAATATCACTTAGAGAGTTGAGTCAATGTTCCGGACTGTCGTCTGATGTTGAGTGGTCTCTTATATTAAGCAGGTTTTATTCAGTGGGTGTTGGATTCATATGTGTACATGTGGGATAAATTCTGATTTCATTTAAAAAATCCTTCTTCAGGCAGTAGAACTGTGTGTGGGCTGTGTATTAGATTGGACAATGGGATTGGGTTTGATGTGGAATTTGAAAGGACATTTACAGCTTGTTTTTACTTTCTACCAGTTTCTGTGTCTCTGTGCTAAGATAAAAACTATATTTGATTTTTTAACAAATAAAATAACATCACAGCAAATCCCAATTACTCAAAATATTGATGCAAAACAGTACAAAGGTTTTGATACTAAGTATAGCACCGAATTAAAAGCACAACCTAGTATTTGAGAAATATTTGTGTGACACCTGGCTGTTCTTCTCTATTGCGATTGGTGTGCTGAAAGTCAAGATGATGCTTTCCTCAATACTGATGGTGTTTTTAGTTTTGCTTGTTGGAAGTCTAGCACGCTAACAGCATTGTCACCATAAATGGATTATTAAAGTCAATATGCAATTTTGTACCTAAACAGGTGAGGGAAACTGTGAACATCTCTCAATTTAAATATGTGTGGTCCCTGTTTATTTCAGAGGTACAGGTGCAGTTTTGCTTCCAAAATGGAGTCTGTGGCATGCTTGCACCTTTTCTCACACTGGCTATGTGGATGAGGGCGTTTGCGCGTGCAAAGGGTCTGTCCCCTAGAAGTATGCATAGTAAGCAGGTGTGATACCAATTAGAGTAGAATGCTGATTGACACTGGTGCTACCATTTTTGAGCTCAATGTTCCAGCTACTGCCTTATCTTAACCTCCCACAGTTGAACATGCATTCAGCAGAACACCAACCAGAATTGTTTAAAGAATCATCAACAACTTTAAAGTTAGTTGCTGATTGATTTCTAATGGCTCTTGTTGTGATTGTAGAAGTGTTTAGGGGTTTCTAGAATTATTTAAAGTTGCTAAAATCCACGGGGAGTGGTATGACAAGTGTTGTGGTATTAATTTCAGGGGCGTATCTAAAAAGGCTGTCCATCACCAGACAGGATGTGATGTACAGACTCATGTGATCTCTAGGCAGTTGTTGGAAGCAACCCAGAGATAAGTTAGTGTATAAGTTAGCATCTTCAATAATCTTATATGTGTGATTGGTGTGTTTGTGTTAAAGTAAGAGGAACACAACAACATGTGCTGAAAGATCCAATCATGGGTGCAATATTTTGCATGCCCCTTGGACAACAGGATGACAGGGAGGATTAGCAGAGGTAACACAAAGCAGGCCAAGTTGCTACAAAAGGGAGTAGAATAGGCTCACGGGGGCTAAATGCCTTACTCCTGTTCTTATGCTCCTGTTCCTTGTGAGGAAGACGAGGTGGAGAAGGGCTTTCAGTAGGAGGCATTATCCACCCAGAATGTTCAGAGAGCAATTTTCCTACCTGAACCTCAGCAAGGAACAGTGTGTCAGATGTCTTCGCTTCACTAAGGAGGTCCTCACTGAAATTTGCCACCTGTTACAGCCACTACTGTAGACTCAGAGCAGGGCAAGGACTGCATTGCCAGTGGTTGTGAAGGTAACCATGGCCATGAACATTTATATGTCTGGCTCCTTCCAGGCTGGAACAAGCAATATTTGCAACATCTTCCAGTTTGCCAAATACTGTTGTGTAAGAGAGGTCACTAACGTTCTGTAGCCTTGGAGAGCTGACTACATTTAATTTTCTCTTGCCAGAGAGAAGCAGGCAGAGTGAGCACGTGGCTTTGTGAGGATTGCAGGCTTTCCCATGGTGCAGGGTGCCTTTCACTGCATGCACATCACTTTGCAGCTGCCTCGTGTCAATTCTGAGATGTACTGTAAGGGGAAGGGGTTCCACTTCCTCAACATCCAGCTGGTGTGTGAGCATAGGCAGCATATCATGCAGATCAATGCCTGTATCCTGGCGGCAGTCAGGATGCCTTCATTCTGTGGCAGTCTGCTGTCACATCTGCATTTGAGCCATCACGACAAACCAGAGGATGGCTACTGGACAATAATAGCTGTCCGCGGCCCACCTGGCTCATGACTCTGGTGTGTAACTCATGCACATGTGGGCAGCCAGTCCACAATGAAAGCTAAGCTGCCGCACAAAATGTGATTCAGCAGATCATTGGGGTGCTTAAACAATGCTTCCATTGCCTGACTGGACTAGAGGAGCCTTGCAGTACTCAGTGGAGTGTGCGTCAAGATTTGTCAGGGTTGGATGCATGCTGTACAACCTCGTCAAAATGAGGGCACAACCCTTGCCACCAGCTGTACGGCAACCAGCTGAGGATGATGAAGAGGAGGAAGAGCAGGAGGAGGAGGAAGAAGGGAGGAGACAAGCAACACAGTCCCTTTGTGGCTGAGCTGTCCGTGATCAACTCATCTGACTGCGGAACCAGTGAATGCTACCCCAATTCACCAACAGTTCCACACCTTATCTTCTTTTGGTTGCTGACCACCAGAATGTCTCCTTGGCCACAACGCTGAAATAAAAGTTACCAAAAAACAAACATTTCAAACCAATTTTATAATTCAAACGATCCCATATTGCATACAAAAGGTCAACTTATCACCCTTCTGTATTCCCTTAGTGCTGGTCTTTCATTATCATTGCCTGTCTTAGTGCTCTGAAGCAGTGCTGCCCCAGTGGCTACAGCATGGCTGGTGGAAGGCTGTTTACTTTCAGTGGGGGAGGCTGCAGATGGCCTTGAATGATAACTTTGAGCAGCTCCGGCCCAGAAGGCCCGGCTTCAGACTTCACCATCTTGGAATGGGTAACAGCAGTCGTGCTCGCTGGCTAATGGGCAACAACAAGTGTACTGGCAGAGTGTCAATGGTGGGTGGGTAAATGCTGTCTTCTTGAGAGAGGACAGCAGGTTTGTGCTCCATGGAGCCACTGCCACTTCCCCAGAGCGGTGCCTCAACAATCCTAGGAATGTGTTGGAGGACGGATTGTTGGACTGCTGTGACAGTCTGCAAGCCCTTTGAGCTCTGATATCTGCAACTCTGATGGCAGCAGTCGGAGCCTCCGTGGCAGTTAGCTGAGCTTGCATAAGAGCAGTCAGAGCTTGTGTGGCTGAAAAGCGAGCTTGCATGACTTCAGTCTGAGCTTCCTCCACACCATCCAGATGTTGGGCAGCTTCTGCTTGTGCTACAATGGAAGCTGAGCCATCAGCCATCAGGCGTTGTACCATGGTTGGGTCAAGGGTTCTGGAGCACTCATTTAGGGAATCAGACCTAGGTGGGTGTTCCAGGTGAGAGATGCTGCTCAGTAAGTAAAGCACGCTCACACAACTTGAGTTTACATGCATTTAAATTAACTTCCCAACCATTGCTCCCTCCAACTGCCACTCTTCATCAGGAGCACCTGTTAGGCAATGAGCAGGGCACATATAAAGCATTATAGATTGGAAATTACTGTCGCTGACATTAGTGGTCAAATATTAATGCATTTGGATGACATTTCTTTGCCCATATACAAATTCGTTAAGTTCTAACATTGCAATAGCAACTTATTTTTATCTTTTACGCCTTTTCTGCCTGAAATGAAATGGGAAGATCAGATGTTTCTATCAGGGAGAAAGCGGGAACAGGTTACTGAGTTTGGATGATCAGCCATGATCGTATTGAATGATGGAGCAGGCGCGAATGGCCTAATCCTGCTCTTATTTTTCTATGTTTCCAAAGGGACATACCACATTTTCATTGAGGCTTCATCTGAGCAATTGGTATCTCTTATTGGACAGCTGTGTTTCATCCACAACATGAAAATATAGAAGCCTGGATATTCTTCACCTTACTGTCCAATTGGGTGGTACTTGGACAGCACAAAGTGGAAAACTGGTGATGGTTTGCCCTGGCAGAGATCCACCCAGGTTGCAGCTCAAAGCAATTCGAATGAATCCAATGATGGAGGAAGAATCCCTTTGGAGGGAGACACTTCCTCCATCATTGGTCAAAAACAGAAGAGCAGTAATCAGAGCCACCCTGATATTTAAATTTGAAAATGCCTCCAGTTAAGTGCACTGCAGGTCATGGAATGCACATACTCCCGAGATTTGAGCATCTAATCTAAGCTGACACTTCAGTGTAATACTGAGAGAATTCTGAGCAGTTGGCGATGCTGTT
Organism: Heterodontus francisci; assembly: GCF_036365525.1. Lineage (NCBI taxonomy): Eukaryota > Metazoa > Chordata > Chondrichthyes > Heterodontiformes > Heterodontidae > Heterodontus > Heterodontus francisci. The sequence goes on from NC_090376.1 coordinate 81,574,708, forward strand.
GGAGTTTCAGATAAAAATTTAAACCGCAGGTGAACATAAGAGATCCCATTGCACAATTTGTAAAAGAACAGGAGAGTTTTCCTGATGGTCTCAGCCAAAATTAATCCCTCAACACGCGCCACCAGAAACAGATTTCTTGATCAATTATTTCATTTTTTCTGCCTGCACTGAGGATTTTAAAGGTTTTTGGGCCAATTATTGATTTTTATTTTGATTTCAGCACCAATGGAACTTCTCATCAGATGTGATTGGAAGAAGAGGACTAATAAGGATTTACCATCCAGGTCAGGCTACCTAAAGATGCTCTATGACTACTACCTAGTACTTGTGCACCTGCATCTGCAGACGAAGGTAAACAAACTCGCTTTGGCAGATGATTCAAGTATGTTGTCTTCTTCCTTGGAAGTACCCCAGTCAAAGTGCATCCTGCTTTCAGAGGTATTACATGAAAGGAGGCATGCCTGGGCAATCGAGAGCCAGAGTAGTCTGGTCTCACCCGCTAAAACGCTACCAACCATTCTGCAGGCTCTTAATCAACTACCTAGAAATTACTATGGGCAACTCTTTTCTTGGGTCTGTCATTCTTGCATGTGCTTCATGCCACACCACCTCCTTTTCAGCAGTGCTAAGCTGGTCTGTCATTTGCCTGTAAATTCATGCCTGCACTTGGAATTTCCTTTCTTTTTTTATTTGCACATGGGATGTGAGCATCGCTGGAAAGGCCAGCATTTATTGCCCATCCCTAACTGCCCTTGAGAAAGTGGCACGGCTAGTTCAGGAGCATAAGTCGCCAGCACTATAGCCAGGATGTTATTGGGCCCATAGCTTTTCCTGCATCCAATGAGTTCAGTCATTTCTGTAATGAGTGCTTTATGTTGTCTTCTGTAACATAAATGAGATGTGTGGAGTCCAGTTACGCTGACGATCTAAAGGGGTCTGTGCTGGGGCCTCAACTTTTTACAATTTATATCAATGACTTAGGTGAGGGGAGTGATGGCATAGTAGCTAAATTTGCAGATGACACAAGGATAGATAGGAAAGTATGTTGTGAAGAGGACATAAGGAGGTTGCAGAACACTATAGATAGGTTAAGTGAGTGGGCAAAAATCTGGCAGATGGAGTATATTGTGGAAAAATGTGAAGTTGTTCACTTTAGCAGGAATAATAAAAAGGCAGAGTATTACTTAAATGGAGAACAACTGCAGAATTCCGAGGTGCAGAGGGATCTAGGTGCTCTAGTGCATGAGTCACAAAAAGTTACTATGTAGATACGGCAAGTAATAAAGAAGGCTAATGGAATGCTATCCTTTATTACGAGAGGAATTGAAAATAAAAGGAAGGATATTATGCTTCAGTTATACAAGGCATTGCTGAGACATCTCGAATACTGTGTGCAGTTTTGGTCTCCTTATTTAAGGAAGGATGTGAATACATTGGAGGTGGTTCAGAGGGCGTTTACTAGATTGGTACCTGGACATTCTGTTAGGGTCCCTTTGGAGTTATGTTGGGAATACAGTTAAGCTTGTGAGATAATTTGGGGCCAATGTTTATAACAACATAAGATGGGGATCCCAAAGAAGATTGTTACTGACTGGTTTCACTGAATTCATATTTTAAATGAAGGACTTACACCTTTTATTGTAAAACAATGTGATAATGAAATTAAACCTATCCAGTCACAAAACTCTCAATTCATATTAATTGCTGTATCGTCTTCTCCCCAAATTGTAACTGTCAATTGTGCACCAATATTAGTGAATTATTCTGCGTTGTATTGGAACCAGAGATGTTTGTACTTTTATATATAAGGTACTGTAAGGCTAAAGATGATGTAATATATTTCTTCAGTGCACCAGGAATGCTTCATTGCTCTAAGCTGCCAGAGAAGCAGGATTCTGTAGTGCATGAAGATTGCTTTCACTCTAGTTTACAACATTATAACACAGTCTTCCAGCAAAGAATCACTGTTATTCATCCAGGCATACAATGGGAAGAGGAAGAACTCTGTACCACTATAATTTAACACTGTCTAATCAAAACAAGATTGCACATCACATTGTGATTAAAGTGAAAAATGGTTGCAGAGCTCAGGCGAGTCTCCAAATGATAATCTGTGTGCTTGCAGGTGGAAATTTGGTGTCAGTGTGACAAAATACTTAATATTATTTCCATGTCTTATCTCCTGCCACAATGAGGCAGGTCTTAAGAGCTGAAGTAATACTGCACTTTATACACTGCAAGTTGTCATTTAACGGGATGAAAAGAGGAATACAAATCATAAAGAAAGTATAACACAAATTGATAACATAGATGGGGATACATTTTTTACAACCTTTTTTTGCATTTATTTCATTTCATCTTAGTTTGTTCAGTTTGCTGACCCACTGTTTTTTTTTCATGTTTGCACTTGCTGCTGTTCAATATTCAGTCCGTTAACACCTATTCTGTACTAATGCTTTGTCTTTCAACACACCATTAACATATTGTTTGCCTTTGCTCCATGACCTTTTGGTCAGCTATGTGGCCTTGTCCAATCTACACCTTCTCCTTTGTTATCTCTTGCCCCACCCCACCTTACTTGCTTATAACCTGTGACATTTTTAATATTTGTCAGTTCCGAAGAAGGGTCACTGACCCGAAACGTTAACTCTGCTTCTCTTTCCACAGATGCTGCCAGACCTGCTGAGTGGTTCCAGCATTTCTTGTTTTTATTTCAGATTTCCAGCATCCGCAGTATTTTGCTTTTATCCAATACTGTGGTATATTTTACATTTCTGCTCCTGATATTTATTATTTAGATTTCAGTCACTGACTTTATTGTAGTGGCATTTTACATAGTAGCCTTGCTGAATAATTTTCCTACTGCAATAAAACTTAACTTCCATGCACAGCCAATCACAAAAGAGAGTAATACATTGCACATTACTAATAACAAGTTAGAGAAATGTAAAGTTCATAATTATGGTACATTTTACTCCAGCACTTAATTTCTTGGTCATGACTTAATTAAAACCAATATTGCAAAATGAATTTTAAATTGGCTATTTTCTCAAAGAATATTATCTATACATACATTCACAGTAAACATGAATTAGATCTTATTTTATGTCCTCTTAGTCTGACCCCATGTAGTACCATACTATTTCTTATTCTAGTGCTATCTGTATTTCCCAATCCTTTATGCACCTTGTTTCTCCTTTCTAATGCTACATCCTGGTTCCCATCCCCCTGCTAAATTAGTTTAAACCACCTCCCACAGCTCTAGCACACCGGTCCCAGTTCTGTTGAGGAGTGACCAGTCCAGTCTGGACAGGTTCCAGCACCCCCAGAATCGGTCCAACGTCCCAGGAGTCTAAAGCCCTCTGTCCTGCACCCTGTCTCCAGCTATTCATTATTCTGCTCTATCCTCCTATTATGGTTACCTGCCCTTGTATCTCCGAATCACTTCTTTTCAGAAGCATGAGCAATCCCTTGGGATTGAGGATAACTGGCTTCCATTCTGATTCAGTGGAGTCTGAGATGGCTGATAAGTCCAAAGCATGATCTGCAGACTCTGCCACAGGAGGAGCAGGTGGTGCTTGAAGGTAGATGAGTAGTTTGGAGGTTAGTACGCTCCCTTCGAAGTCTCGACTTCACCTCTGCATGTTCCTGATGACGTCCCTCGAGGTGTACGATGCCTTCCCGAATGAGCTTTCTCCATCTAGGACAGTCATGAGCCAGAGACTCTCAAGAGTCGACGGGGATATTTGATCTCTCAAGGATGCTTTGAGGACATCTCTAAAGCTTTTCAGCTATCACCCTGGGAGTCCCCCGCGACAAAGTTCTCAGTAGAACAGCGGCTTCGGGAGTCTGGAGTCAGGCATGCGATGACATGTCCCACTCAGCGGAGCTGGTTTCGAGTGATTAGCGCTCCGATACTGGGAAGGTTGGTTTGGGAGAGGACTGTGCTGTTGGTCCGCCTTTTTTGAAACTAGATTTGGAGGATCTTGCAGAGGAACCTCTGGTGGTACTTCTCCAGTGCTTTGAGATGGCCCCTGTAGGTTGTCCAAGTCTCCAAAGCATGTGGAGTGCAGGAATCACTGCTGCCCAGTAAACTATGATCTTAACCATAGGTTTGAGATGCTGATCTTCAAATACTCTTTTCCTTAGTCTGCCAAAGAATGAGCTGGCTCATTGGAAGTGATGATGAGTCTCATTGTCTATGTCTACCTTTGCTGAGAGGAGGCTCCCAAGATATGGAAAATGGTCCATGTTTTCCAGGATCTTGCCATTGATCTTGATTGACATGGGGAAGTGTTGTGCTGTGGGAGCTGGTTGGAAGAGGACATTCGTTTTCTGAGTGTTTAGTGAAAGATCCATTTCCTCATTTGCTTTGGAGAAAGAGTCGACAACGATCTGGAGCTCAGTTTCTGAATGAACATGCACGCATCATCTGCATACTGAAGCTTGACAACTGAGGTTAGAGTGATTTTGGTTTTGGATTGAAGGCAGCATAGGTTGAACAGTCTCCTGTCTGTTCTGTAGATTATTTCCATGGTAGTTGGCTGGAGGTGAGATGTAGCATTGCAGTGAGGAAAATGGAGAAGGGGGTTGGTGCGATGGCACAGCCTTGCTTGACTCTGGTCTTGATTGTGATAGGGTCTGTGGTGGTTCCATTGGTGAGGATCATAGCTTGCATTTCATCGCGGAGTAGACGGAGAATGGTGACAAACCTCTGAGGGCAGCCAAGTTTGAGCAGGGTGCACCATAAGTTTTCACGGTTCCAAAGTCTTTTGTGAGGTCGAAAAAGACAAAGTACAGTGATTGGCGTTGTTCCCTGCATTTTTCTTGGATTTACTACACAGTGAAGATCATATCTGTGATGACTCTCGATGGGTGAAAACTGCACTGCGATTCTGGAAGGAGCTCTTCAACCACTGGGAGGAGGTGATTGAGGAGAATCCTTGCAATGATCTTCCATGTGGCAGACAGCAGAGAGATTCTTCTGTAGTTGCTGCAATTGGTCTGGTCTCCCTTCTTGAATGCAGCCGTGATCACAGTGTCCCTGAAGGCCCCCGGCATGCACTCCTCAACCCAAATGAGGGATATGAGGTTGTGCAGTCGTGCCCAGAGTGTATCTCTGACATGCTTCAGGATTTCGGTAGGGATTCCATCTGCTCCAGAGGCCTTGTTGTTCTTCAGCTGTTGAATGGCTTTTTCAACCTCACTCCAGACTGGTGTAACAGCAAGACTGAGCCAGGTGGGTATTGAGGGATGGAGTCCAGCACATTCAAGTCAAAGACAGAGCCTCAGTTGAGGAAATGATCCCTCTCGCGAGCACTGACGGTCTCCCTGTTCTTGATGAGTTCTCCTCCATGCTTGGCTCTCAGTGGGGTGGCCCTTGAGCCCTTGGGGTGGCCATAGATTGCCTTGATAGCACTGAAGAAACTGCGCATGTCGTTATCATAAAAATAAGTTTCAGGTCAGTACTATTGTAAAGAGCTATGCAATAACACATAAAATAGGGACTTTAAACATTTATGTAAAGAAGAAGCAAACTTAAAATGCCACATGCAATGACTTGTTTAAAGATTATCTCTTTGCTGCTTTATCATTACAAGCTTTTTCATTTAAAACCAAATTTCACTTACCAACTATTCTAATTTTATGCAGTATTTTCCCATTCATTTCCACATGTTATATACCTAGGAGTTGTGCCACTCAAGCAGTCTTTTTCTCAACTGTGGTCTGAGGTGACCTTGCATCTTTTTCTTCTACAGGGACTTTCAGTATATATCCATTAATCCTGCACAGTCATGTAACAATGGCTTCAGAGTGCGTTACTAGCCAGGAACTTAGTGTGAAGTGAGTTCGCAAAGGTGTGCTCTTCTGCTAGTAACTGTTTACTTTTACAGCTTGTGCAAGCTTCTTCAGTTTTAAACTCATACTAAGGGAAGTCTGAACTGCTATACTTTGGGTCAAATCATCTGCTGAATGGTGTGCACTCAGTTCTGCAGCTGGATCTTCAGATACTTTTAGTTTCAATGTTCATACCATACAGTCGTATCATTGAGGGAGCTGATCAGAATTTACATCTGAGGAGGGGAGATCATTATGCTTTGCATGGTCAGTGTGTGTCTGCAGTTTTCTCACTAATTCCAGAGCATCCTATGAGCGCTTCCAAATTTCTGGAATAATTTTCTATGCAAAAAGCATTATATAAATCCAAGCTGTTGTTGTTTGACTTGCCAGGCAGAAGATTGCTGCCTGCCAATAGTAGTAAACTGCTGGAACTATTCTGTGGGAGTTTCATGCTTGGGGAGCTGAGTCCACGTCAGGGGAGGTTCACTCTTGCTCGTCCTGGTCCCACAAGGAAAGTGAAAAAATAATAAAAACTTACCTTTTGGGCTTCTTCTGATCCCAGTCAAGATTCAACACTGCATTGGCCTGGCAGAAACCTCATTCGCACTTCCGCCCAGGCCAGCAAGTTAAAATTGCAGTCGGGTCCTGATGGCATCATTTTTACAGGTATATTTTAAAAGGACCCCATTGGCTTTAGATGGGCATCCTTGGTACCTGCTCAGTTTATCCAAAAGATGGCATCTCCAATAGGGCAAGCCTCTCTCAGCACTGCACTCAGCCTAGTTTATGCATTCATATCTTGAACCCACAACCTTATGACTGAGATGCAAGGTTGCTGTAACTGAGCCAAGCTGCCATTCAACCAGTCTGTAGCTCATACCAGCATTAAGCAAGCCACCAATGGCCATTTTGCCGAGGTAGATCACTTCATCATTTTCCGAGGGAAAAGGGGCAGAAATTGGAAAGAATCCAGAACCTCTATCAACTCACGACTCCTCACCACAACCTTAATACACACAGGAGCAGGAAGGGGTCCCACTCTATTAATGTGGAGCTTCTTTCAACAATGTTACAACAATGTTAATTACATCTCTTGGAAGCATTCAAAATTCTATCATTCAACTTCTATTACATACATAGAGTCATATAGCACTGAAACAGGCCCTTCGGTCCACCAAGTCTGTGCTGACCATCAACCATCCATTTATACTAATCCTACATTAATCCCATATTCCCTACCACATCCCCACCTTCCCTCAATTCTCCTACTACCTACCTACACTAGGGGCAATTTACAATGGTCAATTTACCTATCAACCTGCAAGTGGGAGGAAACCGGAGCACCCGATGGAAACCCAAGCGGTCACAGGGAGAATTTGCAAACTCCGCACAGACAGTACCCAGAACTGAACCCAGGTCGCTGGAGCTGTGGTGCTAACCACAGCGCCACTGTGCCGCCACTCACACAGAAGTGTGTCCACACTCCCGGCATTTTTTGAAGTTGGTGACAGAATGTCCACATAGCTCTTGGGAGACCAGGGTTACCAATGCAACCAAAGGGTCCTGACACCAACTTGAAAACCCCACGCAGCACCACAGTCCTGTTATAATGAAGCTCATGCTGTCACCCAGACACAGCGGAGAACATTGTCAGGATGGTCAAACGAGAGCTCTATTGTTTAGGCCATTTTAGCAAATGTGCGGTTACAATATAGCCCAAGCAGCCATCACCATCTGCTCCATGATGTATATTTATACTCCACAAAGAGAAATGAACATGCACCTGGAGGATGAGGAGACCAATGGAAGCAGGAGTAAAATGGAATTATCATATAGGCATTATTTAAAACAGGAATATTTTAACCAGGCAGTTCATAATACTCCTATTTACACAATTAACATTTGACTGCAATTTTGGCATTTTTAAAAATCCTTAGTAATATTAAATGCATTCATTACACAGCAAATGGAGTTTCAGTGACTTTAATTGTAACATGTGTGCTGTTATCCTGCAACTGGCAATTGTCTTAATCCACTAGCTCTAAAGAGGATGGACTGATGTGCAAATTCAGTCATTAAATGACAATAGCAAACCATTTATTTGTGAGCTGGCTCACTGTGCATGAGAGATGGAGGAGAAGATGGATGCTCTACGCAGAAAAACAATGGCCCTTGCAATCACCACCTAATTCTTTCTTGGTAACAGCACAGCTGGCAGATTAGATTCAGCACACATGGTAATCTGCTGCAAATGGCACAGGATTAGGAATAGAGTCTTCCAACACCATAGCTTTACCTTTAACAGTGAAAGTAACCACTAATATCACATTCTATAATACCAGCATTTTATAAACTCCAGCTGCCGTTTACATCAGCATCATTAAATTCATAGTCCATCAATGTATCCAGCAGATTACATCTGCATTGGTAAAGAGAACAGTAAGACAGCTGCTCATATGAAACCCAGCAAAAGCAAACAGTTCTGTGACATTTTGCTATGAACTTTGAAGTTGTCATCTGTACACAATCCCTGAGGTTGTATATCATAATCAACATGGCATAATTAGATCAGCTTTCAGGTGGCGTAATGATAACAATCTCAACATGCGTCCATATATCCTTTATTTTCCTAAAATCTATCAAAAGCAAGGCAATCATGGGTCGTGGGTGACATGAGAACAAGAGACCATTCATCCCCTCAAGCCTGTTCCACCATTCTATGAGTTCATTGCTGATCTATATCTTAATTACATTTATACAACCTGGCTCCACATACTACTACCTAGGAAAAACTGATTTCAGTCTTGAAAATTTCAGTTTATCCAGCATCCATAGCCTTTTTAGGGATGGGGTTAAAAGATTTACACTATCATCTGAGCAAAGAAGTATTTTCTAATTTCACTGATAAATAGCCTAGCTCAAAGATAAAGATTATGGGCTTCAAATGTGTCTGCACCTACTTCGAGTGCAGGGATTACGATTCGCAATCCACCCGCATCTGGTCCCATTGAGGAAAACCACACTCAAACTTTGTGCTGCCTCCTCATTTGCCTGATGATAACGTGTAGCGAACCAGGACCTGCTGGCTGTCTGCATGCTCAACAGGAAGCGTAATAGTGTGCGAGACCAGCATGTGTTCCAGCTACCCTCCAGTTTTTAAAGGGGAGCTGCACTGACTGAAAAGAAGCTGCTGCTGACTGCCAGTACTGCAAATTGGCTGCAAGGAGAAACAAAACAACTGGTACAACATGCCATAAAGAGGACTCCCAGGTTCACGGATATAGTGCTAAAGGCCTCAGTGTTGGAGATCAACAGGAAGAGAGAAACCAGGTTTCTGCAAGGTGCTTGGAGGCTCTCATGAAATGCCCTCTGAAGGGAACGGGAGCAGGTGACAAGGGAGGGCAATGCAAGGAGTCTGGCCTTGAGGACATGGCAGCAGTGCCGCAAGAAATTCAAAACATCACATGCATGGTTGAGGTCAGTAAATGCATCTTCACATGACATCTCTGACCCACCACACCACCAAACTCTCATGTTACTCAATGCACCACACGTACATCACTCACCCAGCAGCACACCCTAACAGGACTCAGGCCCAACATTCAGATGCTCCACCTCACCCTAACACATCTTCCAATGCTGCCAGCCTCAAATCCACCTCTCGCAGCTTCCACATACCTCCAGCTATTTGGCTATGGCAGGCACATCATGCAAACACACTGCTACACAACCACTGGCATTCTTCGCTCTCTTTTGCAAGACATGATGGCACACAGTAGAAGGGAGCAGATCAGAACCAATGGGGCACAGGCATGCCTATGCCACCTAAATCCTATGGAGGAGATGGTGCTCCACATCATGGGGTCAACTGCAACAGAGCCCGTTGCATCTGGCGTCAGAAAGAACATTGAGGATTAAGGCATGTTCCTGCCTTATGCCCCTCTCAACTCGCAGCTCACTCATCCTGTTGTCTGGCACGAAGTGCAAGCTGCTAATGGTATGACCATGCACCTCTTGCTGTCCACTCCAACCACACTCCCTTCTCCCCAATCCTCCCCTTTTGACTTTCTGCTTTCAAAAACCTAAGAACTGCTACAGCAGTCTCAGGAAAAGGGTGAGACCAACATCACACCATGGATGAAGAAGCGCTCTCACTTGATCTGACTTTCACAGCCATCTGCTCATACACCGGCACTGCGTAAACTTTAGAAGGTAGTATAGAGTCAGGATCTGCACATGGTGAGTCACTGGGCATGAGTGGACTGCAGTCAGGCCAGAGGGAAAGGATTGCTCGTGTGTCAGATCACTGGAGGGTGAGTTTGCACATGAGTTCTGCTGCAGAATCAGTTGAGGACTTTGATGAGGTAATCTACAGGAGAATGCTGATGAACATGCACAATAAGATGCTTGGTGCATTGACAGAGCTGCCAGACTGCCTCCTGTCACTGTCAGGAAGCATGGAGGAGTCCAGCTCCAACGTGACACAGGGTAATGCACAGATTTTGGAGCCCATCCTTTCCACCATGGAAGTAGTGGGCAACTCCATGGCAACACTTGTGGACCCACCCGTGATGCGCGTCTGGTGGCCTCAGTCTCAGGTGAGCACAGGCAGCAGCCACCCGTCAGAAGCTTTTTCCCAGGGTGGAAGAGTCAGTTACTAGGGGACATAAGTTTAAGGTGAGAGGGGCAAAGTTTAGAGGGGATGTGCGAGGCAAGTTCTTTACACAGAGGGTGGTGAGTGCCTGGAACTTGTTGCCGGGGGAGGTGGAAGCAGGTACCATAGAGACGTTTAAGAGGCATCTTGACAAATACATGAATAGGATGGGAATAGAGGAATACGGACCCCAGAAGTGCAGAAGGTTTTAGTTTAGGCAGGCGTCAAGATCGGCGCAGGCTTGGAGGGCCGAATGGCCTGTTCCTGTGCTGTACTGTTCTTTGTTCTTTGAAATTCAGACTGAGGTCATGTGATCCATGCTTGCTGCCATGCAGGCTTAGACCGCTGCCATCATGGCTGCAGATATTTTTGCTCAAAGGGGCATTCAGGGTCTCACTGCAGTCCAGCAATCCATCCTCCAATAGATTACTAAGATTGCTAAGGCGCTGTCTCAGGGGAGTGGCAGTGGCACTGTCAAGTACAAATCTGCTGCCCTCTCTTAGGATTCCAGCATTTGTGCTCCTACCATTGTCACTCTACCAGTGCCCCTGCTATTGCTGTTAGGCAGCTAGCCCAGACTGCTGCTGCCCATGCCAAGGTGGTGCAGTCTGAAGCTGGGCCCTCAAGGCCCAGAGCTGCTCGAGGGTATTCTCCAAGGCCAAAGTCAGCTGCCTTCCACCAGCCATGCTGCAGCCACTGGGATAGCATGGCTTAGGAGCAATGGCATCATCCAGCCAGGCATTAAGAGAATGCACAGGGGTGAATAGTTCATTTTTGTTTGTATAAGTAATAAGTTTGTGGATAATGATATCATGGAAAGGTTATTGATGTTGGCTTTTATTGCAGAATCTTGGTCAAGGGGATGCTATGATGATATGGATGATAAGGTGGGAAATGGTGGAGCCATGGTGATGAAGGAATGCCCCCCTAAGGGAAGCTGAGTCTGAGCAGGTGCTCTCAGACAGCCCATCTGGAGTGAAGGGATCTCGGCTGCATCTACCCTGCCTTGTCCTCTTCCTCTTCCTTTTCCTCTTTCTCCTCCTCCCAAGGTGGCCTCTGGATGCCAGGTGGCAATGGCTGTGCCTTCATGATGGCCAGGTTGTGGAGGACACAGTAGACCAATAGAAACTTGGAGACATGGTCTGGCAAGTATTGTAGGTCTCCGCCCGAGCATTCCAGGCAATGTAACCATTGCTTGAGAATGCCGATTGTCTGTACCATGTTTTCTGGTGGCTGCATGGTTTTCATTGTATGCCCGTTGTTCTCATGTGGTCAGGTGGTGGAGAGGAATCCTCAACCATGTTTAAAGGGGTATCCATTGTCTCCAAGCAGCTGGTCTCTGATTCTTCTTCAAAGCATTAAGACAGTGGGAGAGGCAGACTGCCTCAGGATGAAGGCATCATGGGTGCTGCCAGGATAGTGGACATTCACCGACATGATGGATTGTGCATGGTCGCATGTCAACGGCACATGATGGAATAGTAGCCTTTGTGGTTCCTGTACCTATCCCTGTTGACAGCTGGGGCCTGCAGAGCCATGTGTGTGCAGTCGATGACTCCTGCACCATTGGGAATCCGGCTATCCTGGCAAAGCCACCTGCCCATTCCTCCTGCTTCTCGCTGCTGAGTGAACACAATGAAATCACCTCTCTTGGAATATAGAGTCTCCATCACCTCCTGGTTGCAGCGATGGATGGTGTACTGGGAGATATTTGTTATGTCTCCCACTCACATCTGGAATGATTCAGTCGTGCAGATGTTTAATGTGACTGTGACCTTTACAGCCACTGGCAGCACTGTCCTCACCCTGGTGTGAAGCTGCAGTCCTCTTGAAGGAGTTGGCACAGTTCTGTGATGACCTTCTTGTTGAATCTGAGTCACTTCAGACATTGTTCCTCGGTGAGGTGGAGGTATGAGAAGTGCTCTCTGAAAACCCATGGCAGGTAGGGTCTTCTGTGGAGAACCCTCCTCCTCCCTTCCTCCCTCAGCACAGAGCTTCCCCTCTCTGCAGCCTCTGCTCCATTTGTTGGTCATGTTGCAGACGCAGAGGCAGCGCATCAGCCCCCCCATACCTTTTGCATACTTATTGTGGACAAGTAACTAAATCCTCTGCCTTCTCTGAATGGATGCACCAGCTCACCAAAAGACCTCCAAAACAAGCCACGGCACTTCAACAAACTTTGCCATAGCAGAAGTAAGTCAAAAGCTTCTCACCTGCAAGTTGGATTCCTGTCCCTTTAAATAGTGCAAGTTGGGGTATTTGTGCAGCTGAACATATGTGCGTGATTAACACAGGTGTACAGGGGATCTGTGCTGTTCAAGTTTCCACAATGTGCGGCAAGTGAGCCCGAATGGCTGTGTGATGTCACAATCCGGCCACTCCTGATGGTTCGGCGCACATGTTGCAGGCCCATGCTAGTGCCCTACTCCAAGAAATCTCATACCTCAGAGAATATCTGTAACACTAAGGAGAGTCAAAGTGAATTCCAGAGAGCTGCGGCATGTCCTGGATTGGTTCCAGAAGTGAATGAACCCTCCAAATCCTTGCGTGGAAGTAAAAATCAAATGGGAAGTGTTCTATTGAGATTTTGGGTTTAAAGTATAAGTGATTACAAATTATGGTGTTTAGTTAGGAGCGCTTGTTTTATTTAACTCTTGTACAGAAAGATTTGTTTGAAACATTGAATTTTGTGTCGCGATTCTTTCAGTGAATAACAGGGAGGTCGAATTTCTCTTTTAAAAATTTACTGGTCTCAAATGGGATTGTATCAGCAGTGTTGCCATTTTCTGTCGGAAACATTTAGATCATCTTCAGCTGGAACAAAGCCTCAACCTCCTGCTGCGCAGCCACCTCCTCTCACTTTCCGGTGTGTGGACACAGCGGGAGGCCCGCACGACACTGGAAAAACTGCTGTGCTCCGCAATAATCGCCATTAAGTGGCTCTTTAATTAGCTTGACTGCATTCGCATCGCTGCTGGGCAGTTTGCCATTACTGCTGCGATCCCACCTCTGGGAAAAGCGTGAGGAGGCAGTCGACACTTTTTCCCCCCTGATTTTTACAGCCCTCTGCCTCTAATGTCACCTCCACAGGGCTGGGAAACTTCTGCCCCTAATGTGGTGTCATCTGTAATCTTGGATATACAACTCTCTATTCCATCAATCAAGTCTTGAATGTGTATGGTGAAAAGCTAAAGCTCCAGTTCTGTTTTCTGGGGAACACCGCTTGTCACATTCTACCAATCAGATCACATTCCCTCTATCACTACTCTCTATCTTCTATCTCTCAAACAATTACCAACCCATGTCACAAGGTTGCCTCCAATTCTGTGCACTTTAATTTTTGCTAATAATCTCTTGTATGGTAATTTATCAAATGCCTTCTGGAAGTCTATATAGACAACATTCATATACACTTCCCTCTCCACCAGGCTGGTGACCGCCTCAAAAATTGTAATTAAATTAGTCAGACATAAGCAACCCTTCACGAATCCGTGCCAACTCTCTTTGATCAGCTTATACTTCTCCAATTACTGAGTCATTCAGTCCCTGATGATAGATTTCAGTATCTTCCCTACAACTGATGTTAAACTGACAGGTGTGTAGTTATCTGCTTTCTCCCTCTCTCCTTTCTTAATTAATAGTGGCATTCACAAGTTCCCAATCCGAAGGCACGGTCTGAATTTTACAGACTCTCCGACATCTGGGGTCGTGGCTGGGGAGACTGTAAAATGTCTCCGGAGGAGGACTGCCATGGACCTCAACACCGGGAAGGCCCGGCCCTATATTGCCGACAGCAGCGAGGCCTTATGGTGCCCCCCGCACCCCCCGCCACTTGGCAACAAAAGCCTAATTTAAATATTTAAATTAATGTAAATAAAGGAATTAAATACAGTGACGCTCCTGCCGTTGGTCCTGGTGCAATCTTTGTGTTGGTGGCCGGCACTCCTGTGTCTTTGGATTGCTGTCCAGGGAACCAAGGCAGAACACTGGTGGGAAGGGGGGGAGCAGGTAAGTTTCTCAGTGTGGCTTGGGGGAACGGGGTCAAAATAATATCATTGGTGTAGGGGATAGTGGGAAGGGTTAGAGTGTAAAGTTTATGTACTTTGGGGGGGAAGGTCAGGTGGGAAGGGAAAGTGTTTTATGGGGGGAGAGGGCAAGTAATTAATTTTATGTTATTTTAAAATTAAATTTACCTTTAAATATTTTATTTGAATGTTAGGGCTCAAAGCCCTTTAAAAATGATGTCGGTGCTTGCGCAGAGGCAGCTGATGCCATTGCCGGGGATGGACAGCCCACCACCTCCACATCATCGGGGGGTGGTGGGTGGGGGGGCCAGTCCGTCCTGGCTATTTAAATGAGCCGCCGCGCTTAATATTGCAGCCGCTCTGCGATGTGCGGCCCACCCATTGTTTTCGTCCACCGCCAAAGTATAAATTTCAGCCCACTATTTCTGAATTTAAGATACTTTAGAAAATTCTAAGTAGCATATCTGTAATTTTATTATCGATATCTTTTAGTACCCTGGAGTGGAAACTGCAGGTCATAGCAGTATGCGTACAGAAGATGTTGCTGGTGATTTGCACCTGAACTACAGACTCTTACACAAAAAGAATTGAAAATAATAGAAAGGGATATTGGGATGCCCAAAGTATTATTTATTTTACAAGTATTATACGTTTGTATAATTAAGTCATATGAGGACAGGATTATATGTTTTGTTTTCCAAGAGGTAACTGATTTCTATAAATCAGTTCTTTACTCTTTGTCTGAATGGGCCAGATGATTTGAAATAGAAAGATGGTTCAGGAAATATAAATGCCATGGAGTGGATTAAGGCATTTGATTGTGACTTATGGGAAAGAGAACTAAGTTCTTGTAAGCTGTAGCAACAACTCCTTTCGGATCAAGTGTGGAGATAAAATCTCAAATTACAGCCGCCCGTTTTGTGCCCATAAAACAATTGTTCGGTCTCCAAATTTTGTGTTGTGATCAGTTATGCTTGATCTGGACCAAAGGTGCACAGTCTTTGGTTCAGGCAACAGTCAGTCAATCAGGGCACTTGTCTAAAAATTGCAAACCGTAGTCCGATACAAGTCGTATCTGAATGCAATATTCAAACATAATAGGTGGAGCTTGCTATGTACAGTCTTCTGCCTAGTTATTCAAGTCTGGAGCAGCCTAACAAGCAGTCCTTAAAGGAACATCGGAGGCTGCTCAAAAAACGCCTAGGAAATGTTCAATTTTATTTTTGTGAACCCAACAGAAGCAGAAGCGTTCCTCTTGAACCCTTCCAAAAATTCCAACCTGTTGCCAGCACATTCAAGGAACCTTGTGCCCTCCTCCCCAACACTTCCTGGAATAAGCTCCCCTAGCCACCTGTCCCATCCTGCTCCTGGCAGAATCTGGATGATATCTTGTGCTCCCCAACCAGCAAGGTGCAGCAGGGTACCCATTTATTGTGCACAGCTTGCCACTGGGTTTTAA
Source organism: Heterodontus francisci (assembly GCF_036365525.1). Lineage (NCBI taxonomy): Eukaryota > Metazoa > Chordata > Chondrichthyes > Heterodontiformes > Heterodontidae > Heterodontus > Heterodontus francisci. The sequence goes on from NC_090376.1 coordinate 81,590,687, forward strand.
ATAAGGCCTGAAGTCAAATTTTGCTCCCATCGCCAGGATGCACAGCAATTACTCTGTCAACTTTGCGAGCGCAAATTTAATTTTTCCCCCATAAATTCTGAACTGATACATGTTTCATGCAAGCCATTCTGTATTCACTATGTTTTAAGAGCCATTTACACATCAATATGTTAAAATATATACATGTTCCAACAGATGGCAATCTAATGAGTATTTTAATTGGCCCTTACATGTTTTAAGGAGCGTGAAATTGATACCTATCAGAATATTCCTCCCTCGTTAGATCATCAGTTCTCCTCCTTCGAGGAAAGCCTAACAGGGAGGCAGGTGAGGGGGAGTGCGGGTGGTGGTGGAGAACTGGGGTGGGTGTTGAATGTGGCAAAAATCTCTTTCAATAACTCACTAGCAGCAGAGAGTCAATTTCTGAAGACTTTCCCTACTTTTCAGCGTGGATACATCATTAAGTCTGTTTTACATTGTTTCTGCCTTGAGAAAGATTGCCTTTCATTTTCCCTGTATATTACAATGTACAAACCATACAAAGTACTTAGTGCTGAAACAGGCCATTCAGCCCAACAGGTCAATGCTGGTGTTTATGATCCACATGAGCCTCCTCCCACCCCTCTTCATCCAGGCCTGATCAACATATCCTTCTTTTCCTTTCTCCTTCATGTGCTTATTTAGCTTCCACTTAAATGCATCTATGCTACTTGCCTCAATTACTCCCTCTGGTAGCAAGATGAACATTATATCCACTCTCTGGGTAAAGAAGTTTCTCCTTTCCTTTTGGATTTATTAGTGACTGTCTTATATTTATAGACCCTACTTCTGGTCTTGCCCACAAGTAGATACAACTTCTCTATGTCTACCCTATCAAACTCTTTTCAAGCTTGAAAAGCTCCACCAGGTCACCCCTTAGTTTTCTCTTTTCCAGAGAAAAGAGCTCTAGCAGGTTCAATCTTTCTCTCTTTATATATTTCTTATATCTTTATAAGGATGTCCCTCAATTCATTACAATCGTTCAGCACCCTGGCTTAATCATCCTATCAAAATTATGCTTTTACAGATAAAAGTAAAGGCGGTGAAGTAAACCAGTTGAAGTGTGGCAATGTTCAAGGAAGTCTGGCTACTTGCCATCCAAGGCACAATGGTAACATATCACTTCTAATTCAGAAGATTATAGATTCAAGGCCCATCCAGTAACATGAGTCCATAATCCAGGCTGACACTTCAGTGCAGTATTGAGGGAGTGCTGCACTGTTAGAGGTCGGTCTTTCAGATGAGACATTAATCCGAGGCCCCATCTGCTCTCTCAGATGGGGGTAAAAGATCCCACAGTATGGAAGAAGAGCAGGGGAGTTCCCCCTGGTGTCCTGGTTAATATTTATCCCTTGACCAGCGTCACTAAAACAGATTATCTGGTCATTATCACATTGCTGTTCATGGGACCTTACTCTGCACAAATTGACTGCAATGTTTCCTTCATTGCTAAAGTGACTACACTTCAAAAGTACTTAATTGGGTGTAAAGCATTTTGGGATGTCATGAGGTTGTGAAAGGTGCTCTTTAAATGCAAGTCTTTCTCTCTACCTGTTGGCATTGACAACTTTAGCATTCTGCAAACCCTATTTGATGGAATATAGTTGTCAGACTGAAAAACATAATTTTTTACTATTGAGTCTCAGTACAGGCCAGTTAACTAAAATTAACCTACCTCATACTGGAGTCCTTTCTGTTTAACATCACACAGATGTGACCAGACTATTAAATCTCTGCACAACTTTGGAAAAAGTAGCATTAGTAGGAAATGTCTCCAGCTGCTTCAGATCAAGCTTAGGATTTCTGAGCTTAAGAGGCAGCTGGAATCATTATGGAGCATCAGGGAGCAGGATAGTTTCCTGGATCATATGTTCCAGGAGGCAGTCACCCCACAGACAGTAGGAGTTCAGGATAGTAGGTGGATGGCTACCCAAAAGAGTAGGAAGAGGCAGGAAGTGCAGGAGTCTTCAGGGTATGTGCCACTTTCAAACCAGTACTTAGCTTTGGAGACTACTGGGAGTGGCAACCTTGAAGGAGTGCATTCCAAACCATGGCACCAATGGACATGGGACTGTACAGGAGGGAGCAGTAAAGTGCAGAAATGCAGATGTTCTAGGTGATTGCATTGTCAGGGGAACAGACAGGCATTTCTGTAACTGTTATCGTGAGTCCTGCATGGTGTGTTACTTCCCTCGTGCCAGGGTAAAGGATGTTACGGAGAGGGTGCAGAATATTTTTCAGGGGGAAGGGAATGAGCAGACGTTGTAGTACACCTTGGTACCAATGACATAGGAAGGGCAGGTGTTGAGGTCATAATGTCAGATTTTCAGGAACTAGGGAGAAAGTAAAAGAGTAGGACATTGAAGGTAGTAATATCTGGCTTACTCCCAGTTCCATGCACTAGCAAGAGTAGAAATAGGAAGAAAGGGAGGATCAATGTGTGGCTTGAAGCATGGTGCAGGAAGGAAGGCTTCAGGATAGAAGGCATATATTCAAAAGGGACAGGTTGCATCTCAACAGGACTAGGGACAATGTTGTTGCAGGGAGATTCACTACTGTGATTGTGGACATTTTAAACTAAATTGGGAGGGGGATGGGCACCAGCATATAGAAGTAGAAAAGAGGAATAAGGTGCATAATGTGAGAGTGTTGGACAGTACTAGAGAAGGGAGTAGTTCCATTTTAGATGGGAGTAGACTGAGGTGGACTACGAGCAATGCAAAGACAGGATTACAATGCATGTGTGTAAATGCACAAAGTGTGGTGAATAAGGTTGCTGAGCTACAAGTACAAATAGCAGTATGAGAATATAATGTAGTGGCAATAACAGAAACATGGCTTAAAAATGGCAAGGCTTGGGTATTTAAGAAGGATATAAAAGGCTGAATATTATGAGCCCCCCGAGATAGGTTTGGAGGCGGGGGTCCCATAGAATTGCGACAGGAAGCGGGGGCAGAAGGCCCGTTGCCTTCGCATCACAACGCTATTTTGATGGGGGTAGGATAGGCCAAAAATGACCTTCCCACTCAGGGGCCACTTGAGGCCCTAAAGAAGCCTATTAACAGCCACTTAAGGGCCGCTTCCCCCTGCCGTTGGCATTAAGCAATCTGTGGCCCAAGTATGGCCCCGTCATCAAGCAAACCAACACCCTGGACTCCTTCCTCCTGCACTAAATGCCCACCTTCCCCCACTCCCCTCCAGTCCCCGGTAACCTGGCCTCACTTACCCTGACATCCAAGTCTCCAGCGCTAGATCTGGGTCCAAGGCCTCTGCAGCACCAGGTGGCCATCGGTCCCAGTGGTGCTGCCGATACTACTGAGCTGCCGGCCCCGTGATTGGCCGGCAGCTCTTGGAGGCGGGATCGCTGTCTTTAAAGGCCAGGGATCCAGGCGCTGGGCTGTTAATTGGCCTGGCACCACAGAATTGTGCCAGCGTGTTCCAAATGGCCGAGGCAGGATACCCCCTGCCTGTTCGGCCCAGTACTGGGAGCCCTGCCATCGGCAGAAAATTCAGCTCAAGGTGTTCAGAAAAGATCGAGAAGGAAGAAAGGGAGATGGGTTGGTAGTACTAATTAGGGAAGACATTGTAATGTTTCAACGCAATGAGAAGGGATCTAGCCAGGGTAAAATGGAACCAAAGACTGACAGGAAAAGTTGTATGGGAACAATGGGTAATCTTTAAGGAAGAGATGCTTCAAGTGCAGACGAGGTACATTCCAAAAAGGGTGAAAGGTAGGGGAACCAAAAACAGGGCTTCTTAGATTACGGGGGTGATAGAGATTATGATGAAACAATAAAAGAGGGTGTGTGATGCATCGCAGGTGACTTATTCAAGTGAGAACAAGGCCATTTACAATAAATTGAGAGAGGAGGTGAAAAGGAAAATAATACTGGCAAAGAGAGAACACAAGAATAGAATGGCAGTCAACATAAAAGGGAATCCAAAAATATTCTACCAGCATGTAAATAGTAAGTGGGTAGTAAGAGTTGGAATGCGGTCTATTAGGGACGAAGAGGGTAATATATGCTTAGAGGTACAGAGAAAGGCTAATATATTTAATGAGTACTTTGTATCAGTGTTCACTAAGGAAGTTGAATCTGATAAAATATCGGTAGAAGCGGAAAGAGCAGAGGCAATGGATAGGGTAAAAATTGAGAGGGGGGAAGTACTAAAAAGGCTGGCTATGCTTAGGGGAGATAAGTCACCTGGTCCAGATGGCTTGCATTCCCAGGTTGCTAAAGGAAGTGGGGATGGAGATAATGGAAGGGCTTGTCATAATCTTCCAATCTTCTCTGGATAAGGGGGAGGTGCCAGAAGATTGGAGCGTGGAAAATGTGACACTCTTATTCAAGAAAGGGTGTAAGGATAGCCCTAGGAACTACAAGCCAGTTAGTTTAACACCAGTGGTGGGTAAGGTTTTAGAAACAATAATCAGGGGAAAAAATCAACAGACACTTGGAGAGGTTAGAGTTAGTTAAGGAGAACCAACATGGATTTGTAAAAGGGAGATCATGCTTGACTAATCTAATTTAATTTTTTGATGAAGTAACAGAGAAGGTTGATGAAGGGAATGCAGTGGATGTTGTCTATATGTATTTTAAGAAAGCATTTGATAAAGTATCCTACAAAAGGCTGGTTAATAAAATTGAAGCTCATGGAATAGGAAGGTCAGTGCCCAATCGGATAAAAAAAAATTGGCTAAAGGACAGAAAACAGCGAATAGTGGTAAATGCTTTCTTTTCAGACTGGAGGATGGTAGACAGTGGTGTTCCCCAAGGGTCAGTGCTGGGACCACTGCTTTTTTTGCTATATGTAAATGACTTGGATCTTTGAATATAGAGTAAAATTTCAAAAATTTCCACTGACGCCAAACTTGGAGGTGTGGCAAACAGTGAACAATGAACCGCCTGCAACAGGGCATAGACAGGCTAGCAGAATGAGCAGACAGGTGGCAGAATTTAATACTGACAAGTATGACATGATGCATTTTGGCAGAGGGAATAGGGAGAGGCAACATGTACTTAATGGCACAGTTCTAAAGTGCGTACAGGGACAGAGGGACCTGGGGCTGCATGTGCATCGATCTTTGAAGGTGACAGGACATATTGAAAGAGTGGTTAGCAAAACATATGGAATCTTGGGCTTCATAGCTAGAAGCCTTGAGTACAAAAGCAGGGAAGTTATGCTGAACCTTTATAAATCTCTGGTTAGGCCCCAACTGCCGTATTGCGTTCAGTTCTGGTTACCACACTTAGGAAGGATAGAACATAGAACATAGAACATTAGAACATTACAGCGCAGTACAGGCCCTTCGGCCCTCGATGTTGCGCCGACCTGTGAAACCATCTGACCTACACTATTCCATTTTCATCCATATGTCTATCCAATGACCACTTAAATGCCCTTAAAGTTGGCGAGTCTACTACTGTTGCAGGCAGGGTGTTCCATGCCCCTACTACTCTCTGTGTAAAGAAACTACCTCTGACATCTGTCCTATATCTATCACCTCTCAACTTAAAGCTATGTCCCCTCGTGTTTGCCATCATCATCCGAGGAAAAAGACTCTCACTATCCACCCTGTCCAACCCTCTGATTATCTTATATGTCTCTATTAAGTCACCTCTTCTCCTCCTTCTCTCTAACGGAAACAACCTCAAGTCCCTCAGCCTTTCCTCATAAGACCTTCCCTCCATACCAGGCAACATCCTAGTAAATCTCTACTAGGTCCTTGAAGGGCGTGCACAGGAGATTTACATGAATAGTTCCAGAGATGGAGGATATTAGTTACAAGGTTAGGAGGGAAAAGCTGGGATTGTTCGCCCTGGAACAAAGGAGATTGAGGGGAAATTTGATAGAGGTGTACAAGATTATGACAGGCTTAGATATGTTCGACAAGGGGAAACAATTCCCATTAATTAATGGTACAAGGACTAGGCAATACAGATTGAAGGTTTGGGGCAAAAGATGCACGGGGAATGTGAGGAAGATGTTTTCTACGCAGCGGGTGCTAATGACCTGGAACTTGCTGCCCACAAGGGTGGTGGAAATGGAAACAATCAATGATTTCAAAAGGAAATTGAATGGGCAGTTGAAGAAAATAAGCTTGCGGGAATTGAGCGGGGGAATGAGACTGATGGATTGCTCCGCGGAGAGTCGGCATGGACTCGATGGGCTGAATGGCCTCCTTCTGTGCCATAAATGACTCTAAGACTCTGTGACAATTACAAATCTATTGATATGGTCTTAATATTAAAAACAATCACACACTTTAGAAAAATATTTTTACAAATTGTTTCAATATGTCACTCATTTCTGGAACATTGAAAAAATATTCTGAAATAAATTTACTTGCACAAAATACAAGAACACAAGAATTAGGAGCAGAAGTAGGCCACTCGGCCCCTCAAACTTGTTTTGCCATTCAATAAGATCATGGCTGATCTGAATGTGGCCTCAGCTCCAATGACCTATTTGTCCCTACTCTCTGCTTCCTGTTAGCTAACCAATCTTCTATCCATGCTAATATGTTACTCCCTACACCATGAGCTCTTGTTTTGTGCAGTACATAGAATATGTATAGTAAATTTAGAATATAAAAAATCAAATGATGAAATTTGTGCCAATAATGTGCTGCGTTATTGCCCCAGGTTCTAAAGTGCTCATCCCAGTTTGAACAGTGATAAAGATTATAAATAGTAAATGAGGGAGGCCGTATCTCAATTTTTTTTGAGTAAGCTGAGCTTTGATTTAACTTTAATTATTGAATTAACTCATGATTATGTGTGGTGCCATCTTAGAAATATTCACTTAGCTTTATTAATTGATTCTTATGTCACAATATGATCATCATGTATGCTACCACTTTCACAAACTTTGTTTAAAGTGTTGTAAGTGACATGACAATCTGGGGATATGGAAGTGAACAATACATAGGTCTGATGGTTTAGAATGTATGTAAATGCATAAAGTGTGGTTAAAAAAAAAAAGGTTGGTGAGCTGCAGGCATAGATAGCCAGATGAGAATATGATGTTGTAGTGATAATATAGACCTGGCTCAAAAAAGGGCACAACTGGGTACTATATATTCCTGGATACAAGGTGTTCAGGAAGGTTAGGGAAGGAAAGAAAGGATGAGGGGTAGCAGTACTGATTAAGGAGAATAATGCAGTGCTGGAGAGAAAAGATGTCTTGGTGGGGTCAAGGACAGAATTTCTTGCATTACAGTTAAACAATAGAGGTGACATGATGCTACTGGGTGTATTCTATAGGCCACAAACTAATGGGAAAGATATAGAGGAACAAATTTGCAGGGAAATTACAGAGAGGTGCAAGAACTATAGAGTAGTGCTAATGGGGGTGATGGGGGGCTTTCAATTATCCTAATATAGACTGGGATAGCAAAAGTATAAAGGGAGGAGAGGGGGAAGAGTTACTGAAGTGTGTTCAGGAGAATTTTCTCGGCCCAACGAGGAAGGAGGCATTGCTGGATCTGGTTCAGGGAAATGCGATGTGTTAAGTGGATCAAATGTCAGTAGGGGAGCATTTAGGGAATACTGATTACTGCATCATAAGGTTTAGATTAACTATGAAAAAGGACATGGAGCATTCTAGAGTAAAAATACTTAATTGGAGGAGGGCCAATTTCTATGGTTGATAATGGATCTGTCCTGGGCAAATTGGAATTCAAGATTGGCAGGCAAAACTGTAATTGAACAATGGACTGCCTTTCAAGATGAGATAGTTCAGGTACAGCTGAGGTACATTTTCACAAGGGGGAGCCTGAGCGCCCTGGATGATGAAAGACATAGAGAGTAAGATGAAGCAAAAAAAGGGGACATTGGTTGTTAATACATGTGAGAATCAGGCTGAATAAGGAAAGTTTAGAGGGGAAGTGAAAAAGGAAATAAAAGGGGCAAACAGAGAGTAGGAGAAAAGACTGGCAGCTAACAGAAAAGGGAATCCAAAAGTCTTCTATAGGCATATAAATAATAAAAGGGTAGGTAGTGAGAGAAAGGGTGGGCTGATTTGGGACCAAAAAGGAGACATACACATGGAAGCAGAGGGCATGGCTGAGGTTCTAAATGAGTACTTTGCACTTGTCTTTACGCAGGAAAAAGATGTTATCAAAGTCATAGTGAAAGAGGAAGTAGTTGAGAAACTGGTTGGGCTAAAAATTGATAAAGTGGAAGTAGTAGAAAGGCTGCTGTACTTAAAGTTGATAAGTTACCAGGATCGGATGGGATGCGTCTGAGGATGCTGAGGGAAGTAAAGGCAGAAATGGCAGACATACTGGCCATAATCTTCCAATCCTCCTTAGATACTGGGGTGGTGCCAGGGGACTGGAGAATTGCAAATGTTACACCCTTGTTCAAAAAAGGGTGTAAGATTAAACCCAGCAACTACAAGCCAGACAGTTTAACCTTGATGGCGGTTATAGTTTTTAGAAATTATAATCTGGGACAAAATTACCAGTCACTTGGACAAGTGTGGATTAATTAAGAAAAGCAGCATGGATTTGTTAAAGGCAAATCTTGTTTAACTAATTTGATTGAGTTTTTTGATGAGATAACAGTGAAGGTTGATGAGGGTAATGTGGTTGATGTGGTGTATATGGACTTCCAAAAGGTGTTTGATAAAGTGACACATAATAGGTTTGTCAGCAAAGTTGAAGCCCATGGACTAAAAGGGACAGTGGCAGCATGGATATGAAGTGGGTTGAATTACAGGACAGAGAGTAGTGGTGAATTGTTTTTTGGACTGAAGGAAGGCATTAAGTCATGTTCCCCAAGGGTCAGTATTAGGACCACTGCTTTTCTTGATCTATATTAATGACCCAGACTTAGGTGTGCAGGGCACAATTTCAAAATTTGCAGATGACACAAAACTTAGTAGTAGCGTGAACTGTGAGGAGAATAGTGATAGACTTGAAATAAAAACAAGAAAGGCTGGAAATACTCAGCAGATCTGGCAGCATCTGTAGAGAGAGAAGCAGAGTTAATGTTTCAGTTCAGCGACCCTTCATCAGAACTGACAAATATTCTTCTTCTTTGGCCTCCTTGTCTCGAGAGACAATGGGTAAGTGCCTGGAGGTGGTCAGTGGTTTGTGAAGCAGCACCTGGAGTGGCTATAAAGGCCAATTCTAGAGTGACGGACTCTTCCACAGGTGCTGCAGATAAAATTGGTTGTCGGGGCTGTTACCCAGTTGGCTGTACAATTCTAAAAAGGGTACAGAAACAGAGACCTGGGGTATACATGCACAAATCGTTGAAGGTGGCAGGGCAGGCTGAGAAAGTGGTGAATAAGTCATATGGGTTCTTGGGCTGTATAAATACAGGCAAAGTACAAAAGCAAGGAAGTTATAATGAGCCTTTATGAAACACTAATTCGGCCTCAACTGGAGTATCGTGTTCAACTCTGGAATCGCACTCTAGGAAGGATGTGAAAGCTGTAGAGAAGGTGCAGAAAAGATTTATGAGAATTGTTTCAGGGATGAGGGACATCAGCTCTGTGGATAGACTGAAGAAGTGAGGTTGTTCTCCTTAGAGAAGAGGGGATTTGATAGAGGTGTTCAAAATCAAGGGGTCTAGACAGAGTAGATGTAGAGAAATTATTCTCATTGGCAAAAGGGTCGAGAACCAGAGGACACAGATTTAAGGTGATTGGCAAAAGAGCTGAAGGTGCCATGAGGAAAACCTTTTTACGCATAGAGTGGTTATGATCTGGAATACACTCCTAAAAGTGTGGCGGAAGCAGATTCAATTGTGGCTTTCGAAAAGGAATTGGATAAGCACCTGAAGGGAAAACAATTGCAGGGCTATGAGGAGAGAAACTAGCTAAATTGCTCTTGCAGACAGCCGGCATGGATTTGACAGGCCAAATGGTCTCCTTCTGTGCTGTAACCATTCTGTGATTCTATAAGCGATTCCCCGGAACTGTGGAGCAAGTAGTTACCTAGTGGGGCATAAAGAAAGCAGAGAATGTAATGGTGGGAGATTCACATATTAGAAAGATAAACAGCTTATTTTTGCATCTGTGATCATGAATCCTAAATGGAAAAATGGACGTTGTGGTCCATGTAGGAGCCAATGCTGTATGGAAAACTTGTGCAGGCAGTATGAGGAGTTAGGTTCAAGTTTGAAGAGCAAGACCACAAGGATAGTCATTTCAGGATTACTTCTTTGCCACGGACTGGCAGGTTAGCCAAAGACAGATTAGATCTGTTAATGCGTGGCTTGAGAAATGGTGCATGAGGGAGGGTTGCTGATTCCTAGGCGATATGAACATACATAAATATGAACATATGAACTAGGAGCAGGAGTAGGTTATTTGGCCCCTTGAGCCTGCTCTTCCATTCTATAAGATCATGGCTGATCTGTTTGTGAATTCAACTCCACTTTCCTGGCTACCCCCAATACCCTTTGCCTCCCTTGTTTGTCAAGAATCTGTCTACCTCTGCATTAAAAATATTCAATGACCCTGACTCCACCACTCTGTGGGAAGAGAGTTTTACAGACTCACGACCCTCTGAGAGAAAACATTTCTCCTCATCTCTGTCTTAAATGGGAGACCCCATATTTTTAAACTGTGCCTCCTAGTTTTAGTCTCTCCCATAAGGGGAAACATCCTTTCAACATCCACCTTGTCAAGTCCCTTCAGGATCTTATATGTTTCAATAAGAGCTACTAGAGCAGGTCAGAGGCCAGGAATCCTACGGCGAGTAATTCACCTCCTGACTCCCCAAAGCCTGTCCACCATCTACAAGGCACAAGTCAGGAGTGTGATGGCATACTCTCCATTTGCCTGGATGAGTGCAGCTCCAACAACACTCAAGAAGCTCGACACCTTCCAGGACAAAGCAGCCCGCTTGATTGGCTCCTCATCCACAAACATTCACTCCCTCTACCACCGATGCACAGTGGCAGCAGTGTGTACCATCTACAAGATGCACTGCAGCAATGCACCAAAGCTCCATAGACAGCACCTTCCAAACCCGCGACCTCTACCAACTAGAAGGACAAGGGCAGCAGATGCTTGGGAACACCACCACCTGCAAGTTCCCTTCCAAGCCACACACCATCCTGACTTGGAACTATATCGCCGTTCCTTCACTGTCCTTCAAAATCCTGGAACTCCCTTCCTAATAGCACTGTCGGTGTACCTATCTCAACTGGACTGCAACGGTTCAAGAAGGTAGCTCACCACCACCTTCTCAAGGGCAATTAGGGATGGGTAATAAATGCTGTCCTAGCCAGCGATGCCCACATCCCATGAACAAATCACCTCTCATCCTTCTAAATTCCAATGAATACAGATCCAACCTGTCCAACCTTTCCTCATAAGATAACCCTCTCATCCCAGGAATCAGTCTAGTGAACATTCTCTGAACTGCTTCCAGTGCAGTTATATTGTTTCTTAAGTAAGGAGACCAAAACTGTATACAATACTCTAGATGTGGTCTCACCAATGCCCTGTACAATTGTAGCAAAACATCTCTACTTTTATATTCCATTCCCCTTGCAATAAATGACAACATTGCATTTGCCTTCTTAATCACATTTGGAGTACTGTGTACAGTACTGGTCTCCTTATTTAAGGAAATATGTAAATGCGTTGGAGGCAGTACAGAGAAGGTTTACTAGACTAATACCTGGAATGGGTGGGCTGTCTTATGAGGAAAGATTGGACAGGCTAGGCATGCATCCGCTGGCATTTAGAAGAGTAAGAGGCGACTTGATTGAAACGTATAAGATCCTGAGGGGTCTTGACAGGGTGGATGTGGAAAGGATGTTTCCCCTTGTGGGAGAATCTCAAACTAGGGGTCACTATTTAAAAATAAGGGGTTGCCCATTTAAGACAGAGATGAGGAGAAATTTTTTCTCTCAGAGGGTCATGAATCTTTGGAATTCTCTTCCTCAAAAGGCAGTGGAAGCAGAGTCTTTGAATATTTTTAAGGCAGAGGTAGATAGATTCTAAATAGGCAAGGAAGTAGAAGGTTATTGGGGTTTGGTGGAAATGTGCAATAATCAGTTTAGCCATGAAATTATTGAAGCAGGCTCGAGTGGTTGAATGGTCTACTCCTGCTCCTAATTTGTATGTTTGTATGTTCGTATCACTTGCTGTACCGGCATACTAACTTTTTGTGTTTCCTGTACTAGCAGACTCAGATCCCTCTGCATCTCAGAGTTCTGCAGTCTCTCTCCATTTAAATGATATGTTGCTTTTCTATTTTTCTGGTCAAAGTGGACAAGTTCACACTTTCCCACATTATACTCCATCTGCCTAATCTTTGCCCACTCACTTAACCTATCTATATCCCTTTGCGGACTCCTTACTCTCCTACCTATGTTTGTGTCATCAGCAAATTTAGCAATCACGCATTCTGTCCCTTCATCCAGGTCATTGATATAAATTGTAAATCGTTGAGGCCCCAGCACTGATCCCTGTGGCACTCCACTAGTTACAGCTTGCCAACCTGAAAATGATCCATTTGTGCCTACTCTCTGTTTTCTGTTAGCTAACCAATCCTCTATTCATGCTAATATGTTACCCCCTATACCATGAGCTCTTATTTTGTTTAGTAACCTTTGATGTGTCAAATGTCTTCTGGAAATCCAAGTGCACTACATCCACAGTTGCCCTTTATCCACATTGCTTGTTACTTCCTCAAAGAACTCTAATAATTAGTCAAACACAATTTCCCCTTCACAAAACCATGTTGACTATGCCTGATTACATTAAGACTTTCTAAATGACCTGCTATAACCTCCTTAATATTAGATTCCAACATTTTCCCTATGACAGATATTCAGCTAACTGGTCTGTAGTTTCCTGTTTTCTGTCTCCCTCCTTTGTTGAATAGCAGGGTTACATTCACTATTTTCCAATCTGATGGGACCTTTCCAGAATCTAGGGAATTTTGGGAAATTAAAACCAATGCACCCTATCTCAGCAGCCACTTCTTTTAAGACCCTAGGATGAAGTCCATCAGGACCTGGGGACTTGTCAGCTTTTAGTTCTAATAATTTTCTCAGTACCCTTTCCCTGGTGATGGTAATTGTAACAAGTTCCTCCCTCCCTTTCAACTCTTGATGCACAATTATCTCTGGGATGTCATTTGTATCCTCTACAAAGAAGACAGATGCAAAAAAATCTGTTCAATTCCTCCACCATTTCCTTATTTTCCATTATTAACTCCCCAGACTCACTCTCTAGAGGATCAACACTCATTTTACTTACTCTTTTCCTTTTTAAATACCAGTAGAGATTCTTACTATCCATTTTTATATTTCTAGCTAGCTTTCTCTTGTACTCTAATTTCTCTCATTTCTCTGTGTCAGAGATCATGTTTCATTTCTGTGACCTTTCATCAGAAATGCCCTAACGTGAAACATTTACTTTGTTTCTCTTGCCACAGATGCTGACAGATCTGCTAGTATTTCCAACATTTTCTGTTTTCATTTCAGAGTTCCAGCATCCAAAGTATTTTGCTTTTATAAAGGAAAACCTGAATCGTGCTGATATGAGTCAAGGAGTCTAAAGAATAAAATGGATGAACTCTAAGTGCTGGTATACAGGAGGAAATATCTGTTGCTTGAGCATGGAAATTGTTTCTGGTGGTGGCATGTGGTGGTAAGTCGACTTTGTAACTGTGCCTGGGTTCTGACAGTCATGAGCTCTGCATACAGGGGATCGCCCTTGGCATCCAGTAGTCACCCTGTAGCCTGATGACCTGGTTGGAATAAAAGCAGTACTGAGGACTGGCACAGGATGAATGAGTCATGACCGCTGCCAGAAAAACAGGCACAGACCTGCATGATGCATTGCTTGTGGTTGCAAACCAGCTATACATTGAGGGAGTTCCTCCTGGTGTAGACAGCCTACAGTGGTAGATTGCGAACTGTGATATATTGTTGATGTCACCTATTACAGCTGGAAAGTGGCCCATGGCATAAAAGTTAACGGTCACAATGACCTTGACAGCCACAGGAAATGCTGTTCATACTCTGGTGCAAGGCATCAGGGGACATACCCAGTGACAGACACCTTTGTGCCTCTTTTATTGCTCTTCTGAAGAGTTAATGTAGATGTGCTCCCTGAAGATGCACCATTGGTATATCCTCCTGCACAGTGTCCTTCCCCGATCTCGCTCGTCACAGCTGTGACAGCTCCCTGCTCTCTTTCTTGATGTTCCTCCTCCTCCTCCAGCCGTAAAGGCATCTCTATCAAACCAGCCGTGACTACAATGAACTGTTTAGAAGGCAGCCAAAATCTGTGCAATGCCACCTAAATCTTCTTTGCAGCTGTCAATATTAAATTTCCAGAGTCAGATAACAGGTCAAATAATGGCCAGCAGCCTGAAGTGAAAAATCAGCAACTTGCCTGTTAGTACTGCATGGTCCTTTAAATACCACTGGTGAGCAATACTTCCTGCCTATTATCACCTCAGGTTATTGGGTGGATTTATCAGGAGGCGAGTCAGACTCTGGGAATACCAAGATCAGAAAAGGATCCTCTAACAAGTGCAAGACCCTAATTTGAATCTTTTATTCAGTTTTTTCCAGAGTTTTGGTGTGTGTCCTGGACGCCTACGGAGAAGTCCGGTCAAATATGACAGATGATGCACTTCCAGCTTGTAAGTAGGGTGTGCTTCCTGCCTGCAATATTGAATGCCTATGCACCTATTTAGCACCTGAAAATCAGCCAGAGTCCCTCTACTGATAGACTGTGTATTGAGATCCAGAGACCAATGATAAAACAGATCTTTTGGAAGATGTATGATAGAGGCAGTTCTCCAATTGCCTATATTAGGCCTGTATTAGTCTGCCACTGGTCGAGAGTATAAGATTTCATTGCATAGTGAATATGCTTATCATCCTAAACATGGTCTTAGTCTAAGCACTTAGGAAAGGGTACAGGGCTATGTTTTTGATCCTTAATAGTCTAGAGGTGAATAAGGGGTCACCTATTGGCTTTCGGTTCAGAGGAAGGGAAAAATATCTGTTCCTCTGGTCTAGGATGATCTCCCAGTTGCATGTACTTTAGAACACATTTAGAAATATCTACATTTTAGAGCATCCCTTGAACAAAGCCCTAAGTTTTATAAACTCTTTAATGATAGATACATTTCTTGCTGTTCTTGTATCTGTTCAGCTACGCTCTGCTACAGGATCTAGGCTGCAAATTTATACACTGATCAATACCCTGCAAAATGTAAAATCACTTATGGAATAAAGAAAAATACGAGGCAAAGCCTTAAGAGGAAGATTATTCTAAGACTTTAGTGAAAAGGATTATACTGCAAAATTAGATTGCATAATGCCCGTATTTTCATTGCTATAGGTGGTGCATCAGTAACATAATGGCATCCATGCCACCTGGGCACATTTCTGGTGTGCCTTTGTCTATCTAGTGCTCCTAAGCAGTGCCACCCCAGCAGCTGCAGCATGGCAGGCAGAAGCTGCTGACATTCAGAGGGGGAGATTGCAGATGGTCTTGCAGGGTGACCTTGAACAGCTCTGGCCCTAGAAGGTCCGCCTTTGGACTGCCCCACCTTGTCATGGGTGGCAGCCGTCTGGCCTGGCTGGCTGACAGGCAACAGCAAAGACATTGGCGGAGTGTCAATGTGGGAGGACGAATGCCATCATCTTGAGAGAAGACTGTGTGCTTGTGCTCATGGAGCCACTGTCACTCCCACAGGCAGCCCCACTGCAATCCTAGCAATATGTTGGAGGACAGATATTCATAGCGTTGATGGGAGCAGTCTGAGCTTGTGTGGCACAAGCTGCACTTTCATGGCAACAAGCTGAGTTTGCATGACTTCAGCCTGAGCTTCCACTGCAACACTCAGACATTGCATGGCTTCTGTTTGTGCTGCAATGGAAGCTGAGACATCTGTCATCAGAGGCTGCATCATGATTAGGTCCACAAGTATGGGAATGCAGTTGGCTACCATTTCCATGCTGGAAATGATATACTCCAAGTTCTGTTCAAAGCGTAAGCAAGGTTGGGGCTGACTCCTTCATGTCACTTGATAGTTACCACAGGCGTTCTGGCAGGCTTGCCAATGCACCAAGCAGTTCTGTGTGAATACACATCAGCTTTTTTCTGTGCACCATCTCATCAAAGTCCTCATCTGAGTCCTCTGCAGTAGAACATGTGTGTGGCCTTGCCCTCCGGCAAGCTGGCACTTGTGTAACCCTTTCCCCCTGCCCTAGCCACAGGCTACTCCTGCCTGGGGTCTCATCACGAGCAGATTCCACCTCTAAGCTGCCAGCTAAAGTATGCGCAGTGTTAGTATCTGAGTTGGTGGCTGCGAGTGTGGGATTGAGTGATGGCCTTTCATCATCATCAGTCTCTTCTTCCACTTCTACTTTTTGTTCCTGCACCACTGCCTGGAATGCTGCAGTTTGTGGGTATCTGAAAGCATACAGACACAAGGCAAGCGTTATCATGATAGGAAGGGGGAAAGTAAGAGGTGCATGCTTACAGAATCACAGAATCGTTACAGTGTAGAAGGAGGCTATTCCGCCCATCACGTCCGCACTGGCTCTCTGAAAGAACAATTCCCTCAGTTCCATTCCCCTGCCTTCTCCCCATAACCCTGCACATTCTTCCTTTTCATATAACTGTCTAATTCCCTTTTGAATGCTTCAATTGAACCCGCCTCCACCACACTCAAACGCATTGCATTCCAGACCTTAACAACTCACTGCGTGAAAAAGCTTTGCCTTATGTCACTTTTGCTTCTCTCACCAAATACTTTAAATCTGCAGCTTGTAAACCAGATGAGATTGTGGAATGAGGGGGACGTGGGAGGCAAGAAGGACGATTATCATCATCTTTGATGTTTTCATCTGGCTGCTGGCCATGGCCTCATTCATGGCTGTTCTGATGATGGAGAGCACCATCTCCTCCATTGACAGAAGTAACTAAGGACATGCAGCTATGCCTGTCCACTGCCTGTTAGGTGCTGCTGCCTTCATTTGTGCACCACCTTGTCCTGCAAGAGAGAGGGAAGTGTGTGAGTGCATGTGGTGCGATGTGTTTGGGTGATGTGGGTGTCATGGTTGAATAATTGGCAATGAGTGCATGTGAGATGTGGGTGTGAGGTTTATAGCTGTGCTAAGTGTGTGAGTGTGAGGTGAAGCTATGAATGTGAGGCATAAATAATGGTTGCTAGAGACTTTTGGTAGGTAAGTGAAATTGGAGGGGAGGCGGTGTGAATTGAGCAGTATGTGAGGTTACTGGTTCAGTTGTAAGGATATGGCATTTGCAGAAGTATTCGCTGATTCTGACCACTTGTGTGAGGCCATTGAACTTCTTGTTGCACAGCATCCAGGTCTTCGGGGTTACACTGCTGGCATTGACTGCAAAGGCTTTCTGCTCCCACTGCCTTCTCAGTGTCTGTCTGGAAGATCTTATGGTCTTCTATGGATAGAGGACCTCTCTCTTCCTGTCCACCTCCTGCACTAAGGCCTCCAGTGCTGCTTTGGAGAATCTTTGATCATGCTCTCTCCCCATTTGCTCAATTATTCAATGTTCTTCCTAGTCAGACACTCTTCCCCAGCCATTTCCAGCACCTGCTGCAGCCAGAATGCTCCTTTCCTTTAAGAGGTGCTGACTGGCTTTATGTGTTGCTAGCCTTGCAGGTATTTCAGTCCCCTGCTGAGGTGTGCAGCCACTTAACAGCATGTTTAGTGTTGGCTGCAGGTGACAATCTTGGTAATGAGCAGGAAGTACAAAGCTAAATGCTGCCTGCATTAGAAGGAACAAGTGCGGGTTAATTGTGCATCACGATCCCTGCATCCATTTTCGGGGGCTATCCAGTTTGCTCCATTAAACTCTACAAAGTTCATTCCCATCAGCAGAGTTTAATTATTCTCAGTTGTTCTCCAGAGATTTGTGTAGCATTTTATAGCACCAGATTTTGTCCCATTAATGTACCAGATAACTGAATTTTACTGTAATATGTTCCAGAGATGCCCATTTAGCATTTTGTGATGCATTGAAACCCTGAGTTTTAAACATGCATATTTCTCCATTGACAGAATTCCAAATCATGGCACTATATTTAATCTATTTAAACAAGATAACAGCCAATGATGTGTTGACACCCCTCCGCTGTGGAATTATTAGAAGAAAATTCAATCCAGAAATATTCTACCTTTGCATTAGCAATGTAAGAAAATTAAGCCATTAAGCCATTCGATCATGTTCCACTATTCAATTAGATGATAGTTCGTCTGTATCTTAACTCCAATTTCCCACCTTTGTCTAAGATCACTCATAGAAATGAGAATAAAAAAGCAACATATCAGAAAAAGCAATACACAGTACATATCCCTTAGTACTAAATAGAAAATCTAAAAATCTCAGTTTTGAAATTTTCAACAGCTTTTTGGAAGTGAGAGTTCAGCTTTCTACTAAATTTTGAATGAATAAGTGCTTCCTGATATCACCCTTGAATGGCCTAGCTCTAATTTTAAGGTATGTCCCTTGGTCTGGATACCCAGAGGGAATAATATCTCTCTATCTACCCTAGCAAATCCTTTAATCATAGAATTATAGAAATTTATGACACAGAAGGAGGCCATTCAGCCCATCATGTCTGTGCTGGCCAAACAGGAACTAAGGAACTATCCAGCATAATGCCACTTTCCAGCTCTTGGTTCATAGCATTATAGGTTACACAACTTCAAGTGCATATCCAAGTATTTTATAAATGCGTTGAGGGTTTCTGCCTCTACCTCCCTAGTGAAGTGATTTATGAATTTAACCCCTTATAGGAACTAAACCAAATCAGGAGTACATCCTTTAATTAAGTTCAAACCAGACAAATTCTCAGACACCAATTTGGGTCCAAAGAACTGCAGTAGCTTTCCCTCAAAGAAAGAAAAACAACAAAGAATTTTACCATCTTTCAGATAGCCTATTTCTGATATTTTATGGTTAAGTCATAAATATCCTAGATATTGTAGGGTCTGGGAAACTCTCTTCAATACGTATCTCTCCACTTAAAGAGACACAGAGAGGGGGTTCTTGCATTTGTATACAGAATACTACATGAGGCGATTTATTAACTTTTATATATTTATTAAAGAATTTAACATGCAATAAACTTCTTAAGTGGATAAGTATGTCACAATATCAAATATTACTGAGAGATGTAACACATATTCTTATTTCTAACATAGAATCCAAACGTTTAACCTTGCTAATGTTACAGCAAAATTATCTTAGAATATCCAGAATATCCATCAAAATTTAAAGTAAACTTGTACCTTAAATCCCCGAATAAGGCATGGATGAGAAGTGTTGTTTGAGGATACAACACCTCTAAGTGTTTGCTTCAAAACCATGTATTTTTAAGGTGTCATATGACTTTTGCATTAGATGTGACCTTCCTGTGTTCCTTTTAAAATCCATATTTTTAATTACCATTTCCACTTAATGTTTTACGGGAATTTGAAATTGTGAGCTTTTATCTGGTCAAAATGTTTATAATTGTGTTTACTTGACCCCTTGTTCCTGTGAGTACATTCTCATTTATTGTTAATTGCCCTTTCCATGACACTCCAAAGCAACCGACGGAGCTGATTTGTCTGCATCAACAACCCTATAAACCAATTAAGTTTATTACTACCTCTTACTGACAGGATATTTCAATGTATGTTTTTATCTTCCAAGTCCCTGACAGCAGAGATTCTATTCTAACAGGTACCTTGAAATATTTAACTCTACCATCTTAAAGGAGAACTTCAGTGAGCTCTGAAAACTAACCATTTATTCAATCTTTAACTCTAAAGGCATAATACACTAACTATTTCCAAATTCTACTTAATCAAGCCTATTATACCTACATTCCATCACACTTGCAGGTAGTGGGATCCAGACACCCATCACCCTTTGAGTGAAAAGAAAATTCTCCTTAACTCCCTTCTAATCCTTCTACCAATTACTTTAATAATATGATTCCTGGTTATTGACCTCATTGATAAGGGAAAAAGGGCCTTCCTATCCACCCTATCTTGACCCCTCATAATTTTATATACCTCAATTAAATCTTCGCTCAGCCTCCCCTGTTCCATAGAAAACAACCCCAGCCTATGCATTTTTTTCTCACAGCTAAAATTTTCCAATTCTGGCAACAATAAATAAATCTTCTCTGTACCCTTTCTCATACGATCAAATCCTTCCTGTAATGTGGTGTCCAGAACTGTACACCGTACTTTAGCTCTGGCCTAACTAATGTTTCACGTGGTTCGAGCATAACCTCCCTACTCTTATATTCACTGCTTCAGCTAATAAAGGAAAGTATCTCATATGTCTTTTTAACCACCTTATCCTGTTAATTTTAGGGATCTGTGGACATACACTCTTTGCTCTTCTACACTTCTCAGTATCTTACCATTTATTTTGTATTCCCTTGCCTTGTTTGTTGTCCCCATTCTTTTCCGCACTGAATTCCATCATAAATACCTTAACTATATCACCTCTTTAAATTTCTACACTCTAGATAACACAGGGCTGGACTGTGAAACTGTCCTCATAATTTAACTCTTTTAGCCCTTGTGGTGAATCTGCACTAGGCCCATTCTTAGGCCAATATGTCCTTCCTGAAGTGTGTTGCTCAGAACTGAGCACAGTACTGCAAATGTGGTTTAACCAGAACTTTATATAACTGTAGCATAGCTTTCACCCTTGACTATGAAGGCTAACATTTTGGAAATAGTCAACAGGTCTGGCAGCATCTGTGGAGAGAGAAACAGAGTTAATGGGGGGAATTTTATGCTCGTCTCCCCACGTGATTTTGGAGGTGGGGAGAGCATATAATCAGGTAGGATGGTGGTGGGGGGAGAACTCTGCAACCTTCCCGCCTCCACCAAAATTAAGTCCAGGATGGGAGGGCCCATAGACAGTCTTCTCGTCCTGCTGTCAATTGAGGCCCTGAAGTGGGCAATTAATGCCCAACTGAAGGTCTCATCACACTGCCGCCAGTATTAGCCCAGTGGTGGGCAGGTCTGTCACCGCACGGGGAACACGCCAAGCAATCCCGTGTGGGTTGCTTGCTGGTTTCAGGTGCGGGGGGTCCCTCGTTAAAAGGTCGTTCGTGCTTGATCGAGAGACCCAGCATTGGGAAGGGGGGGGGGGGTGCCCATTGAGAGCCACTCCACTGCCCTTGCTTCCAACTCCCCTCTACACCCACCTCCTCCACAACCCGCATCTGCGAAACCCCTCCCACCCTGATTCACCTTTGGCCTGGGTCCAGTGAGTCCAGTACCGACAGCAGCCACCACCTCCGCACGGGCACTGCTCAGTTAAAGAAGTGCCGGACTCTGATTGGCCAAAATCTCTCAGCATGAAGGTATTCCATCACCGGGGTCTTTAATCCTGGGGAAGGCCCACTGCTATCCACTTAAGTGCCTGATTGGCAAGTGTTGTGGTGGGCCTTCCCCAGAGGAGGCGACAGGGGGGAGGGGGGGGGGCTCTGTCTGGTGCTTTAGCCGGTGGCCGAGACCCCCGTTGCCCAGATAAAACCCTGGCTAACGTTTCAGTTCTATCACCCTTCATTAGAACTCATCTGTTCTGATGAATGTCATAGACCTGAAAAGTTAACTCTATGGGCTGAGCTTTATGGGACCCCTAGGGACATGAACGGATTGTGGGGGGTGCCATAAAATTGCTTGGGAAGGTGGGGGGTGGACTGCCTATCACCTTCCTGATGCCTTCCAATTTAGTCTGGGGTGGGGAAGGCCAAGGACAGCCAATTCATTGCCACCTAAGGGCCTCTCCCCCCCTCCACTTCAATTTAATTGAAGGCAGAAGGCCTCGTCACCATGGGGTGATGCCATTGGGTAAAACCTGCTGGCCTCCTAGCGGGGTTGGGGCGGTCCGTCCTTTGAGGGCAATCAAAGGCCACCGCCCCCCCCCCCCCCACCCACTCCAGCTGGGTGACCTCCCCCACCTCACGCCGTTGCCAGAATAAAGTTCAGCCCTATGTTTCTGTCTCCACAGATGCTGCCAGACCTGCTGAGTATTTCCTGCATTTTCTGTTTTTTATTTCAGATTTCCAGCACCTGCAATATTTGGCTTTTGTATTAAGGCTAACATTTTACGAGCATTTTTACGTATTGTTTTGCCTATCCACTAGTTTTAAGTGATTTCTATACATGGATCCCAAAATCTTTCTGTTCCTCCAGTTTCTAGCTTCTCACCATTTCTTAGGTCCAAAGTGAATGGCCAAACATTTCCCCATGTTGATCTCCATCTATCACCGTTTTGCCACTCAATCTATCAATGTCTCTTTGTAACTTTCTGCTCCCATCTATACTAATTACTGTGCCACCTAACTTCGTGGTGTCGGTAAACATGGATATAGAGCTCTCTATTCCTTCATCTAGGTCAGGGGTTGGCAACCCGTGGCTCTGGAGCTGCATGTTGGTCTTTAACATCTCATTTGCTGCTCTCAGCCTTTTTAAGTTGGATCGCATTATCATGAACAAAGCTTTAAAAAAATTCGGTCAAGGAACTGAGAGATCAAAGAAATATATGGCAATGCAATTTTCCTTATTGAGTTATTCATTTGCTTAACGAAAACTGTAGTTTCTCTGCTATCAGGTTTCAAAAGTGGTATGGCACTTGAATAACCTGAACAATCACTATCACAGATGTTTTCATATGCATATACCTCTGATTTCCAAGAAAGTTCATCAAAAAATGTTTGGTTACAAAAATATTTGCAGGGAAAAGAGGGTTATAAGCATCATATTTAGAAAAAATTATTTCAATCACAGAAAGCAAAAGGGTTGAATGGCATTGAAACAGAATCATCAAAAATGAAAACAGTGTCTTTAGCTTAGAGATAACTAGATTTTGTTTTGCTACCAAGCCAAACAGGACTCGGATGTTTCTGATATGGGATCAAATGTTTCATGTAATCAAAATATCGAAATCTTCCCGGCAACTGCCAGCAAAGCTCAAAACCTTTGCTGAAAAATAGCAACCTAGAAGTGAAAGAAATCTTGCCTTTTGATTATCCAGGAAAAAATAAAGCTGAAGGCAAATTTAAAATTTGGGTAGCATCACGATTTTCAACTATGCAAACACTAAAATGCTTTTTACCTGTTCCTGGGATGGAGAAACTGTTCTGACCTATATGTTATGTTTATGCCGGGTTGCTGGATATATTATGTATATCTTATTTATCTCAAAGCAATGGAGATATCACACTTGTATTAAATCACCAACTGGTTTATTTACGGTACTTTAAACTATCTCTGTTCTTACAAAATCTCAAAACAATGCTTACTCAGAACAGTCATTGTATCATAGAACATTTTAGCTCTGGCTCTTTTTAGTTTCAGTTTCAACTCTTCAGCTCCACCCTTAGGCTTAAGCAATCAAACATAGTGAACACACATAAGTGGACAGACTAATACAATCAAACCCAGATCAATCAAACACCACACTATAAATAGGATTGAAATTATATGAAATTCTGTCGTAATTGTGGTCATTCTTATAATTGTCAGAGAGAAGTCAAAGCAAATGACTTTTTGCAGCATCAAATAAGAACATAATGTTCCTTAGATTCTCGATAAACAATATTTTTCTGTTAAGGTATGCTAATGTCTTTACTCCATTCTTTATTTTTTTCTTCTTGCGGCTCCCAATAGTAAAAAGGTTGCTGATCCCTGATCTCGGCCATTGATAAATATTGTGAAAAGCTGAGGCCTCATAACAGATCCCTAGGGGAAACAACTAGTCATATTCTACCAATTGGGGTACATATCCATTATTCCTACTCTCCGGCCACAAAATTGGGTTCAGTAGTGCCATTGGTGTTGGGGCTATAGTAGCTTCAAAAACGGCAGCCAATCCACTTCTGGCATGGCCCGCGTGTGGTGCCATGCTTGTAGAGGCGCTAGTGCAGGCCTGACGTGCTTGCACAGGAAGCATGCAGGGTAGGCAGTTTGTGACGTTACTCAGTATCTAATGCTGATTTGTTGACCGACCTGCTAGTTTGGGCCTCACAGGTCCTGTTAAATGCCTCTCTTAAACAGGCACAGCTGAACATGCATGCAAATGCAACCAGAAACCACCCCTCCCCCCCACTCCCTACTAGCACTAGTTAAAGGCATCAGTATGGAACTCTCAGATAAGGAGCATTTGATTTTAAATAAAAACAGAAAGTGCTGGAAATACTCAGCAGGTCGGGCAGTATCTGTGGAGAGAGAAGCATAGTTATTGTTTCAGGTCTGTGACCTTTCATCAGAACTGGCAAAGGTTAGAAAAGAATTAGGTTTTAAGCAAGTGAAAAGGTGGGACTTTGGTGGAGAAGAGAACAAAAGGGAAAATGTGTGATAGGGCAGAGGACAGGAGAGATTAAATAACAAAGCTGTCATCAGACAAAGGCAAAGAGTGTTAATGCTTGTGGTGAAAGACAAAGCATTAGTCCAGAGACAGTGTTAATGGCAGAGTAATGTGCAATGCTGTCCACATTAAAAAAGAGGCACATGGTCTGACCTGATGAGTATATCCAACACTTTCTGTTTTTATTTCAGATTTCCAGCATCTGCAGTATTTCGCTTTTATTTGAGCATTTGATTTTCTTTTGCTGATGCAATGTTAGTGGAAGTACTGTGCATTGTGCTTTTGGAGAAGTTCTGATAAGTTATTGGAGTCAGCAGAGAGTGCTGTCGGATATTTCCAAGGAGTTCAGTTGAGTTTGAAGGCCTGTCAGCAGGTAGAATGCTGTCACTTATGATGGCTATGGTTGCAGTCCCTCTTGGTCTGTAGCATGACAGGAACGTGGAGCACAGGCAGCAGAGAGGGGAGGCTGTGCACAGAGGGAGGAGAAGGGCTCCCAATAGAAAGCTGTACTCACCAAGGGTCTTCAGGGAGCACTTCTACCTCCACTTCAGCCGGGAGCAGTGTTTGAGGTAGCTTTGATTCACCAAGGAGGTGGACACTGGCTTGTGATGCCTCCTTTAGCTGGACCTGCAGCCACAGAGCAGAGCAAGGACAGTGCTGCAAGTGGCAGTGATGATCGCCACGGCCTTCAATTTCTACACCAGTGGATCCTTCCAGGCTGGAGCCAATGATATTGCCAAATCTCACAGTTTGCCATTCACCACTGCATCAGGGAGGTAATAGGGGCCTTGTACGCAACCTTGTAACTGGAGAGAAGCAAGAGGAGCAGGCATGCAGCTTTGCCAGCATCACAAGATTCCCAATGGTGCATGGAGCCATTGATTGCATGCACATGGCTCTGCAGGCAGTACATCTTATTGAACCACGAGGGGTACCATCTCTCAATGTAGAGTTGGTGTGCAACCATACATAGAGCATCATATCAGTGATTGCCTGCTCTCCTGACAGTAGCCACAATACTTTCACCCTACGCCAAACAGCTGTTTCCGTATTACTGGGAACCTCCAGCAGCAGAAGCATCAATGTTATTGATGGGCGGTGGTGGGTGGGTTAATGGGGACTGAAATTTCTCTTAATGTATAGGAATGCATTCATAGGTTGGAATTTTACTGGGCCACTGAGAGTGTACTCGGCAGTGGAGGTGGCCGTAATATGCAGTCGGGCGCATTTTCCCAGAAGTCCAACGTTGTGTCATTGCTTCCAAAATTTATGTGCGGCAGGAACCATGGGAGGTTGACTTCTCACTGTGATGCAGCAGGATATCAATTAAGGGAGTTAAAATGCAAATTAACTCAAATTTTACAGTGCTCTTAGAATTTTATGAATGGTGCTCAGGAACCACGGGGCTTCAGAGCCCCACCTGGTTAAAGGAGGCGGCAAGGAGGCAAGAATTCAGTGTTGCCTCTGTCAGCCAGTCATACTGCGAGCCAATGTGTAGTGGAAAGGAGGCTGGGGAATGAAGGCCATTGCTGCATGATGTCAGAAGGGAGGATAAAGATGACAACACCAAAGGAAGGGGCATGTTGCAAGGTTCACAGAGTGGCAGTGGCACTTGCTCCAAAAGGACTAGCCAGGGATAGGGGTTGGGGAGGTGGTTTGCAAAGAATGCGTCAGATCCACCCAATCTTGCCCCCCCACCCCGAGGAGGAGGAGCAGCGCAGAGGGAGGGAAGGCCAGGCACTGGCAGCAGCATAGCAGGAATGTCAGGAGCAGCAAGTGGGGTCAGCTTCTGGGTGGGCACGCCAAGAAAGACCACAGTAAGGCGTGCCACAGCCTTGCGCACCAAGAAGGGCCTATCCCAGGAGAGAGTCAACCGTACAAGGCTCAACTATCTTCAGATGTCCGAGTGGCAGTATCAGTGCAGACTGAGGCTCTTCAGGGAGGCCATCACTGATTTATGTGCCATGCTTCAGGATGAGCTGAGACCCATGGGGTCTGGTGGACCAATGCCAGTGGTACCGAAGATCACTGTGGCTGTCAACCTCTACACTATGGATCTTTCCAGGGATTGACTGGGGATACATAGGATCTCTCAGGCTGTGGTTCATTAATTCATCAAGGAGGTGGCCAATGCCTTGTTCAAGAGGGCTGGTGAATATGTGCATTACTGCACCGACCCAGTCAGGCAGAGATCTATTGGATTCGGGGCCATTGCTGGATTCCCCCAGGTGCAAGGTATGATCGACTGCATGCATGAGGCCATCAAGAATCTTATGGACCAACCAAAGACCTTCATCAATAGGAAGGGCTTCCATTCCCTCAATGTACAATTGGTCTGTGACCACTGAAAGAGGATCCTTCAGGTGTGTGCACGGTTCCCAGGAAGCAGCCATGATGTCGACATACTTGGGCAGTCCCAGGTGCCAGAGCTGTTCCAGCCACCCCTCTCGCCTACAGTGATGGAATCTCGGGGGCAAGGGCTATCCATTGAAGACATGGCTACTCATGGCTGTGAGGAACCTATGCACTGCAGCAGATGAGAGATATAACACCTGCCACAGATCCACCCATGAGATGATCGAGCAGGCCATTGGGATGCTGAAGATGAGACTCATGTGCCTAGATCAATCCTGTGGGGCCCTGCAATATGCCCCAGTAATTGTCTCATGTATTGTAGTGGTCTGATGTGCACTGCACAACTTGGTGCTGCAGGGCAGGAGCCGATAAGCAACGAGGATAGCGAGGAGTGTGATGCCTCCTCGGATGTGGAAGGGGCAGATGGGAAAGCAATGCCAGATGAAGGACCCCAGGGAAAACAGGGGAGTGGCCTTGAGATATGTACAAGAGAGGCTCACGATGCCTTTGCACGTTCTCGTTTCATTTGATCCTTACTGCCAGTTGTAGCTTGACCAATAAAGACATACCTTTACACAGCCATATTGCCATCTTCCTTCCTTCCTTCAGGAGGCACTCACTCATCGATCATTCATGCAGCGCTGAGCTGGCCAGGCTCCAGTGTTGACCCTTTGCAGCATGGTCCTTCACAGAGGCAGTACTGCAGTGAAGGGCCAAAGACCTGACGGAAGAGGTTGGAGGTTGTCCATGCTTTAGAGAAACAATTTATTCACATTTACAACAGACCCTACTCTCCACGTAAAGGATACAATCACCCATGATAACCCTGTGATTCTAAGTGTTCTTCTTTATTGTCTTGCATGAACTCCTATGCGGTGCTCCCCCTGCACAGTCAGCTGAGGTGGAGGCAGGCTGCTGACCTTGCTGTCCCTTGGCTAGGGATGACCTTGGCAGTTGTCCTCTGGAGGGCCTCGGCATGGTGAGGACCTCCTGAAAAGAAGCAGTAATGCTCTGTGTCGGCAGGGATGGAGGAGGATCTGGCAACATTGGCAGAGGGACAGAGGAGCAGCTGGCCGAACAAAGAACACCCTGAGAGGAGTCCCCGAGATGCGGGAGGTAGCCACTCCTCCTCCCTAGCAAAGGAGACTTCTGCCTCCCTGCTGACCTAAGCGTGGCAAAGGACCTGGTGCTGACTTCAGGTCCCCTATCCCCCTCTCACCTTGCACTGCTCCTTTGCGCCCATGGTCAAGATGAGAGTATACAGGTCTGTACAAATGTCCTGCAGACACTAAGTGCTCTGCTGAATGTGGCTCTCCATCAGAGCCACAAACTCTCACAGTCCTCCGACTGTCAGAGGTCTGGCCTGTCACTGCCTCTGTCAGATGCTCGGATGTGACAGAGGCTGTGTCCACCAGGTTCTGTGCCTGAATCTAACCTTGAGTGCATACCCACCAACGTGAGAGTATCAACGTTGATGGAGGGTGCCAGGGTATGAGGTGATGACGGACCCTCTGAGGTGCCGTCCAACCCCTCAGAGATGGCAGGCTCCCCCGCAGTCTTGGAGGCTGTTTGAGTTGACACTGGTTGACCTACATTAGAGAACAAAGACATGTAAGAGTAAATAGCCTGCCCTCCGGCTATAGCACACATCCCTACAATGTGGACCTTGTGGGTACTGAATGCCTGATGAGCAACATGGCTCCATCCCTGCAGATGCAGTTTTCTGCACCATGGCAATCTTATTCAATGTCTTGGGAAAGTGCCCTGCCTCTCCGTCCGTGATGTTCCAGCTGTCCTGAGGCCCAGCCAACTCCATGACCTCCTCCTCTATCGGAGTCAGGACATGGAGAATCGATAGCCTACCACCGGTCTTGGCCCACTCTATCGGATTGTGTGTCATTGTCGTCTGCAGACAGAGAGAAGGAAGCTGTGGTCCCCCAGCGAGAACAATCCCAACACATAGGCTGGTGATAGTCCAGCTGCCACTGATGGGGGCACACAGATGCATCCTGCATGTAGCTCATTTCCAGGGGCTTCGCAAGGGTCTGCTATGACAAGGGACCTCCTTTCATGGCCACTTTGCCATGCCACAGTCAGTTTACATGCATCCCCTGATCCTTTGCCCACATCTAGGTGGTTAAACCCTCTCCTGCGAATGCACCTTCCTGCTTTGCTAGATGCAAAGCCCAAGAGGATGAAGGCATTAAGAGGTACTCACTTTCACAGCCCAGATGAGGTTATTGAGCCATTTGTGGCATTGGATCCATGTCCTTAGCATTACCCCACAGCTGCTGACCTCCTCTGTTATCTGGAGCCAGGCTTGTTTGGTTAGGCTCCTCCTTTCATGCCGTGAGAATCGAATATGACTGTTCTCCCTGGCAGCCTGTAGGAGCACCTGGAGGGAGGTATCAGGGAAGTGTGGGGCTGCCTGGAGTCAACTGTCAGCCACCTCCAAATAACTTCAATGACCTCCTCCTCTTCCAGCCCTACAGACTGCAAAATTAACTGCAGGACTGGCAGCCCTTTAAAAATGGCACCAGCACCTGCTGAGGCATCAGCTGGCACTGCACTCTCTGCCTCTGGACCCGACTCTGACCACATTATTGATCAGGTCCTATGCATCATTGAGCTTAATTGGCCGGCCACCGCTGGATTGGGTGCAGCCGGCGGCACCTGCCCCCGACGCGTCTCGCACCTGTTTCCAGTCCTGACAGCAGGACCGGCGGCTACCCCATGACATTTAGTCCATTCTCTTATTGATGGGAACAAGCAAACAGCAGGTACAATTAGGCATGTAAAATTGTAGCGAAGCCATGTAAAATTGTAGCGAAGTGTACTCTACCATGTGAAAAGGAACCTAGGTGAAAATGCAGAACACCACCAAAGTTGGCAAGAAGACAAAAAAAAATACATATAAGATTAGATGACATCAACCTGAGTTTTAAAAGGTTGAAAATTGTAGGAGGAAAATAAGATCTAAGTATTTCTACAGTATTAAGGACCTGGGAAAAATAAATAAGGAGATGTTTGCTGGACATAAAGTGAAGAGAGAGCCCCCACAACCAATGGCCATTTCAACAAAACCAAGCTGTGTTTAGGTCGACAGGAGTCCATCAGTATTTCCACCAGAAGTGTGGAGGGTGTTCCTTATGCCTACCCAACCCTCTGTGCAGGCATCATTGAAACAGGCAGCAATGGTGTGATGATCACTTTCCACAGAATTCTTACCAATTTTTTGTTCATTACCCCCAATGCCATGCACGCTGTAAAGTCCCCATTACTATGCATAAAGCAAGCATACTAGCGTGGAAGGACCTGCTGGAAGTACAGTCCACAAGATTTTGAAAGATCACTTTCCTTAAGCTAACATACCACAGAGTGATGTAACGGAAATAAGCCACTTTGTTTTTTACATTTTGGGAAATATTCAGTTGGCGCTCCAAAGCTGCAGCAAGGTTCTGCAGAGAGTTGACTTTCCCACACCAAGCAGGCGCACCATCTGTGCACAACTGGCACCTAATTTATGCAAATACCCCTAATTCCAGGAGTTCAAACAGGGTGAAGGACCCAACATACTTACCAGTGATCAAAAGACAGAGTGGAACTCACAAATTTTCGGGGTCAAGATGCCCAAAGGTCATTTTCCGTATGTTAAATAATTGTGTTAAAATATGATCAGAAACATGTACAAAATAGTTCAATGTGAAAATGTTAGAGTACAAGAAACTATGAAACAAGGTCAAAATTAGTATAGATTGCATCATTTTAAAAGAATCCTTACAAAGTGAAACTTTTCACTAGGTAAAATTTCAACTGACCTGCATGATTTCTGTTTTTGTAATTGTCTAACATTCTTTATTGCTTCTAATGTTATATTTAGAAAAGAGAAGTAATGGTGTTATCATTATGCCAGCTTTCAAACTGGCAATTTTTTCAATGTTTCTAATTGAAACAAAATCTCTTCAAAATGGGTTGTCACAATGGGAGTGAACAGAGAATAAATGCATCTGCCTACACTGCCTCATTAATAATCACATTTGTGACAAATAGATATCAATGATACGAAGGTGACTAAAATATAGCAAATGGAATATATTTTAGCAACAGAATACAATACATAATTAAAACAGTTTATCAGTGCAGATTATCTCCCTCATCAATGTTTTATCCTAACGCACAACACATCCATGTAATATTTGTTATGTTTAGTATCCAAGCATGAAGACACATGATTTCTGTGTATGTGTAGGTTTTATTCAGGATGGCTGCCCGGATCTGTATTAGTTTCACTTTTGGAACCACACCCCCTCAGGGTTGATTGACAGCATTGTGAGCAGCCTTACAAACACAACGCAGATCAATCACTGAGTAATCAAACACAGCATATTTTCCCCCTCGTAGACTAAGGAGCTTATTTTGAATTAAACCTTCATAAGCATCAAACAGGTATATATTGAGTTATATATTTCTTACAGTCCGTTTGTTCCTCTGAGTACACAAATAATCTTTGAAATATGGAGGTCGCTGATATGGCATCAAGATCAACGAAGATATGGTGTGGTTCATCTTGATGAGGTAGATGATCAACATCACGATCGCTAATCAGAAAAGGCAATGCATCCTCATAGTCATGATCGTCGAAATCGCCAGGTCTGCTTGCAATCAAGGGTCTTGCATTCCACTTGGTGTTGCCATCCAAGAGATAAACGTTGGTACCGAGCATTCTCTTGATTTGCTTCGGCTGCAATAGAGACAACACAAGCTTGTGGTTGCGATTTGGACATTTGATGTGAACCCAATCTCCAACTGAAAATCATGGTTTCTTTGTGCGTGTTCGCTTAGCGGAGTATAATTTTACTTTACCATGTCGCTTCGCAATTTCTTCTGTTTTCACTCTGACATTCATGTTGGGTGGTGGTGACAGTTGAAGAATGGTCAGCGCTGTGCAAATGTTGCAACCAATTCTAAGTTCGGCTGGTGTCTTTTTGGTCAGAGTGTGTAGGGTGGATCGATATGTACGACATAGGATAAGAATGGATTGTTCAAATGTTTCCCCTCCGACATGCTAGCTCTCAAACTGTCATTGATCACCCTGTTGAAAAATTTGATGCCACCATTCGATTGCGGGTTGTATCATGATGTCAGATGGTGGTGAATTCCATAGCTTGCTCGGAGCTCTGACTGGAAACAAACTGCAGTCTGGTGTCCATAGTGATAGTTTTTGGCCAGTCTCATTTTGTAAACAACTTGTCTAGAATGTCAATGACCAAAGTGGTGGTTATGAAAATTGTTGTAGCAATTTCTGGCCATTTGCTATGTAAACAACAAGCAAAAATTATTGATTGCTAGGGGCTACATGCACCTCTCCTAAAATATCTACTTGGAGTTGTTGCCATGGTTTAGTTGGCCAAGGCGTCCATTGTAGAGGTGCGGGACATGGTTTGGCAGATTTCTCACTGAGTGTATATGCTGCCCAATTTCTGATGAACTCTTCTATGTAGCAATCTATTGCTGGCCACCAGACTGCATCCTGGGATTGTTGTTTCATCTTAGCGACACCTGGATGTCCTTCATGGGCAAGATGCAACACCCATCACTGCAGCACTTTCAGAATAACTGCTTGAGTTCCACATGCGATACAGTTGTCATCAAACAATGCAAGCTCATTGCGTACTCTGTAGTACAGAACCAGTTATTCCTCTATTTCACGAGGCCAGTCAGTTTTTAGGTACTGGCTTACTTTGTGCAGTATGCTGTCTGCCGCCAACTCTGCCTTCAACTCCACTTGCATCACAAGATTCGCGGTTGCGTGCGGAATCACCGTGACTACGTAGTCTTTGATATCGCAAGTCACTTCGCTATCGCTAATGCTGTCTGCAACAGTAGTATGGCTAAACTTGTCAGCTGTTCAGTTGCATGAACCTGCAAGATACTGAACCTCGAAGTTGTACTGATGAAGACAATCAGGCCATTGGCAAATGCGTAGAGGCCGATGACCAGATCCTGACGTGGCTGACAATGTAGTCAGTGTTTGGTGATCAGTGCGGAAGGTGAACTTCCTACCATAGAGATACATGTGCCAATGCTCACAAGCGTAGATACAGGCTAGTGCTTCCCGCTGTCCAGTGGAGTATTTGCATTCAGTTTCTGACAACGGGCGTGACGCATAATCAAGTGATTGTTCACTTCCTGCAATTTACTGTGACAGTACAGCTCCTATCGCATCTCCTGATACATCTGTTGTGGTGTATGTTTTTGCATTTGGGTTGAAATGTGTGAGGACTGGCAGAGATGCTATCTTCACCTATAACATGCCAAACACTGTTTGCAGTGAAATTGTCCATTCCCATCGTGTATCTTTGCAGAGTATCTTTCAAAGAGGCTCTGTAATTCCCACGTACTGGGGCACACATTTGTGATTAAAGTTGGTAGTGCCAAGGAACAACACCAACTCTTTGAGTTGGAAGTACATGAATGGCTTTGACATTGTCGTATGTTGGCTCTACTCCAGCCGCTGTCACTTTGTTCCTAAGAAAGTCAATCTAGGATGCTGCGAATGTGCACTTTTGAGCACATTCCTTGTTGAGCATCAAATTATCTTGTGCGAATCGAGTGAGCACATGGACAACCACTGATCATATTCTGCTTTGTCCCTATGTTGTGTTTCGTTCGCCCAGCTAATTTGGGGCACTGCGAAGTACTGGAGATTGGTATGCTGAGCGAGATGAGCCATCTGTGCCACCTTATGATATAATTGGGCAAATTTTTAATTGTTTTTATTTATTCATTCATGGGACGTGGGGGTTGCTCCCAAGGCAAGCGTTTATTATCCAACCCTAGTTGTCCTTGAGAAGGTGGTGGTGAGCTGCCTTCTTGAACTGCTGCAGTCTGTGTGGTGTAGGTACACCCACTGTGCTATTAGGGAGAGAGTTCCAGGATTTTGACCCAATGACAATGAAGGAATGGTGATCTAGCTCCAAGTCAGGACATTGTGTGAATTAGAAAGAACCATAGAACCACAGAAAAGTTACGGCACAGAGAGAGGCCATTCAGCTCATCATGTCTGCACCAGCTGAAAAAACAAGCCAACCAACCTAATCCCACCTTCCAGCACCTGGTCTGTAGCTTTGCAGGTTACAGCACTTCAGATGCAGGTCCAGGTATCTTTAAAGTGAGTTGAGGGCTTCTGCCTTCACCATCGATCCGGGCAGTGAATTCCAGACACCCACCACCCTCTGGGTGAAAACATTTTTCCTCATGTCTCCTCTAATTCTTCTACCAATTGCCTTAAATCTGTGCCCCCTGGTAATTGACCTCTCCACTTGGGGAAACAGGCCCTTCTTGTCTACTCTATCTAGGCCGCTCATAATTTTGTACACCTCAATTAAGTCACCCCTCAGCCTCCTCTGTTCTAAGGAAAACAACCCTAGCCTATCCAGTCTTTCCTTATAGCTGCAACTTTCGAGCCCTGGCAACATTCTTGCAAATCTCCTCTGTACTCTCACCAGAGCAATTATGTCCTTCCTGTAATGTGGTGACCAGAACTGTAAGCAATACTCTAGCTGTGGCCTAACCAGCATAATATACAGTTCCATCATTACATCCCTGCTTTTGTATTCTATACTTTGACCAATAAAGGAAAGTATTCCATTTGCCTTCTTCACCACTTCATCTACCTGTCCTGCTACCTCAAGGACCTGTGACATGCACTCCAAGGTCTCTCATTTCCTCTACCCTTCTCAATATCCTCCTGTTTATTGTGTATTCCCTCGCTTTATTTGCCCTCCCCAAATGCATTACCTCACACTTCTCCAGACTGAATTCCATTTGCCATTTTTTCGCCCACTCAACCAAACCATTGATATTATTCTGGAGTCTACAGCTATCCTCTTCACTATCAACTATACGGACAATTTTTCTGTCATCTGCAAATTTCCCAATCATGCCTCCCAGTTTAAGTCCAAATCATTAATATATACCACAAACAGCAAGGAACCCAACACTGAGCCCTGTGGATCACCACTGGAAACTGCCTTCCATTTGGAAAAGCATCAGTCAACCATTACCCTTTGTTCCCCGTAACTGAGCCAATTTTGGATCCAACCTGCCACATTCCCCTGTATCCCATGGGCTTTTACTTTTCTGACCAGTCTGCCATGTGGGACCTTGCTAAATGCCTTAATAAAATCATGTAGACAACATCCACTGCATTACCCTCATCAATCCTCCTTGCTACTTCCTCAAATAATTCAGTTAAGTTAGTAAGATATGCCCTTCCCTTCACAAATCTGTGCTGACTATCCCTGACTAATCTATGCCTTTTTTAATGACAGTTTATCCTATCTCTCAAAATTGATTCTAATAATTTGCCCACCACCGAGGTCAGACTGACTGGCCTATAATTATTTGGTCTATCCCTTGCACCCTTTTTAAACAATGGTAAAACTTTTGCAGACCTCCAATCCTCTGGTACCTCGCCTGTATCCAGCGAGGATTGACAATGATCCTCAGATCATCCACTATTTCCTAAAAGCAAAATACTGCGGATGCTGGAAATCTGAAACAAAAACAAGAAATGCTGGAATCACTCAGCAGGTCTGACAGCATCTGTGGAAAGAGTTCCGAAGAAGGGTCACTGACCCGAAACGTTAACTCTGCTTCTCTTTCCACAGATGCTGCCAGACCTGCTGAGTGATTCCGGCATTTCTTGTTTTTGATCCACTATTTCCTCCCTGGCTTCCTTTAACAGTCTGGGATGCAATCCATCCAGCCCTGGTGATTTTTCCACTTTCAAGGATGTCAGACCCTCTAGCACTTCCTCTCTCATTATGCTTATCGTATCTAATATTTCACACTTCTCTTTAACTACGATGTCTGCATCATCTCTCTCCTTTGTGAAGACAGAGACAATGTACTCATTAAGAACCCTGCCCACATCTTCTTCATCCATGCATAAGTTACCGTGTACATCTCTGATAGGTCCTAACCTTTCCTTAGTTATCCTCTTGCTCTTAATGTACTGATAAAACATCTTTGGGTTTTCCTTGATTTTACCTGCCAATATTTTGTCAGATCCTGTCTTTGCTTTCCTAATTTTCTTTTTACTTCACCCCTGCACTTTCTATACTCCTCTAGGCTTTCTAACGTATTAAGTTTTTTTGTGACTGTCATAAGCTTTGTTTTTTCTGCTTTATAATTACCCTGTGTGCTTCTAGGGGGCTTTGATTTGGCAGTACCACCCTTTCTCTTTGTGAGGACATGTCTACACAGTGCCGATAGAATCTTGCTTTAGAATACCTCCCACTGGTTTGCCACTGATTTTCCTTCAAGTATCCAGTCCGCTTTGCCAAATCACCTACCAGCATCGTAAAATTTGCCTTCCCCAAATTTATAACTTTTACTCCTGTTCTATCCTTGTCCTTTTCCATAATAATTCTAAATATAACTGTATTATGGTCACTTTCTCCAAAATGGTCACCCACTGCTACTTCAATCAATTGTCCAGCTTCATTTCCGCAGACTAAATCTCGAATTGCACCCCTTCTCGTTGGGCTTGTTACACGCTAGTTAAAAAATTTTTCTTGAATGCAGTTCAAGAATTTTGTGCCCTCTGTGACCTTCACACTGTTTGAATCCCAGTTGATATTAGGGTAGTTGAAATCCCCAACTATTATTGTCCTATTGTTTTTGCACTCAGAAATGTGCTTACATATTTGTTCTTCTATCTCTCTCTCACTATTTGGGGATCTATAGTACACTCCTAGTAGTGTGGCTGCCCCTTTTTATTTCTGTGCTCAACCCTCATTTGATGATCATTTAGCATATCATCCCTCCTCACAGCTGTAATTGATTCTTTAACCAATAATGCTACGCCCCCTCCTTTATTAATCCTCTCTCTATCCAGCCAGAAAACTCTATATCCAGGGATGTTCAGCTGCCATTTTCTCCCTTCTTTAAGCCAAGTTTCTGTGATAGCAATGGTCTCACGCTGCCATCTGTCTATCAGTGCCCTCAGTTCATCAGCTTTATTTACTCTACTCCTTGTATTTAAATAAATACCTTTTAACATTGCTAAATTCCTGTGCTGCACACTTTTGAACCTTTGCTTCTTCTGTCTTTCAGAGTCACTCACTAATTTTCTGCCTTCTGTTCCCTGCCCTGAATTTGTCCTATCTGAAACTGCCCTTAGGTTACCCATCCCCCTTCCAATCTAGTTTAAACCATCCCCAACAGCACTAGCAAACCTTCCTGCAAGGATATTCATCCTGGTCCTGTTCAGGTGTAGACAATCTGGCTTGTACAGGTCCCTTCTTCCCCAGAACTGGTCCCAATGCCCCAGAAATCTGAAGCCCTCCCACCTGCACCATCTCCAACAATGCATTCATCTGGTGTATTCTCCCATTTCTATACTCACTAGCACGTGGCCTTTGGAGTAATCCGGAGATTACTACCTTTGAGTTCCTGCTTGCTAATCTCTTTCCTAACTCCCTAAACTCAGCCTGCAGGACCTCATCCCTTTTTCTATTTATATCGTTGGTATATACGAACATCTCTTTGGCCTCCTTATCTCGAGAGACAATGGGTAAGCACCTGGAGGTGGTCAGTGGTGTGTGGAGCAGCGCCTGGAGTGGCTATAAAGGCCAATTCTAGAGTGACAGGCTCTTCCACAAGTGCTGCAGAAAAATTTGTTTGTCGGGGCTGTTACACAGTTGGCTCTCCCCTTGCGCCTCTGTCTTTTTTCCTGCCAACTACAAAGTCTCTTCGACTCGCCACACTTTAGCCCCGCCTTTATGGCTGCCCGCCAGCTCTGGCGAACGCTGGCAACTGACTCCCACGACTTGTGATCAATGTCACAGGATTTCATGTCGCGTTTGCAGACGTCTTTAAAGTGGAGACATGGACGGCCGGTGGGTCTGATACCAGTGGCGAGCTCGCTGTACAATGTGTCTTTGGGGATCCTGCCTTCTTCCATGCGGCTCACATGGCCAAGCCATCTCAAGCGCCGCTGACTCAGTAGTGTGTATAAGCTGGGGATGTTGGCCGCCTCGAGGACTTCTGTCTTGGAGATACGGTCCTGCCACCTGATGCCAAGGATTCTCCGGAGGCAGCTCTTGACTGACATACGTTGTCCAGGCCTCGCTGCCGTAGAGCAAGGTACTGAGGACACAGGCTTGATACACTCGGACTTTTGTGTTCCGTGCCAGTGCGCCATTTTCCCACACTCTCTTGGCCAGTCTGGACATAGCAGTGGAAGCCTTTCCCGTGCGCTCATTGATTTCTGCATCTAGAGACAGGTTACTGGTGATAGTTGAGCCTAGGTAGGTGAACTCTTGAACCACTTCCAGAGCGTGGTCGCCCATATTTATGGATGGAGCAGTCCTGCCCCATGATGTTCGTTTTCTTGAGGCTGATGGTTAGGCCAAATTCATTGCAGGCAACCGCAAACCTGTCGATGAGACTCTGCAGGCACTCTTCAGTGTGAGATGTTAATGCAGCATCATCAGCAAAGACGAGTTCCCTGATGAGGACTTTCCATACTTTGGACTTCGCTCTTAGACGGGCAAGGTTGAACAACCTGCCCCCTGATCTTGTGTGGAGGAAAATTCCTTCTTCAGATACAAATATACGAATTAGGAGCAGGAGTAGGCCACTTGGCCCCTGAGCCTGCTTGGCCATTCAACAGATCATGGCTGATCTGATTGTTATCTCACTCCACATTTCCGCCTGCCTCCAATAACCTTCCACCCCCTTGCTTATCAAAAATCTATCTATCTCTGCCTTAAAAATATTCAGAAACTCTGCTTCCACCGCCTTTTGAGGAAGAGAGTCTCAAAAGCTCACGACCCTCTGAGAGAAAATATTTCTGCTCATCGCTGTCTTAAATGGATGACCCCTTATTTTTAAACAGTGACCCCTAGTTCTAGAATCTCCCACAAGAGGAAACATCCTTTCTACATCCATCTTGACCCCTCAGAATTTTATATGTTTCAATCAAGTCGCCTCTTACTCTTTTAAACTCCAGCGGATACAAGCCCTAGCCTGTCCAACCTTTCCTCATAAGACAGCCCGCCCATTCCAGGTAATAGTCCAGTAAATCTTTTCTGAACTGCTTCCAACGCATTTACATAATTCCTTAAATAAGGAGACTAATACTGTACACAATAGCCCAGATATGGTCTCACCAATGCCCTATAAAGCTGAAGCATAACCTCCCTACTTTTGTATTCAATTCCCCTCGCAATAAATGATAACATTCTATTAGCTTTCCTAATTACTTGCTGTGCTTGCATACTAATATTTTGCAATTCATGCACTAGGACACCCAGATCCCTCTGCATCTCAGAGCCCTGCAATCTCTCACATTTAGATAATATGCTTCTTTTTTATTCTTCCTGCCAAAATGGAAAATTTCACATTTTTCCCATATTACACTCCATTTGCCAGGTCTTTGCCCACTCACTTAACCTATTTATATCCCTTTGTAGCCTCCTTATGTCCTCTTCACAAGTTACTTTCCTACTATCTTTGGATCATCAGCAAATTTAGCAACCATACCTTTGGTCCCTTCATCCAAATCATTTATATAAATTGTAAAAGGTTGAAGCCCCAGCACTAAATGCTGTGGCACATCACTTGTTACATCTTGCCAACCAGAAAATGACCCATTTATGCCTACTGTCTTTTTCCTGTTCGCTGGCTAATATTCTATCCATGCCAATATGTTACCCTCTACACCATGAGCTTTTATTTTCCGCAATAACCTTTGATGTGGCACCTTGTCAAATGCCTTCTGGAAATCTAAGTGCAGTGCATCCACTGGTTTCCCTTTATCCACAGCACATGTTACTTCTTCAAGAAACTCAAATAAATTGGTTAAACATGATTTCCCTTTCACAAAACCATGCTGACTGCCTGATTACCTTGAATTTTTTAAAGTGCCCTGCTATAACGTCTTTAATAATAGCAATGTGGACCACGACCTCTGGCTATGCACCCTCTCCCTCCAGAATGCTCTACAGCCGCTAGACGATTACCATGACCCAGGGAGGCAACATACCATCCTGAAATCACGTCTGCGAGCAAAGAAATGCCTATCTGTTCGCCTAACTATAGAATCCCCTACCACTATTGCTCTCCTGTCTTTTCTCCTCCCTCCCTGCACAGCTGAGCCACCCATGGTAGTCTGGTCATCAATCTCGCTGCACCGTCCAAAGGACCCCTCTCTCCCATCGATACTCAGAACTGAATACCGGTTAGAAAGTGGGATGCCCTCTGGGATCTCCTGCACTACCTGCCTTGACCTTCTTGTCTGTCTGGCAGCCACCCAATCTCTTTCTGTCTGCGCTCTGTTCAACTGCAGGGTGACCACCTCCTGAAACGTGCTATCCGTGTATCTCTCATCCTCGCAAATGCACCTCAGTGACACCAGCTGCTCCTCGAATTTCAAGATTCGGCGTTCGTGTTTTTGCATCTGTTGGCACTTTCTGCACATGTAGTTGTCCTGGACAGGGGTAGGGTCCTGGAGTCCCCACATGACACAGGATGTGCATCCGATGGGTGTGAGCTGCCCTGCCATGCCTCGAATTATTTATTTACTGCACTAAGATTGGAGTTAAATAAGCACAATACAATGGTTATAGATTAAATGAACAAATGGGTAACCACCTGCCAACTACTGGTTCGGAGGATTGGTTTTTGGCTGGGGAATTTCTGACACTGAATTATGAGCAAAAATAAATGTTAAACACTTGGAATGCTAAAATCCTTTCGAGTTTACGTTAATCCTATACAATATCATCCTCACTATCTCTTCCTGTATGTTCACAGCTTCATTAGCCCATGTCCACCATTTACAAGGCACAACACAGAAGTGTAATAGAATACTTTCCATTTAATTGGATGAATGCCACTCCAACAACACCCAAGAAGCTCGACACCATCCAGGGCAAAGCAACCCGCTTGATCCGCCACCACCTTAAACATTCACTTCCTTCACCACCAGTGCACAGTGACAGCACTGCATACCATCTATAAGATGCACTGCAGCAATGCACAAAGGTTTCTTCAGCAGCAACTCCCAAACCCTTGACTTCTACCACCTAGAAGGATGAGGGCAACAGGAGCATGTGAACGCCACCACCTGCAAGTTCCCCGACAATTATTTAAGTCTATCTACTAAATAGAAACTGAAACACCAATAGTCGGTAGGTGGTTATCCATTTGTTCATTTTATTTATAACCTGTCAGGAGGTGAGTCACTCACCCCAGAATATCTAGCCTCTGACCTGCGCTTATAGCCACAGTATTTATGTGATCTCAAGGCCCAAGGAAAGGATTTTCTTTTTCAGTTTCTTCATTGGCCTCTCGCCCATGGGGACATGAATAGGATCTGGGAAGACTTCTGCCCAGTGATAGGCAAGCGCAGAGTTTCTGGCTGCATGAGACAAATGGATGTCAAGGATCCACCCGCAAATGTCACAGGTGCCTGCCCTGTCCCATGCAAGCTTATTTTCTTTCCACTTATCACAGATTCCAACAGAACCAGCATCGGAGGGACCAGTAAGTGTACTCCTTTCATAACCTCTGGAAATATGTCCCATGGATACATTTATTTTCTACAGTCATGAGTTTGTGTCTGATCCCTCATGGTCATGGTTTACTAGTGAATTACTGACCTTGGTTCGGAGGATTGGTTTTTGGCTGAGGAATTGCGAGCAAAGATAAATATTAAACGCTTGTAATGCGAAAATCCTTTCCGGTTTACGCTAATCCTATATAATATCATTTTCACTATCTCTTCCTGTATGTTCACAGCGTCATTAGCCCATGTCTTTCCTGCTCTCTGATTGTTTCCACAATCTAGGTCAACCTGACTAAGGTCTACACAATTGCCTCCCCAACTTGAAATTCAATAAACTAGAATTCTTTTCAGTCCTTTTCTTCATTGATCAAACATCATATCTCTGTAGCTTTGAACAGAATATCTCGCTCCAATGACAGCCTTTGTGGAAAGTGTCCCATCCAAAGGTTTCCCTGAGTTAGGATTATCCCTAAAATCAAAGCAAAATACAGCGGATGCTGGAAATCTGAAATAAAAACTGAAAGTGCTGGAAATACTCAGAGGAAAGATATTTCCAGCACTTTCTGTTTTTATTTAGGATTATCCTTATTGTTTTAAGTATTTCAGGTTTACTGACCACATCACTGCAGGAGCTTATTTCGACTAGACTTCTCCTTTGTTGGTTCCCAAGTTTCCTAATAGTACTTTGGACTAAGCCTTGCAGACAGATCTTAAAATGCATCCTTCTCTTATATAATATAAAAGTAAAATATTGCAGATGCTGGAAATCTGAAATAAAAACAGATAGGGCTGGAAATCCTCAGCAGGTCAAGCAGCATCTGTGGAGAGAGAAGCAGAGTTAATGTTTCAGATCTGTGACCTTTCATCAGAACTGGCAAAGGTTGGAATGTATTAGGTTTTAAGCAAGTGAAGGGGGGTGGGGGGGGAGGGGTGCAAAAGAGAACAAAAAGGAAGGTGTGTGACAGGGAAGAGGGCTGGAGAGATTAAATGAAAAATATGTCATGGGACAAAGGCAAAGGGAGTGTTAATAGTTGCAGTGAAGGACAAAGCATTAGTCCAGAGAGAGTGTTAATGACAGAATAATGAACAGCTCTATCCAAAAACACAACATGAAAAACCAAGTTTAAGGCAGGCACAAGGTTAAAAAGTAAAATAAAATAAAATAATAAATGTTTTTTTTGAAAAAGGCCAGTCATGCTCTGGAATCTTTGAACTCAGTGATGAGTCCAGAAGGCTGTAGAGTGCCTAATTGAATGATGAGGCACTGCTCCTTGAGCTTGCTTTGATGTTCACCAGAACACTGCAGCAGGCCAAGGACAGAAATGTGGGCATGACAGCAGGGTGGTGAGTTGAAATGGCAAGGAACCAGAAACTCGGGGCCATGCTTTCGGACTGAGCAGAGGTGTTTGGCAAAGCGGTCACCCAATCTGCGTTTGTTCTGCCCAGTGTTGAGGTGATCACATTGTGAGCAACGAACACAGTATAGGCGTGTTTGGGGCCTTGGATGGTGAGGAGAGAGAAGGTAAAGGGCAAGTATTACACCTCTTGCAATTCCATGTGAAGATGCTGTGGGAAGGGGACAAGATGTCGGTGGTAATGGAGGAGTGGACCAGGATGTCACGGAGGGAATGATCCCTTCAGAATGCTGACAGGGAGGGGAGGGAAGAGGAAGATGTGTTTGGTGGTGGCAACATGCTGGAAGTGGCAGAAATGGTGGAGGATGATCCTTTGGATGTGGAGGCTGGTGGGGTGGAAAGTGAGGATAAGGGGGAACCTGTTGCAGTTCTGGGAGGGAGGGGAAGGGGTGAGGGCAGAAGTGCAAGAAATGGGTCGGACACGATTGAGGGCCCTGTCAACCAGAGTGGGGGGGAATCCTTGGTGGAGGTAAAAGGAAGACATGTCAAGCACCATTGTGGTAGTTTGCATCATCAGAACAGATGCATCAGAGATGGAGAAACTGGGAGAATAGGATGGAGTTCTTACAGGAAATAGGGTA
This sequence comes from Heterodontus francisci, assembly GCF_036365525.1. Classification (NCBI taxonomy): domain Eukaryota; kingdom Metazoa; phylum Chordata; class Chondrichthyes; order Heterodontiformes; family Heterodontidae; genus Heterodontus; species Heterodontus francisci. Next base: position 81,634,030 of record NC_090376.1, read on the forward strand.
TGAGGAAGTGTGGTAAAGGTAGCCGTGGGAGTCGGTGGGCTTATTATGAATATTAGCGGATAGCTTATCCCCAAACATGGAGACAGAGAAGTCGAGGAAGGGAAGAGAAATGTTGGAGATGGACTACGTGAAAGTGAGAGAAGGGTGGAAATTGGAAGCAAAGTTGATGAAGTTTTCCAATTCAGGGTGACAGCAGGAAGCGGCATCAATACAGTCATCAATGTACCAGAAAAAGAGTTGGGGAAGGGGGCCTGAGTAGGACTGGAACAAGGAATGTTCGACATATCCCACATAAAGAGAGGCATAACTAGAACCCATGCAGGTACCCATAGCAACACCTTTTATTTGAAGAAAGTGAGTGCAGTTGAAGGAGAAGTTGTGCAATGTGAGAACAAGTTCAGCCAGGAGGGTGGTGTAAAGCCTGGCTAGGGTATAAAATTAAAACCCGACCCGGGCCCGACCCGACCACAACCAACCCAAACCTGACCCGAGCCCGTGTCTTTTAATTTTTTTCGCACTTGACCCGACTCGACACGAATAGCCTTCATCCGTTCTGGCAGCAGGATATTCCTGGAGATGGGGTTGTGGGGAATTATGGGTAAGCCTGATCTGGTGACTTCCCGGAAGCAGTACCATCCAGCCCAACCTGAGCCCGAATGCTGGACTTGGGATATAAATCCGACCCAACCCCGAACCCAACACATGTAATCAGGTCTAGCTGGGTTTGGGCCGTGTAGCCGGGCTTTAGGGTAGTGGTGGATGGGGACTGGTTGGGTCTTTGTTCAAGGAAGAAGCAGAGAACCCTCAGACTGTCCTGGTGGGGGGTGGAGGTGTAGAGAGATTGGACATCCATAGTGAAGAGGAGATGGATAGGGCCAGGAAACTATTAAAATGCATCCTTCTCTTCCCTTGTCCAGCTACTCATGATGTTTTGCACTTCTATACCGAATGCTTCTGTTCAGAAATTGGCTTGCGCTTGTTTCCCATTCCAGTACTTTAGTCATTGTAACTTCCTGTAAGAAATAGTAAGGATAGAACTAAGCGTTTGGTCGTAAAGTTATATTCCTACCTTGTTTGGGCAAATAGAACAAATCCACACGCTCCTAATAATTACGGCAGGGAGCAAAAATCATGCTGAGTTGAATGTCAAGTGTGATGTGTGGTAGTAAATGACTTCAAAGCAATTAAGGGAAGCCATGCCATTGGCAGATCAATCAGATGCTGATTTTCTTGAACTGATTTAACATGCCCACTTTTTTGATTTCTGTGCCTCTCACAGATCAGGCTTATATTCAAGAGGTCATTATGGTGCAGTTTGGAGATCACAGCTCTGATGTGTTTATTCAGTACAGGGCAGTAGTTGAGATTTTCTGTGATCTATGTGGGTGGGGAAAAAGGAGCTATTAAGGAATTACAGCTTCAGAGAAAATATCATGTTGTCGCACAAAGCTTTTTGAGTAGGTGATTCAGTGCTTGTTTCAGTTAATAACAGGCTCTTAAGTATTTAATGATGATTTTACTGTCAACGTAAGAAGTAGAGATTGAGGCTTTGGTGAAGACATTGTTATAAATTCTGAATTTACAGAAAAATACTTTGCCATTTATATATATAAATATATATATAATTCATAAATAGTAAATATATGTATATATTTATATCAAATGTACTTAATTCAGATAACAATTTTGTAAGTAGATGAGATTTCATTATTTTCTTATTTTGATTTGAACATGTAAAGGTTAATTCTGCACAGCCAATTATTTTCTTCATGACATTTTACTTTCCCCATATCTCTGGCTCAAAGGATGAATAGGAGAGAATTACTCCAGGATTTCTTGTCCATTCTATTCTCCAGCCTGTCACTATCAGATGCACAAAAGCATTTCAGTATGGTATAATTTTCTATCTTTCCTTCTGTAGAACCGCCTAGCACTGAATAGAGCAAAGACTTTGTGCCCCAATAACATCCTAGCTATACTGTTGGAGACTTATGCTCCAGAACTAGCTCTCTCGTCAAGCTGTTCCAGTACAGCTACACTACTGGCATCTACCTGACAAAGTAGAAAATTGCACGGGTATGACCTGTCTACAAAAAGCAGGAAAAATTCAATCCAGACAATTAGCACCCCATCAGCCTACTCTCACACACCAGCAAATTGATAGAAGGTGTCCTCAAGAATGCTATCAAAGAAAACTTACTCAACAATAAAATAAAAGTAAAATACTGCAGATGCTGGAAATCTGAAATAAAAACAAGAAATGCTGGAAATACTCAACAGCATCTGGCAGCATCTGTGGAGAGAGAAGCAGAGCTAACGTTTCAGGTCAGTGACCCTTCTTCAGAACTGAATACTGTGGCTTCAAGAGCAGGTCAGAGGCTGGATATTCTGCAGCAAGTGACTCACGTCCTGACTCCCAAAGCCTTTTCATCAGCTACAAGGCACAAGTCAGGAGTATAATGGAACATTCTCCACTTGCCTGGATGAATGCAGTTCCAAGGACATTCAAGGGGCGGTGGTGGTCCAGGAGTTACAGCAGCAGTAGTAGATGCAGGTGGAGTATACTGTAATAGCTGAGCATTCTATTATACTGCCCTCTGCTGCTGTCTCTGTTGGGGAGGTGTAAATAAAGTAAGTTCAATAATGGCTGCTTTTTGTGAGTACACGTTAGTCTACTCATTGCAATACACCATAGAAAGATGACGACGAGGATGGGATTGAATTCTTTTTTACATTTCATTTGCGAAATTACAGTGTCATGCAGGCCCCCACCTGCCAAGACTGAAGCACACATTATTTTGCCACATGAACATTAAAACTTAAAATTGTGCCTGGGAAGAAAAAAGGGCCTAGCACAAGGAATTGCCAAGCCCCTGACTGGAAAGACATTTGCATGCTAGCAGACAGTGTTGGAACAAAGGACCCAGTCCCTGCTTCTCCAATGCACAGAAGACCTGGTCAGGCCAGTTTAGTCACATGACTAACTGGCTTTTTTTAAAACTTGCCACAGAGTGTTTGAAAGGCAGAAAGCTGTCCACTCCTGGACTGGAAATGACCTCGCTCCTGTCTGCTCTTATCTCGTTCTCACCAGCTTCGGAAACTATTGAAGACACATAAAGTCAAAGAGAGACAAGTCTCCTACGTGAACAAGGTTTAAGAAGAATACTGGGCCCCAACAAAAAGTAAGAGCTGTCTACAATCAAAGACTCTATGGCGAGCTGGAAACACAGAAACAGTAACAAGAAACCCCCTTCAGAGACTGCCTCAAATCTCCCTCCTTTAGTTTTTCTTCTGCTCTTTTCTGTCCCTATTTGCATGTGTGTATCGCGTGTGCATGCTTGTGTGGGCCCGTCGTATATTCGTAGGTGTTAACCGAATTAGAGTTTAAGTTTAAGTTTTAATAAATTTCACTTTTCTTCTTTAAACCTAAGAAAACCTGGTGTGCTCATTACTTTGCCTTATAATTGGGAAGTGGTGAACAAGGATTCACCAAGAGGGGAGCTCAAAACACAGTGTGTTTAAAAATCAAACCCTATTACAATAAGACCAGGTGAAGACAATAAAAGACCCCGAGACACCTTTCTCACCTGGTCGTAACAACAGTCTGAAGAACATTGTTTTTGGAACTCTCAAAGTTGATACTGAGGATGTTTTGAGCAATTTGAAAGATTGCTCCATGTGTGTATATACATTGGGCTGTATTTTATGGTCCTCCTGGAGATGGGTTTGGAGGCAAAAATACCCATAGATTTGCAACAAGCGGTGGGGGCAGAGGGCCCATTGCCTTATGTCGCACCGCAATTTTGGTGGGGGCGAGCTAGGCTGAAGATGGCCTTCCTGCCCAGAGGCCACTTGAGACCCTTAAGAGGCCTTTTAACAGGTAGTTAAGGGTGCCTTACCCCTGCCATTGGTATTAAACCAGTTATGGAGGGGGCCTCCTCCAGACGGGGAGGTCAGCCAGTAAAACAAGGCAAACTCCCTGCTGGCTTGGTGATGGGGAATCCTCCATGGGCAATCTGTGGCCCATGGAGGGCCCCGTCAGCAATCAACCCACCTCCCTCGACCCCCTCCTCCTACAGTCAACATCCACCATCCCCCCACCCCACCCCCATCATCAGGGCCTGTCAGACTGGCCTCAGCAACCCCGCCTCGCTTACCTGAGATCCTAGTTTCCTGCACTGGGCCTGGGTCCAAGGCCTCTGCAATACTGGCTAAGGTCACTGCTCCTGGTGGTGCTGCCAATACTACTGAGTTGCCGGCCATGTGATTGGCTGGCAGCTCTTGGAGCAGTCCCCCTTTTTAAAGGGATGGGGATCCCTGCACTGCACTGTTAATTGCTCAAGTGCTGTATTGAACTGGGGGGTCTCCAAATGACTGAGACGGGGCTGCCCCCCTGCCTTATTGGCCCGCGCCGGGAGCCCTGGTGGCACCACAAAATTCAGTCCATCATGTTCAGGTACAACTCAGTGTGTCAGCACGGTACGCAAGTAATAAAAAAATGGCACTGAAGACATATTTTGAGATAATGGCGGAATTCAACTCTAATAAAGAGGACTGGTGTAATTACGAACAAAAGTTATACATTTGGCTGAAAGAAAATAAAATAGGAGATGAGGATAATGTAATGTTTTCCTCACCATGATAGGGTCAGAATCTTTTGAGGTGGCGTCTAACCAATGTTGCCCGGTACTATGGACTATTCTGAAATTACCGAGATTCTGAACTCATATTATGGCATGACTAAGAATAAAATTGCACTGTGAGTTGCATTTCATGAAAGGAAGCAGTTGCCAAGTGAGACTATTACATACTTGAATTAAAGAAACTCTCTCATCACTGTGGGTATGGCATGAACTTAGAAGACAACCTTAGAGACACATTCGTTGGAGGTCTGAAGAACAGTAAAATCCAGGTCAAGCTTTTGAGTAAAGGCAATATGCTGATCTGGAAGGAAGCCTGAGGTAAGGCTACAGCCATGGAAATGGCAGGAAGAAATAATTGCAAATTGCAAGGAAGTTCTTTTCCTGAGACGGCAGGGGAGGTCTATTGGAGATCAGCGGGAACCAGGTCACGGCAGCCAAATTCACAGACTCAGAGTCAGAAATTTAGATGCTACCATTGCCATGGTAGCCACTAACTATCGAAATGCCCCCATTTCCAGTCAAAATGCTATGCCTGTGGGAAAGTCAGTCATATCCAGACAGCATGCAGGAGTAGAGTAAACAGTAATGCTTCAGGTCATGATAAAGCTCCAGGTCACAGCAATGCACTAGGTCGAGGCCATGGTAGAACTAAAGCTAGTACAGGAGCCGGGAAGTTCTCGAAAGTGCATAGGATGGATATGGAAACAGAAGTTGATGTTACCGAGCAGGAAGATCAAGCATTGTATTCAGTCAGAGAGCAAGGAAAACAGCACATGGAAGATGGAAGTAAAAGGGTGGAAGATATACTTCCAGTGCCCACAGTAAAAATGAAAGTCAGAGATTCACAATTTACTTTCATAGTTGATACAGCTGCAGCAATGTATGATATCTCAGAAGGAGAGTACAAGAAGTCCCTAAGTCACATTCCCTTCTGTAAAACTGGTGTGAAACTGACTAGTTATTCCAATAACAGTATTCCAGCATTTGGTGAAGTTTGTGTTACGATGCATCATCGTATTCCACCTTATTACTTGTCATAGGTAGTAGGAAGGAACAAAGCCTCCCTGATGGGAAGGAATTGGCTTAAGAAAATGCAATTAAACTGGGCCGAGTTATTTAAGTAGGGATCAGTACGAGTACGCCTGATGTTGAGGGTGCTAAGAGAGCACAAAATGGTCTTTGAGCGAGGAGGACCAAATGATAAAATTAGCCATCAGTATGATATTAAATATGGTAAGTCAGCAGTTCATGCAAATGTGGATTTTCTTTCAAGATTTCCTGTGAAGACTGATTCATTTTTAGCCAATGAGCCACCTATGAATTACTTTATATACACAAATGACATGCCAGTGTCTGCCAGGGAAATTAGTGAAGAAACTTGCAAGGATGTGATGCTCAGGAAAGTGCTCAATTATGTCAAGAATGTCTGGCCTAAAAGTATGATGATGAGAAATTGCAGGAGTATTTCACACACATAAATTAACTGAGTGTAGATCAAGGCTGTCTCCTAAGGAGTTTAAGAATCATTATTCTGCCAAGGTTTAGAGAGAGATTGTTCGAGGAACTTCATCAAGAGCACACAGGGATAGTCCATATGTAAGCAGTAGTGAGAAGCTATTTTTGGTAAACAAATGTAGCTAGAGATACTGAAGAGTCGGTGAAAATTTGTGAAGTGTGTCTCAGAATGAAAAATGATCTGACCAAAGTTCCTTTCATTCCATGGTCAAACACAAGAAAAGTATGGGAATGAGTATGTCAATTTTTTGAAGTGGAAAGGAAAGAGTATTTTGTTTCGGTCAATAGCTATAGCAAGTAGATAAATGTTGAGTCTATGGCCAATGCCACAAGTGCCAAAATATTGAGGTTTTGTGAAGTTGGTTTGCAACTTGTGGGTAGCCAGAGGTGTTGGTGTCAGATATCCCATGAATGAACAAAAAAATTGATAATGGTCTACAGTTTACATCACAGACATATGAAATGTTCCTGAGTAAGATTGGAATCAAACACTCTGTAATACCACCATATCACCCAGCATCGAATGACGCTACAGAAAGCAATGTACAAATTGTAAAATGGTCTTTGCAGAAATATTTGCTAGGTGCTAAGCTAGGCAGTAATTTCTGTCTTTCTCATTGACAATTTTCTGTTCTCTTACAGAATAACCCCAGAGTCTACAATAGGTTGCTCACCTTGCGAGTTAGTGATTAAGCATGCTCCTAAGACAAGGTATAGTTTGCTTAAGCCTGATGTCAATAACAAAGTAAGAGAAAAGCAAGACAGAGTGAAGATGAGTCATAATATACAAAGCATAAAAATTGGAGCGTTCAGTGCTGGTCAGAAGGTTGTGGTCAAAAACCACCAAGGTGATAAGGAGAAGTATAAGTTTTGAGTTGTTGTAAAAGGATGAGGTGCATTCTCATATCTAGTGAGGATTGGAGAGAGACTCCATCAGTATCATGTTGATAATTTGCTTGAAAGAGGAAATCTGACAAAGGGAGAGCATGAGACAACTCCTAAGTCCAAGTTCCGACAGTTCCAAATTAAAGTCAGAAAGAAAGTGAAAGTTACAAAGAACTGAAAGTTTGCGGAATCACAGAATCCACCGTAAAGCATAGTGATTCAGGATCTTTGATTAAGACTAATCAATCAATTTCACAGTCCCAACCATTACGTGGAGTTCACAGATTCACAGAATCACAGAATAGTTATAGTGCAGAAGGAGGCCATTTGGCCCATCGCGTCTGCACTGGCTCTCTGAAAGAGCAATTCCCTCAGTCCCATTCCCCTGCCTTCTCCCCATAACCCTGCACATTCTTCCTTTTTTTTTTAGAGATACAGCACTGAAACAGGCCCTTTGGCCCACCGAGTCTGTGCCGACCATCAACCACCCATTTATACTAATCCTATATTCCTACCACATCCCCACCAGTCCCTATATTTCTCTACCACCTACCTATCCTAGGGGTAATTTATAATGGCCAATTTACCTATCAACCTGCAAGTCTTTGGCATGTGGGAGGAAACCAGAGCATATAACGGTCTAATTCCTTTTTGAATGCTTCAGTTGAAGCTGCCTCCACCACTTTCTCAGGCAGAGCATTCCAGACCTTAACCACTCGCTGCGTGAAAAGTTTTTCCTCATGTCACTTTTGCTTCTCTTACCAAATACTTTAAATCTGTGTCCTCTCATTCTCGATCTTTTCACGAGTGGGAACAGTTTCTCTCTAAATACTCTGTCCAAACTCCTCATGATTTTGGATACCTCTATCAAATCACCTCTTAGCTTTCTCTTCTCCAAGGAAAACAGTCCTAACTTTTCCAATCTATCTTCATAACAGAAAATCCTCATCCCTGGAACCATTCTCGTAAATCTTTTCTGCACTCTCTCCAATGCCCTCAAGTTTTTCCTAAAGTGCAGTGCCCAGAACTGGATGCAATACTCCAGCTGAGGCCAAACTAGTGTCTTATGCAAGTTCAACATATCTTCATTGCTTTTGTACCCCATGCCTCTATGAATAAAGCCCAGGGTACTGTATGCATTATTAACTGCTCTCTCAACCTGTCCTGTCACCTTTAATGACTTTTGCACATATACACCTAGGTCCCTCTGCTCCTGCACCCCCTTTAAAATTGTGCTCTTTATTCTATATTGTCGATCCATGTTCTTCCTACCAAAATTAATCACCACATATTCCTTTGCATTGAACTCCATCTGTCACCTGTCTGCCCATTCCACCAACTTGTCTATGTCCTTTTGAAGTTCTGCACTATCCTCCTCACAGTTCACAATGCTTCCAGGTTTCGTATCATATGCAAACTTTGAAATTGTGCCATGTACACAAAGGTCTAGGTCATTAATATATATATATTTTTAAATTCGTTCATGGGATGTGGGCGTCGCTGGCTAGGCTAGGGATAGGCAATAAATGCTGGCCTGGCCAGCGACGCCCACATCCCATGAATGAATTAAAAAAAAGTATATTTTGGTCGTCAAAGTCCAACTTCAGTTTTGACAGAGTCTGAGATTGTGGGAGAGCACAGTCAGGCAAACGGAAATGGAAGAAGATACCCAGACAGAAAGAGAAAGAAGCCAGACAGGTTGATGGAAAGCTTGTAGGAAAGAAGAGGAAACAAGTTGTTCTTTTCATTACCTTTCGTCAGATGATATTTTTTGTTAAAGACATGCTGTGTTAAGGAAAAACAATTTTTTTACATGTAAATTTCTCTGAAAATATTGGTCATACGTTTATTTGTGATTACAGTTAACAACATGCTTGCAATCTAACCTGTGAAATTCAGGTATTGTTATTGTATTCTGGGAAATTGTGTACTTGTACCATTTTACATTTTAAATGCATAAGTTTTTCTAAGTGGGGAGGGAGTGCAATATATTGTAATAGCTGTGCAATTTGTTATACTGCCCTCTCTGTTGGGGAGGTATAAATAAAGTTCGTTCAATAATGGCTGCTTGCTATGAGTCCACATGTTAATCTACTCTGTGCAATATACAACAAAGGGTCCAGGAGTACAGCAGCAGCAATGGTAGAGGTGTTCCAGGAAGTACACCAGCAGCAGTGGTAGAGGTGTTCCAGGAGGTACAATGGCAGCAGTGGTAGAGGTGTTCCAGGAAGTCCAGCAGCAACAGTGGTAGAAGGAGGGTCCTGGAGATCCAGCATTAGCACCAGTAAAGGCAGGGTCCATGAGTTACACAGCAGCAGTGGTAGAGGGGGATCTAGGAGGTGCAGCAGCAGCAGAGGAATCCAGCAGTATTTCAGGTTTACTGCATTAGTGAAAGACAGCAGTACAAGCAGGGCTGGCAGTACCTGTGTTTTGGTCATCTGATGCCGCCATCAGTGCCTCGAAGCCGACCCTCATCCTGCAATAGGGCAGGCCCCACACTGGTTATATTAATTGGCTGGCTGCCACATTATCGTGGTCAGCTGGCCACACACGTGACATGCAGTGATGGCACCTGCTTATGGTGCTGCTGCCGAGACCCACGACAGGCTGACAAAATTCAGCCCAATGAACTCATCCTACACCTGTGTAGGGGCCCTAACAACCCCACTGCCTTGTGGGCATCTCCGGAGAGACCAAGGCTAAGGGAGTAAACCCTAACAGAAAATCTGGAGCGGAACCCCGTAGGCGGTCAAGTATCACCTTTGGCATGTTTCCGGCAGTTCCTGTAGCCATACCGGTGCCAAACGTCGTGCTCTGCACTCCTTTGAACCCCACAAGAAAGGCCGAGAGGGGGGTTTTGACGACTGGGCAACTCTCAACCTCCATACATTCGCCCAGGCATGCGCCATAGAGGGGTCACTCCATAGTTGCCTCACAGCGACTGAAACAACACGGAAGGCAGCAGTTACGGGTTATAAGTCCAGATAAATTGGCATAGAACTGGGCGCCACGGGTTGCCTTTGTCGGTTGGAGAGGTCATCGCACCTCACTGGACAGCTACCGCACGCCTCAAACCGGGCAGCGCCTGGTCAATAAGGTTCTGTCCCCCCACAGTTTTTTTTTTAAATTCATTCACGGGATGTGGGCGTCACTGGCCAGGCCAGCATTTATTGCCCATCCCTAATTGCCCTTGAGAAGGTGGTGGTGAGCTGCCTTATTGAACCGCTGCAGTCCATGTGGGGTAGGTACAACCACAGTGCTGTTAGGAAGGGAGTTCCAGGATTTTGACCCAGCGACAGTGAAGGAACGGCGATATAGTTCCAAGTCAGGGTGGGGTGTGTGACTTGGAGGGGAACTTGCAGGTGGTGGTGTTCCCATGTATTTGCTGCCCTTGTCCTTCTAGTTGGTAGAGGTCGCGGGTTTGGAAGGTGCTGTCGAAGAAGCCTTGGTGCGTTGCTGCAGTGCATCTTGTAGATGGTACACACTGCTGCCACTGTGCATCGGTGGTGGAGGGAGTGAATGTTTGTATATGGGGTGCCAATCAAGCGGGCCGCTTTGTCCTGGATGGTGTCGAGCTTCTTAAGTGTTGTTGGAGCTGCACCAATCCAGGCAAGTGGAGAGTATTCCATCACACTCCTGACTTGTGCCTTGTAGATTGTGGACAGGCTTTGGGGAGTCAGGAGGTGAGTTACTTGCCTCAGGATTCCTAGCCTCTGACCTGCTCTTGTAGCCACGGTATTTATTTGGCTACTCCAGTTCAGTTTTCGGTCAATGGTAGCCCGTAGGATGTTGATAGTGGGGGATTCAGCGATGGTAATGCCGTTGAATGTCAAGGGGAGATGGTTAGATTCTCTTTTGTTGGAGATGGTCATTGCCTGGCACTTGTGTGGCGCGAATGTTACTTGCCACTTATCAGCCCAAGCCTGGATATTGTCCAGGTCTTGTTGCTTTTCTACACAGACTGCTTCAGTATCTGAGGAATCACGAATGGTGCTGAACATTGTGCAATCAACAACAAACATCCCCACTTCTGACCTTATGATTGAAGGAAGGTCATTGATGAAGCAGCTGAAGATGGTTGGGCCTAGGACACTACCCTGAGGTACTCCTGCAGTGATGTCCTGGAGCTCAGATGATTGACCTCCAACAACGCAACCATCTTCCTTTGCGCTAGGTATGACTCCAGCCAGCGGAGGGTTTTCCCCCTGATTCCCATTGACCTCAGTTTTGCTAGGGCTCCTTGATGCCATACTCGGTCAAATGCTTCCTTGATGTCAAGGGCAGTCACTCTCACACCTCTTGAGTTCAGCTCTTTTGTCCATGTTTGAACCAAGGCTGTAATGAGGTCAGGAGCTGAGTGGCCCTGGCGGAACCCAAACTGAGCATCACTGAGCAGGTTGTTGCTAAGCAAGTGCCGCTTGATGGCACTGTTGATGACACCTTCCATCACTTTACTGATGATTGCAATTAGGCTAATGGGGTGGTAATTGGCCGGGTTGGATTTGTCCTGCTTTTTGTGTACAGGACATACCTGGGCAATTTTCCACATTGCAGGGTAGATGCCAGTGTTGTAGCTGTACTGGAACAGCTTGGCTAGGGGCGCGGCAAGTTCTGGAGCACAGGTCTTCAGTACTATTGCCGGAGTATTGTCAGGGCTCATAGCTTTTGCAGTATCCAGTGCCTTCAGTCGTTTCTTGATATCATGTGGAGCGAATCGAATTGGCTGAAGTTTGGCATCTGTGATGCTGAGGACCTCAGAAGGAGGCAGAGATGGATCATCAACTCGGCACTTCTGGCTGAAGATTGTTGCAAATGCTTCAGCCTTATCTTTCGCACTGATGTGATGGGCTCTCCCATCATTGAGGATGGGGATATTTGTGGAGCCACCTCCTCCAGTTAGTTGTTTAATTGTCCACCACCATTCACGGCTGGATGTGGCAGGACTGCAGAGTTTAGATCTGATCCGTTGGTTATGGGATCGCTTAGCTCTGTCTATCGCATGCTGCTTATGCACTCTTCATTGAACCAGGGTTGGTCTCCTGGCTTGATGGTAATGGTAGAGTGGCAGGACCGTATCTCCAACACAGAAGTCCTCGAGGCGGCCAACATCTCCAGCTTGTACACACTACTGAGTCAGCGGCGCTTGAGATGGCTTGGCCATGTGAGCCGCATGGAAGATGGCAGGATCCCCAAAGACACATAGTACAGCGAGCTCGCCACTGGTATCAGACCCATCGGCCGTCCATGTCTCCGCTTTAAACACGTCTGCAAACGCGACATGAAGTCCTGTGACATTGATCACAAGTTGTGGGAGTCAGTTGCCAGCGTTTGCCAGAGCTGGCGGGCAGCCATAAAGGCGGGGCTAAAGTGTGGCGAGTCGAAGAGACTTAGCTGTTGGCAGGAAAAAAGACAGAGGCGCAAGGGAAGAGCCAACTGTGTAACAGCCCCGACAATCAACTTTTTCTGCAGCACCTGTGGAAGAGCCTGTCACTCTAGAATTGGCCATTATAGCCACTCCAGGCGCTGCACCACACACCACTGACCACCTCCAGGCGCTTGCCCATTGTCTCTCGAGATAAGGAGGCCAAAAAAGAAATGACAGTAAAATGGCAGAAATATTAAATAATTATTTTGCCTCCGTATTTAATAGAGAGACTAACATGGCAGACATGACATTAGAAGAAGAGATCAAAGAGAATATAAAAATATTTAATTCGAAAGTGGGGAGGTAATTGATAAACTAATCAATCTTAGAGAAAATAAACCCCAGCTCCACAGAGATTGCATCTGCACATCTAAAAGCAGTTAAGGAAGGGATAGCAGAGGCACTATGACATATATATTTTTTAAAAATCACTAGAAAAGGTAATAGTGGCAGCTAATGCAATTCCTATATATACAAAGAGAGATAGAGCAAGCCCAGGGAATTATAGATCACTTAGCATAATCTTAGTGGTAAGGAAATCCTTAATCAAAGATGCAATAAAAAAAATCTAGAAACTAAAGCCATAATAAAGTGTTGTCAGCATGATTACAAAAGGGAAAATCATGCTAATCTAACCTTGTTGAATTCTTTGAAGGAGTAACAGAAAGGATACATAAGGATAATGTAGTAGACGTAATATATTTGGCTTTCAAAAAAGCCTTTCTTAAGGTATCACATAGCAGACCTATGGCTAAGTTTAGAACATGTGAATTCAGGGGATACATAGCAGAATGGGTAGCAAGCTGGCTACAAAACAGAAATCAGAGTAGGCATTAAATGTAGTTAATCAGATTGGCAAAATGTGGAAAGTGGTGTTCCTCTTTGCTCAGAGAGTGGCTATAATGTGGAACTTGCTACACAGAGGGAATAGTTGAGGTAAATTGCATAGATGAATTCAAAAGGGAGATAAACAGATGAATGAGAAAGGCATAGAGGAATATGCTGATGGGGTTACACAATAAAAGGTGGGAGGAGGCTTGTGTCGATCATGAACGTGTTGGACTGAATGGCACGTTTTTGTTCTATCAATACTTTGTAACATTTTGTAATTTGTAAACTCTGTAAACTCTAATTTTGCTGATTCATAGCCAGTAAATATTAATTCCCAACCTAACATCATGTGGGAGCATCATCCCCATTAGGAATGCAGCAGTTCAAGGAGTAGGGTCCACTTCTCAGGGCAATTTTAGATAGACAAGAAATGTATCTGTGACGGCATCACCCACATCCTCAGAACAAATAAAAAACACAAGCTGGGAGCAATGCAAAGATATTTAAGTAGGTTAATCTTGCATAAACATGCAGAATGTCTGACTGGGGAGCACTTGAGCACCAGCATCATTCCTGGTGCTGCTGGTGGGAGATTACATTATCCACATGATAATCAGACAGTACTGATCTCCTTCCCTATACTATTATTATTTTTGTATCTGTAAGAATATATAAATGAAGAAATGTAGAGGGGGATTAGTAATGATGTAGAAATTAAAAATGTCCTTGATTGGTTCATGCTATCATGTGATATTGCCCAGCCTCAATGAATCTATCAGATCCTGACATTTAAATTCACAAAATACTTAGGCAGTCATGTTGGATTTTGTGTGTTGTTTCACATTCACTTGGAAATTCCTTGCGGGTTGTCCAATTGGCTGCCCTAATTTTGCTGAAAGATTGTTGGAAACCTTGCCTACTCATCCATGCAAGGTTTCTGACAATCATACACCGAAGTTAAGATGGCCAATCATGAGAAAAGCTGAAGAAATTCCTGCTGATTATTTTTAAATTAATTCCCTTACCTAATTTTCTTCCTGCTGCACATGAAAACTGTCTTCCTTTATCCACAGCTATTTATTTTCCCCACCTGTTCCCATTGCACTGCCAACAATCATCCTTGTTTTTTCCCTGCTGCTGGGCCTTTTCTTCTCACCAGGACCTGCCTTAGTCTCACCCTTGGCCTAGATCAATTGCCTCTTCTGGACCTTTTCCTTTAACTTTGACCTTGACCTAATGACCTTTTCTTACCTCTCACTCCATATAGCTCTCTGAAATGTCTTAAGTCACTTCACATACATTGAATTACAGGTACATGTGGCAAAGTGAATGAAAACTTAGAACATAAAAGCAAAAAAAAAATCAAAAAGTGCAAAGAAAGGCAGATGTATGAAGTTGAACGTGAGCTGCTGAAAACCCCAAGTACATAGTAGAAATTGAGTTTTTTCATCATTTTATATGTCTTTGTATAAAATCAATGAACACTTAATTGATACTAAGTAGAAAAAGCTATTGTCTGAGATCAATCAGAGAAAGTCTACTGAATCTAGCCAATATATGTTTTAAAAAAAGACCTCAATAAATTTTGCAATAAATTGATACCTCTATGAAAACAGAAAATTGCATCAAAGGTGGCCTCACATTTTTGTGCACATTTAACAATGGTACAAAGATGTACAGAACTGCATTTGCATTAAGCTAATTTTCCTCTTGTGTGCACTCTATCAGCAAGAACATATGCTAGCTATACTTAAACCAGTACAATCCATCTTTCTTGACAATTTTATTGAATTGTTCTTTACAGTGCTGAAAATAAAACAAGACTTACCTCACCTTGCCATCCTCCTTTCTGGAAGGCAGTGTTTGTGGAAAATATTAAGAGCTACACTTTCACTTTGTGCTTGGCACTGAGATAATCTCACTATTTCTAAACCATAATGTTGAAAATATCAAAAGTTGGCTAGATATTTGTTTGTCATGAAAGACATGTTGTAGTCAGTAAATTTAGAAAAATGGGTTAAAGGTACTCCCACACATATATGTCTCACATCTGTCAGGGAGTTGAAGATACTCCCTCACATCTGCGAAGAAGTAACAGAAATTTTGATAAGGGAAGTTTCAACTTTTGTGCTGTATTTCCCAAGTCTGACTTAGCACTGAGCTGACACAGATGTCTCTGTTGAAATCTTCAACAACTGCCTTCTCCCCTCCTTTGATGCCACTGCCTCACTAGATCATGGGCAGTCGTCCATCTGTGCTACCCCAAGTACAATAGTCACCTGTGCGGCCTTGAATTAATGGTTGTGAACTCGAGTGCTCTTGATTACTCATTGCCAAATATGGCTTGACACTTTAAGGTCCACTGGTAATCCTGTTCCACAGGCAAGTTCTCTTATTCCTTTCAGATTATCCTTCAAAGCAGGAACAACTTCAAACACCTCTTCTACACAAAAAACATTTCCTGCAACCACTTCCTTCAATTTCAATCCTCAGCTTTGACATCAAAACTGGTCAGCTCATGAACTTTTTCGTGCCCAGAATTAAGGGCAAAATGTTATTGTGCAGAACAAAAGGTAGAAGGTGCCATTCCTGATGTTGTCCGGGCCCCCTGCCATTTTGCAGGGCCTGCCTGAAACACTGACCCCACTCACCTATCCTGGGGTCTTCTCTCTTCTCAGTACTGCAGGAACTCCTGTACCAGCAGTGGCCAGTGCTCCAACTGTGCTGCCAGTACTGCAGAGCTGCCGGCCTTCTGATTGGCTGGCAGCCCTGGAGGCAGGAGCTCGTCCCTTAAAGGGAGGGCATACCTGATGGCAGGCTGTTAATTACCTCCCCGCCATGGAGTGACTTTGGGGGTCTGACGGAGAGCCGTGGCAGGTTCTCCCCCCACCTTCTGGCCTGCTGCCAGGACGTCTGTCTTCAGAATAAAATGCAGCTCAAAGTATAATAAAAGCAAAATACTGCGGATGCTGGAAATCTGAAACAAAAACAAGAAATGCTGGAATCACTCAGCAGGTCTGGCAGCATCTGTGGAAAGAGAAGCAGAGTGAACGTTTCGGGTCAGTGACCCATCTTCGGAACTGACAAATATTAGAAAAATCACAGATTATAAACAAGTGAGGTGGGGGTGGGGCAAGAGATAACAAAGGAGAAGGTGCAGATTGGACCAGGCCACATAGCTGACCAAAAGGTCACGGAGAAAAGGCAAACAATATGTTAATGGTGTGTTGAAAGACAAAGCATTAGTACAGATTAGGTGTGAATATACTGAATATAGAACAGCAGCAAGTGCAAACCTGAAGAAAAACAACCTGAAAAAAACTTTGGGTAAGCAAACTGAACAAACTAAGATGAAATGAAATAAATGCAAAAAAAGATTGTAAAAAATGTAAAAAGGAATGTAAAAAAAAAGGAAGAAAAAATAACTAAAAATGAAAGTAAAATGGGGGGCTGTCATGCTCTGAAATTATTGAACTCAATGTTCAGTCCGGCAGGCTGTAGTGTGCCTAATCGGTAGATGAGATGCTGTTCCTCGAGCTTGCGTTGATGTTCACTGGAACACTGCAGCAATCCCAGGACAGAGATGTGAGCATGAGAGCAGGGGGAAGTGTTGAAATGGCAAGCAACAGGAAGCTCAGGGTCCTGCTTGCGGACTGAGCGGAGATGTTCCGCAAAGCGGTCACCCAGTCTGCGCTTGGTCTCCCCAATGTAGAGGAGACCACACTGTGAGGTCACCCAGTCTGCGCTTGGTCTCCCCAATGTAGAGGAGACCACACTGTGAGTCACAGTGCTCACAGTGTGGTCTCCTCTACATTGGGGAGACCAAGCGCAGACTGGGTGACCGCTTTGCGGAACATCTCCGCTCAGTCCGCAAGCAGGACCCTGAGCTTCCTGTTGCTTGCCATTTCAACACTCCCCCCTGCTCTCATGCTCACATCTCTGTCCTGGGATTGCTGCAGTGTTCCAGTGAACATCAACGCAAGCTCGAGGAACAGCATCTCATCTACCGATTAGGCACACTGCAGCCTGCCGGACTGAACATTGAGTTCAATAATTTCAGAGCATGACAGCCCCCCATTTTACTTTCATTTTTAGTTATTTTTTCTTCCTTTTTTTTTTTACATTCCTTTTTACATTTTTTACAATCTTTTTTTGCATTTATTTCATTTCATCTTAGTTTGTTCAGTTTGCTTACCGACTGTTTTTTTCAGGTTGTTTTTCTTCAGGTTTGCACTTGCTGCTGTTCAATATTCAGTGCATTCACACCTAATCTGTACTAATGCTTTGTCTTTCAACACACCATTAAAATATTGTTTGCCTTTTCTCCGTGACCTTTTGGTCAGCTATGTGGCCTGGTCCAATCTGCACCTTCTCCTTTGTTATCTCTTGCCCCACCCCCACCTCACTTGTTTATAATCTGTGACTTTTCTAATATTTGTCAGTTCCGAAGAAGGGTCACTGACCCAAAATGTTAACTCTGCTTCTCTTTCCACAGATGCTGCCAGACCTGCTGAGTGATTCCAGCATTTCTTGTTTTTGTTTCAGATTTCCAGCATCCGCAGTATTTTGCTTTTATTTTAGTGTTTAATTCACTGCCACTTCTCTTCCAGGAATGCCTACCTTGAAGAAGTTCTGCTCTTCTCTCCGACGGGATTTTCGTTTGTCTCTTTTACCTTGTTCACCTTCATTGCTTTCTATTTCCCTCCTGGTGTTTGATAAGGTATCTACCAAAACTCGTTTTCACAGCCACATCTCCTTCCTCAGTGACTGTCTCCTGCTCCGACTTATTCCACGTGGATTCCAACTGCAGTTTCACCCATCATGCTTTGAAACCACCCAGGATCACAGGTATCTCCGAGAAATACAACGTTCCTCGGACTGCTACTCTCGTCGCATCCTGAGATCCACACTCAGTGCTATGTGCCGCCACATGCACACACTGGACCTCTCTCTCCAGCAGCACCGTCTCACCTTATCTCAAAGCTGTTCTACTCCGCAGTTTCATCTCATCTTACGTCTCATCCGACGCATTAACAAAAAACTTTTTTTCTTCCTTTCAGGTGTTAAGGAACGCAAGCTCCAGCAGCTGATGGGGACTAATGCCCCTCCAGATCCTCCTTCCGCTTCACTTCCCTCTGACCCCACCCCTTCTGATCTGACCCCTTGCCGTGTATTCACTATACCCTCTGACCTCCCCCTCTCTGATGCTGAGCGTTCTGTACTCAGCAAAGGTCTCAGTTTTATCCCCTTACGCCCCCACCTCAATGAATTTCGTGCTCGGCATGATGTTGAGCTCTTCTTCCGTCGCCTCCGCCTCCGGGCTCACTTCTTCGACCAGGAGTCCTCCCCCCGACCAGCAGACCCATTCACCCGCCTCCAGCATTCTCCCTCTACCTGGACCCCTCCCCCTGGCCTCTTACCCGCTCTTGATCTCTTCATTGAAAACTGTCGGCGAGACATTGGTCGTCTCAATTTCTCTGCCCCCCTCACTCACTCTAACCTGTCCCCCTCTGAACTTGAGGCACTCCGTTCTCTCAGGTCTAACCCCGACATGGTCATCAAACCTGCAGACAAGGGTGGTGCTGTTGTTGTATGGCGTACCGACCTCTACCTTGCAGAAGCTCAACGCCAACTCACAGACACTTCTTCCTACCTCCCTCTGGACCATGACCCCACCACCGAACATCAAGCCACCGTCCAAAGGACTGTCACTGACCTCATCTCCTCTGGAGATCTTCCCTCTACGGCTTCCAACCTCATAGTCCCACAACCCCGGACAGCCCGCTTCTACCTCCTTCCCAAAATCCACAAACGGGACTGTCCCGGCAGACCCATTGTGTCAGCCTGCTCCTGCCCCACTGAACTTATTTCTTCCTATCTAGACTCTGTCTTTTCTCCGCTGGTCCAGTCTCTTCCCACCTACATCCGTGACTCTTCTGACGCCCGACGTCATTTTGACAATTTCCAGTTTCCAGGTCCCAACCGCCTCCTCTTCACTATGGACGTCCAATCGCTCTACACCTCCATCCCCCACCAGGATGGTTTGAGGGCTCTCCGCTTCTTCCTGGAACAGAGGCCCAACCAGTCCCCATCCACCACCACCCTCCTCCGCCTGGCTGAACTTGTTCTCACATTGAACAACTTCTCCTTCAACTCCATGCACTTCCTTCAAGTAAAAGGTGTCGCTATGGGTACCCGCATGGGTCCTAGTTATGCCTGTCTTTTTGTGGGATATGTCGAGCATTCTTTGTTCCAGTCCTACTCAGGCCCCCTCCCCCAACTCTTTTTCCGGTACATTGATGACTGTATCGGTACCGTTTCCTGCTCGCGCCCCGAACTAGAAAACTTTATCAACTTTGCTTCCAATTTCCACCCTTCTCTCACCTTTACATGGTCCATCTCTGACACTTCCCTTCCCTTCCTCGACTTCTCTGTCTCCATCTCTGGGGATAGGTTGTCTACCAATATCCATTATAAGCCCACTGACTCCCACAGCTACCTCGACTACACTTCTTCACACCCTACCTCCTGTAAGGACTCCATTCCATTCTCCCAGTTTCTCCGTCTCCGACGCATCTGCTCTGATGATGCTACCTTCCATGACGGTGCTTCTGATATGACCTCCTTTTTCCTCAACCGAGGATTTCCCCCCACTGTGGTTGACAGGGCCCTCAACCGTGTCCGACCCATTCCTCGCACCTCTACCCTCACCCCTTCCCCTCCCTCCCAGAACCGTGACAGGGTTCCCCTTGTCCTCACTTTTCATCCCACCAGCCTCCATATCCAAAGGATCATCCTCCGCCATTTTCGCCACCTCCAGCGTGATACCACTACAGTCGCATCTTCCCCTCCCTTCCCCTGTCAGCATTCCGAAGGGATCGTTCCCTCCGCGACACCCTGGTCCACTCTTCCATTACCCCCACCACCTCGTCCCCGTCCCAGGGCACCTTCCCCTGCAATCGCAGGAGGTGTAATACCTGCCCATTTACCTCCTCTCTCCTCACTATCCCAGGCCCCAAACACTCCTTTCAGGTGAAGCAGCGATTTACTTGTACTTCTTTCAATGTAGTATACTGTATTCGCTGCTCACAGTGTGGTCTCCTCTACATTGGGGAGACCAAGCGCAGACTGGGTGACCGCCTTGCGGACCATCTCCGCTCAGTCCGCAAGCAGGACCCTGAGCTTCCGGTTGCTTGCCATTTCAACACTCCCCCCTGCTCTCATGCTCACATCTCTGTCCTGGGATTGCTGCAGTGTTCCAGTGAACATCAACGCAAGCTCGAGGAACAGCATCTCATCTACCGATTAGGCACACTACAGCCTGCCGTACTGAACATTGAGTTCAATAATTTCAGAGCATGACAGCCCCCCATTTTACTTTCATTTTTAGTTATTTTTTCTTCCTTTTTTTTTACATTCCTTTTTACATTTTTTACAATCTTTGTTTGCATTTATTTCATTTCATCTTAGTTTGTTCAGTTTGCTTACCCACTGTTTTTTTCAGGTTGTTTTTCTTCAGGTTTGCACTTGCTGCTGTTCAATATTCAATGTATTCACACCTAATCTGTACTAATGCTTTGTCTTTCAACACACCATTAACATATTATATTAATATAAAAGCAAAATACTGCGGATGCTGGAAATCTGAAACAAAAACAAGAAATGCTGGATTCACTCAGCAGGTCTGGCAGCATCTGTGGAAAGAGAAGCAGAGTTAACGTTTCGGGTCAGTGACCCTTCTTCGGAACCATTAACATATTGTTTGCCTTTTCTCCGTGACCTTTTGGTCAGCTATGTGGCCTGGTCCAATCTGCACCTTCTCCTTTGTTATCTCTTGCCCCACCCCCACCTCACTTGTTTATAATCTGTGACTTTTCTAATATTTGTCAGTTCCGAAGAAGGGTCACTGACCCGAAACGTTAACTCTGCTTCTCTTTCCACAGATGCTGCCAGACCTGCTGAGTGATTCCAGCATTTCTTGTTTTTGTTGCAGCTCAAAGTATATCCAGCCTGCCATCACTGATCCCTGCTCACTCTCACTCTGGAGTTTCTATTTCCTCCTATTCCATAGTTTCCCCTTTCATCACCTCCACCACCATCACTAACTTACTTTGTGTGAAGCCCACCACATTGTTTTGTGATCCCTTCCCATTCCGACTGCAGTCCACCCAAATTCCTCTTTTCAGATCCACAATTGCTAATATTAATTTGTTCTTATCCTTTGGCTCAGTCCCAAAGTCTTTCAAAAGTACAGTTCTCAAGCCTTCTCAGAAAAACCTTATTCTCTATCGTTCTATTCCCTCGACCTTCCCTTTCTTTTCAAAGCCCTGAAATGCATTGTTGCCAGGCAACTACACTCACGTATCTCCTTGTTCTGAGCACTCCAATCAAGCTTCCATTCTGCTCATAGCACTGAGACCAGACTGGTAAAAATCAGTAATAACATTCTGTTTATTGCTATCAACAATGACAACAACTTGCATTTATATAGCACCTTTAATATAGTAAAACATCCCACGGTGCTTCACAAGAGCATTACAAAACAAAATATGACACCAAGTTACATAAGGAGATATTAAGTCAAATGACCAAAAGCTTGGTCAAAAAGGTAGGTTTTAAGGAATGTTTTAAAAGTGGAAAACAAGGTAGAAATAGAGAGGTGTAGGGAGGGTATTCCAGAGCTTGGGGCCTAGGCAACTGAAGGCACAGCCACAGCCACAGCGGTTAATATCTGGGATGCTCAAGAGGCCAGAATTAGAGGAGCGCAGATATTGCAGAGGGTTGTTTAGCTGGAGGAGATTATAGAGATAGGGAAGGGTGAGGCCATGGAGGGATTTGAAAATAAGGATGAGAATTTTAAAATCAAGACGTTGCTTGACAGAGAACCAGTGTAGGTCAGCGAGCACAGGGGCAATAGGTGAACAGAACTTGGTACACGTTAAAACACAGGCAGCAGAGTTTTGGATAACCTCAAGTTTACGGATGTGGGAAGCCAGCCAGGATTATGTTGCAATAGTCAGGTCGAGAGGTACCAAAGGCATGAATGAGGGTTTCAGAAGCAGATGAGTGGAGACAGGGACGAAGTCGGGTGATGCTACGGAGGTGGAAATAGGCGATCTTAGTGATGGCATGAATATGAGATCGGAAGCTCATCTCGGGGTAAAATGTGACACCAGGGTTGTGAACAGATTGGTTTAATCTCAGACTGTGGCCACGGAGAGGGATGGAGTCAGTAGCTATGGGAGGGAATTTGGAGCAGTGGCTTCAGTCTTCCCAATATTTAATTTAATCAGGACAGGTGAGCAAAAGCTTGGTCAAAGAAGTAGGTTCGAAGGACTAGCTTAAAGGAGGGGAGAGAGGTGGGGACATTTAGGGAGGGAATGCCAAAGCTTATGGCTTAGACAGCTAAAGGTATCACTGCCAATGGTGGGCTGCAGGAAGTAAAGGGTGCACATTAAGCCAGATTTGGAGTAACACAGAGTATTTGGAGGGTTGCAAGGCTGAAAGAAGTTACAGAGATAGGGAGGAGTGAGGCTATAGGTGGAATTGAAAATAAGTATGAGAATTTTAAAATTGAGATATTGTATCAGAAACTAAAGTCAGTGAGCATAGGGGTGATTGGTGAATAGCCTCGGCGTGAATTAAGTAGTAGAGTTTTGGATGAGCTCAAGTTTCTGGAAGGTAGAAATTGGGAGGCCAGCCAGGAGAGCAAATCCTTTCTTATCGATCTCTCTGCTGCCTTGGATACTGTTGACCACTATTTCCTCCTTGCTTGCCTCTCCTCCACTGCTCACTTCTGTGGTATTACACTGTACTGGTACCACTCCTACCTGTCAAAATGTGGATAAAACATCATCTCCAATGTCCTTCTCCGGTGGGTGCATAGTCGCCTGTGATTATACCCCAGGGTCCTATCAAAGGCTCCATCTTCTTTATTATTTACATGTTATTCTTGGTGACATCATCCAGAAACGTATGGTCAGTTTTCGTAACACTGAACTGAGGGTGAAATTGGACATGGATGGGGTACAAAACAGACATTATCACATTTATTGACCATTATACGATACACTTAATATTCAGTTTTATTGAAGTTAATAGAACTGAATGTCGGGCGAAGCGTATAACAGGTGAGCAATGCGTTAGCCATAAAGGCGGGGCTAAAGAGTGGCGAGTCGGAGAGACTTAGCTGTTGGCAGGAAAAAAGACAGAAGCGCAAGGAGAGAGCCAACTGTGTAACATCCCCGACAACCAATTTTATCTGCAGCACCTGTGGAAGAGTCTGTCACTCTAGAATTGGCCTTTATAGCCACTCCAGGCGCTGCTTCACAAACCACTGACCACCTCCAGGCGCTTACTCATTGTCTGTCGAGACAAGGAGGCCAAAGAAAAAAAAAGAAATTAACCCGAGAGCTGTTTTACTCTCAAACTGTCTATCTTACATTCAGACCTTGTTGAGCCAAACCTTCCTCCAGCTTAATGCTGATAAAATAAAGCCATTTTCTTTGACTCCGGCAAACATTTTTGTACCAAAGGTCTTGGCATCGTTTCCCCCCCACCCCCCGCCTCAGCTGTCACCACAGGGTACATACAGAGGTGCAGAAGCCTTGTATAATATTTGATTCGAAGCTTAACTTCCTCTTGAGCTCACCAAAGCGGTTTTATTTTCACCTCTGAAACATTGCCCCTCCACCCCACTTCTCTCCATCATCACCAAAATCCTAATTCATTCTTTTGTCACCTTCTTCAATACTCTCTTGGCCCTCTTCCCTGTATTCATCATCCATAAATTACAAGTCATTCAAAATGCTGCAGTCTGTGTTCTCAGCATGCTAATGCCTGTACCTTCATCACCCCACTCGCTAGCAAGCTACACTGTCATTCCATGTCCCATTGATATGAATTTAATATTTGCATCATCACCTTCATATCCTTCTATTGCCTTTCCCCTCCCCACACATGATCTTCTCCAGCTCTATGCCCGTTTATTCATCTCCATTCCCCTGACAACAGCCTACTTCTTGTTTCCTGCTCCTCCCCTCTGTTCCACCAACACTGATTGATCCTTCAACAGCTATGATCGCCATCCTTTGGAATTCCTTCCCTCCGTATTTATACCTTGCCAGTTTCCTCCCTGCCTCTAATAACCTCCTTAACGCCCTTCTTTTTGATTCTGCTTTTGCCACCTCCTGATGATATTCCCTTACTTCCTCCTGATACTGTTCTCTTCCCATTCACCACCCTGTAAAGTGCTCTGTGAAGACGCTCTGCATGTAATTAGTGCCATGTAAATGTTATATTTATACGATTCGTATAGCAAAACTGTTAACAAATCTCCCTGGATAAATCAAACATAGGAACAGGAGTAGGCCATTCAACCACTCAAACCTGTTCCACCATCCAGTGGCCTGTGCATCAACTCCATTTATCCACCTTACATCGATATTCCTTGATACCGTTATCTAATAAATACTGGTCTTGAAAATTTCAATTGACACAGCATCTACAGCCTTTTGGGAGAGAATTCCAAACTTTTACTGCTCTTAGAATGAAAAAATTCTTTCTGATTTCATGGAAACATAGGAAACTTGTGGACCATCCAGTCCCTTGAGTCTGTTTCTCCATTCAATTAGATCATGGTCGATCTGTATCTTAATTCCATCTACCTGCCTTGGTCCTGTAACTTCAATACCATTGTCTAACAAAAAAATGTATCAATCTCAGCTTTGAAATTTTCAATTGACATAGCCTCAACAGCTTTTTGAGGGAGAAAGTTACAAATTTCCACGACCCTTTGTGTGAAGAAGTGCTTCCTGACACCAGCGTCGAATAGCCTAGCTCTAGTTTTGAGGTTATTCCCTCTTGTTCTGCATACCCCCCACAAGAGGAAATAGTTTCTATTAAACCTATCAACTCATTGACCATTTTAAATACCTTGCTTAGATCACTTCTCAATCTTTTAAACATTTTTTAAAACTTGGCTTGTGGTTCCTTGAGCTGGCATCTGCATAAAAATATACCAAATACATGCTTAAAAAGAGATCTTGAAGTATAATTATCTGTCAGTTCAAGCTTGATGTCTTCATGCACTCCATGTTCATGGAGGTCTACTTATAACATCTGAACATTCAAGGTGACCTTTGTTACCCCATGATAGGTATTTATTTTAGAATTACTGAAAAGGCCCTTGGTCTATATTATAGTGCCCTCATCCTTTCAGCTTCAATCCTGTTGACTTCAGAAATCTTCAATTATTGCAGCAGTGTACTCTTTGACGTCTATTAACTGTGTAAGCATTCTTTCTATATTACATGTAGGTTAAAAATTTGAAATGCAAGTTATGATTTTTAATTTCACATTATCTATGCAAATATTTGAGTGTTTTTTTTTCTGTGCGCTGCAAGTCTTTCCTCATTGCCTTTAGAAATTATTTATTTATAAGTAAATGTTTCTAGTTTTGAAGTCAGAATGAGATTGTTGGCTTGTGAGTAGACTTTGATTGATGGTGCTGTTTGGCACAGTGTAATTACCGCTTCTTTGTCACGAGGACAGGGTGAAATCCACATCTGCTACAGTGATGTACTTATCAAAGTCTGATCAAGAATATAACATTAGTCTGGCACATGGGACAAATCCATATTCTCAAATTTTGAAAATGTTATGACTCTCTGCTGTTTTATGAGATTGAAAGCTACTTGTGGCATCAAATCATGTCCTGGCAGCTTTTCCCCAGTCTCCATTTTAACTGCAATGGCCATCATAGAGATAGGATCAACTGGATGGAAATAAGAAGCAACTGCTGCAGAGATTCTAGGAGTATTGTAAATTATAGCCCAGTACAAAGACACAGGCCTGAAATTTCCTTCTTTTTATCACCAGCTTTCAGGTGGCATTTGGGGTGCTTACTGTCCCAATAGACAATATGACTAAAGCACTCTTAGACAGGAAGAGCTGTGGGTCATCTACTGACTCCTCATGAATAGAGGGTCATGAAGAATTTGGATATAGAGGTAATAAAGGGAGTTGGAGGCTGGAGGCTTCCCTCAAGCTCATAGCTAGTATCCTTTCTTTCCATTCCTTAGCTCCTAATTCACTCACATATTTACTCCCTCACATAGGCAGATGTTGTAGCATATCAGCTTAATGCACTTCAACCTCTTGTCATGGAAAGCAATATTTCATGAGGTATCTTACTGCCAGCATTCTAAAATAGATTCTTCGACCCTTTTAGGTAAAGAAGAATACTTTTCATGGCCCTTCAAATGATGCTGCCCTTGATGACCTTTGTAAGATGAGGTAATGATGCATAATTCTTTTCCTTTGGTTAAAGGCCAGCAGAACATTCATGCAGTGGTAGATTTTTTTGTTCAGGAATAGAGTAGCATTGTGGTAGGCATCACATGAATACAATCAATTGTACCCTGCACTCTGGAGAATCTTGCTACATGATAGAAGTCGAGTTCTTCCCTGCTGCTTGCTGTTTTCTAAAGGGAAACTGATGAATTTACTGGCTTTGGAAAACAATGCATCAGAGATCTATGTGCTGAAAACGCTGGGAGATGTGACAGACATCCCCTGCAGTTGCGTGGAAAGTAAAAGCATTTGTAATCCTGATAACCACTGAGAGCTGTCCTCTCCTGGAAGCATTTCCCACCTCTAGTTGCAGAAATGAACATATTTCTATTGTGGCTTCCTTTGCAAATCTTAGTTTCCACAGGCAGGTGCATTAAGATCTGTCAAAATACAATAGCCTGGCCGAGTACACAAAAATTTGCATTTATACAGCACCTTGAATGTATTAAAACATGCCAAGGCGCCTCGCACGAGTGTTATCCAACGAAGTTTGACAGTGAGCCACATAAAGAGATATTAGACAATATGACCAAAGGGTTAGTCAAAAAGGTAGGTTTTAAGGAGTGTTCTTGAAAGAAGGAGAGAGAGGTGGAGAGGCAGAAAGGTTTAGGGAGGGAATTCCAGAGTTTATAGTCTATGCAGCTGAAGGCACAGCCACCAATGATGGAGCAATTAAAATCAGAGATGTGCAAGAAGCCAGAATTAGTGGAGTGCAGATATCTTGGAAGGTTGCAGGGCTGGAGAAGGTTACAGAGTTAAGGAAGGGTGAAGCAATGGAGGGATTTGAAAGCAAGGATGATAAATTTCAAATTGAGTTGTTGCTGGGCCAGTAGCCAATTAGGTCAGTGAGCATAGGGCTGATGGGTAAACAGGACATTGCTGCAGGAGTTCCTCAGGATAGTGTCCTAGGCCCAACCATCTTCAGCTTTTTCATCAATGATCTTCCCTCCATCATTAAGTCAGAAGTGGGGATGTTTGCTGATGATTGTACGATGTTTATATATACCATTCGCAACTCCTCAGATACTGAAGCACTTCGTGTCCATATGCAGCAAGACCTGTACTATAATCAGGCTTGGGCTGCTAAGTGGCAAGTAACATTCACGCTACATAAGTGCCAGGCAATGACCATCTCTAATAAGACAGAATCTAACCATCTCCCCTTGACATTCAATTACATTACCATTGCTGAATCCCCCACGATCAACATCCTGGGTGTTACTATTAACTGGATACTGAACTGTACCAGCCACATAAATACTGTGGCTACAAGAGCAGGTCAGAGGCTGGGAATTCTGTGACGAGTAACTCATCTCCTGACTCCCCAAAGCTTGTCCACCATCTACAAATGCACAAGTCAGGAGGCTGATGGAATACTTCCCACTTGCCTGGATGAGTGTGGCTCCAACAACACTCAGGAAGCTCAATACCATCCAGGACAAAGCAGCCCACTTGATCGGCACCCCAGTCATCACCTTAAACATTCACTTCCTCCACCACCGATGCACAGTGGCAGCAGTATGTACCATCCATAAGATGCACTGCAGCAACTCACCACGGCTCCTTCGACATCACCTTCCAAACCCGTGACCTCTATTACCTAGAAGGACAAGGGCAGCAGACAGGTGGGAACACCACCACCTGCAAGTTCCCCTCCAAGCCACACACCATCCTGACTTGGAAAAATATCGCCGTTCCTTCACTGTCGCTGAATCAAAATCCTGGAACTCCCTCTCTAACAGCTTTGTGGACCACATGGACTGCAGCAATTCAAGAAGACAGCTCACCACCATCTTCTCAAGGGTAATTAGGGATGAGCAACAAATGTTGGCCTTGTCAGCGATGCCCACATCCCATGAAACAAATAAAAAAAGGATGTGGCATGAATTAGAATATGGGCTGCAGAGATTTGGATGAGCTCAAGTTTATGGAATAGTGATAACCACTGAGAGCTGTCGTCTCCTGGAAGCATTTCTCACCTCTAGTTGCAGAAATGAACATATTTCAGAAGTATCGGAATAGTGAAGTCATGGATGAGGGTTTCAGCAGCTAAGGCAGAGGTCAGACCAGGTGATGTTATGGAGGTGGCAGGCTTAATCGTGGAGCAACTGCACCTGTCTTGCTGGCTCTTCTAGTTCTATTGAGGATATGCCCATACTGATAACCATAATTCCATCCAGATCAGCCCAATAAATTAATTGGGCAATAAACGCTGGCCTTACCAATGACATGCACATTCTGTGAACAAATAAAGAAAAATGAGACACAAACAGATACAGAGGGAGGCAGTGGCGTAGTGGTATTGTCACTGGACAGGGTATTGCTCTGGGGACATGGGTTCAAATCCCACCACAGCAGAAGGTGGAATTTGAATTCAATCAATAAATCTGGAATTAAAATGCTAGTCTAATGATGGCCATGAAACCATTGTCAATTGTTGTAAAAGCCTATCTGCATCACTAATGTCCTTTATGGAAGGAAATCTGCAGTCTTTACCTGGTTTGGCCTACATGTGACTCCAGACCCACCGCAATGCGGTTGACTCTTACATGCCCTCTGAAATGGCCTAGCAGGCCACTGAGTTGTATTGAACCGCTACAAAGTCAATAAAAAGGAATTAAACTGGACGGACCACCCGGCATCGACCTAGGCACTGGAAACAACAACGGCAAACCCAGCCCTGTCGACCCTGCAAAGTCCTCCTTACGAACATCTGGGGGCTTGAGCCAAAATTGGGAGAGCTGTCCCACAGACTAGTCAAGCAACATCCTGACATAGTCATACTCACAGAATCATACCTGACAAACAATGTCCGAGACACTGCTATCACCATCCCTGAGTATGTCCTGTCCCACTGGCAGGATAGACCCAGCAGAGTTGACGGCACAGTGGTATACAGTAGGGAGGGAGTTTCCCTGGGAGTCCTCAACATCGACTCTGGACCCCATGAAGTCTCATGGCATCAGGTCAAACATGGACAAGGAAACCTCCTGCTGATTACCACGTACAGCTGATGAGTCAGTGCTCCTCCATGTTAAACAGCACTTGGAGGAAGCACTGAGGGTGGCAAGGGCACAGGGGGACTTCAATGTCCATCACCAAGAGTGGCTCGGAAGAGCCACTACTGACCGAGCTGGCCGAGTCCTAAAAGACATATCTACTAGACTGGGTATGTGGCAGGTGGTGAGGGAACCAACAAGAGGGGAAAACATACTTGACCTCGTCCTCACTAATCTGCCTGCTGCAAATGCATCTGTCCATGACAGTATTGGTAGGAGTGACCGCCGCACAGTCCTTGTGGAGATGAAGTCCCACCTTCACACTGAGGATACCCTCCTTTGTGTTGTGTGGCACTACCACCGTGCTAAATGGGATAGATTTTGAACAGATCTAGCAATGCAAAACTGGGCATCCATGAGGCAATGTGGGCCATCAGAAGCAGCAGAATTGTACTCAACCATAATCTGTAACCTCATGGTCCGGCATATCCCCCACTCTACCATTACCATCAAGGCAGGAGACCAACCACGGCTCAATGAAGAGCGCAGGAGGGCATGCCAGGAGCAGCATCAGGCATACCTCAAAATGAGGTGTCAACCTGGTGAGGCTACAACAGAGGACTATCTGCGTCCCAAACTGCATAAGCAGCATGCGATGGACAGGGCTAAGTGATCCCATAACCAACAGATTGGATCTAAGCTCTGCAGTCCTGCCACATCCAGCCGTGAATGGTGGTGAACAATTAAACAACTAACTGGAGGAGGTGGCTCCACAAATATCTCCATCCTCAATGATGGGGGAGCCCATAAGGCTGAAGCATTTGCAACAATCTTCAGCCAGAAGTGCCGAGTTGATGATCCATCTCGGCCTCCTCTTGAAGTCCCCAGCATCTCAAATGCCAGACTTCACCCAATTCGATTCACTCCGCGTGATATCAAGAAACGACTGAAGGCATTGGATACTGCAAAGGCTATGGGCCCTGACAATATTTCGGCAATAGTACTGAAGACCTGTGCTCCAGAACTTGCCGCACCCCTAGCCAAGCTGTTCCAGTACAGCTACAACACTGGTATCTACCCGGCAACGTGTAAAGTTGCCCAGGTATATCCTGTACACAAAATGCAGGACGAGTCCAACCCGGCCAAGTACCACCCCATCAGCCTACTCACAATCATCAATAAAGTGATGGAAGGTGTCATTAACAGTGCCATCAAGCGGCACTTACTAAGCAATAACCTGCTCAGTGGCGCTCAGTTTGGGTTCCACCAGGGCCACTCAGCTCCTGACCTCATTACAGCCTTGGTTCAAACGTGGACAAAAGAGCTGAACTCAAGAGGTGAGGTGAGAGTGACTGCCCTTGACATCAAGGAAGCATTTGACCAAGTATGGCATCAAGGAGCCCTAGCAAAACTAAGGTCAATGGGAATCAGGGGGAAAACTCTCCACTGGCTGGAGTCATATCTAGTGCAAAGGAAGATGGCTGTGGTTGTTGGAGGTCAATCATCTGAGCTCCAGGACATCACTGCAGATGTTCCTCAGGGTAGTGTCCTAGGCCCAACCATATTCAGCTGCTTCATCACTGACCTTCCTTCAGTCATAAGGTCAGAAGTGGGGATGTTCGCTGATGATTGCACAATGTTCAGCACCATTCGTGATTCCTCAGATACTGAAGCAGTCCGTGTAGAAATGCAGCAAGACTTGGACAATATCCAGGCTCGGACTGATAAGTGGCAAGTAACATTCGCGCCACACAAATGCCAGGCAATGACCATCTCCAACAAGAGAGAATCTAACCATCTCCCTTTGACATTCAATTGCATTACAATCGCTGAATCCCCCACTATCAACATCCTAGGGGCTACCATTGACCAGAAACTGAACTGGAGTAGCCATATAAATACCGTGGCTACAAGAGCAGGTCAGAGGCCAGGAATCCTGCGGTGAGTAACTCACCTCCTGACTCGCCAGAGCCTGTCCACCATTTACAAGGCACAAGTCAGGAGTGTGATGGAATACTCTCCACTTGCCTGGATGGGTGCAGCTCCAACAATCCTCAAGAAGCTTGACACCATCCAGGACAAAACAGCCCGCTTGATTGGCACCCCATCTACAAACATTCACTCCCTCCACCACTGACGCACAGTGTCAGCAGTGTGTACCATCTACAAGATGCACTGCAGCAATGCACCAAGACTCCTCAGACAGCACCTTCCAAACCCGCGACCTCTACCAATTAGAAGGACAAGGGCAGCAAATGCATGGGAACATCACCACCTGCAAGTTCCCCTCCAAATCACATACCATCCTGACTTGGAACTATATCGCCATTCCTTCACTGTTGCTGGGTCAAAATCCTGAAACTCCCTTCCTAACAGCACTGTGGGTGTAGCTACCTCACATGGACTGCAGCGGTTGAAAAAGTCAGCTCACCACCACCTTCTCAAAGGCAATTAGGAATGGGCAATAAATGCTGGCCTGGCCAGCAATGCCTACATCCCAAGAATGAATTAAAAAAAGATAACATTTCTGGTATAGCTGTAAAATATTCAGGAAGATTTTATGAAGTTCTATTCCTTAACTTTATCCAACAATTCCAATACAGCATAATAATAGTAAACTGCAAACAGCTACATCCAAAAGAAAAATCTTTCAGAGTAAGTATTCATTGTAAAGGAAGAGGGCTTCTTTGCATCAGCTGATTTAGATACTGTCAAGCCTGCAGGGTGTTGTTCAGGATGTGCAACAAGGGGACCTTACCTCACTCATTTGCATCAAAATTGGGGCTTTAATGAATTTTAAAGGTATTTCCAGGTTGCACTATTGAGTTCCATGGCAATTCGGTGCTCTACAGGCCTCGGGCCTAAGTTCCTCCATAATATTGGGAATGCAAACTCAAAAGACTACCCCTTATGTGATTTCAGTCTGTGATTTCAGTTCATGGATAGTAATCTGTAGGCAAAAGTCCCAAATTTTTTTGGGATGTGCTAGGAACATTGAAGTAGAACATTCCCGACTAATGCTTTGGTATATAACTCTTTTTAGAGTTTATTCTGCTAACTGACTTGAAATGTCAATTTCTTACATGTTAATTTCCTTCATACTTTTTTCAAGGCTTAAAACAGAAGTCATGATAATTAAATTCAAAATATCAGATGCTAAATATAATACAAGAATCCTATTCCATAGAATAAAAAAATGACAATTTTAATTGCCAAAAAATGTATGTTATGATCTAAAGTGAATAACGATCAAGTGAAGCAATGGTTATGTAATGATGACTGCCCACAAAATGCTGGATTGCCTAATGGATAAAAACGCCATTGAGTGCAACATTAAACTATGTACACAGGATGGTCCCAGGCTCAATTCCAGTTTGCTGCTGACATAGCTGTCCTCAGCTGGCCATAGCAATTGTTGTGTATTCACTGAGTAAGTCTAAAATGAGTCTGACTGTGGACAATCATTGTGCATCTTTTTATTTATACCTCCCTAACAGAGAGGGCAGCAGAGAGACAGTAGACAAATACTTAGCTATCACGATACACTAGCTCAGCCACTTCAATACAATACGCTACACTCCCTCCCCACTTAAAAAAAAACTTATACAGTAAATGTAAAATGGGACATTGTAACATAGGAAATAGAAGCAGGAGTAGGTCATTCGGCCCGTCGAGCCTGCTCTGCCATTCAAACAGATCATGACTGATCTTCTACCTCTATGCCATTTTCCCCCACTATCCCCATATCCCTTGATGTCATTAGTATCCAGAAATCTATCATACGACCATATGAATTAGGAGCAGAAGTAGGCCATTCAGCCCATCAAGTTTGCTCTGCCATTTAATTAGATCATGGCTGATCTGTTTCTATCTCGAATTCCACACTCCCATCTACCCCCGATAATCTTTGATTCCCTTGCCTAACAAGAATCTATCTAACTCCGTCTTAAAAATATTCAATGATCCCGCTTCCACCACCTTCTCAGGCAGAGAGTTCCAAAGTCGTCCAACCCTCTGAGAGAAAAAAATTTCTCTTTGTCTCTGTCCTAAAAGAGTGACCCCTAATTTTAAAACAGTTCCACTTAGTTCTGGACTCACCCACAAGAGGAAACATCCTTTCCACATCCACCTTGTTAAGACCGTTCAGGATCTTATATACTTCAATCAAGTCTCCTCTCATGCTTCTAAACTCCAGTGAAAACAAGACCAGTCTGTCTAACCTTTCCTCATTCCAGGTATCAAACTAGCAAACCTCCTCTGAACTGCCTCCAACACATTCACACCCTTCCTTAAATAAGGATACCAAAAGTGCACAGTATTCGATTTCTATCTTAATTTTTATCTTGAACAGGTTCAATGATTGAACTTCCAAAGCCCTCTGGGGTATAGAATTACAAAGATTCACCACCCTCTGAGTGAATAAATTCCTCTTCATCTCAGTCTTAAATAGTCTGACCCTTATTCTGAGAGTATATCCCCTGGTTCGAGACTCACCAGCCCGAAGAAACATCCTCTCCACATCTACCCTGTCACGCCCTGTAAGAATTTTGTAAGTTTCAATGAGATCACCTCTCATTCTTCAAAATTCTAGAGAATACAGGCCCAGTTTCTGCAATCTCTCCTCATAAGACAATCCTGCCATCCCAGGGATTAGTCTAATGAACCTCCATTGCACTTCCTCTATGACAAGTATTTCCTTCCTTAGATAAGGAGACCAAAACATGAACATAATTTTTCCCAGAATACAATAACAATACCCTGAATTTTACAGCATGGGTTGCATGCTTGTTACTATAATCACAACTAAAACATATATAATCAATATTTCTAGAGTAATTTATATGTTAAAAAATATTTCCTTAACACAACATGTCTTTAACAAAAATATCATCTGACAAAAAGCAATGAAAAGAACAATGTATTTTTTCTTCCCTCCTACATACTTTCAATTAACCTATCAGGCTTCTTTTTCTTTCTGTCTGGATAACTTCTTCCATTTCTATTAGCTTGACTCTGATCTCCTGTCATCTCTGACTGTGTCGACCCTGAACTTTGACTTTGACTACCAACTCCACTTAATGGTTGGAACTGTGAAATTGATTAATTAGTCTTAATCAACGACCCTGACTCACTTTGCTCTACCGGTGGATTCTGTGTTACCAACAAACTTTTAGTTTTCTTTGTGATTTGCACTTTCTTTATGACTATCTTTTGGGACTGTAGGAACTTGGACTCTAAAAGGTTTTCATGCTCTCGCTTTGCCAGATTTCCTCTTTCAAGCAAATGATCTGCATGACACTGACAGAGTCTCTCTCCAGTCCTCACTAGATATGTGAATGCAGCTAGTCTTTTTACAGCACCTCAGTGGTTTTTGTCTATGGCCTTCTGACCAGCACTGAACACTCCAAGTTTCATGCCTTGAATATCATGACTCATCTTCACTTTGTCTTGCTTTTCTTTTACTTTGCTGTTGATATCAGGCTTAAGCAAAGTAAACCTTGTCCTACGAGGGTGTTTAAACATTAACTCGTAAGGTAAGCAACCTGTTGTAGACTCTGAGGTTATTCTGTAAGAGAAAAGAAAATGGTATAGCCTCTGTCCAACAGAAAGGTGGAAGTTACTGCCCAGCTTGTCACCAAGCAAATAATTCTGCAAAGACCTCTTCACAATTTGTACACTTCTATCTGTAGCATCATTTGATCTTGGGTGAAATGGTCACATTAGAGTGTGTTTGACTCCATTTTTACTCAGAATTATTTCAAATGACTCTGACATAAATTGTGGGCCATTATCTGACACCAACACCTCTGGCTACCCACAAGTTTAGTTTAGTTTATAGTTTATAAATACAGCACTGAAACAGGCCCTTCGGCCCACCGAGTCTGTGCCGACCATCAACCACCCATTTATACTAATGCTGCACTAATCCCATATTCCTACCACATCCCCACCTGTCCCTATATGTCCCTACCACCTACCTCCACTAGGGGCAATTGCTAATGGCCAATTTACCTATCAACCTGCAAGTCTTTGGCATGTGGGAGGAAACCCACGCAAACACAGGGAGAACTTGCAAGTTGCAAACCAACTTCACAAAACCTCAATATTTTGGCACTTGTGGTATTGGACATTTCTTCTTTGGTCTCCTTATCTCGAGAGACAATGGGTAAGCGCCTGGAGGTGGTCAGTGGTGTGTGGAGCAGCGCCTGGAGTGGCTATAAAGGCCAATTCCAGAGCGACAGGCTCTTCCACAGGTGCTGCAGAAAGATTTGTTTGTCGGGGCTGTTACACAGTTGGCTCTCCCCTTGCGCCTCTGTCTTTTTTCATGCCAACTGCTAAGTCTCTTTGACTCGCCACACTTTAGCCCCGCCTTTATGGCTGCCCGCCAGCTCTGGCGAACGCTGACAACTGACTCCCACGACTTGTGATCAATGTCACAGGATTTCATGTCGCGTTTGCAGACGTCTTTAAAGCGGAGACATGGACGGCCGATGGGTCTGATACCAGTGGCGAGCTCACTGTACAATGTGTCTTTGGGGATCCTGCCATCTTCCATGCGGCTCACATGGCCAAGCCATCTCAAGCACCGCTGACTCAGTAGTGTGTATAAGCTGGGAATGTTAGCCGCCTCGAGGACTTCTGTGTTGGAGATACGGTCCTGCCACCTGATGCCAAGTATTCTCTGGAGGCAGCGAAGATGGAATGAATTGAGCTGTCGCTCTTGGCTAATATACATTGTCCAGGCCTCGCTGCCATAGAGCAAGTTACTGAGGACACAGGCTTGATACACTCGGACTTTTGTGTTCCATGTCAGTGCGCCATTTTCCCACACCCTCTTGGCCAGTCTGGACATAGCAGTGGAAGCCTTTCCCATGCGCTTGTTGATTTCTGCATCTAGAGACAGGTTACTGGTGATAGTTGAGCCTAGGTAGGTGAACTCTTGAACCACTTCCAGAGCGTGGTCGCCAATATTGATGGATGGAGCATTTCTGACGTCCTGCCCCATGATGTTCATTTTCTTGAGGCTGATGGTTAGGCCAAATTCATTGCAGGCAGCCGCAAACCTGTCGATGAGACTCTGCAGGCACTCTTCAGTGTGAGATGTTAAAGCAGCATCGTCAGCAAAGAGGAGTTCCCTGATGAGGACTTTCCATACTTTGGACTTCGCTCTTAGATGGGCAAGGTTGAACAACCTGCCCCCTGATCTTGTGTGGAGGTTAATTCCTTCTTCAGAGGACTTGAATGCATGTGAAAGCAGCAGGCATAGACTGAGCATTTAGCTACTTGCTATATCTAGTGACTGAAACAAAATACTCTTTCCCTTCCACATCAAAGAAATTGACATACTCTTTCCCACAGTTTTCTTGTGTTTGACCATGGAATGAAAGGAACGTTGGTTGGATCATTTCTCATTCTGAGACACACATGACAACTTTTCACCAACTCTTCAATATCTCAATCTACATTTGAACAACGAAAATAGCTTCTTGCTACTGCTTACATATGGACTCTCCCTGTTTGCTCTTGATGAAGTTCCTCTCACAATCTCTCCCTTAACCGTGGCGGAATAATGGCTCTTAAACCCCATAGGAGATACCTTGATCTACACTCAGTTAATTTCTATGTGTGAAATACTCCTGCAATTTCTCATCATCACTCTTTTTAGACTAGCTATTCATAATATAATTGAGTAATTTACTGAGCACCATCTTCTTGCAAGTTTCTTCAGAAATTTCTCTGGCAGACACTGGCATGTCATTTGCGCATATAAAGTAATTCAGAGGTAACTAATTGGCTAAAATTGAATCAATCTTCAATTCCTCAATATTAGATGTACTGTTACTGATCCCTACTGTAAATAACTCAGCCCAGTTTAACTGTATTTTATTAAGCCAATTTCTTCCCATCAGGGAGACTTTGTTCCCTCCTATTACTACCACAAATGGCAAGTAATAGAATGCATCATTGTATTCCACTATATCACTAACTTCAGCTAATACTAGAATACTGTTATTGGAATAACTAGTCAGTTTCACATCAGTTTTGTGTAAGGGAATGTGACTGAGGGCCTTATTGTGCACTCCTTCTAAAATAACAAACACAGCTGCATCTGTATCAATGATGAAAGTAAATTGTGAATCTCCAACTTACATTTTTACTGTGGGCACTGGAATTATATCTTCAGCTCTTTTTCTCTCAACT
Organism: Heterodontus francisci; assembly: GCF_036365525.1. NCBI lineage: Eukaryota > Metazoa > Chordata > Chondrichthyes > Heterodontiformes > Heterodontidae > Heterodontus > Heterodontus francisci. The sequence goes on from NC_090376.1 coordinate 81,671,883, forward strand.
TCCATGTGCTTTTGTTTTTTGGCTTTATCTTCCTGCTCGATAACATCAACTTCTATTTCCATATCTATCATATGTACATTCAAGCACTTCCGGGCTCCTGAACTAACTTTAAGTCTACAACAACCTTGACCTAGTGCATTGTTGCGATATGGAGCTTTACCGTGACCTGAAGCATTACTGTTTCCTCTACTCCAGCATGCTGTCTGAATATGACTGACTTTCCCACAGGCATAGCACTTTGACTGGAAATGCGGGCATTTAGATGGTTGCTGGCTACCATGGCAATGGTAGCATCTACCTTTCTGACTCTGAGTCTGTGAACGTGGCTGCTCTGGTCTGGTTCCCGCTGAAATCCAGTGGACTTCCCCAGCTGACTCAGGAAAAGAACTTCCTTGCAATCTGAAACTATCTCCTCCTGCCATTTCCATGGCTGTGCATTGATCGCAGGCCTCCTTCCACATCAGCTTATTGCCTTGACTCAAAAGTTTGGCCTGGATTTTACTGTTCTTTAGACTCGACCAAATGTGTCTCCAAGTTTAACTTCTAAGTTCATGTCATACCCACAGTGACAAGAGAGTTTCTTTAATTCAGGAATATAATCTGCAATAGTCTCATTGACAAAGGCTTCCTTTCACGAAATGCAACTCGCAATGCAATTTCATTCTTCGTCGTGCCATAATATGAGTCCAGAATCTCATTAATTTCAGAATAGTCCATAGTACTGGGGTCTCGCAGGCAACATGGTTAAACATCATCTCAAAAGCATCTGGCCCCATCACTGTGAGGAAATCATTAACTTTATCCTCAGCTCCTAACTTATTAGCTTGCAGCCAAATGTATAACCATTCATAATTACACCAGTCCTCTTTAATAGAGTTAAATTCTCCCATTGTCCCAAAAAAAGTCTTCAGTGTTATTTTTTACCATTACGCACCATGCTGCAGACACAACCAGAGCAATCTTTCAAATTGCCCAAACTTTCTCAAAATCAACTTTGGGAGGTCCAAAATGAATGTCGCATTATTCTTCAGAGTGTAGTCTCTCAAATGAATGTAAAGAAATTTCAATGCCATTCTTGTCACCATCTTTCTGTTGTATATTCACTGAGTAAGTCTAAAATGAGTCTTATTGTAGGCAGCCTTTGTGTAATGTTTTATGAACATCTCCCCAACAGACAGGGCAGCAGAGAGGCAGTATAGAACATAGAACAAAGAACAGTACAGCACAGTACAGGCCCTTCGGCCCATGATGTTGTGCCGACCCTTTAACCTACTCTAAGATCAAACTACCTACATACCTTTCATTCTACTATCATCCATGTACCTATCCAAGAGTCGCTTAAATGTCCCTAATGTATCTCCTTCTACGACCACCGCTGGCAGTGCATTCCACGCACCCACCACTCTCTGTATAAAGAACCTACCTCTGACATCTCCCCTAAACCTTCCTCCAATCACCTTAAAATTATGCCCCCTGGTGATAGTCCTTTCTGCCCTGGGAAAAAATCGCTGGCTATCCACTCTATCTATGCCTCTCATCATCTTGTACACCTCTATCAAGTCACCTCTCATCCTTTTTCGCTCCAATGAGTAAAGCCCTAGCTCCCTCAACCTTTCTTCATAAGACATGCCCTCCAGTCCAGGCAGCATCCTGGTAAATCTCCTCTGCACCCTCTCTCAAGCTTCCACATCCTTCCTCTAATGAGGCGACCAGAACTGAACACAATATTCCAAGTGTGGTCTAACCAGGGCTTTATCGAGCTGCAGCATAACCTCGCAGCTCTTAAACTCAATCCCCCTGTTATTGAAAGCCAACACCCCATACGCCTTCTTAACAACCCTATCAACTTGGGTGGCAACTTTGAGCGATCTATGGACGTGGATCCCAAGATCCCTCTGTTCCTCCACACTGCCAAGAATCCTGTCCTTAAGCCTGTATTCTGCATTCAAATTCGACCTTCCAAAATGAATCACTTCACACTTTTCCAGGTTGAACTCCATCTTTTTTTTTTCATTCACAGGATGTGGGCGTCGCTGGCCAGGCCAGCATTTATTGCCCATCCCTAATTGCCCTTGAGAAGGTGGTGGTGAGCTGCCTTCTTGAACCGCTACAGTCCATGTGAGGTAGGTACACCCACAGTGCGGATAGGAAGGGAGTTCCAGGAATTTGACCCAGCTACAGTGAAGGAATGGCGATATAGTTCCAAGTCAGGGTGGTGTGTGACTTGGAGGGGAACTTGCAGGTGGTGGTGTTCCCATGTATTTGCTGCCCTTGTCCTTCTAGTTGGTAGAGGTCGTGGGTTTGGAAGGTGCTGTCGAAGGAGCCTTGGTGCATTGCTGCAGTACATCTTGTAGATGGTACACACTGCTGCCACTGTGCGTTGGTGGTGGAGGGAGTGAATGTTTGTATATGGGGTGCCAATCAAGCGGGCTGCTTTGTCCTGGATGGTGTCGAGCTTCTGGAGTGTTGTTGGAGCTGCACCCATCCAGGCAAGTGTTCCATCACACTCCTGACTTGTGCCTTGTAGATTGTGGACAGGCTTTGAGGAGTCAGGAGGTGAGCTACTCGCCTCAGGATTCCTAGCCTCTGACCTACTCTTGTAGCCACGGTATTTATATGGCTACTCCAGTTCAGTTTTCGGTCAATGGTAGCCCCTAGGATGTTGATAGTGGGGGATTCAGCGATTGTAATGCAATTGAATGTCAAGGGGAGATGGTTAGATTCTCTCTTGTTAGAGATGGTCATTGCCTGGCATTTGTGTGGCGCGAATGTTACTCGCCACTTATCAGTCCGAGCCTGGATATTGTCCAGGTCTTGCTGCATTTCTACACAGACTGCTTCAGTATCTGAGGAGTTGCGAATGGTGCTGAACATTGTGCAATCAAGAGAGAACATACCCACTTCTGACCTTATGATTGAAGGAAGGTCATTGATGAAGCAGCTGAATATGGTTGGGCCTAGGACACTACCCTGAGGTACTCCTGCAGTGATGTCCTGGAGCTCAGATGATTGACCTCCAACAACCACAACCATCTTCCTTTGCGCTAGGTATGACTCCAGCCAGCGGAGAGTTTTCCCCCTGATTCCCATTGACTTCGGTTTTGCTAGGGCTCCTTGATGCCATACTCGGTCAAATGCTGCCTTGATGTCAAGGGCAGTCACTCTGCCACTTCTCAGCCCAGCTCTGCATCCTGTCAATGTCCTGTTGCAACCTACAACAACCCTCGACACTATCCACAACTCCAGCAACCTTTGTGTAATCGGCAAACTTACTAACCCAGCCTTCCACTTCCTCATCCAAGTCATTTATAAAAATCACAAAGAGCAGAGGTCCCAGAACAGATCCCTGCGGAACACCACTGGTCACCGAGCTCCAGGCTGAATACTTTCCATCTACTACCACCCTCTGTCTTCTATGGGCCAGCCAATTCTGTATCCAGACAGCCAAATTTCCCTGTATCCCATACCTCCTTACTTTCTGAATGAGCCTACCATGGGGAGGCTAAAATCCATATACCCCACATCCACTGCTCTTCCCTCATCAATGTGTTTTGTCACATCCTCAAAGAATTCAATAAGGCTTGTGAGGCATGACCTGCCCCTCACAAAGCCATGCTGACTATCTCTAATCAAACTATGCTTTTCCAAATAATCATAAATCCTGTCTCTCAGAATCCTCTCCAATAATTTGCCCACCACCGACATAAGACTGACTGGCCTGTAATTCCCAGGGTTATCCCTATTCCCTTTCTTGAACAAGGGAATAACATTTTCCACCCTCCAATCATCTGGTACTACTCCAGTGGACAGCGAGGACGCAAAAATCATCGCCAAAGGCGCGGCAATCTCTTCCCTCGCTTCCCGTAATAACCTTGGGTATATCCCGTCTGGCCCTGGGGACTTATCTATCCTCATGTCTTTCAAAATTTCCAGCACATCCTCCTTCTTAACATCAACCTGTTCGAGCATATCAGCCTGTTTCACGCTGTCCTCACAGATGACAAGGTCCCCCTCACTAGTGAATACTGAAGCAAAGTATTCATTAAGGACCTCCCCTACCTCCTCCGACTCCAGGCACAAGTTCCCTCCACTATCCCTGATCGACCCTACCCTCACTCTGGCCATCCTCTTGTTCCTCACAGACGTGTAGAACGCCTTGGGATTTTCCTTAATCCTACCCGCCAAGACTTTTTCATGTCCCCTTCTAGCTCTCCTACGTCCATTCTTCAGTTCCTTCCTGGCTACCTTGTAACCCTCTAGAGCCCTGTCTGATCCTTGCTTCCTCAACCTTAAGTAAGCTTCCTCCTTCCTCTTGACTAGCTGTTCCACATCTCTTGTCATCCAAGGTTCCTTCACCCTACCATCCCTTCCTTGCCTCATCGGGACAAACCTATCCAGCAGTCGCAGCAAGTGCTCCCTAAACAACCTCCACATTTCTGTCATGCATTTCACTGAGAACATCTGTTCCCAATTTAAGCTCCCCAGTTCCTGCCTAATAACATTGTAATTCCCCCTCCCCCAATTAAATATTTTCCCATCCCGTCTGCTCCTATCCCTCTCCATGACTATAGTAAAGGTCAGGGAGTTGTGATCACTATCACCGAAATGCTCTCCCACCGAGAGATCTGCCACCTGGCCTGGTTCGTTGCCAAGCACCAAATCCAACATAGCCTCCCCTCTAGTGGGCCTATCTACATATTGAGTCAGGAAACCTTCCTGGACACACCTGACAAAATCTGCTCCATCCAAACTATTTGCACTAAGGAGGTTCCAATCAATATTAGGGAAGTTGAAGTCACCCATGACAACAACCCTGTTACTTCTGAATCTTTCCAAAATCTGCCTCCCAATCTGTTCCTCCGTGTCTCTGTTGCTATTGGGGGTTCTATAGAAAACTCCCAATAAAGTGACTGTTCCTTTCCTGTTTCTGACTTCCACCCATAATGACTCAGTAGACAAACCCTCCTCGACGACCTCCCTTTCTGCAGCTGTGATACTATCCCTGATTAACAATGCCACTTCCCCACCTCTTTTACCTCCCTCCCTATTCCTTTTGAAACATCTAAACCCCGGAACATCCAACATCCATTCCTGCCCCTGTGATAGCAGTATACAAATGCTTAGCTATCACAATACACTATCTCAGCCAGTACAATACACTAGACTACAGCAACTATGAACTTACAATTGGCCTCAGCATTCTTGGCTTTGGAATGGGAAATAAATCAGCAGTATCTCCACTACTGCTTGATGTCTGGGAACTCCCGTTTGACATGTTGTCATCAGTTGCACGCTAAGCACTGCACCAACATCAACAGGATTAGGCTTAGCTGTAAAGTCCTCATCAACAAATAGTCTGATAATTGTCCAGGATCAATATGAAAAAATGCCACATGAATGAGTTACTGGAAGGTTGTCAATGGAGCCCTAACCCAGCAAGAGTCAGCATTTTCAGGAGGCTATAGTAGAAAACAGGAAAAACTAAGGGAAGAATCACAATCTACTCTACAAACCACACCCATATATTGCCAAGGCAGTAAAAAACTTGCTCAGCAATGGATGACCAAATGTTTGTTCTTAAACATTCCTAAGCAACATGTCTCAACAGCAGACTAATTAGCCTTGTCTCTGGAATCAAATCATGAAGTAATCTAGCACAGTAGTAAACCCCTTTATTACTTCTTTATATAATCAGATTTATATAATTCTTTAACTTTTTTTTTACTCAGTGATGCAAAAAGAAGACATTTTAAAGATCAGTGAGCTATGAATTATATCCCACACTTATGCTAATCATACTCCACATGTGGTTTCAGCACTTGTGAATTATCAGCTCAATCTGCTTATAGGGTATGAATCACTTTCTATGGTTCTTCAGAATCTGTCCTCTAATAATAAACAGAGAAAGAGAGAATAAAAAAAAAGGAAATGAAACAAACTATGATTCTGGCCAATTTTCCTGGGTTTGGGACAATAAAACATGTGGCAAAAGATTCAGGGTCAGGCTGTCCATGCAGCAGCATGAAGGTGGGGACTGCAGCAGGTCCTAAGGCTTGGCTTCAGTGACATGAGTGCCACCACAGACCGAGGGGGCCCCTATTGCTACACAGCAGAAAGTTACCCCACATTCGGTCAAACATGGGCAAGGAAACCTCCTGATGATTACCACCTACTGCTCCACCACCCCCTTCACCCACCCACCCCCTCGGCTGATATATCAGTGCCTCTCCATGTTGAATGCCAATTGGAAGAAGCACTGAGGATAGCAAGGGCACAGAATATACTCTGGGTGGGGGACTTCAATGTCCATCACCAACAGTGGCTCAGTAATACCACTACTGACCGAGCTGGCTGAGTCCTAAGGGACATAGCTGCTAGACTAGGTTTATGGCAGGTGGTGAGGGAACCAAGCAGAGGGGAAAATCTACTTGACCTCGTCCTCACCAATCTAACTGTCATAGATGCATCTGTCCATGACAATATTGGTAAGAGTGACCATTGCACAGTCCTTGTGGAGATGAAGTCCTGTCTTCAAACTGAGGATACCCACCATTGTATTGTGTGGCACTACCTGTGTGCTAAATGGGATAGATTTTGAACAGATTTAGCAACTCAAAATTGGGCATCCATGAGGTGCTGTGGGCCATCAGCAGCAGAAGAATTATATTCAACCACAATCTGTAACCTCATGGTCCGGCATATGCCACACTCTACCATTACCATCAAGCTGGGGGGAGACCAACCCTGGTTCAATGTAGAGTGCAGGAGGGCATGGCAGGAGCAGCACCAGGCACTAAACATGAGGTGTCAGCCTGCTGAAGCTACAACACAAGACTACATGCATGTCAAACAGCAGAAGCAGCATGCAATAGACAGGGCTAAGTGATCCCACAACCAACGGATCATATCTAAACTCTTCAGTCCTGCCACATCCAGTCATGAATGGTGGATGTCATTTAAACAACTAACTGGAGGAGGTGGCTCCACGAATATTCCCATTCTTAATGATGGGGGAGCCCAGCACATCAGTGCAAAAGAAAAAGCTGAAGCATTTGCAACAATCTGCAGCCAGCTGTGACGAGTGTATAATCCATTTTGGCCTCCTCCTGTAGTCCTCTGCATCACAGATGCCAGTCTTCAGCCAATCCGATTCACTCCATGTGATATCAAGAAATGGCTGAAGGCACTGGATACTGCAAAGGGTAAGGGCCCTGACAACATTCCGGCAATAGTACTGAAGACATGTGCTCCAGAACTAGACGTGCCCCGTGCCAAGCTGTTCCAGTGGCAAGGGCGCAGAATGTACTCTGGGTGGGACCCTTCAATGTCAATTGCCAAGAGTGGCTCGGTAGCACCACTACTGATTGAGTTGGCTGAGTCCAAAAGGACACAGCTGCTAGACTAGTTATGCGGCAGGTGGTGAGGGAATCAACAAGAGGGAAAAACATACTTGACCTCGTCCTCACTAATCTGCCTGCCGCAGATGCATCTGTCCATGACAGTATTGGTAGGAGTGACCACTGCACAGTCCTTGTGGAGACGAAGTCCCACCTTCACATTGAGGATACCCTCCATCGTATTGTGTGGCACAACCACCATGCTAAATGGGATAGATTTCGAACAGATCTAGCAATGCAAAACTGGCATCCATGAGGCGCTGTGGGCCATCAGCAGCAGCAGAATTGTATTCAACCACAATCTGTAACCTGATGGTCTGGCATATCCCCCACTCTACCATTACCATCAAGCCAGGAGACCAATCCTGGTTCAATGAAGAGTGCAGGAGGGCATGCCAGGAGCAGCATCAGGCATACCTCAAAATGAGGTGTCAACCTGGTGAAGCCACAACACAGGACTACATGCATGCCAAACTGCGTAAGCAGCCTGCGATAGACAGAGCTAAGCATTCCCATAACCAACGGATCAGATCTAAGCTCTGCAGTCCTGCCACTTCCAGCCGTGAATGGTGGTGGACAATTAAACAACTAACTGGAGGAGGTGTCTCCACAAATATCCCCATCCTCGACGATGGGGAAGCCCAGCACATCAGTGCGAAAGATAAGGCTGAAGCATTTGCAACAATCTTCAGCCAGAGGTGCCGAGTTGATGATCCATCTCGGCCTCCTCCTGAAGTCCCCAGCATCTCAAATGCCAAACTTCAGCCAATTCAATTCATTCCGCGTGATATCAAGAAACAACTGGATACTGCAAAGGCTATGGGCCCTGACAATATTCTGACAATAGTACTAAAGACTTGTGCTCCAGAACTTGCCGCACCCCGAGCCAAGCTGTTCCAGTACAGCTACAACATGGGCATCTATCCGGCAATGTGGAAAATTTCCCAAGTATGTCCTGTACACAAAAAGCAGGACAAGTCCAACCCGGCCAATAACCACCCCATCAGTCCACTCTCAATCATCAGTAAACTGATGGAAGGTGTCATCAACAGTGCCATTAAGCGGCACTTGCTTAGCAATAACCTGCGCAGTGACGCTCAGTTTGGGTTCTGCAGGGCCACTCAGCTCCTAACCTCATTACAACCTTAGCTCAAACATTGACAAAAGAGCTGAACTCAAGAGATGAGGTGAGAGTGACTGCCCTTGACAGCAAGGCAGCATTTAACAGAGTATGGCATCAAGGAGTCCTAGCAAAACTGAAGTCAATGGGAATCAGGAGGAAAACTCTCTGCTGGTTGGAGTCATAACTAGCACAAAGGTTGTGGTTGTTGGAGGTTAATCATCTCAGTCCCAGGACATCACTGCAGGAGTTCCTCAGGGTAGTGTCCTAGGCCCAGGCATCTTCAGCAGCTTCATCAATGTCCTTTCTTCAATCATAAGGTCAGAAATGGGGACATTTGCTGATGATTGCACAATGTTCAGCACCATTCGCAACTCCTCAGATACTGAAGCAGTCCGTGTCCATATGCAGCAAGACCTGGGCAATATCCAGGCTTGGGTTGATAAGTGGCAAGTAACATTCGCACCACACAAGTGCCAGGCAATGACCATCTCCAACAAGAGAGAATCTAACCATCTCCCCTTGACATTCAATGGCATTACGATTGCTGAATCCCCCACTATCAACATCTTGGGGGTTACCATTGACCAGAAACTGAACTGGAGTAGCCATATAAATACCATGTCAACAATGGCAGGTCAGGCACCAAGAATCCTGCAGCGAGTAACTCACCTCCTGACTCCCCAATGCGTGTCCACCATCTACAAGGCACAAGTCAGGAGTGTGATAGAATACTCTGCACCTCCCTGGATGGGTGCAGCTTCAACAACACTCAAGAAGCTTGACACCATCCAGGACAAAGCAGCCCGCTTGATTGGCACCCCATCCATAAACATTCACTCCCTCCACCACTGAACCATAGTGGCAGCAGTGTGTACCATCTATAAGATGCACTGCAGCAACTCACCAAGGCTCTTTAGACAGAACCTTCCAAATCTGCGACCTCTATCAACAAGAAGGACAAGGGCAGCAAATGCATGAGAACACCACCACCTACAAGTTCCCTTCCAAATCGCACACCATCCTGACTTGCAATTATATCGCCGTTCCTTCACAGTCACTGGGTCAAAATCCTGGAACTCCCTTCCTAACAGCACTGTGGGTGTTCCTACTTCACATGGACTGCAGCGGTTCAAAAAGGCAGCTCCCCACCACCTTCCCAAGGGCAATTAGGGATGGGCAATAAATGCTGACCTAGCAAGCGACGCTTACATCCCATGAATGAATAAAAAAAAGTACACCCAGCAATGTGGAAAATTGCCCAGTAATGTCCTGTGCACAAAAAGCAGGACAAATTCAACAGGGCCAATATAATAAAAGCAAAATACTGCGGATGCTGGAAATCTGAAACAAAAACAAGAAATGCTGGATTCACTCAACAGGGCCAATTACTGCCCTATCAGTCTACTATCGATCATTGGCAAAATGATGGAAGGTGTCGTCGACAGTGCTAAATAACAGCACTTATTCAGCAATAACCTGCTCAGTGACGCTCAGTTTCGGGTCCACCAGGGTCATTTAGCTCCTGATCTCATTATAGCCTTGTCCAAACATAGGTAAAAGAGTTGAACTCCAGAGTTGAGGTGTGAGTGACTGCCCTTGACATCAAGGCAGCATTTGACCGAGTATAGCATGAAGGAGCCCTAGCAAAACTGGAATCAATGGGAATCAGGGGGAAACATCCTGGGGGGTTACCATTGACCAGAAATTGAACTGGACCAGCCACATAAATGCTATGGCTACAAGACCAGGTAGAGACAGGGAATTCTACGGCAAGTAACTCACCTCCTGTCTCCCCAAAGCCTGTCCACCATCTACTCTGTTGGAGCTGCGGGCTGACAAGTCCCGGGGTCTTAAAAGAAGCAGCTAATGAGATAGTTGATGTGCTGGTTTTAATTTTCCAAAATTCCCTAGATTCAGGGAAGGTTCCACTAGACTGGAAAATAGCAAATGTAACTCCTTTATTCAGAAAGGGAGGGAGACAGAAAACAGGAAACTACAGGCTAGTTAGTTTAACATCTGTCTTAGGGAAAATATTAGAAGCAATTATTAAAGACGTTATAGCAGGGCACTTAGAAAAATTCAAGGTAATCAGGCAGAGTCAACATGGTTTTTTTTAAAGGGAAATCATGTTTAACCAATTTATTAGAATTCTTTGAGGGAGTTAAATGTGCTGTGGATAAAGGGGAACAGGTGGATGTATTGTAGTTAGATTTCCAGAAGGCATTTGATAAGGTGCCACATCAAAGGTTGTTGCAAAAAATAAAAGCTCATGCTGTAGGGGATATTGGCATGGATAGAAGATTGGCTAGCCAGCAAGAAACAGAGAATGGGTCATTTTCTGGTTGGCAAGATGTAACGGGTGGTGTGCCACAGGGATCTGTGCTGGGCCTCAACTTTTTACAATTTATATAAATGACTTAGATGAAGGGACCAAAGGTATGGTTGCTAAATTTACTGATGACACAAAGATAGGTAGGAAAGTAGGTTGTGAAGTGTACATAAGGAGGCTACAAAGGGATATAGATAGGTTAAGTGAGTGGGTTTAAAACTGGCAGATGGAGTATAATGTGGGGAAATGCAAGAAGAATAACAAAGAAGCATATTATCTAAATGGTGATAGATTGCAGGGCTTTGAGATGCAGAGGGATCTTGGTGTCCTAGTGCATGAATCACAAAAGGTTAGTATGCAGCTACAGCATGTAATTAGGGAAGCTAATAGAATGTTATCATTTACCATGAGGGGAATTGAATACAAAAGTTGGGGGGTTATGCTTCAGTTATACAGGGCATTGGTGAGACCACATCTGGAGCACTGTGTACAGTATCGGTCTCCTTATTTAAGGAAGGATGTAAATACGTTGGAAGCAGTTCAAAGAAGGTATACTAGAATGATACCCGGAATGGGCGGGCTATCTTATGAGGAAAGATTAGACAGGCTAGGCTTGTATCTGCTGTAATTTAGAAGAGTAAGAGGCGACTTGATTGAAACATATAAGATCCTGAGGGGTCTTGACAGGTTGGATGTGGAAAGGATGTTTCCTCTTGTGGGAGAATCTAGAACCAGGGGTCACTATTTAAAAATAAGGGGTCGCCCATTTAAGACAGAGATGAGGAGAATTTTTTTTCTCTCAGAGGGTCGTGAGTCTGTGGATTTCTCTTCCTCAAAAGGTGGTGGAAACAGAGTCTTTGAATATGTTTAAGGCAGAGATAGATAGATTCTTGATAAGCAAAGGGGTGAAAGGTTTTACGGGGCTAGGTGGTAATGTGGAGAAATCAGTTCAGCCATGAACTTATTGAATGGCGGAGCAGGCTTGAGGGGCCGAGTGGCCTACTCCTGCTCCTAATTCGTATGTTCATATGTACAAGGCACAAGTCAGGAGTGTGATGGAATACTCACCACTTGCCTGAATGGGTGTAGCTCCAATAACATTCAAGAAGCTCGATACCATTCAGGACAAAGCAACCTGCTTGATGGGCACCCCATCCATCGCCTTCAACATTCATTCCCTTCACCACCAACGCACAGTGGCAGCAGGGTGTACCATTGGCAAGATGCACTGCAGCAACTCACCAAGGCTCCTTCAACAGCACCTTCCAAACCTGCAACCTCTGCCGCCAAGAACGACAAGGGCAGCAGATGCATGGGAACACCACCACCGGCAAGTGCCCCTTCATGTCATGCACTACCCTGACTTGGAATTATATCGCTGTTCCTTTACTGTCGCTGTGTCAAAATCCTGGAACTCCCTTCCTAACAACACTGTGGATGTACCTGCACCCCAACAACTGCAGCGGTTCAAGAAGGCAGCTCACCACCAACTTCTAAAAGGGCAATTAGGGACGGGCAATAAATGCTGTCCTAGCCAGCAGATCCCATGAACAAATGAATAAAAATAAACACACACTTCTGTCATTGATATAACATCTAGGAAAAGCACAAGGCTTAAATTAAAAATAAATACTTTGTATATCGGCACCAAGGAAAAGGTTTGTAGTGACAAACAATAGGTTTAGGACTGTCTGGATTTTGCTCAGGGTCACTGGTGGGTTCACACTTGCTCGCGGAGCTCCCACTAGGAGCCTACCAAAAATTGTTTACTAGCCCTGACCCAGGAAACTGGGCCACAGTAATGCCAGCCAGGGGATTCCACCCTAATCCTACAGGGGTAGAATCTTTCTGTTTATGTCGGTTATGGTATTGAAAAAGGGAACACAGAGCATAATATGGAACTTTCTGACTCCTTGGAGCTTGAGATTCCTGCCACTTTATATAATTTCAGTGTCCTGTTATGCTACTGATCATCCAACAAAAAGATGAATTTACTTGCTCTAGTAAATCAATGAACCCATCACTAACTTAGTACAAAACTGATTGGCTAATGATACTAATGTCCCGGCAGTAAACTGGAATGATCCACAATATAACATTTTAGGGTGGTTGTGACCTTAACAGCCACTGACAGTACAGTGTCCATGGTGGAGGTGGGCTGTTGCAGCATGTGAAAGCTTCTTTTGCAAAACAAAACCTTTAAGTTACTACTGCTCTGTCAAATGTAGGTGTGTGCAACTTTGCTTGCATATTCTGGAATGGGGATAACAGTGAATGAGTACCATGCACTTCTAGTACAGCATGATCAGCCTGGCAAACTTCCATTGTTTCTGCTATTATTCTTCCAAAAGACATGGATACATGGGAATTCCTAATTGGAAACCTATTTTCACCTGTCGGAAGTAATGCAACACAAATTGGCAACCCAAAGGAAATGGCACTGAGGCAGACGTCAAAGAAGTTGGTGCCAGAAAAAAGCAAGAAAGCTCCCTATTAACACAAATGCTTTAAATTCTCTTCCAGTTTCTCCACAATGCCAAGTAGCCCTAACCCTAAAAAAACAGAGGAAGAAAGAAGATGCATTTATGCAACACCTTTCATGATTTCAGGATGTTTCAAATTGCTTCACAAACAATTGAGTATTTCTTTGAAGTATAGTCATCATTATAATATGGGGAAAATGGCAGCCAATTTGCACAGCTTCACGAATAGCAATGAGATGATGACTAGATAATCTGTTTGAGTGATGTTGATCGTGTAGTATAAGGATCAGAAAGGGTTAATCTTGAGAGAGTGTAAAGAATACCTCTTTACATGATGATTTAAGAGATCACATGGGAGACAGACTAAAAGCTGGGATGCAGCATGGCTTTTGGAGGAGTCACACAGACTATTGTGGAGTGTAAATAGTTATAATATAATAAAGATTAATGTTTAACAACTACAGACTAAAAATGTCTCTAGCTAGACTAACTAAGGTGGCAGCATACCGAACAAACATATAATATGGTGATCAGCAGCAGGATCGAGAACAACAGAAGTTCTCACTATCCTTTATACCCAGAAGAAGAATTTAAGCAACTAGCTGAAAAGGCCTGACCTGGAAAAAAGCGCCAAAAAACTGCAGATCTTGAGAAGGGGATGAAAGAAGCTCCACAGCTGTGGTGAAAGCCAGGCTGCTCCACAGAACGGAAACATGGTTGCCTGCAAATAAATTTCAGCGATCGGGTGAGTTACAGTGTTGAAGGTCGAGGAATTACATTAAAGGCCTTTGAAGGGCTTAAAGTTATTTTCTGACGGTATCATGCTGGAGAAAAAACAGGGAGAAACCTAATCCTTTACTCAGGGAATGTAAGGGTGAAGACCAGGAAACCCCTGAAAAGTATGTGAACTGCCAAAAAGTGCTAGGAACCCTGAACACAGCAGGGACATTCCATTAAGACAACCAAGCCTGAAGAAAAACAAATAAACTGAAGTTCTCAAGCAAAGGGGAAACCCTAAAACAGCCTATGAAAAACAGCAGGGAACTCTCAAACAACTGTTTCAACTCCATTAAAGAATGCAAGCCTGAAAAAAACAGGAGACACTCAAAAAAAGTCTATAAAACAAAGCAACATGGATTAAAAATTGGGAATACCAGAGAGTTTCCAAAATCAAGAGGGATCCAATCAGATTCAAAACTGGGTATTATGGAGAAAAAGGTTTCTCAGATACAGAATTGCATCTAAGTTCAGCAGCCAGTCTGAAGCAGAGCAAGTGAATACACTATTGTATTCTATTGGGGCTATAACAGATGATGTTATTTCCAGACAAATTCTTAATGAGGCATCTACCAAATTTGAAGAAGTTTTAAAAGTTTTTGATTCTTATTTCAACTTGTGGAATAATAAGATTTTAGAAAGAGCAAGATTCAACAAAAGGGTCCAAAAATTGGGCAAAATAGTCTATGTTTTTATCAATGACCTTTACATATTAGCTGAAGGATGTGAGTGTGGATACCTTAAGGCATAATTGATAAGAAATCATATTGTTGTGGGTGTTGCTGCTGAATCCCTATCAGATTTATTGCAGTCTAAAGAAGACCTCACCCTGGATAAAGCTAATCAGCAGGTGAAGCAAGCAGAAGTTTGGAAAGAACAACAGAGCAATCCTGCGAGGTGAAGACCAAACTTGGTTCAGGAATCTTCCTGCAACTGTTCGGTTCCTTCACCAGAGGACTGAAAAAGAGGCACCAGGAAAAAAGGTACAATGGGCGGGATTGGGGAGGAGGGTGTTGTGGGTGGTGGGGGTGGGGGGGTTAGCAAAAGATGCCATTGAACCTTGGTGCAAGAAATACCCACAGACATGAACAGTTCCTGCAAATAGAGCAGAATGCTTTTATTGTAGAAAAATAGGGCATTCAGTAAAATGTGACAAAATAAAATCTCAACTACCTCAAGTTCTAAAGGAAAAGTATTTAAGAATAGAGTGGTTTATGAAGTTAAACAACCTCCTGCAGCAGTGCAATCGAAACATTTTCTTTGCGAGATCAATGATCTGAATCAGGAATTTTGGTCTGCAGATACATATGTCAACGGACATATCACCTATTTTAAACTCAACACTAGAGCAGGTGTAACTGTTTTATCAGCCAAAGAGCCATGGCTTTCCACACACTTTCTGCAACCAACAGAAACTCAATTACATGGTCCAGGAGAGGTTGAACTTGAAGTAAAGGAAGCTACAGGCACCACTTCAGTACAATGGAAAGCAGATATGAGAAACAGTGTATGTTCTACGAAATCAGGAGTTCCCACTCTTAAGTGGAAGAGCTTGTTGTTAACCTTCATTTTACAGAGAAAGTAGAAGAAGTTAAACAATAAGAATCCAGGAGTCACTTTCAAGAGGAATTCCTGAAATTGTTCACTGATCTAGGGAGACTGAAGACTGAATATAGTATTACTTTGCAGAAGGATGCTACACCAGTTAGTCTTTTCATGCCTAGCAAGATTCCACGCCCATTAATGAAGCAAGTCCAACAGCAACTAGAAGACATGACCAGGAGAGGAGTCATTTCTTCTGTTACTAAGCCTACAGAATAGTTCAGGAATGGTTCCAGTTCCTAAACCAAATGTTGATCTTTGCATTTGTGTGGACTTAACTTAATAGGGCTGTGGCACGAGAAGTCCAAAATTTCAGTGTTCATGAAAATTGACGCAAATAGTGGCTTTTGGCAAGTTCCATGAGATATGGAGACTAGCAGCATAATGGCAGACCTGCAAAAGATGAGAGCCATTAGCGAATTTCTACTTCCTGTTTCGGTCCAACAAATTTGTCAGGCTCAGATGCAAGATGAAGAATGCATCTCTGTCCGCCATATTGCAAGCAAGGTTGACCACAATAGAGTCCCAAGGGTAAGCGGATGAAAATCTTCTTCGAACACTGAAGACACTTTACCATAGTGGATGATTTGCTGGTAGATGATGAGAGGCTGGTGATTCCAGAGTCACTCCGGCATGATACCTTGGAGAAAATACATCAGGGTCATATGGGCATAACTAAATGTAGAGTACCTGCTCAGGCTTCCATGCGGTGGCCAAGAATCTCAAAGGATATCTAAGAACTGATTTTGAATTGTGATGTATGTGCAGTTCACAGACAAGATCAGAGAGAACCTCTAATTTCGACCCAATTCCCAACTAGACACTAGATTCTTCTTCGATGGTAGATCCTATCTAATTATAGTCAATTACTTCTCAAGGTGGATTGAAGTTAAACGGATGTACATAATAACAATTGATGCAGTCATTAGAGTTTTACAAGAAGCTTTCGCAACACATGGTATACCAGATCAGATAGTTTCCGATAATGGACCACAATTTGCAAATGATTACTTCACAGACTTTGTGGAAAAATGTGGATTTGTTCATCTAACAAGCTCTCCTAGATATCCAAAATCTAATGGAGAAGCTGAGAGAGCAGTTAGAACTATTAAAGCAATGTTGAATTGAAATCAAGATTTCAAATTAGCACTTCTGACCTACAGAACTACTCCATTATTATGCAGATTAGCACCATCCGAACTCTTAATGGGAAGAAAACACCAAACACAACTTCCAATTTTACCCAAGAAATTACTTCCAGGGTTACAAAGCAAGGATTATCAGAGATTATAAGACAAAGAAAAGTCTTACTGAAAGAAACAAGCCCATAATTATAACAGGAAATACCGTACCAGACACCTACTGAAGTTGTCAGGAGGGCAAAAGATATGGGTACGAGACCAAAACAGAGAAGGATTAATTCTCCAGAAAGAGGAGAATCAACAGTGATTTTATTTACTAAGAACTTCAGTTAATACTATAAGAAGAAATTGAAGGAATCTTATTCCTTTACATCAAATACATCAATCGGTCATACATTTAGACGAATCAGATGTTGAACCGGAAATTCAGAAAGCACTGAATACTATAAACTTCAATGAAGACTGTCCAAGTCAAGACACAAGAGATCAGAGAAAGACTACCAATCTTCCACATCGGATGACAACAGGATCAGTGAGAGTTGTGAAACCTCCTGATAGATTGAATCGATGAAGTCAGAGACTTGAGGGGAGATGGGGTAGTATGTAAATAAGAAAGTGAATGGATGCAAATGGATATTTGGATAAAGATTTGGGGGGAGCTGTAGTATAAGGGTCTGAAAGGAGTAATCTTGAGAGAGTGTAAAGAATACCTCCTACCATGATGATGTAAGAGATCACGTGGGACAGAGACTCAAAGCTGCGATGCAGCATGGCTTTTGCAGGAGTCACACAGGCTAGTGTGGAGTGTAAATAGTTATAATGTAATAAGGATTAATGTTTAACTACTAAAGACTAAGAATCTCTTGAGCTAGACTAACTAAGGTAACAAGACAAGGGAATATACAATGGATGGTAGGACCCTAGGAAGTGCAGAGGGTCAAAGGGACCTTGGTGTACTGCCCATAGATCACTGAAGGCAATAGTACAGGTAGATAAGGTGGTTAGGAAGGCATATGGGATACTTGCCTTTATTAGCCGAGGCATAGAATATAAGAGCAGGCAGGTTATGATGGAGCTGTATAAAACGCTAGTTAGGCCACAGCTGGAGTACTGTGTACAGTTCTGGGCACCACACTATAGGAAGGATGTGATTGCACTGGAGAGGGTGCAGAGGAGATTCACGAAGATGTTGCCTGGACTGGAGCATTTCAGCTATGAAGAGAGACTGGATAGGCTAGGGTTGTTTTCCTTAGAGCAGAGAAGGCTGAGGGGAGAACTGATAGAGGATTACATAATTATGAGGGGCATTGATAGGATAGATAGGAATAAACATTTTCCCTTAATGGTTGAGCCAATAACCAGGGGGCAGAGATTTAAAGTAAGGGGCAGGAGGTTTAGAGGGGATTTGAGGAAAGATTTTTTCACCCAGAGGGAGGTTGGAATCTGGAACTCACTGCCTGAGGGGGTGGTAGAGGCAGGAATACTCACAACATTTAAGAAGTATTTAGATGAGCACTTGAACCGCCATAGCATACAAGGCTATGGGGAAAGTGCTGGAAAATGGGATTAGAAGATAGGTGCTTGATGGCCGGCACAGACACGGTGGGCCGAAGGGCCTGTTTCTGTGCTGTATAACTCTATGACTCTATGACATTGTATCTAACAAACACATAATAGGTTGAGGCATAAATCTTAGGTAAGACACCAAGAGCACTCCCCCACTCTTCTTAAAATAGATATAGGCACCAATATTTATGGGGAGATGCAAGTGTTTGCAAGGATGGGGGAACCGCGAAATGCCAAGGACATGGTATTCTTGCCGAATTTAATGCAAGAGCTCATTATCATTTTTCACCTATTTTCCACCTGGCAATCAGCCAGATTGACAGGCTGGCTGGCTGCTGGGCAGAAAAAGCCAACAGTAGAAGACTGTAATGAGGAACTGTTGGGGACATTGTGGAAATATAATGAGAGGGGAGTCGGACTGGCAATTTGAAGGGAGTGGGAACCGGCAAAGATAACAGTATTGGTGGTAGGGGGCTGGTGGTGGGGCGGGGGGGGGGGGGGGTGCTGGCAAAAGCCACTTATAGCTAAAGACTTGCTTGAAGGATTGAGGGGAAGCACACTTGTTCCTCCTGGCCCACAAGCAGTGCTCGAAAAAGCACTTACCTGTAGGATCCGGCTGCTCCCACCTCTTTAGCTATCGGTTTCTGAACCCCAGGATACCTGGCCAGCTAATGTTAAATTTAAATAGCTGCCAAAATCTGAGGAATGGAGCCTCAATAACATATTATAATCGTGGACCCGTCTCCTCACAGCGTGTTATTTGGACACCCCAAACTCACTGCAGTTAAAATGGAAATAAGCATGATCGTGAGGGGATGAGTTCGGGTTTTCACATATTTGTTGGTTTAATCCCCCGCACAATCCCCTCCCACCCATTGTGGGTGTGTTAAAATTCACCCCTTAGTGCCTTCCTAATTTTTCAATTGAGTCTGCCCAATTTATCTCCATTTACTATCTTTTCAGTTTGCACTGACAGAGCAAAGATTTCATATTAATTTTTTATTATAAAACTGTAGCTTGTTGCGTTTCACATGTATATCAAACATTTGAAAACATGATTTTTTGAGTTTTTTTGTACAGAAGTCCAAATTATGAAATTAAAATGCTAGATAGATAGGAATAAACACAAACAATGCCAAGTTATAGCCTGTAGTGATAGAACTTCTCATTTTGTCTGTCAATTCCAAATATAATAAGGACTTTGTGATATGTGAGTGCTTTGAAAATCATCATGCCCTTTGGGAGCACTATACTTTCCTGCTGCTTTAAATTCTTTCTCATGTTTTTCTCTCACCATGTCAATCATTCCTTCCCTCACCTGCTGTATAATCCTATTTAACATTCCTACGCTTGTTTTAATTTCTGCTGTTGGTCATGATAATAAAAACAATTTGGTGAGATAGGACATGGTCCTTCCTTCCTTATATTTGGAAGTACCTCATTAATGATACTGCATAGTACATAATTACTAGGAACATTCATCTTGCTCCACCACCATCGTCCTGAATGAACAGATAATATGAAAAGCCTTCAGGCTGAAAACACAATCTTCTGTTAAAATTGCACCATGGTTTCTTCATAACAGAAAGTACTATATGTACTCCCATATGCCAAGGAATTTAGGTCACTACTTGTCGGTGGAATCAAGTGGTCTTGTTTTATATGCAAATTGTTACAGTGGATGATAGTGTTATTCACTCTAAGCACATATACTCACCTGCTCCTCAACCAGTCCTGTTGCATTGTTTATTCTCCAGCATTGGTCTCTCACTCCCCTTTCTCAAGCTTCTGGTCTCCCTCTTGTATCTCTCTCTAACTCTCAGTCTTTCTGCCTCTCTTTTTCTCTTTATGTCTCAAAGACACACATCTCTATGGCTTCTTTTGTCCGCTCCAATCTCACTTTCCTGGTTTGCTGCTCCACTCAGATTCTTGATTTTTCATACTCTTCTCTACTCCCTTCACTTCCACCTGGCTCTTGATCTTCCTTTGCTGCTGTCTGGTTTCTAGTCTCCTGTTCCTCAATTGTGTGTTGAGCAGTAGTAGCAATTTAGCCCATGCATTAAAGTCAAATTTTCCCCACGATCTGGAGTGCACATTTTTCTGTCCTATATCTAGACTTAAGCATTGTAACAAAAGACACTTACTTTGTGTTACTGGAATAAATTATGTGCAGCAATATATTTCTCTTCCCTTCAGAAAGTAAACTGATTTCACACTTTTACCACCGACACACAGTGGCAGCTGTGTGTACTGTCTACAAGATGCACTGCAGCAATGCACCAAGGCTCTTTTGACAGCACCTTCCAAACCCGCAACCTCTACCACCTAGAAGGACAAGGGCAGCAGATGCATGGGAACACCACCACCTGCAAGAACTCCTCCAAGCCACACACCATCCTGACTTGGAACTATATCGCCGTTCCTTCACTGTTGCTGGGCCAGACACCTGGAACTCCCTTCCTAACAGCACTGTGGGTGTACCTACACTCCAAGGACTGCAGTGGTTCAAGAAGGCAGATCACCACTATATTTTCAAGGGCAATTAGGGATGGGCAATAAATGCTGGCCTAGCCAGCAATGCCCACATCCCATGAACGAATAAAAAAAAATCCAGAGACAGGCTCTGAACCTGTTGTGTGATTGCCTTTAAGAGTAATGCACCTTTAAGATCTTAGTATGCTATTGAGCCAAGTAGCAGGATGTTGTCATGTGACTACATGCCAGCCTCACTTTATAATTGTAACAGCAAGAAGCAAGTCCTGTAATACTTAGCTGTTTAATAAACCTGTTTTGAGATCTTCAAACAACCTGAACTCCTCGCATCTCATTAATATTGCATCAGACAACATAAAAAAAGCTTCTCATTACATAGTGTTGGTGGCAGCTGTGATGAGAAGAAAAAAATCAAAATTTGAAGACCACAGGGGTAACAGCGCTGAAAATGACTTTCCGACAGCCACTGGAGAGAGAATGTTCAAAAAATATTGGCTCAAACAGTAAGATAAACAGAAGAACTTACCCCAAGCTATAGAAGGCAGAGCGCTGAAAGACAGGCTGCAAATCAATCACTGCGATCTGGTGAGTCAGTCTGCCGTCGGTAGAGGAATCCCCAGTTTTTAAAAAAAGAGAAGCCTTGAAATCCTTAAAAAAATTGATTTTTTTTGTCTCTCCAACGCTCCCTAGGAGAGTAAAAAATTCGGGGAAAACCCTATTCCACCCCCACACGGATTAGGTCTGCACCATTACAGGAGGCGTCCGACAGCAAAAAGCATGGGAATCCTCCATTCACGCAGCTTGCAGCTGAAGCCATAAAGAGGAACCCCACTAAATCACTACAACCCTGAACGACTTTTGTTCACTCAATCTGAGTTAAAAAAACCTCATAAAACCACTCAGCCGTGAAGAATTGCTTCTTGAACGGCTGTATAAACAAACCCTAGTTAAAAAGGCACACTTGAAATACCTGTTGTGCAGCTGTGTAAACATAACAGGCTTAGTGCTGGAAGCAAGACAAACAGACAAGCTGCTGCTGTCAATCATATCAGCCAAGAGAGTTTCTTAAAGGGGAAACAAGTACAGAGTCTTAAAACAAGTCCTTAAAGCAAGTTTTAGAGCAAAAAGAACAGCAGAGAGATGATTCCAAGTTACCCAGCATGAATTGGAAAGCCATGGATATCCTATCTGAGTTCTAACTGTTCAAACAGAGAATGCAGTTTTGCTTCACAGACCAAATAATTGCAGAACCAGAGAAGCAAGCTCTAAAAATAATGATAGCGATTGAAAATGAGGGATTGCACAGAATCAATACCTCAGGTGTTTCTCAAGGGGATGAGGAAGATCCCCCAAAGCTATGGAAAGTGCTGGAAGATCAGCTCAAATTAAGAGTGAATTTTAGAATAACTGCCTGGAATTAATGTCCTAAAGACAACAGCCACAGGAATCAATAAACCACTTTGTCAGTAGATGCCGTGATAAGGGCAACAAATGCGGTTTCTCAGAAGCTGAGCTGTCAGACCGAATAATGAAGTTGGTGATTGTATCAACGCCCATTGAAGTATTTCAGAAAGACCTCCTGGGGAAAAAGAAAAGTCACAGCATCAATGTACTTTTGGAAGATGGATGGAAATATGAAGCCATTGTACCTGGACAACAGCACCTACAAGCATTGGGTGCAACCAACGGTATCAGAACCATAACCAGATCAAGAAGAGCACACAAACTGTGTGTACATGTGGTTGGTCCTACTCACAGCGAAATTGTCCTGCATTTCAAGACCTGTACAAGGTGTGCAATGTAAATGAACACTGGGCCCACCTATGCAGGAATTCTGGCGTCAAAGTTGCAGCCAGAAGCCACAGTAGGACACGAGCCAACAGAAGACAGGCACAGCAGCACTGCAACAGCAACAAGAAATGTGCCAGAGACATGCATAATCACAAGCCAATACATGAGGTTCACAGCAAAACAGACCTGAGACACACCCAGACAGAAGTAAGTCTCAATCAGATGACGAGCAAGCATTCCACATTGTGAACCTAACACATCATGTTGATGAAGTCAAGCAACTGGAAGCTTTCACCACCATCAACAACACGTGCCCAAAGAAAGCTGGAAAACATATACTCAAGGTCAAGATTAACACTGGCGCTAGTGCAAATATCCTACCAGTCTGAATCCTCAAAGGTATGTATCGCAGTCATTGGCGATCGATGATACAACTGACAACTTGCAAATTATCTGCATATAATGGGTCACCCAACCCTTGCAGTGGCACATTAACAATCCAATGCAGATATGGCAAGTTGGCATGGAAACCACAAACATTCTACCTAGTAGACATGAGCGGACCAGCAGTGGCAGGACTACCAGCGTGTAAGGACCTCAACATCATCATCATTCATGAGAGCATTGCCAAGGGGAAATCTCCAAGAACTGGAACCCGCTCGCAGACTCCGACCAGCATCAAACAGTGCAGTCTGGAAACCCAGCAACAGCACAACTATGCTACACCTTCACTTCTGCTGTCTAGAGAACTGCCAGCACCGCGATGAGCCAGAACGGACAGGTATCGCCATGAGACCAAGTACTCTTCCCCCAACAAATCCTCGGCTTTGAGCCCCAAGCCTTCAGACATGGAGGATGAGGCGAGGCGAAGGACACACAATGTCCTGAAGAGGCAGAGGAGGAATGAGTTGTAGCAATGTCTATTGGTTCTTCGAGATGAGGTGCCGGAACTTTCCAAGAATGACGAGACCCCAAAACTGCTCATCTTGAGAAAAACAACAGAGCATGTTAGCAGGCTGAAGGCAGAGCAACAGAGACTGAATGCAGAGGGGAAGAAACTGCAGAAAGAACAGTAACAGATGACATGCAAAGTCCCTGTGCAATAGTTGTCAAACCACACAAACCACATAAGACGACCTATGGACGTTTGAGCCTCCATTCTTGTAACTGTCATAATCTGTAGCCATGTGTAAATCATTTTTATTTTATCTATAGTTATGTGTTTTTACTGTTAGCATACAAGACTTATATTTGGAAAGAAGTGGGATGTTCAAGGATGGACCAACCAGCGACGCCACATCCCATGAACGAATTAAAAAGTGGTTTTATTTACATAACACAGATGAATGAACAGTAAATGTTTTAACAAAATGCAATATGCATCTCTGTACTCTCCAGATGCATAAAATTATAAACATGGCAGTAACACTTGCTTGCCCTCAAAACACAGACACAGATTTTAACTTTCTTTAACTCTTTTGAATGGATCAGTACCAAAGTGACTCTAAAACTCACCTTTTGCTGCTGAGAACAGGTCCAGAATATTTTAAGTCCTGGGCCTCATTATAATGTGACTGGCAGGGTTACAATTTCCCGCGGGTCATCCTGTGGCCGATTTAAAGTGAGAAGGCAGCTTTTAAAGCAAGTTTGCATTCTCTTCTGGCTTGTTTTGTTTGCAAGGCAGCGGAAGAAGAATCTTATGAGAAATGAGTAGAGGCAGGTGTTGAGGATTTTAGAAGTCTTCCAGGAAGTGTTTCTGGAAGAGGTGTGGGTGAGGAATGAACTTTTCTTCTCCAACCACGCTAGGAAGGCTGCGAAACATGTTGTCGATGAGGTACGGAGAGAGATTGCAGAAGTCATGGACCAAAATCTTGGATCCCCCTACCTAACAACATTGCGGAAGTTCCTTGATTACACGCTCAACAACGGTTCAAGAAGAAGACATACCACCACCTTTTCAAGGGCAACTAGAGATGGGCAATAAATATCAGCCTTGCCAGTGACATCCATATCCCAAGAATAATTTTTAAAAATAGAATGGATAGACAATCTTTGACAATAGCAAAGATACTCGTAATTGAGCATATTGAACCTAGGGCAATTTGAAAATTAAAGTTTTAAACAAGCCACTGTGTAAGCCCCAGAAGCTTGTATCCTGTGGAGCCCTTTGCAACCAACCCATGTAGCCTGAGCTGATGGCTTTTTTGTTGAAACATATTTTGGATGCTAAACCCATGCATGCAGTTTCTAGCAATGCAAAATGCAAGTTAAAAAATTCCATGTAGATAATGCTTTTGGGTTGATTCTAACTCAGAAGCAGTTTCGGGTGTGCAGGGAGGATGGAGCGGGCACAAAAAGCGGTCACTGGGCTGAATTTTGTCGGCGCGGTGGAGGTCCTGATGCTGGGCTGGAAAGTCGGGGTTTGGGGAACCTCACCTCAACTATTCGGGGACCCCTGACTTAATTTCTCAGTGCTCAGGCAATTAACTGCCTGGTGTCAGGGGTCCCATCTCTTTAAAAGACAGGAGCCCACCTCCAAGAGCTACCAGCCTATTGGAAGGCCAGCAGCTCTTCAGTCTCAACACCCCCACCAGGAGCGGTGGCCAGTGCTGGGACTGAAGCTGTCAAAACTGGACACCAATCTTCCCACAATTTAAGTGGAGTTGGGGGGGTGGTGGTCTCTGGGGTTAATATGACATGCCCCTCTCTTTCTCTGTCCCCCCTCTCTTTCTATTCCCCCTCTCTCTCTCTGCCCCCCCCCGCTCCCCCTCACTTTGTCTCTGTCCTCCCTCTTGCTCTCTGTCCGCACTCCCCATCTCTCCCTCCCTCCTCTCCTCTCTCCTTCTCCTCTCTCTCTCTGTCCCCTTTCTCTGCCCCCCTCTCTCTTCCTTACCCCCTCTCTCTCTGTCCTTCCCTCCTTCTCTCTCTCCCCCTCCCCCCCTCTCTCTCTCCTTCCCCCCTGCCCCCTCTCTCTCTCCTTCCCCCCCCCCGCTCTCTGTCTCTCCCTCCCCTCTCTCCCACCCTCCCTTCTCTCTCTCCTTCCCCCCCTCCCTTCTCGGCCTCACTCCCTCCCCCATCTCTCGCTCCCTCCCTCCCTGCCTCTCTTCCCCCCGCTCTCTCTGTCTCTGCCTGTCTCACCCCCAATCTGTCTCTGTCCACCCTCTCGTTCTCTGGCCCCCCTCTCGCTCTCTGTCCCCCCTCTCACTCTCTCTGTTTCTCCCCCATCTGTCTCTCTCTCTATCCATCTATCCCCCCTCTCTCTGTCCCCCTTTGTCTCTCTCTCTCTCTCCATCTATGGTGGGCTTTTACAAAAAAAAGTCGGAACCCGCTGCAAAACCCTGAATCATTCCGAAGTTGGGAAATGGCTGTTCCCGATGTCAGTACCTGTCAGCTGTAAAACT
The DNA here is from genome assembly GCF_036365525.1 of Heterodontus francisci. NCBI lineage: Eukaryota > Metazoa > Chordata > Chondrichthyes > Heterodontiformes > Heterodontidae > Heterodontus > Heterodontus francisci. The sequence continues at coordinate 81,697,987 of NC_090376.1, forward strand.
GACTTGCGATCTTTTTTAAAAAGCTGGTCTGAAAAAAGACAGCAATGGAAAATGGCTCATCTCCAGTCACGGACCCCTGGTGAGGATAGGGAATGGCTGGGTGCAGTTTGCATCCGCGGACTGGATGGAAACCTTTGTGGGGCTGGATCCTGGCCCGCAGGCCTTATGCAGGACAACCCTGATATAGAACCTTTAACTTATTCCACAGCACTTCATAAGGTGTAATTAAACAAAAAAAGGACATGCAGCCAAAGGAGGGGCAATTGCGGGGGAGGTGTGGTGATCAAAGGCTTGGTTAAAGAAGCAGGTTTGCAGGAGGATCTTAAAGGAGGGGACGGAAGTTGGAGAGTCAGACAGGGAGAATTCCAGAACAGGGGCCTAGGCAGGTGAAGGCACAGCTGTCAGTGGTGAGGAAATGAAAGGGTTGCACAAGATGGCAGAGCCAGAGGTAAGAAGAGTTTGGAGTGGAGAGTTTGGGTTATAAAAAGTTAAAAGATATAGGGAGGGACAAGCCTATGTAGAGATTTAAACAGAGGATTAAAATTTAAAATGTGAGGCATTGTGGGACTGGGAGTCAATGTAAGTCACCAAAGACAGGGATGATGGGTGAGAGGGACTTGGTGTGGGATGCAGTATTGAATGGATCAATATCACAACAGTTTTTTTGGCAAGAAATGGGTGGCTGACAGTTGAAAATTGCTCCTATTGGGTTAAGGGGGAGGCAGTGGCAGAGTGGTATTGTCACTGGGCCAGAAACCCAGGGTATTACTCTGGGGACATGGGTTCGAATCCCACCACAGCAGAAAGTGGAATTTGAATTCAATTAATAAATCTGATGGCCATGAAAGCACAACTGGTTCAATAATACCCTTTAGAGAAGGAAATCTGCCATCCTTACCTGGTCTGGCCTACATGTGACTCCAGACCCACAACAATGTGGTTGACTCTTACATGCCCTCTGATATGGCCTCGCAAGCCACTCAATTGTATCTAACCACTACGAAGTCAATAAAACAGAATGAAACAGGATGGATCACCTAGCATCTACCTAGACACCAGAAACAAGAATGGCAAACCCAGCCCTGTCGACCCTGCAAAGTCCTCCTTAACTAACATCTGGGGGCTTGGGCCAAAGTATCGAGAGCTGTCCCACAGACTAGTCAAGCAACAGCCTGACATAGTCATACTCACGGAATCATACCTTATAAACATTGTCCCAGAGACTGCCATCACTATCCTTGGGTATGTCCTGTCCCACCGGCAGGACAGACCCAGCAGAGGTGGCGGCACAGTGGTATACAGTCGGGAGGGAGTTGCCCTGGGAGTCCTCAACATTGACTCTGGACCCCATGACGTCTCATGGCATCAGGTCAAACATGGGCAAGGAAACCTTCTGCTGATTACCACCTACCACCCTCCCGCAGCTGATGAGTCAGTACTCCTCCATGTTCAGCACCACTTGGAGGAAGCACTGAGAGTGGCAAGGGTGCAGAATGTACTCTGGGTGGGGTATTACAATGTCCATCACCAAGAGTGGCTTGGTAGCACCACTACCGGCCGGGTCCTAAAGGACATAGCTGCTAGACTGGGTCTGCCGCAGGTGGTGAGGGAAAAACATACTTGACCTCGTCCTCACCAATCTGCCTGCCACAGATGCATCTGTCCATGACAGTATTGGTAGGAGTGACCACCGTACAGTCCCTGTGAAGACGAAGTCCCATCTTCATACTGAGGATACCATCCATCGTGTTGTGCGGCACTATCACCGTGCTAAATGGGATAGATTTCAAACAGATCTAGCAGTGCAAAACTGGGCATCCATGAGGCGCTATGGGCCACCAGCTGCAGCAGAATTGTACTCAACCACAATCTGTAACCTCATGGCCCGGCATATCCCAAACTGTACCATTACCATCAAGCCAGGAGACCAACCCTGGTTCAATGAAGGGTGCAGGAGGGTATGCCAGGAGCATCACCAGGTATACCTCAAAATGAGGTATCAGCCTGGTGAAGCTACAACAGAGGACTACTTGCGTGCCAAACTGTGTAAGCAGCATGCAATAGACAGAGCTAAGCGATCCCATAACCAACGGATCAGATCTAAGCTCTGCAATCCTGCCACATCCAGCCGTGAATGGTGGTGGAAAATTAAGCAACTAACTGGAGGAGGTGGCTCCACAAATATCCCCATCCTCAATTATGGGGGAGCCCAGCACATCAGTGCGAAAGATAAGGCAGATGCATTTGCAACAATCTTCAGCCAGAAGTGCCGGGTTGATGATCCAACTCTGCCTCCTCCTGAAATCCCCAGCATCAGAGATGCCAGACTTTAGCCAATTCGATTCACTCCGCGTGATGTCAAGAAATGACTGACGGCACTGGATACTGCAAAGGCAATTGTCCCTGACAATATTCTGGCAATAGTACTGAAGACCTGTGATCCAGAACTTGCCGCACCCCTAGCCAAGCTGTTCCAGTACAGCTACAACATGGGCATCTACCTGGCAATGTGGAAAATTACCCAAGTATGTCCTGTACACAAAAAGTAGGACAAGTGCACCCTAACCAATTACCGCCCCATCAGTCTACTCTCAATCATCAGTAAAGTAATGGAAGGTGTCATCAACAGTGCCATCAAGCAGCACTTGCTTAGCAATAACTTGCTCAGGGACGCTTAGTTTGGGTTCCACCAGGCCACTCAGCTCCTGTCCTCATTACAGTCTTGGTTCAAACATGGACAAAAGAGCTGAACTCAAGAGGTGAGGTGAGAATGACTGCCCTTGACATCAAGGCAGCATTTGACTGAGTACGGCATCAAGGAGCCCTAGCAAAACTGAGGTCAATGGGAATCAGGGGGAAAACTCTCTGCTGGTTGGAGTCATACCTAACGCAAAGGAAGATGGTTGTGGTTGTTGGAGGTCAATCATCTACGCTCCAGGACATCACTGCAGGAGTTCCTCAGGGTAGTGTTCTAGGTCCAGCCATCTTCAGCTGCTTCATCAATGACCTTCCTTCAATCATAAGGTCAGAAGTGAGGATGTTTGTTGTTGATTGCACAATGTTCAGCACCATTCGCGACTCCTTAGATAGTGAAGCAGTCCGTCCAGAAATGCAGCAAGATCTGGACAATATCCAGGCTTGGGCTGATAAGTGGAAAGTAACATTTGTGCCACACAAGTGCCAGACAATGACCATCTCCAACAAGAGAGAAACTAACCATCTCCCCTTGACATTCAATGGCATTACCATTGCTGAATCCCCCACTATCAACATCCTAGGGGCTACCATTGACCAGAAACTGAACTGGAGTAGCCATATAAATACCATGGCTACAAGAGCAGGTCAGAGGTTAGGAATCCTGCAGTGAGTAACTCATCTCCTGACTCCCCAAAGCCTGTCCACCATCTACAAGGCACAAGTCAGGAGTGTGATGGAATACTCTCCCCTTGCCTGGATGGGTGCAACTCCAACAACACTCAAGAAGCTTGACACCATCCAGGACAAAGCCCGCTTGATTGGAACCCCATCTACAAACATTCACTCCCTTCACCACCACTGCACAGTGGCAGCAGTGTGTACCATCTAAAAGATGCACTGCAGCAATGCACCAAGGCTCCTCAGACAGCACCTTCCAAACCCACGACCTCTACCAACTAGAAGGACAAAGGCAGCAAATGCATGGGAACATCACCACCTGCAAGTTCCCTTCCAAGTCACACACCATCCTGACTTGGAAATATATCGCCATTCCATCACTGTCGCTGGATCAAAATCCTGGTTCTCCCTTCCTAACAGCACTGTGGGTGTACCTACCTCACATGGACTGCAGCGGTTCAAGACGGCAGCTCACCACCACCTTCTCAAGGGCAATTAGGGATGGGCAATAAATGCTGGCCTAGCCAGCAATGCCCACATCCCATGAATGATCAGAGTTAAAATCCAGACCATATTGACGGGATGGAGGTCTCTTCGCTTTGCCAACTCTAAGGGCTGAATGTGAAATGAGTTTGTATAGTTTGAACCCAATTCATGTGCGCTTAGGTCTACTGCATTAAAGTGTTCATAATTTTGCAATGGCAAGCATCATTTTACCTGGTGGACAAGTGAACAGGGAATATTTTTATTCTCTCTATATTAACCTGATCAATTTAGAAATACTGGTATTTTTAGGATTTAAAAACATAACTTATTTCTGAGTTAATATATTATGTACTCCAGTTTGGTATATGATATCATTTGGGTAAGAAATGGCTGGAAATGTTCAATATAAACAGCGTGAAAAATGTCTATAAGGCAGCCATTGAAACTGTATGAGCTTAATTGTGAAGATTAATAGAAGCACTATTGACCAGAATACCGAGAACTATTACTCTTTACTGGACTCTGAAGCAGTTTTCTACTTTCCGTTGGTAGCTGCACACCACTGTCCCCTGGTTCCAGCATTTTCTCCGATTCCTGTTAGATTAGAGATACAGACACTGTACTGGATCAAAAAAACAGCCTACCCATAATGATTTACTGATTAGCTAAAAATGTTTTCCATAACTTGATACAAATGATGATCTGTAGAAATCCAAGAATATTATTGTACAGATATTTAATTAGCGAGTGTATTTTTTTAGTAAGAGGGAGTTGGTTCTGAGAAATAAAAAGCACATCATGGCAGCATTCCACACTTTCGCACATTCTATTATTGTACATAGCCCCAAACACTAGGAAACACCAAATTGTTCTTATTCTTAAAAGATCCCAAATGCCCTATGATATAAGACTCCTTTCTTTCCTTTGCTTGTTTAATTCAGAATTTTCCAAATTATACAAAAATGAATCGTGTATTCAATTCTTGTAACCATAGACTAGGATGATCTATGAATTCCTTTGTCACATTTCAGAATTTCTCATCATTTATTTCATGGAAAGGATTTACAAATGAATTATGTTTAAGTATTGTGCTTCAAAAGCAAATTTGCTCAGATTTAAAAAGCCATAGCCTGCAGCCACTGAGAGGAGGAGGGGATTACTGGGTCTGGAAGTTAATACCCATTAGTCAGTTTTTGCAGTTAGCACTTGTCTTTAAAAAAAGTAAATTAGACCACAAAAGGAACAGAGTGCATTGTTTATTTTTTTCCTTATTTTTCAAGGAGAGACATGAAATTGTGCAAAGAAAGTGAGGTTTGTTTACAGCTGTTACTCCATATTCTCATTTACCGTTCGTAAAATAAATAGGTTAATGATTTGAGTCAAGCTTCGTCTTACTGAAGTGTTTGTCAGTCCGGCAACTGAAAAATTGGAGAAGTGTATATGGACATATGCGAAAGACTTAGGGAACATTTCTATACTATGTAACTTGAGAAATGTGATCTAAAGTGGCAGAAAGATACAATATCTAGTTCTGATCACAAAGGGGTCCTATTCTTCCGCTCTAGATTTCATCATATAATTAGATATTGTGCAGAACAACCACACTGCTTGATGTAAGACATTCTGACTGTTTAAGGGAGTAACCAGCACTACTGTATCCGAGAGAATATCTAAGCCATATTGGCAACTGGTAATAGGTCCTAATACAAAACTGCAGTACTGACAAGACTTCTGTATGAAACTTCTATCAAGTAGCCCCCATAGAAAATGTAACATTTTAACAGCACTTGTGGAACAAAAAGGTTTATATGATATTAATTATCTTAATTAATGCAAACCAGATGAAATTAGCAATTTAAGTAATATGCAGTAGTTAGACTCACTACCCATGCTAATCATTCCATACCTCCATGTACAACCAACAATCTCTAGCTGAAGGTAAAAGATAAAAGCAGGATAAAGAGAGATCTTTCATCAAAATCTGTTCACAACTTTATCCTCAAGGCAAGCCTCTTGTTGTGATCTAAAATAAGATTTTATGACACAATGAGTTTGATTATTCCGTGCAGAACTTTGTAGGTGGTGTGATGGCAAAGGAATTTTTTATATCAACACACTGCCATATTGTGGTAGGAAACTACAATTCCTCACACTGAATTCAGCTGAATTCTCCTTAGGGAGGAGGGGAAAAGGTGGCAAAATGTAGAACAAGGTAATATTTCGATTGGTCTGATGGCTGATTTCAAATTGTCATCTGTAAAGCTTGGGAAAAATATGTCAATCTTCCCTAGTAGGTGGGGAAGGCAAGGGAGTTCAATGAGAGCAAAAAAAATTAAAAAGGGAGAAAAATAGTATAGTGACTATTTGCATAAAGTTATATGCAACAGGTTTGTTAAATTACTTGTTTAGCAGAGAATTTGCAAATGCATAATTCTGTGAATGTACAAGGGGGTAATTGAACAGTGTTTAAAATGTTATCAAAAAATTAGAACTTAGTTACATTTATCAAACATTGACAACCAACTAATTGAAGGGGAAAATAATCTTGGGGGAGCACTTTTTTGTTCAATTTACTGGCCCTCCATATTAGAAGGAATATACAGACCAGAAATATTCTTGTTGGCATGGAAATACATTTGGGCCCAAGCAAATCTCTAGGAAACAACTTTTACTCAAACAACAAAAGAAATTTCTAGACCATGTATATTATTTTCTTCTGAAAAAGGGGGAATGCATTGGAAAAAAGTACTTAGACTCTCCCCTTTACTTTGTGATTAAAATTTGCCAAAAAACTGCATTTATGTGCACTTTAGTTCTGCACATTCATTCCATATATTGCAATAGATCTAGTCTTTGTGATTGTCAAACCTTACCCCATCCTCTTTGACTTTTTTGGCATCATCCAGTTTTTTCTTCTTACTTTCAGGCATTAGAGCATCAAGCCAGCTAGTTCATGCTTCAGGAAGCAAAGGTCCAGCAATTTTCTAACAAATACTAGAGCTGATATCTGCAATATATCATCAGAGATCAGATTAAGAATATTGAGGAAAAATACACAACTTATTTGAAAAAGGTTCATTGTTAACAATTAAAATGTATACCTGTACTAAAGCATGCAAAAGTGCGAGGAGATTTCATTGTATTTCCAGATAGTGCTAAATATAGGATATATATATATATATATGAGATATTATAAATATATTATATATATAATGTATATAATTTAGTTACGACCGAGGCGGGAGGAGTGCACTGTTTATTCTAGTTCCACTTCTCCACAGGTCACAACATATATTTAAATTTTTCCCTCAACGATGCGGTCAATCATAGACTCTATTTTTATCCCAGAATAAACATACCAACCAGGTTTCTTTAATAAACAACAAAATTATCAGTTTATTATCAAGCAAGTCTTAACCAATAATGAAATAAAGCATAAACACACAGACTGAAATATTAAAGTTCCCGTTTTACCTTAGCCCCTCACACTCTTACTCATACACATACATTAACCGGAAAAATAAAGGGTTGTGCATTTTAGAGCTATATTACAAAAAAAAAGGACAAAAAAACACTTGGGTTAAATACTTGCTAATTCTTGAAAAAGAAAGAGAAGATATGGAAACATGTCCTTTGTTTTGATTTGGCGTCCCAAATGCATATAAACAGCTGTCACTGGAATCATCCTAGAACAGTTCTTTTCAGGGGACGTTGAAGATCCAAGAAATGCAACAACAGAGGTTTCAGACACAGGCCTTAAAGGAGGGATGCAGCCATAGTTTCAGTCTGCTTCTTACACTTGCTTTTCAGCTCCTCGAGAGATGGAAAACTGGCAGGCTTTTTCTAAACTGCTGGAACAGACTGAGTTGGGGTGGTTTGTTCTTCTTGGCAAGATGACTCTTTAACTCCTTTTCAAACCATTGTTCAATCACAACTGCCTTTTGTAACAATTCAAAGTGAAACCAAAAGCATCCCAGAAGTCAAGCCTCCTGACTTCTATAAATCTTGACCTGTCACTTCTCCGTAAACATCTTCCCCAAGTCAAAAACAACCCCTGCTAGGTAATTATCTGCAGACAGGTACCTTCCAGTAATTGTTTGTTTTCAAGCTCAGTCCAAAAACCTGCTGGTGACCTCCATTTAAAAAACCACACACAAAGTTCCAGCATCCATGGAATCATTTCAGTTTTGAAACACAAATCCTCAAAATTTACCAAAAAAAAGGAGCACTTGTAGCAATATATATATTATATAAATGGACATCACACTCCTGGTTAATCATCTGTTGTGCAACCAGATTGGGTATTCTAACACTCTCAGAATCTAGTTACTACAGAGGACCAATGTAAATATTAATATGAACCCCTGAATATTAGCCATATACATTTTGCATCAATAAAATTCATAAATGCAAGTAAATAAATAGTAAACAGTATTAAGATTCAAAATTAGTTTATAACTAGAAATATTAGAAGTTGCAAGGTGACCCAATAACGTAAGGGCCTATAAATTCTTCATTTTGAACTCAAAACGCATTAAATTTGTGTGTAATCCTTGCATTTTAAAACAAGTATGCAGAAATAAGCAATTTTGAAAATATTTATGGGACATTGGATTTATTGCAATGGACAATGATTAGCTAACTTGCAAGCAAGGCGCGAATTAATGAGTAAGAGGCACTTAACGCGTGAAAGAAATGCATTTTTCACAAATCCAGCCATGAAGCAAGGAACTTATTCAGAATGTGTGTTGAAAGTCTAAAATGCCAAGCCTGCCCAGCAGTGCACTAATAAAAAGTACACCAGGTGCAGGAAGAGATCTCGGTGAATGCAATGTTGTGCACCCACTATATTTGGATAGAAGTGAAGTTGCATAACCTTAAGTGAAAGGTGAACAGTTAATATTAATATGAAATCCTAAATGAAGTTACAGGTGTTAAGAGATATATAATTTTTACAACCAGGAGAGAAAGGTGTCTAGGGGTCCATCTCAGTCTTCACCTGGTCTTACTGTAACAGGGTTTAATTTTAAACAAACTGTGTTTTTAGCTCCCCCTTGGTGAATCCTTGTTCAGCACTTTACAATTATAAGGCAATGAAACCAGCAGCACAAACAGGTTTTCGTAGGTTTAAAGAAGAAAAGTTGAAACTTATTAAACTTTAACTTAAATTCTAATTTGGTTGACACCTATGGATACATGACATGCCCATGCTAGCATACATACGCGATACACACATGCAAATAGAGACAGAAAAGAGCAGAAAAATAAAGTGGAAAAGGTTGAGGCAATATCTGAAAAGTTTTTGTTACAGTTCTTCGAGCTCACTGTAGAGTCCTTGATTGTAGGTAGTTCTTGCTTTTCTTTGGGGCCCAGTATTCTTAAACCTTATTCGCTGTAGGAGACTTTTCTCTCTTGGGGTTCATGTGTCTTCAGTAGATTCAGAGGCTTGTGAGAAAGAGATGGGAGCAGACAGGAGAGATCTTCTCAGTCCAGGAGCAAACAGTCTTTCTCAGTTCAAACTCTCTGTGGCCAGTTCAAAAAAACTGGAATAGCCAGTTAGTCATGTGACCAGCTGGTGGAACCAGTCCTGGATTGTATCACCTTAGCAGTCTCTGGAATGCTCCTCTTACACACAATACCTGGTGATCAAAGTCCATTGTGGGTTTCATGTGTCAGGGAATGGTCCTTTGTCCTTCCAAGCACTGTCTGTTCATATGCAAACATCTTTACCAGACACGGCTGATCGGTTTAACAAGTCATTTTCTCGCTCCAGCAACAGTTTAAAAATCAATGTTCATGACAAAATTAATATGCCTCATTCTTGGCAGGTGGGGGCCTAGCATGACAATACCCAAGCAACAACATTCACAAAGCATTTAGCATAGGAACAGAAGTTGGCCATTTAGCCCGAGCCTGTTCTGCCATTCAATGAGATCATGGCTGCAGTAAGAGTGGGATCCAGGAAGTCTACCATTGCAAGTGCAGGAAAATTTAATAGGATTCCTGAAGGTTATCAGGGTTTTGTATCTGAAGGGAAAGTAACCCCATACCCCTCAAGTGGGACAAGCAAGTCCGTAGTAATCCTTAGGGACACAGGGGCCACTTGATCTCTTTTACTGGGAAAAGGCCTGACCTTTTCCCCAGAGAATGCAGTAAACTCCAGAATGGTGGTGAATGGTATTGGAGGGCAACATATGCCTGTATCTTTGGAGTATGACATAGTTTCGGGACCGGTGACTGTTGGGATTGTCCCTAGATTGCCTGTGGATGGGGTTGACCTTCTCCTAGGTAATGATCTGGCGGGGTTGAAGGTGGTAGATTCCCCAGTAGAGAATGAGAGACCGCAGGAGGTCAGAGAGACAGTGGCAGGAGATGGTTCCCTGCAGTTTTCCTGAATATGTAGTGAATGAGGCCATAATCAAACCAGCTCTCCCAGAGGAGACTGAATTGGCACCGCAGACAGATGACCATAAGGTCTGTCTGTCCGAGACTTTCTTTGGAAAGTTAGAAGTCCCAGGGAATGAGTTAAATAGATCTTCCCTAGCTGAGGCTCAGTGAGCGGACCCAGTATTGAGAGAGTTAGCACAGGCTGCCCAATCTGAAATTGAAGCAGAGGGAGTCCCTGATTGCTGTTACTTAAAGAATACGGTACTGATGAGGAAATGGAGTTCTCCTCACAGATCTGAGAGCAAGGAGTGGAGAGTAGTTCACCAGTTAGTGGTGCCGCAGAGGTACCGGAGGGAAATAGTAAGAATGGCCCATGAGATTATAGTGGCTGTACATGTCGGTATACAAAAAACCAAAGCCCGCATAAGACAACAGTTTGACTGGTCTAAACTCCACAAAGATATGGTTGAGTACTGTAGGAGTTGCCACATGTGCCAGGTTGAGGGGAAACCCCAACCTATGGTGAACCCTGCAGCACTAAGTCCTGTATCAGTGTTTGGAGGACCCTCCAGCAGAGGGCTGGTGAACTGTAAGAGACCCCAGCCGAGAACAAAAGGGGACAGACAGGCACAAGGCTGGCAACAGGTTAGAAAGGAATGGGGAAAAGGGACCAAGAGGGCAGGTTAAAGGAAGTCCGGGAGAAATCCCTACTGTCTGGTCAGCCAACCCTGAAATATTTGAAAATTTAGACCTCACATCCTCCTATGTAAATGCAGACACTAGAAGCACCCCACCAGAGTTGCTAACAGCATTTACAGGAATCTGCAGAGACAAAGAAAGTCCTCAAGAGGGCAGAGAAACCATGAGGGTGATGCCTCACCTAATCGAAGTACCGCAGGGGTAGTGCATCAGAATTTGGACAAGTACCTGCAAGCAGGAGTGTCCCAGAGGACAAAGGGAGGATTAGCAAAGAACCCACCCCACAGTCAGGAGAAAAAGGAACCAACTATCCCCTGAAGTGAAAAGCCCTTGAATGACTCATCAAAGCACTGAAAGAGAGCTCAGAGTGCCGCCCTGAGCATAACTCTAACCTAGGGCTAATTAAACCTAATCCTCCCCCTGCAGACCTCAACAAGAACAAAGATACCTTAGGCAGTCATGGAAATGTGAAAACTGGAAAAAAAAAACTTCCCCAAAAACCACATGTTTATTGGGATGCCAGATAGGGCTGTTTAGAGCAGCACTGCTACCAAGAAAAGACAGGCTGTTGCAAGTGTTAGGGTTCTGAATGAATGAGAGAGATGCATGTGTGTTTTCCTGTCCTTATCCTCTCTCCAGTCCCTTTTAATGAAATGCTCTTTTTAAAAAATCACATTTCATTCCACTGGGTGTGGAGGTGTCATGCAGCCCCTACCTGCCAAGAATGAGGCATATTAATTTTGTCATATGAACATTGATTTTAAACTGTTACTGGAGTGAAGAAATGACTTGCTTGAAGATCACCAGACACTGGGCTGGAAGGACATTTTCATATAAAGAGACGCTGCTTGTGGAGACAAAGGGCTAATCCCTGCTCCAATTAACCCAAATGGATTTTGATCACCAGACATTAAAGGTGTAAGGAAGCGCATTCCAGGCCCTACTAAGATGATGCAATCCACAGAGTCAGGACTGGTTAAACCAGCTGGTTACAGGACTAACTGGCTGGTCCAGGCTTTTTTACCTAACCACAGGACAGTTTGAATTCAGAAGGCTAGAACCTGGAACAAGAAAACCTCTCTCTCCTGGCTGTCTCTCTTGCTTTCTCCCAAGCCACCGGGCCTATGGAAGTCATGTAAACCTCAAGAGAGAAAAGACTCCTACATCGGAACAAGTTGAAGTGTGAACTGGGCCCCAACGAATTGCAAGACTTACCGGCAACCAAAGACTCCTCATTGAACCTAAAGGACTGTAGCTACCAGTTATTGCCTCAAACTTTTCCCCTTTATTCCTTCTACTTTTTCTGTCTCTACCTGCGTGTGTGTTTATTGCGTAAGCGTGCTAGCATGGTCATGTCGCATATTCGTAGTCATTCACTGGATTACAGTTTAAGATCAATAAACTTCTATCTTTCTTGTTTAAATCTAAGGAAACCTGTTTGATTTCTTTGCCTTATAATTGGAGCAGTGAACAAGGATTCACTAAGGGGGAGTTAAAAACACGGTGTTTCTAAAATTAAACCCTGTTGCAGTTAAACCAAGCAAAGGCTAAGAGGGAACCCCTAGACCCCTCCTTACCTGGTTGTAACAAGCTTGATTAGATTACCCCTGAAACTTCCAAACTCGAGGGAATATAATCTAAGTTTATGCAACTTGTCATCATAGTTTAAGCCGAAGCATCATCTTGGTTTATTTGCCCTATACCTCCTCTAAAGCCAATTCCAGAGGTTCAGTGCCCAAAACTGAACACAGTACTCCAGATGGGGTCTGACCAAGGCTCTGTACAACTGAATTACTTGCTTACTTTTGAATGCCAACCCTTTTGGGATAAATCATGACATTCCATTAGCCATTCTCATCATTTATTGAACCTGTGCATTAGCTTTTAGTGATTTGTGTACATGAACATCTAATTCCCTTTGCTTACCCACAGCTCCTAGAGTCTCATCATTAAGAAAATATTCCAATGTGTCTTTCTTTGATCCAAAGTGGATGACCTCACACTTTCTCATATTGAACTCAATCTGTTATAATTTTGCCCACTCATTTAGTTTGTTTATGCCCCTTTGTAACTTTCTGCTCCAATATACACAACTCCTATCATAGTGCCATCGACAAACTCACTGGGCAAGAAACTGGGCTCATTAACACCCATTTTTTGGGTGTTACAGGTGCCCTTAGAACTCCAAAATGGCATCGCTGGCTGGTACTCTCACTTGTGGGGGGAATCGTGCCAGATGCCATATTGGTGCAGGCATTAGCATGTGCACAGTGAACGTTCACGTTGCAGAACAAGTAGATCATGATATCAATCAGCAGATAATGCTGATTTGATGTCAGCAGTGCCATTTTGGAGTTCAATGCTCCCATCAACACCCTGTCTTAACTTCACATAGCTAAACAAGCATTCAGCAGCAGGAAGGATCTCCTGCTAGTACTATTTAAAGGAATCATCAATTACTCACAGGCTATTTGCTGGTTGATTCCTTCTGACTATTTCTACAATTATACAAGTATTTGGTGCTTTCTATAGATTCTTCAAGTTGTAAAAGTCCACAGACAGTGGTGTGGTAGGTGCTGAAGAATATTTTGCTGAATTCAAAATTTTTGTACAAACCAATTACTCCAAGAAATGGGTGTACTAGTGAATATTCCCTTAGAACAGCATGACTTGGAGAATAAACAGAGATGACACAGAACAGGACAAGCTGCTGGAAGAGGGAGAAGGAGTTGGAGAAAGGCTGTCAGTAGGAGGCCATATCCCGTGGTGCTCAGGGAGCAAATCTCCGACCTGAACCTCAGCGAGAAACATTGTGTCAGATGTCTGCACATCAATAAAGACGTCCTCACTGAGATCTGCCACCTGCAGACACAGCTGCAACCTCAGAGCAGGGCAAGGATGATATTGCCAGTGACTATGAAGGTGACCATGGCTATGGCCTTTTATGCGTCTGGCTATTTTGAGACTGGAGCTGGAAATATTTGCAACATCTTGCAGTTCACATTGGTGCATAAGGGAGATCTACTCTATTCAAAGAGAAATGACTACATTTCATTTTTTCTTGCCAGAGGGCAACAGGAGGAGCGAGCACTCGGCTTCGCTAGGATTACAGGATTTCCCATGGTGCATGGTGCCATTGACTGCACACACATGTCTTTGTGGGTGCCGCATGTCAACTCTGCCCTATACTGGAACTGAAGGCGATTCCACTCCCTCAATGTCTGGCTGGTGTGCGACCACAGGACATGAACCATGTCAGTCAGTAACCTGGAAGCAATCATGGTACCTTCCTTCAGCTCAGTCCGCTGTGTCAGATGCATCTGAGCCACCATGGCAAATCAAAGGGTAGTTACTGAGTGGTAAGAGCTACACGCTGATGTCGTGGCTGATGACTTGGGTGCACAACCCACACACACATGCACAGCATGCATACAAAGAAAGTCATGCTGCCAAACAAAGTGTAATAGTGCAGACCATTGGCAAGCTGAAACAATGCTTCCACTACCTGGAACACTGGGGAGAAATCCTGCAGTGGTTTTCAAGATTTGTGGCTTGTTGCACAGCCTCACCATCATGAGGGAACACCCCTTACCATCAGCTAAAGGGCGAGCAGTGGAGGAACGGGAGAATGAGCAGGAGGAGGAAGATGAGGAAAAGGAGTGTTTGGCTAAATACCTTTGTACACTCTGGCTTACCATAAATATGTGATCTCTGATGTCAATGAATGCAAAGGATTTTGCCATTTTGATGCACCACATGGAACACAGAGGAAGAGTAATGGAGGAGACAACCTAGAAAGTTTCTTTATGCCTGGGCTGTCCACAAAGAATTCAACTGAGTACAATATAAGTAACAGCAACCACAATTCCCCATTCACCAACAGGCTTCCGTCTTACCTTCCCTGTGCCATTGAACATAACAGCATTCTCTTAGCCACACTGCAGAAATAAAATCCAACACAAAATAAACATTCCAAATCAAATTTATAAATAAAATCATGCTATGTTGCATAAAAAGTCAACTAATAACCCTTGTGCATTTCCTTAGTGCATGTCTTCTATGTGATTATGCATTTCCTAGTGCTCCTATGCAGTGCTACACAAGTGGCTGCAACATAGCTAGGGACAGGCTGCTGTCTTTCCATGGGGGAGACTGCAGATGGCCTTGGAGGACAACCTCAAGCATCTCTGGGCATGGCATGAGTGGCAGCAGTCTGGGCTGATTGGCTGACAGGCAACAGCAAGTGCACTGGTGTCGTGACACGGGTGGTAGGATGAATCCTGAGAGTGGACAGCAGGTTGGTGCTCCATGGAGCTATTGCCATTCCCCGAGGGCATTTCATCAGTAATCTTAGTAATCTGTTGGACGCAGATTGCTGGATTGCTGTGACACCCTGCCAGCTCCTTTGCACACTGTAATCCACAGCCTTGATGCCAGCTTTTTAAGCGTATACAACAGTGGTCTGAGCTTCCAGTGCAGCACTGCTGTACATGGGTGACTGCTGCTTGTACTGCAATGGAAGCTGTGACATTGGTCATCAGATACTGCATCATGTTTGGGTCCTCAAGTGTGCAAATAGAGTTGGTCATCACTTCCACTGTAGAAAGGATGGGCTCCAAGCTCTGCACAAAGACCAGTGCTAAGTTGGTTGCTGACTCTTCCATGCTCCTTGACATTGACAGCAGACTTCCTGGCAGGCTTTCGAATGCACCAAGCATTTCTTGGTGAATACCCATCAATCCCCTTCTGTAGGTTGCCCCATTCAAGTCCGCATCTGAGTCCTCTGCAGCGGAACCTGTGTGCGACTTTGCCCTCCAACAAGCTGGTACTGGTGCTACCCTTGCCCCCTGCCTTGGCTGCAATCCACACATGCCCAGAGTCTCAATACGTGCAGATCCTGCCTCTAATCTTATCTATCATCTAAGAAACACACTGCGTCAGTGACTGGGATTTTGCTGGTCGGTCTGAGATCCCACCGCCGGGACTAGAAGCGGATGATGCTCCCACTTCCAAGATCAGTGACCAGGAGGAAGCATTATTGAGCCAGCTAGCCAAATAACTGCCAAATAAAGGACCCAGAGTGGTGGCGGAATTTCCGTCCTGGCCATCCAACCACCTCTGGAGCAGAAGGCACTGGAATTGGCAGGCCAGCCCGCCAGCTGCTCCATCGTGGATGGTGAGACCAGAATGCATTCACAAGAGAGTGAGTCGTCTCATGGATGGGCACAAGAAGGCCTTTGGCTACTATAAGGAATGGTGATCCAATGTCCTCCACTGGACACATGGACATAGTAGTAGCAATTGGGTGTGGTGGGCAGAACCCTTTAACCTATCTTCTCCCTTAAGCAGGTCATCAAAGAGAGCAGAGTGCTGTGGTGACGGGGTCATCTTCCCACCTCTGAGGAGGAGCAGGGATTCCCAGAGGACACACAGTCAAATCATTCCCTTGCACCCTCCACCAGAGCAGATGCATTCATGTTGATGGGTATCCGTTCGCATTTAGATTCTGCATCACAACCAGGTGAGCACATCTGACGGAAGCTGTGACAGCTGAGGCCACGACAGTCAGAGAACTGTGGGAGGGCCCAGCAATGCTGAGCCCGAGGCTGATGACACCTCTGGAGTCATCAGTAAGGCTGCAGTTGCTGGAGGTACACCATGAAGTGTGAAGATCTGGTGGAGATTCCAGAGGGCATGCGCATGATGGAGTCCATCCAGGCCGTGAGTGCTGCCATTTCCCTCTTGTCTGTGCACGTGGTCTCCTCCATTGAAAGATTGGCAAATCTCATTGAGAGCTAGATCCAGTAGAGCACTCAGTGAATGCCGGAGATGCGCACAGACCTGCACAGCATTACCGGGTCCATGAGCCTTGTGCATCCATAGCTGGATGAGAGGGGGAATGAGACAACTGGCTTAGCCAACAAGTCCTTGGACTACTCAGGTCAGCAGGGAGGTACGTGTGTACCTTGCGAGGGAGGAGAAGTGGCAGCCTTCTGCATCTGGGGGATCCTCTCAGGGCGCTCTTGGTCTGGACAGCGGCTCCTCAGCCCCTTTGCAGGTGACACCAGCCCTTCGAGATGTCGTGATGACAGTGGAGGGTCCTGCACCTCTACAGGAGCCTCCTAGCATACTTGGGTCCTTCAGGCAGCCATAGGACAACCATGCACACACCTGCAAGATCTGTTTGTGGTGATTTCAGAGCAGTTGTACATTGAAGGAGTGGAATCCCTTTCTGTTGATGAAGGTCGCTGGCTGGTCTGTGGGAGCCTTGAAGATGACATGCATGCAGTCGTTCACACTCTGAATCTGGGGGAATTCAGCGGTCCCGAACCCAATGGTTCTTTCAGCCTGAGTGTCCATATCAGTGCGAAAATGAATGTATTGGCTGGCCCTCTTAAAGAGGGCATCAGTCACTACCTTGATGCACCAATACACTGTAAACTGGCAGATCCGACAGATGTCTCCAGTAGGTCCCTGGAGTGAACCAGAGGTGTAGAATTTTAGCACCATGGTGACCTTCAGCGCCACTGGCATCGGGTGACCACCAACTCCATTGGAACTCAGCTCATTCACCATCATGGCATACAGATCTGTGATGGCCTCTCTGGAGAGGCACAGTCTTCGGCGACACTCAGACATCTGAAGGTAGCTGATCTTCTGACAGTAGACGCTCTCTGCAGGGTACTTCTTCTGTAGGTAGGAGGCTGCTTGTGGTCCCCTCTAGGCCCTTCTCCTTCTTCCCCACCCCAAGGCTGCTGCTGGCCCACTGCCCGAGGTTGCAGCTCTCCTCCCTCTCTGCTGCTCCCCCTTACCAGAGCTTCTGCTTCCTGAGTGCACGATGCCCATGGCAGGTGGGCACTCTGAGTTAACAGGGCGTATGACCGATGCGCTTCTTCCACCTGCACCATGCCACCCCCTTTTCCTCCCCATTTGAAGCACAGAATGACCCTCTGGCAGTTCCCACCCACTGTGCTGGCACCTTAGCCCCCACTCCTGACTTCTCCTGATCCTTGCACTGCTCTAGCCTCGCTTCCTGAAGCCAACCCTCACCTTTAGCTTTCCAGATGCCTTTATGTACCTGGTGCGGCTCTGACAGCACATGGGCCTATCAGTTCACATTCGGCAAAATTCCAAAAATCACTTAAAATTGCCATCACATGGCAATTGCCTGTCTGAAGCATTGATGCTGCTGGTCCTTGGAAAATACAGATCTGACGTAAAGACGTCAGACTACCATTCCGATGTCTTCTGTCACAATGTTCCCACCCCCGCCTCCAAACCCATCCTCAAAGGTCCTGGCCAGTATCTCGGCTGGTGGATGTGAGTGTGAAATCAAGTGATGGTGCACTGTCTTCATCATCACTCTCTCCTTGGTGTTCCTGCACTGCCTGGCCAGGTTGCACCTCTTGGATATCTGAAAGGAAAAAGACACAATGGTTGTGGTGTGTGGAGGGGGCAAAAGTAAGAGGTGCATGCTTACCTCATCTAAAGCTTACAAATCAGAAGGGAGTATAAGATAGATGGGATGTGTTGAATGAGGATTAAGTATGAGGATATTGCCATCCTCGATGGCTTCAGCCCTGCTGCTGGCCATGCCTCAGCTATGGGCATCCCAATAATGGCCAGTGCTGTTTCCTCCATGGGGGTAGGACTTGCAGGCCTGCCTGTCCCACTCCGGTTAACTCCTGCTGCCTCCACTTGTGTGCTAGCTTGTCCTGCAAGAGAGAGGGACGTATGTCTGTGCGTTGTGTAATCCAGCTGATGTGGCTGTCATGGTTGAATAGCTGGCAGTGTATGCAACATATGAGATGTGGGTGTGAGGCTTGCAACAGTGCTAAGTGTATTTGGGTGATGTGAAGCATATGAATATTAGGCCTGATTGATAGAGATTATTGGTAGGTGAGTGAATTGAGCAGTGTCTGAAGCTACTGGTGCAGTTGGTAAGATATGGCTTTTGAAGACGCATTCAGTGACTTTGACCACGTGTGAGGTTATTGAACTTCTTTCAACACTACTTTCAGATCCTTGGGGTTTGACTCCTGGCAGTGACCTCATTGCTATCTGCTCCCACTGCCTTTTGACCACATGTCTGGAGGGCCTCCTTCCCCCCAAAGATACAGGACATCTCTCCTCGTTACCACATCCTCCACCAAGACCTCGGCTGAATATTGTTTTGCCCTTGGAGACGGGCAAACAAAATGGCAGGGGACACTATTCCTGATGTTGCCCAAGCCCACTGCCATTTTGTCTGGGGCAGGGAGGGCTGAGGGCGGCCATCCTGCCCCAGGCCAATTAAGGCCCTAAGTGGTCAATTAATGGTCACTTAAGGGCCTCTTCCCACCTCCACTTCAATTTTGTAGAAGGCTGAGGGGCCTGTTGCTGCGGGCAGACACCGCCGAGTAAAGCCTGGCAGCCTTCAAGTGGGGTCCGAGGGTCCCTCCTGTGGCAGAAATCCGTAGCTCCCAGCAAGTCCCCCCCACCACCCTCACCAACCCACCAACCCACCCCATTGCTGGGGCCTACCTGAATGGCCCCAGCGACCCTGACCCTACGTCCCAGGGTTGTCTTCCGGTGGCGCTGCCAGTACTGCAGAGCTGCTGGCCCTCCAACTGGCTGGTAGCTCTGGAGGCAGAAGCTTGTCCCTTAAAGGGATGGTGTCCATGACGGCGAGCAACTAATTGGCTATGGAGGTGCGATGGAAGGCCAAGGTGGGTTCTCCCCCCAGCCTCCACCCTGCCACCCCATTACCAGAATAAAATCCAGCCCCTCCAGTGCAGCACCTGAAAATACTAGAGCCCACACTCCTCTGTTGTGCCATTCCTCATTCTTTCCCAGGTAAGATTCTGTTTAACTATGACTCCCAGTGCCTGCTCCAGCCACAATGCCTGTTCCCTTTAAGTAAAAGCAAAATACTGCAGATTCTGGAAATCTGAAATAAAAACAAGAAATGCTGGAAATACTCAGCAGGTCTGGCAGCATCTGTGGAGAGAGAAGCAGAGTTAACGTTTCAGGTCAATGATGGTTCTGATGAAGGGTCACTGACCTGAAATGTTAACTCTGCTTCTCTCTCCACAGATGCTGCCAGACCTGCTGAGTATTTCCAGCATTTCTTGTTTTTTTTCCCTTTAAGTAATGCAGGATAACTTTAGGTGTTGCTAGCCACTCACTCTACTGCTGATGTGTGCAGCCAATGAATAGCAAGATTAGTGTCAACTAGACATGTAGACCATTCAAATAAGCAGACAGCATAAAGTTGGTGTGCTGCCTGCATTGCAATCAATGGGCACAGGTTATCATGCATCAGGATTCCCATGTGCTTTTATGGGGGCTAACCAATTGAACACTCTTTATTCCTTCATCCAAATAATTAAAAAATAAAAGTGAAAAGCTGAGGCTCTATTACAGGTCCTTGGGTACATCATTTTTCACATCTCACCGATCTGCATCCGTTTATCCTTGCTCTCTTTCTTCTACCTTCCAACCTATTACCAGCCCATCTCACCCGGTTACCTCCAGTTCTCTTCACTTTCATTTTTTCTAATGATGTCTTGTGCAGAAACTTAGCAACTAATCTGGAAGTCCATATAGATAGGATCCATAGGCACTTCCCTATCCATCATTCCAGTGACCTCCTCAAAAAATTCATCTAGAAGGGTCAGACATAACCTACCCTTCACAAACCCATGCTGACTCTCTTTGATCAGCTGAAACTTTTTTTGTTCTTTCATGGGATGTGATCATCACTGGCAAGGCCAGCATTTTTTGCCCATTTCTAAATGCCCTCGAAATGGTGGTGCTGAGCTGCTTTTTGAGCTGCTGCAGTCTATCTGGTGTAGGTGTGCCCACAGTGCTGTTAAGAGAGCTCCAGGTTTTTGACCCAGTGACAGTGAAGGAACAGTGATATAGTGCCAAGGCAGGATGGTGTGTGGATTGGAGGGGAACTTGCAGGTGGTGGTGTTCCCATGAATCTGCTGCCTTAGTCCTTCTAGGTAGTAGAGGTCACTGGTTTGGAAGATGCTGTTGAAGGAGGCTTGGCCAGTTGCTGCAATGCATCTTGTTTATGGTACACACTGCAGCCACTGTGCACCAGTGGTGGAGAGTGTGAATGTTTAAGGTGGTGGATGGGGTGCCGATCAAGCAGGCTGATTTGTCCTGGATGGTGTCGAGCTTCTTGAGTGTTGTTGGAGCTGCATTCATCTAGGCAAGTGGAGAGTACTCCATCACACTCCTGACTTGTGCCTTGTAGATGGTGGACAGGCTTTGGGAGTCAGGAGGTGAGTTACTCATAGCAGAATTCCCAGCCCCTGACCTGCTCTTGTAGCCACAGTATTTATCTGGCAGGCACAGTTAAGTTTCTGGTCAATGGTAACCCCCAGGATGTTGAAGGTGGGGGATTCAGCGATGGGAATGTTGTTGAATATCAAGGGGTTATGGCTAGATTCTCTCTTGTCGGAGATGATCATTAGTTGGTACTTGTGTGACACGAATGTTACTTGCCACTTATCAGCCCAAGCCTGTTGTCCAAGTCTTGCTGCATGTGGACACAGACTGGTCGAGTATCATGATTGGTACTGAACATTGTGCAATCATCAGTGGACATCTCCACTTCTGACCTAATGAAGGAGGGAAGGTCATTGATGAAGCAGCTGAAGAAGGTTGAGGCTAGGACATCTACTCTGTGAAACTCCTGCAGCGATGTCATGGGGCTTAGATGTTTTGCCTCCAACAATCACAAGCATCTTCCTTTGTGCTAAGTATGACTCCAACCAGTGGAGAGTTTTCCCCCTGATTCCCATGACTTCAATTTTGCTAGGGCTTCTTGATGCCATACTCTGTCAAATTTCACCTTGATGTCAAGGGCAGTCACTCTCACCCCACCTTTTCCAAGTGCTCAGTCAATGTCTTTGATTGTAGATTCAGTTTGAATCAACCAACTTGAGGAGAGAAATGATCAGCAGTGTTTCGGTATGAAGGTTTAATATACGAGAATCATGTTCCTATATGTGCTAGTTTGACACCAGTGTATACTCAAGATGTCCACATCAAAAACTAGAGATGAAATATATTGTAGTCAATGTAAAAGTAAAATATGCTTGTGAAGAGAACCTGGACCAATCATCCAAGGAATATGGGTTCATATTCAGTTTAAAAATATATCTGTAAATAAAAAGCTAATACCAGTATAAGTGCCTATGAAAGCTGTTGGTTTGCTACAAAGGCTAAACTGGTTCACTAATGTCCATTAGGGGTGGCAGTTTAGGGAAGGAAACTTACTTTCTTACCCGATCTGGTTATATGCAACTCCTCATCCACACCAATGTGGTTGACTCTCAATTTCCCTCTGAAGTAACTTAACAAAAGACTGAGGCTGGAATTTTTCGCTTGTCAGACGGGAGCCGTCCACCAACCGAAAAGTCGATGGCGATCCTGCCTCCTCTGGGCTTGAGGATCCATACCGAATTTTACGGTCCCTAGACCCTATGGCGGTGGCGGGAGCGAGTCGGGAAGTACCCCCGAGCCTCCCACTCCATTTTACATCCCTCCCCCCCCAAACGCCACCAGCCCGCTCTTTGGGGGTGTAGAATTCCGGCCTCAGTTTTATTCAAATCGCTTCTATAAGTATCACCATTATTTTCTCAGGATAATTAGGGATGAACAATTAATGCTGGCTTTGCCAGCAGCACCCACATCCAGAGAATGATTTTTAAAAAAATACCAGACAAGTAATATAAGGGTAAATTTTGCCCACTATTTTCTGATATACACTAGCTGCACATGAAGCTCCACTAATAGCATGACACTTCACAAAATGTATCCTGTAATAAATGTCTGATAAATAAGCTTTTAGAGAAAACGTGTTACAGCAACAACAAAATCTATCTATGGTCATATTTTCTTTCTTTGCTAATCTAAGTGCAAAGAAATACGTGAATAAAAATGGTATCATATCCTTAGAAAGTGCT
This sequence comes from Heterodontus francisci, assembly GCF_036365525.1. NCBI lineage: Eukaryota > Metazoa > Chordata > Chondrichthyes > Heterodontiformes > Heterodontidae > Heterodontus > Heterodontus francisci. The sequence continues at coordinate 81,720,897 of NC_090376.1, forward strand.
ACATGACTGTTCATCCCTGTTTAATACATTGAGAAATCCTTTGTTGAAAAGTAATTAGAGGATTGCTGAAAATGAGAATAGTAATCAGCTGGAAGCCATAAATGAAGAGAATTTCTGTGGTGTTCCACAGATGCACAATTACATTGAAAAGTAAGCATTTTTTTCAAGGTCAAATCTGGCAACTCTGATTTTAACAAAGGGAAAGATTTTAAAAATCACCACAGTGATGGAAGAAGTGAACAGTACAGAGGTTTTTGTGTCCACAAGAATAGGTATGGTGAGCCTTTGGTGGGCATATCACAATGAAGTAAGGCAGTGGGAGAGGATGGCCCAAGAGTGCATGAAGCATTGGAGATGTATGTCTCACAGTAGATGCTATTCCAGTAAACGATATACTGTGACAGACACGGAAAATGGCAGAGGACCAGTATGCAAGAAACATCAGCTTCACTAGGGAGGCTGTGACTGAAACATTTCACTTGGGCTGTGAAAACCTGCAGAAACAGCCAACTACCTGCCAGATACTAACAATATCAGTGAAGGTCACTACTGTTCTCAATATTTACACCACAGAACCTTTGTGCATTTGAACTTTCTTGAGTTGCTTGTTCATGCATCCTATCTTTCCTACTTGAAGGAACAGCACCGGTGAATGGCGACAAGCCAAATTGTGAATTGCATGAGATGGACGGCATCTGTGACTAACATTGATTGTCCTACATCAGCGAAGTTGCTACGGACTCACTGCTTTCAAAGATGGAACCTGCTGTCACTTGCACAGAACTACATGACACCACTGACATGCGCGCCAACAAGTTGTTTCCAAACTGCAAGGTGCAGTGATGACTGGCTTCAACTTTATTGGAGGATAGAGGGATTCAGAAACCTCATTGATGCCCAATAGTCAATGTTCAGATAGGACTGTAGTATTGTGAAGTGGCTTCCAGGTCCAGGTCGTAATTGTCAGACAGGTGATTGGAGGGTATAATTAGGGGAGGCATTAAAAATAAAACTGGGTGTTGTCAATATACATGTGTAAGGATATTGGCAAAGTGAAAAATGTAAATGATGAAGAGAAGAGGTGCACTTGGGGTACACCAAAGGTGGCCATGTGTGCAGGGAAGAGCAGCTCTTGGTGATAGGATAGTAGTTCTAGAGAATGGAAAGGCTACCTTTTTGAGTAGTGTCGTGATCATTATAGTCTTGAGGAAGGTAAGGATAGCACTGAAAGATAGGCAGGTTGAAGATATCAATGAACGTAGGATGGGAGCAAGTGCTGAGCTTCATGGATGAGATGAATGCACCAAGTGATAAGCAGAGATGGGGAGAAACTGCAGATAATGGGATGGATGAGGCTCATTCAGGAGGAAAAGCAGGGAGTTGATCAGGCATGGGAGGGAGTTAAAGGATTAACATTTCAGGTGCATCATGATTGCAGATATTTCTTAACACTAAAGAAATTTAATTCCTAGGAAATGCACCTTTTAAAACTGATTTGATTAGTGGATCATAAACTACCTTGAAAAACAAGTGTTTGAAAGAATAGGAAAATCCAACTTTGCAAATAGCTTCGGTATTTACTCATTCTTAAATGTTACTGTTTCAGGGGACCTAGTTTTAAAGTTATGTTAATTCTGCTTTTTTCTCTGTTGGTGGATGACAGAAACTACTTTGTGCTTTCTGTGTAACCTGCCTTTTTCTTGACTACCAATCCTGAGACTGAGGGAACAGGTAATGGCAGAGATAATTCAAACTGTATTACCTGTCATTTGATAGACATGGTAAAAAGACAACTATTTTGTCTGATTAAATTAATTCCCAGAAACTTCACAGTGCCAAAGTAGCCACAACTCAATATCATTTAGGTGATCTCATCCCAACAACGTATAGGAACAGATGTTGTGGGAAATAGAATTCTCATGCGAAAGGGAAGGATAATGGAAAGCAGATGTCAGATTAGAATGCTCCTAATCTTTTTAAAATAGTGCTCAATTTGGATTAGGTCCAAACTTTGTAACATTCATTAACAAGAGTGGTTCAAGGACATCAATAAGGAGCAGTAACTGAGAAGTTCTGCTCTGTCCCGATCACTATTTAACTTGGCTACTTCCCAACACCTATTGCTGCAGGTGTTGGTATTCTTATAATGTGTTTAAAACAAAAATACAGGAGTAGATTTTGGCCTTTACTACTTGCCATTAAGCATCACCTGGGGGGAGTGCAAAGAAGGAAATTCAGTGGGAGGATTGTATGTCCCGAACAGCACCTGCCTAAGTTTTTCCACTTACACTGGAAGGGAATTTGGGTGATGTGTCATTCTCTGCACCCAATATTTCCTGCTACGCTCCACCTAGACAATGCTTAAAGGCAGGCGGTAGAGATGAAAATCTACCCCTGCATTTTTGTAGGGTTTTAGAACAGTTTTTCAGGATTATTATTTAATTTTTTGTTAAGGAGCCGAATCTAAGTATTTGCCAAATGTAGAATTTGCTCAACATTCATTGCAAACAGTCCTTTAGTAAACTTGCCTTCAGAGCAAGGACATTATAAAGTGCTTTGCATTCATGCCACTGCCCATTGGACAGAGCGATAAAGTCAATATCTGTTTTAATGGCCATGATTTCTATTTGCTATAGATATTACAGGTGTAAGACATTATACGTACATCTATAGTAAAGCAACTTAGATGGATGTTGCTATTTTGTAATTTGTCGAGCAAGCCCCCCACTTGCCAAGAATGAGAAAAATTAAATTTGCCACATGAACATTGATGTTAAACTATTGTTGTTGAAGAAAGAACTTGCTTTAAAAACAATTGGAGACTTTGGCTGAAGAGAGACATTAGCATATCAACAGACAAGTACTTCAAAGGACAAAGGAAATATTCCCTGCTCTAATTTAATCCACAATGGATTTTTGATTACCAGACGTTGAAGGTGGAAAGGCTAGCATTCCAGGATAACTGCTAAAATGACCGAATATGCAAACAAATGTAGTTGGACCAATTTGGCCACATGACTGGCTGACTGTTGGCTTTTTTTTTAATTTGAACTTCCAACAGGGATTTTGAACTTAGAAGGCTGTTAGCTCCTGGACTGAGAACACCTCTCTCCTTTCTGCTCTTATCTCGCTCTCACCAGCTTCAAAAACCATTGAAGACACATGAACCCCAAGAGAGAAAAGTCTCCTACAGTGAACAAGGTTTAAGAAGAATACTGGGCCCCAACAAAAAGGAAGACCACCTGCAATCAAAGACCCTACAGCGAGCTTGAAGCACAGTAAAAAAAAAACACTTCAGAGATTGCCTCAAACCTCTCCATTTTATTTTTCTTCTCTTTTCTGTCTCTATTTGCATGTGCATATCGCGTGTGCATGCTAGCAAGGGTGGCGTGTATCCGTAGGCGTTAACCGTATTAGAGTTTAAGTTTAAGATTTAATAAATTTCACTTTTCTTCTTTAAACCTAAAGAAAACTTGGTGTGCTCATTTCTTTGCCTTATAATTGGAAAGCTGTGAATAAGGATTCACAAAGGGGGAGCTAAAAACACACTGTGTTTAAAATTAAATCCTGTTACAATAAGACCAGGTGAAGGCTGAAAGAGACCCCTAGACACCTTACTCTCCTGGTCTTAACAGGAATTTGGGTGCTAGCGTCTGGAATTTTACCCACAGACAAATGAGAGAAATTGGAAGTGGGAAGCCAAGTTGTTCTCAATCAAAAAAAAGAGCAAGTTTTCAATACAGGTTTTCTTGTGGTTGTGTGTGATTGAATGCTAACATGTCTGCAACTGAAGCTAGCAGCTATCCAAACCAGGGTGAAGTAACTGTTAAAAGCACTGTCTATGGAGGAGTTGAGGAAAATGGCTGAGCAGTGTGGGATCACTGTACATGGTAAGGCTAGGAAGTCTGAACTCCTAAGGCTAGTAGCCAACCATTTTTCCCTTGAATCTAAAGAAGTAGAAATAGTGTTAGAAGCAGATTCCGACAGGGTATTGTGAGCAAGGATACAATTAGAATAGAAGACACTTGAATTAGAGGAAAGAGAAAAAGAGAGAGGCAGGAGAGAGAAAGAGAGCCTTCCAAAAGGAATGTGAAGAAAATGAAAGGCAGGACAGAGAGAAAGAAACAGGAGAAGGAAAAAGAGAGAGGGGAGAGAGAGAGAGAGAAAGAATATTCTGGAAAGAATGCAAAGAAAGAGAGTTGAAGCAGCTTGAGTTAACTAGGGAGCGACAGAGTAACCCCAGTGAAAGCATGGCCAATATGGAGGAGCAGAATTCAGGGCTGTGTACAAGATTGCTAAAACTCGCTCAATTAATTCCAAAATACAACGAGGAAGATGTGGAAGCATTTTTCGTGTCTTTTGAGAAACTGGCAAGTCAACTAAAATGGCCAACTGAGACCTGGTGTCTTTTAATGCAAAGCAAACTAACCAGAAAAGCCCATGAGGGTTATTCCTTGTTGCCAGATGAGAGTTCATCAAATTATGAACTGACCAAAAATGCTATCCTTGGGGCATATAAATTAATACCTGAAGCCTATCGCCAGAAGTTTAGAATCCTCAAAAAGCAAGCCAGTCAAACTTATTTGGAGTTTGAAAGAAGTAAGCAGCTGGCTTTTGATCAGTGGCTGAGGGCTTTAAAAATACAGCTCAACTGTGAGACTCTCAGAGAAGTAATCCTGTTAGAGGAATTTAAAAACTCTCTCCCATTCGCAATAAAGACCCATGTAGAGGAGCAGTGGGTTCAGGGAGCTCGGCAAGTGGCCGTTCTGGCCCATGAGTTTGCTTTAATTTATAAGTTGGTTTCCCAGGTGAGAACCTTTCCTAATCACCCCCACAAATCTGAAAAGGACAAAGGGTGGGAAGGTGATATCCGCCCAGGCAGTTCTGAAAGAGAAAGGAAAGCAGGAGACACAGGGGGCCCTCCTCCAGCCAAAAAGGATGGGGCTGTGAGCAAGAGTGAGACCAGGATACCTGTATGCTTCCATTGTAATAAGGCAGGACATTTAAAAGCTGACTGCTGGAAACTAAAGGGGAAACTGGTAGGGTTAATCAGGGTACACCCGCTCAGTGAAGACGACGCCCTGATGGAAAACACAGAACAAGCTGTGACTTTAACTGCAGTAAGAGTGCAACACAGGAAGCTTACTATGGTCAGTGCAGGAAAAGTTAATAGGATTCCTGAAGGTTATCAGGTTTTGTGTTTGAAAGGAAAGTAACCCCATACCCCTTGAGTGGGGCAAGCAAGCCCACAGTAATTCTCAGGGACACAGGGGCCACCAGATCTCTTTTACTGGGAAACGGACTGACCTTTCCTCCAGAGAGTGCAATGAATACCAGAATGGTGGTGAATGGTATGTATGCCTGTACCTGTACACCGGGTGCACCTGGAGTGTAACCTAGTTTTGGGATGGGTGACCATAGGTATTGTCCCTACTTTGCCTGTGGACAGGGTTGACCTGCTCCTAGGTAATGATCTGGCGGGGGTGAAGGTGGTAGCTCCCCCAGTAGTGAAAGAAAGACAGCAGGAGGTCACAGAGACAGGGCAGTGGCAGGGTACGGTCCCCTGCAGAGTCCCTGAATGTGTAGTGGGTCAGGCCATGATCAAACCAGCTCCCCCAGAGGAGACTGCATTGACACTGCAGGCAAATGAACCTGAGGTCTGCCTGTCCGAGACTTTCTTTGGAAAGTTAGAAGACCCAGGGAATGAATTAAATGGATTTTCCCTAGCTGAGGCTCAGCAAGCTGACCCAGTGTTGCAAGAGTTAGCACAGGCTGCCCAGTCTGAAAGTGAAGCAGAGGGAGTCCCTGACTGCTACTATTTAAAGAATGAGGTACTGATGGGGAAATGGAGTTCTCCTCACAGACCTGAGTGCAAGGAGTGGACAATAGTTCAGCAGTTAGTGGTACCACAGAGGTACCTGGGAGAAATATTAAGAAGGGCCCATGAGACTACAGTGGCTGTACATGCCGGTATGCTGGTGTGTGCAAGATGAGAGCAGCCAGGAGAGAGGTGTTCTCGGTCCAGGAGCTAACAGCCTTCTGAGTTCAAAATCCCTGTTGGAAGTTCAAATTCAAAAAAACTCCAACATTCAGCCAGTCATGTGACCAAACTGGTCCGACCACGTCTGTTTGTGTATTTGGCCATCTTCGCAGTTAACCTGGAATGCTAGCCTTTCCACCTTCAACGTCTAGTAATCAAAAGTCCATTGTGGATTAAATTAGAGTAAGGAATAGCTCCTTTGTCCTTTGAAGTACTTGTCAGTTGATATGCTAATGTCTCTCTCCAGCTAAAACCTCCAACTGTTTTTTAAAGCAGGTTCTTTCTTCACCAACAATAGTTTAAAATCAATGCTCATGTGGCGAAATTCATTTTTCCTCATTCTTGGCAGGTGGGAGGGCTTGCCTGACACATGTAGGGGACACGACCGAAAAAGGATCCCACAGGTGTGTGCAATGTTCCGGTGAAGCAACAATGATGCCTACATACTTTGCCAGTTCCAGGTGCAACAGCTTTTCCGGAGCCTCGCATGCCTTCAAGGATGGATTCTGGGAAATAAGGGCTACCCACTACTGATATGGCCACTCAAGCATGTGAGGAACCCAGGCACAGATGCAGAAAAGAGATACAACACCTGCCAAGGGACAATCTACGTGACCATATAGCAGGCCTTTGAACCATTGAAGATGCAATTCAGGTGCCTTGATTGATCCGGTGGAAACCTTCAATATGCTGCACTGAGGGTGTCACATATCATGATGGTCTGCTGTGCACTGCATAACCTAGCACTGCAGGGGTGGGGGGGGGGACGGGGGTTGGTGTTAAACAATGAGGACATCCGTGATTGCGACACCGCCTCTGACAATGAGGATGTGGAGGAACCAGCTGACCAGGTGATGCAAGATGGGAACCTTTTGGACTGCAGGAAAGCTGAAAAGTGATACATGCAAGTGAGGCTTGGGATACCCTCATACAGAACCATTTCCTGTGATCCTTGTGTCCTTTCAGAAAATTGAATAGAGCCTTCACTTGAATCCTGGTGCACAAGGGCGTATGTGGCACAAACGAGCCATGGTGCTCATGTGCCCACCACTGGATACATGGAGCGCCCCAGTATAGGTGATTCGAATGGTATGATGGGAAGCCCATAACCCTTCAATCTGTCTGTTCTCTCATGAATACCATGCTCATCAACAGGAGCAAAGAGCTGAAGAGACTGGGGGAACAGATAGCCGCCTCTGAGGAGGAGGACAGAGACTCAGAGGGTGCACCATCACATCATTTTCCTTTGTTGTGTATGCAGTGTTACGACCGAGGTGGGAGCAATGCACTGTCAATTCCGTCCCATCACTCTACAGGTTGCAGCATATTATTAAAATTTTCCCACCCAACCAGAAAACAGCCAAATTAAACACTTTCGTAACCCCCAGAATAAAACAGACCAAACCAAGTATCTTTAGACAACAACAAATTAACTATTTATTAAAAAAACTAAATCTTAAACACTATTAAGATAAACCTATTTCTAAAGACCTTATAACTAAATGCCTGCTCAAGTCACAAAAAAAAACCCGACCCGAACCCGATGGAACCACATCGGACCCAAGCCCGACCCAGCCCAGGTCCCTCCATTTTCCACCCGAGCCCGACCCGACTTGAGCCCAATCCGACCCGAGCCTGACCTGACCACCGCCATGTCCCCTTTACTTACCTTCCGACTCCCAATCTTCAGGAAACTGCAGCATGAGCGTGATGATGTCATAGAGACGGTCACATGCTCACTGCGCAGACTCAGAGTTTCGCTCCTTGACACCCCAGACTCCCAGCTCAGGTAGGTTTTTAACTTTTAACACATACCTTGTTGTGTGTGTCCGACCCGGACCCGGCCCAACTTGGACCCGGCCCGACCCGACCCGAGCCCAAAGTCCGGATCCGGAAGAGTGGCCCGACCCAACCCGAACCCGACACATGTCGCTGGGTCTCGTCAGGTTCAGGTTGGGTAGCAGGCCTTTATTTATAACTTCTTGTTTTAACCTAATTCCCCCATTCACACACATACATTCAAAAATCAATGGTTAACCGTTATTTTAAAATAACGTTTTAAAAATTTAGCTGTTTCTTAAGAATAAATAAAAAACTAGGATATAAGTTTTGTGGTTATGTTCCTGATGGGTGAGGTATCCTAGTGTAAAAATAATTAGATGCCACTCTAAGTCACCACATGGATTTGATGAAACAGTCGTTTCTGGGTAGGCATTCAAAGCACTTCGGCTGCAGCAGACGTCACACAGTTCTTTCAACATGGGGTATAATGACAGGTCTATGTTTGCATTTTAAAATTGGTAGATTTCAGTCGAAGCTTTATTGCAAATTCCAGAAAACACAATCAGTCAACCTTGAAGCAAAGGGCTGGTTTTTATTCGCATGCCGCGCTCCGCTTTTTGAACGCGATATTACGCACGGGGGCTGATTTAAATAGCGGGGGCAGAGCGGTAAAGGGAGCGGTCGTTCTGTCCCTGGTGCCACCATGCAGGCACCATTTTTAGAGGGCTCAAGCCCTTCAGTTACATTTTAAAATGTAAAGGTCCCGATCTCAGGGAAATAAAAATAAAATGTTATTTTAACTGTAAATGACGTCTCCCATCCCCCAATGGATGATTTATATATTAATTGCCCTCTTCCCCATAATATTAGTATCCCGAACTTTCCCCCCTGAAATTTGTTCCCTTTGACCCTCAACCCCTTCCCACCATTCCCACAGCTAATGACAATTATTTTACCTGCTCCCCCACCCCTCCCGCCCTGAAAATGTTATTCCTCCCCCGTCCCAAAGAGGTTCTCACCTCGGAACTCTGTATGGAGTTCCGAAGGCACGCGAGCTGTGTTCGGCAGCTGTAAAATTAGCATGGGACAGCCACCGCCTGCAGATTAGTTAATTTACAGCTCATTATTGTTCATTTGAATATTAAGATGAAGGGCCCGCCGCCAGGTGGTGGGGGGCTGCACCGAGGTCCCCCCACTGCCGGTAATATGCAGCGGGCCCTTCTCGATGTCAGGGATCGAGGCGGACCTCTCCTCGCTGAATTTTACAGCCCACACCTCCCCATCCCTCGCCACAACCCATGGCGTCGAGGGGCTGGTAAAATTCAGTCCTTAGATTGGAAGTAAAGAAAAGGAATTTTGCTACCTCCAGCAATACTGGAGTGGCCCAGTGGTTAGCACCACAGCCTCACAGCTCTAGTGACCTGGGTTCGGTTCTGGGTACTGCCTGTGTTGAGTTTGTAAGTTCTCCCTGTGACCGTGTGGGTTTCTGCTGGTTTTTTTTCATTCATTCATGGGATGTGGGCATCACTGGCTATGCCAGCATTTATTGCCCATCCCTAATTGCCCTTGAGAAGGTGGTGGTGAGCTGCCTTCTTGAACCACTGCAATCCACTTGGGGTAGGTAGACCCACAGTGCTGTTCGGAAGGGAGTCCCAGGATTTTGACCCAGCGACAGTGAAGGAACGAAGTTCCAAGTCAGGATGGTGTGCTCCAGTTTCCTCCCACAGCCAAAGACTTGCAGATTGATGGTTAAATTGGCCATGGTAAATTGCTCCTAGTGTTGGTATGTGGTAGGGAATATGGGATTAATGTAGGATTAGTATAAGTGGGTGGTTGTTGGTCAGCACAGACTCAGTGGGCCCAAGGGCCTGTTTCAGTGCTGTATCTCTCTATGAATACAAATGTTCTCTTCAAAAGGGATTTTTTTTTCTCCTTCGGCAATTAACTTTGCCCATGGCTCATGGTAGAATTTCTGCTGAGAGAATTTTCTTCTTTCAAGGCAATCATGCTTCGCTGGTGTCTCGCAAAACTGGTTTTAGCTGGTTTTTACAAACAGTTAAATTGTTACAGTACACCATGTGACCTCTCTCTCACCTGCTGTTGCCTAGGTAGCAGGTGCAGCTCTAACACACTGTGCCTCTTAGTTTTTAAAGACACACTGTTTTTAAGCAGCACACTGCCCCAATCAGAGAAGGAAAAAAAACAGTTCCGTGACAGTAGATATTACTTCAAGAGTCTATTTCATGTGGTTAAGAGTTCTCTACACTGCAACAATGTTTGTATTTAATGGAGCACTGTTCTTGCTCCAGGGGATCTTTGTGTGTGTGTCCAGTTGGAACCAGTTATGTTTCTCGTTTAATGGTTCTCATACTAGCCTGGAAACCACCTACAATCGGTGTCCTATGTCATTCTTGGTAAGATACGATCCCATCAAATTGGCGACAAATCGGGATTCAAAATAGATGTATAACGAATTGGACAAAATGCAGGGCACAGCAGATTCAAATCGGGTGCAAATCCATCAATTTTTGCCACTGTTTTCGGAAAATTATAATGGTGAAGACTGGGATGGTTATATTGAACAGGTTGAGTTGTATCTCATTGCAAAATGTCTTGAAAGGGCCTAGTGCAGACAATAATGCAAACAATGCACAGTTATAGAGAGATACAGCACTGAAACAGGCCCTTCATCCCACCGAGTCTGTGCTGACCAACAACCACCCATTTATACCAATCCTACATTAATCCAATATTCCCTACCCCATCCCCACCATTCTCCTACCACCTACCTACGCTAGGGGCAATTTACAATGGCCAATTTACCTATCAACTTGCAAGTCTTTGGCTGTGGGAGGAAACAGGAGCACCCGGCGGAAAACCACACGGTCACAGGGAGAACTTGCAAACTCTGCACAGGTAGTACCCAGAACCGAACGCAGGTCGCTGGAGCTGTTGTGCTAACCACTGCGTCACTGTTAGCTGCTATTCTGTTGAATTTGTTATCAGCACACTACTATGGAGTAGTACAAGACTTAGTTTCACCAGACAAACCCAGCAGGAAATCGTATAATGATTTGATGACAATGCTATGGAAACACCTGAAGAAAAGCCGTGACAGTGGTAGAAACAAAAATTTATTCATCGAGATCAAAGGCAGGCAGAGTCTCCCAGTTCAATAATTTCAGAGCATGACAGCCCCCCATTTTACTTTCATTTTTAGTTATTTTTTCTTCCTTTTTTTAACATTCTTTTTTACATTTTTTACAATCTTTTTTTTGCATTTATTTCATTTCATCTTTCTTTGTTCAGTTTGCTTTCCCACTGTTTTTTTTCAGGTTTGCAATTGCTGCTGTTCAATATTCAGTGTATTTACACCTAATCTATACTAATGCTTTGTCTTTCAACACACCATTAACATATTGTTTGCCTTTGCTCCGTGACCTTTTGGTCAGCTATGTGGCCTGGTCCAATCTAGACCTCCTTTGTTATCTCTTGCCCCACCCCCACCTCACTTGCTTATAACCTGTGACTTTTCTAATATTTGTCAGTTCCGATGAAGGGTCACTGACCCGAAACGTTAACTCTGCTTCTCTTTCCACAGATGCTGCCAGACCTGCTGAGTGATTCCAGCATTTCTTGTTTTTATTTCAGATTTCCAGCATCCGCAGTATTTTGCTTTTATTCTCCCAGTGATTATGTTGTGCAGTTAAAATACTTACCGCTAAATTGCAACTACAGGGCCAGATTGACCGAAAACCTGCGAGATTGTTTCATTAGTGATCTATGTAGAGAATCCATGTCACTCAAGCTTATGGAAAAAGTAAGTGAGAACCCAAGGCTAACGTTTCGAGCAGCAGTGGACCTTGCATGGGTGGGAGTTGCACTCATGCAGGGAGGATCAGGCGCCATAGTAAACACCGTGTATCGAAAGTCACAAAGAAATTTGCAGAACAAAGCTAAGAGCTTCATCTATTAATACACAGGGCCCTGTTCTTTGCAGACAGAAAGAACATGTACAAACATTGCCCTGGTTCATTCCTCAGGGCAATGCCTTGACCAATCAGAGTCAAGCTGCCTGGTTTAAATTTCAAACAAAGCTTGGCAGTTAACTGTCAGTCACTGTAAACTGGTGCATTCTCCATGGCAACGCCTCTACCAATCAGCGTTCACTTGCCAAATAATCAGCACTCTCTTCTCATACAGTATAAAGTCATTGTTTTCCCTTACATTGGTATTCTTACAGGTTGTCCTGATGAGTGCAAGACAAAAAGCTTCGACAACATGTCTCTAATTTTAACAATACTAAAGCTAAGAGCTATTACAAGCAAAAATCATGCTTTCGCTGTGGAAAGAATCACCACCCTGATATGTGCTAGTTTATATCAGCTACTTGCAGACAGTGTTCAAAAACTGGACACATTGAGAGGAAATGCTGAAGCCCAAGAAAAGATTCACAGCCACAACAGAACCACACAATTAATCAGAGGCAAAGACAGAGTAAACAAAGACACAATACAAGAATTCACAAATCCACAAATTTGAAGAAGGTACATGTGGCAGTGAGAGTGAGAATGATGGTAGAGATGAATATGCCTGATTCATTTTGAAGTTGTATGATGATGTAAGTTTTAACAAAGGGACAATAGTAACTTCAATAGAGATAGAGGTAGAGTTGTTACCATGGAAGTTGATACAGGGTCCAGTGGTAACTTTGGCTTTCTATGAAGCCAACTTAGCTATGTTGGAGGCAGGTAAGTCATTTGCCAGCTTCACAGGGAAAGTATCAAGCCCATTAAAAAGTTTAAGATGAAGGTTAGGTATACTAACTTCAAAGGTGAGCTGAGTTTGCATGCTGTAGAGATTGGTTGTAAGTAATTTCTTTAAAGTGGGAGTGTCTAGTCAGGTCAGTAGATCAGAAGTCTATGATGAATGGAGAAGTACATAGGCTTCGTGAGTATGTGTTGGGAAAAAAACTCAATGTTGTTCGACAGGAAGTTTGGTGAATTCTCGCATGTCAAGGCAAAGGTGACTGTGAAAGAGGATGCTCTTCCAGTCAGAACTAAGTCACATAAAGTTCCTTATGTAATGAAAGGGCAAGTGCAACAGGACTTGGGTAGACTCCAAAAATGCAGAATCTTCACACCAGTCCCACACAGTGGGCTGGATTTTAAGGAGACCTCGACATCCGGATCAGTGGTTGTGGGTGCCTGAAGATGGCCTCAGCTGAGGCCTGCCATGGACCTTGAGGCCAGCAGGGCCCAGCACGATCCTCCCAGTGGCGAAAAAGCACCGTGGCGGCCTCCCCACCTCTGGGCAAGAGGACCACAATTGAATAGTCAAATCAATTGAAATAATGAATTTAAATATACTCACGCCTCCTCTTGATGGCTCGCCATGATCTTCGGCCTGGCGGCCAGCACTCCCACACCTTCGGATCCCTGTCCGGGCAAATGAGGTGCAACACTGGTGGGGAGTGGTGCGAGGTAAGTTTATCAGTGCGGGGGGGGTGGCGGTGATGGAGTTTAATTAGCATCATGAGCGCAGGGGATGGTGGAAAGAGTTGTAGTTTAAAGTTTGTGCAGCTTAGGAGGGGAAGGTCAGATGTAAAAGTAAGTGTTTTGGGGGGGGGGGGAACGGCAAATAATTAATTTAATTGCTATTGGGGGGGGGGGGAGAAGGGAAAAAGCAATGTATTTATTTAATTTAATTTAATCTATCTTTAAATAAGCCGGTAGGGCTAACAGCCCTTTAAGAATGGCGTTAGCGCCTGTACAGCCCGCCCCGTCCACATGATTGCGAGGGGGGGGGGCGGCCTGTCCCATCTATTTAAATGAGCCGCCACTCTTGACATCGTGGTGGCTCTTCGAGCTGCTATTTTTGAAGCTCGCTGCCAAGATCGGTGGCGAGCTTATAAAATGCAGCCCAGTGAGTCGAGTGCAGTCATTGTTACAGTCCCAATAAAGAATGGTATGGTTTGACTGTGCGGCAATTTTACAAGACTATTGTTAACCTGATATTGAGCCCAGTGGCAGCCCCAAACATAAATGTTGAAGGCATACTGTCAAGTTTGAGTGGAGGAGTAGCATTTTCCAAGTTAGACCTAGTGCATGCCTACAGTCAGTTCGAGCTAGATAAAGAGTCAAAGAAGTGCTTGGTTCTTTCCATCCATATAGGTCTGTTCCAACAGAATAGATTGGTATTTGCCATTACAACTGCCGCAGCTATTTGACAGAACGTAATAGAACAGGTTCTTCAAGGACTACCTAGGTACAAGAATACCTGGATGATATTTTGGTCATAGGTTGGTTGCAAGAGGAGCACATGACAAATCTAGATGGAGTGCTAACATGCTTCGAGGAGTGAGGTCTAAATCTCAAGAAAGAGAAGTGAAAATTTATGCACATCTTGGTAGTGTTCTTAGGACACAGTATAGATGCACAAGGGGTACACAAGTCAGAAGAGAAGGTACAGCAAATTGAAAACATGCCTCAACCTACAGATGTGTTGCAGTTGAGGTCCTACCTGGTCATGCTTAATTAGTATCATAAATATGTAAAGAATCTAACACATAAAATTGCGCCATTGGCCACATAGCTGGAAAAGACTTGGAAATACGAGTGGTCACAAGAAACAGAGAATGCATTTGTGCGATCGAAGCAGTTACTTAGAGGGTTTTTGATGTATTTTCACACAGAACTGTCGATAACAATTGCTACTGATGCAAGTCCTATTGGGGGAGGAGTGGTTCTTTCACATGCCTTTCCCAATTGGGATGAAAGGCCGATACAATTTATGTCAAGAGCGTTATCCAAGACTGAGTGGAAATATCCTCAGATTGAACATGAAGCTTAAGGCATTGTGTTTACACTGAAAAAGTTTTACATGCATTTATATGGACACAAGTTCACATTCATTAAGGTTAACAAACCGTTCACTGCTTTGCTGGGTCCACACAAATAGTTACCAGTACTTGCAGCCGAGAGAATGCAGAGATGGACAATGTAGCTCGTAGGATTTGAATATGATATTAAATACCTGAAATGGGACTGGTAGAGCAACATTAGTAGATTATTTAGCATTAGGATGTGTGAATAGTCTTAGAATTAAGATGGAAGCACGGTAGATGTGGGGAACCAGGGCATGATGGGATGCGTGGCAATGGTCAAGGGAAGCTGTACAACCTAGAAATCTAATTGCTTTCCCATCTGTGTAAACATGCTATCCTTGAGATAAGAATGCGACTGCGGGATGCCAAAAACTGTGAAAACACTGAGCCTCAAGGATGGAGAGGAGACGACAGGGAAATGTTTAGTGAGACAATACAATCCAGTTTATTAATCAAGCTGCAGCTTTGGAATGTGTCAGGGGAGATAGTGTGGACAAATGAGCAATGGTGATTGTGTTCTATAAATGTGAGTTTTAAATTTGATTTTGTTGAGAAGCTTTTTGGCTGAACAGAGAGATTCTCCCCTGCACAGTGCTTGAAATAAACTTTTATTTACTTTAATCCCGTGGACTCGAGACAATTATTTTCTCTGCAACATTTTGGTGTAGTTGACCGGTGCCCGGTCGAATGTTGGCCTCAGAGAGCAGATGAGTACATTTACTTTACCACCCATTAGATAGGGAGGTCAGCGTTTGGGACATGAAGCTGGTGGGCCCAGTTGAGGATCCGAACCAAAGGATGGGCCCATGGGTGAAGTAACTAAAGGCAGCACAGCTCCAGGATCACGGTTCCTTGGGTAAACGAGGAGATAATATCATTCTCGGGGTTAACCAGACTGAAGTAAGAATAATTGGAGCGGAAACGAGAGGTCCGTTTCCCACGTAGGAACGATCGTAGGGTAGTGAGAGGTCCGTACACACACAAGTAGCGAATGGACATGGAGGAGTTCCGCTTCCCGCAGAGAGGAAGTAAGAACGATCGGAGAGGAAATGAGGGTCAGAATTTTACGTCGCCCCAGCGGGTTGGATGGTGGCATAGGGGCGGCGTAAAATTGAGCGGCAGGCTCCTGGAGGCCTAACCGCCCCGATTCCGCCTCTGACCAAGTTTACGGAGGTCTGGGGGGGGTGGTGCAGGGGGGTGAGAAGAAGCAGCCCGCCCGCCCAAGGCCAATCAAGACCTTTAAGTGGCCACATAACGGCCACTTAAGGGCCCTGGCCCACCTCCATGGGTATTTTATTCGTGGCAAGCGGGTGTGCCGGGGACGTGAAAGGCCACCCAGCTATAGCTGTCGGCCTTTCCGCACCCCGGGGCTGGTGGGGGGCCTGATTGAGGGCCGCCCCCGCCTCCCAACCCAACCCCGGGATCCAAGACGCCCCCCTCCCCCCAAACGACCACCCTAGCCTCACCAGGGCACGACCGATTCCCCTGGTGAGGCTGCCCGAACTTACCTTCTGTCCCGGTTCCATTGCATCCTCCTCCGTCGGCTGGGCTGCAGTCTCAGCAGTGGCCACCGCTCCCGGTGACGCTGATTGGCCGGCAGCTCACTGAGGCGGGACCTCCTCCCTCAAGTGGGTGGAAGTCCCGTTTCGGGCCAATTAAAGCCTGGGGATCTGTAAAATACGGGACGGATCCCCAGGCTGGGCAGGAGTGGGATTGGCACAGACATTTACGTCGGAGTCCTGCTCCCGTCCGCCCAACGTAAAATTCTGACCTAGAGGTCTGTTCCCCACATAGGAACGATCGTAGGGTAGTGAGAGGCCCATACCCACACAAATAGTAACAACTGTCAGACTATAAAACATCAGCCATGGCAAATAAGGATCTGGAGTGGGGACCCAAAGGGTCACTCACCAAATTTTTGGTAGCCAAAAACAAGAAGCACTTTAGATAAAATGAACAGGAAGGTTGGGATCCCTCGAGTCATAGAATCATACAGCACAGAAACAGGCCCTTCGGCCTATCATGTCTGTACTGGCCATCGAGCACCTACCTTTACTAATCCCATTTTCCAGCACTTGGCCCGTAGCCTTGAGTGCCATGGCATTTCAAGTGCTCATCTAAATACTGTGTTAAATGTTGTGAGGGTTCCTGCCTCTACCACCTCTTCAGGCAGTATGTTCCAGATTCCAACCATCCTCTGGGTGAAAAAAATCTTTCCTCAAATCCCCTCTAAACCTCCTGCCCCTTACCTTAAATCTATGCCCCCTGGTTATTGACTCCTTCACTAAGGGAAAAAGTTTATTCCTATCTAATCTATCAATGCCCCTCATAATTTTGTATACCTCAATCATGTCCCCCCTCATCCTTCTCTGCTCCAAGGAAAACAACCCTAGCCTTTTCAGTCTCTCTTCATAGTTGAAATGCTTCAGCTCGGGCAACATCCTGGTGAATCTCTTCTGCACCCTCTCCAGTACAATCACATCCTTCCTATAGTGTGGTGCCCTGAACTGTACACAGTACTCCAGCTGTGGCCTAAATAGCATTTTATACAGCTCCATCATAACCTCCCTGCTCATATTCTATGCCTCGGCTAATAATCGAGGATACTTCTTCCTACCTCCCTCTGGACCACCGAACATCAAGCCACTGTCCAAAGGACTGTCACTGACCTCATCTCTCCTGGAGATCTTCCCCCTACAGCTTCCGACCTCATACAGTGGCGCAGTGGTTAGCACTGCAGCCTCACAGCTCCAGGGACCTGGGTTCGATTCTGGGTACTGCCTGTGTGGAGTTTGCAAGTTCTCCCTGTGTCTGCGTGGGTTTTCTCCGGGTGCTCCGGTTTCCTCCCACAAGCCAAAAGACTTGCAGGTTGGTAGGTAAATTGACCATTATAAATTGTCACTAGTATAGGTAGGTGGTAGGGAAGTATAGGGACAGGTGGGGATGTTTGATAGGAATATGGGATTAGTGTAGGATTAGTATAAATGGGTGGTTGATGGTCGGCACAGACTCGGTGGGCCGAAGGGCCTGTTTCAGTGCTGTATCTCTAATCTAATCTAATCTAATCTAGTCCCGCAACCCCGGACAGTCCGCTTCTACCTCCTTCCCAAAATCCACAAACGGGATTGACCCGGCAGACCCATTGTGTCAGCCTGCTCCTGCCCTACTGAACTTATTTCTTCCTATCCTGACTCTATCTTTTCTCTGCTAGTCCAGTCTCTTGCCACTTACATCCGTGACTCTTCTGATGCCCTACGTCAATTTCCAGTTTCCTGGTCCCAACCGCCTCCTCTTCACTATGGACGTCCAATCGCTCTACACCTCCATCCCCCACCAGGATGGTTTGAGGGCTCTCCGCTTCTTCCTGGAACAGAGGCCCAACCAGTCCCCATCCACCACCACCCTCCTCCGCCTGGCTGAACTTGTTCTCACATTGAACAACTTCTCCTTCAACTCCACGCACTTCCTTCAAGTAAAAGGTGTCGCTATGGGTACCCGCATGGGTCCTAGTTATGCCTGTCTTTTTGTGGGATATGTCGAGCATTCTTTGTTCCCGTCCTACTCAGGCCCCCTCCCCCAACTCTTTTTCCGGTACATTGATGACTGTATCAGTGCCGTTTCCTGCTCCCGCCCCGAACTAGAAAACTTTATCAACTTTGCTTCCAATTTCCACCCTTCTCTCACCTTTACATGGTCCATCTCTGACACTTCCCTTCCCTTCCTCGACTTCTCTGTCTCCATCTCTGGGGATAGGTTGTCTACTAATATCCATTATAAGCCCACCAACTCCCACAGCTACCTCGACTACACTTCTTCACACCCTACCTCCTGTAAGGACTCCATTCCATTCTCCCAGTTTCTCCGTCGTCGACGTATCTGCTCTGATGATGCTACCTTCCATGACGGTGCTTCTGGTATGACCTCCTTTTTCCTCAACCGAGGATTCCCCCCCACTGTTGTTGACAGGGCCCTCAACCGTGTCTGGCCCATTTCCCGTACCTCTGCCCTCAATCCTTTCCCTCCCTCCCAGAACCGTGACAGGGTTCCCCTTGTCCTCACTTTCCACCCCATCAGCCTCCATATCCAAAGGATCACCCTCCGCCATTTCTGCCACCTCCAGCGTGATGCTACTACCAAATGCATTTTCCCCTCCCTTCCCCTGTCAGCATTCCGAAGGGATTGTTCCCTCCGCGACACCCTGGTCCACTCCTCCATTACCCCCAACACCTCATCCCCGTCCCATGGCACCTTCCCCTGAAATCGCAGGAGGTGTAATACCTGCCCATTTACCTCCTCTCTCCTCACAATCCCAGGCCCCAAACACTCCTTTCAGGTGAAGCAGCGATTTACTTGTACTTCTTTCAATGTAGTATACTGTATTCGCTGCTCACAATGTGGTCTCCTCTACATTGGGGAGACCGAGCGCTGACTGGGTGACCATTTTGTGGAACACCTTCGCTCAGTCCGCAAGCAGGACCCTGAGCTTCCAGTTACTTGCCATTTCAACACTCCCCCCTGCTCTCATGCTCACATCTCTATCCTGGGATTGCTGCAGTGTTCCAGTGAACATCAATGCAAGCTCGAGGAACAGCATCTCATCTACCGATTAGACACACTACAGCCTGCTGGACTGAACATTGAGTTCAATAATTTCAGAGCATGACAGCCCCCATTTTACTTTCATTTTTAGTTGTTTTTTCTTTTTTCTTCTCTTTTTTTCTTTTTTACATTTTTTACAACCTTTTTTTGCATTTATTTCATTTCATCTTAGTTTGTTCAGTTTGCTTACCCATTGTTTTTTTCATGTTTGCACTTGCTGCTGTTCAATATTCAGTCCGTTAACACCTAATCTGTACTAATGCTTTGTCTTTCAACACACCATTAACATATTGTTTGCCTTTGCTCCATGACCTTTTGGTCAGCTATGTGGCCTTGTCCAATCTACACCTTCTCCTTTGTTATCTCTTGCCCCACCCCCACCTCACTTGCTTATAACCTCTGACATTTTTAATATTTGTCTGTTCCGAAGAAGGGTCACTGACCCGAAACATTAACTGTGCTTCTCTTTCCACAGATGCTGCCAGACCTGCTGAGTGGTTCCAGCATTTCTTGTTTTTATTTCAGATTTCCAGCATCTGCAGTATTTTGCTTTTATTGTAATAATCGAGGACCCTGGCTAAGTATGAAGAATGGTGGAAAGAACAAACAAAAGGGAATAACTATGTTATGCAAGTGCTATCTTACCATATGTCAATCTGGAAAGTCTGAATTAGCTGGGTTACTCAGGGCAAAAGAGACAGGTTACAAGTGTTAGTAGGGTGAGAGCCAGAGTGGAAAAGTGAGATGTATCAGGTTGAGGTAAGAGGGGCAAATTAAACAAGATGCTTTAGTGAAATTTAAAAGTGAGTAAAAACAAGTTACTGTTCGAGTCTGTATGAATGTTGGAAGCTTCCATGACTTATGTTCTTGTCTGTGTAGCTTGTGTGCTGTAGAGCTGTATGACTCTGTT
Organism: Heterodontus francisci; assembly: GCF_036365525.1. NCBI lineage: Eukaryota > Metazoa > Chordata > Chondrichthyes > Heterodontiformes > Heterodontidae > Heterodontus > Heterodontus francisci. The sequence continues at coordinate 81,741,114 of NC_090376.1, forward strand.
ACTTGTTCCCTTGTATTACTCTTGCACATGTGTATTTTTTGTGAACCTTGAGTCATGTTTTGGGTGTGAACTGGTTGAACCTGGGTGTGTTCCTTGGGTTTTGGACTGGGAATTTAATGCAGAGTTTTGGTACTTTGAATTCATAACCCATTACAGGAATCAATATTTCTAAGTTGTATGGAATTAAGGAAGGGTGACTGTGATTGCTGAGTGTGTTCATTTCAATTTAAGACTGTGCACTCATAAATGGGATATAAAAGCTGAATTATATTTTAAATTAAAAATGGTGGTCCAGTGTTTATTTTTATTTTAAAAGTCAGTTTTGAGACTGTGAAAAGGCAATGCACAATTTTGTAAGAGATAAGCTTCAGCCTTGAAGGATTGGAAATGCCTGGCAGAAATCCAAGTTGAAGTTTTTAAACACTTTGCTTGAATTGGACCAAAATTTAAAATCTACAATTGCTTTTTTTTGCAGTTTAAAGACATATCATACTGACTGTTAAAGGATAAATAATGGAGATATTGAAAAGATTTTTAAATTAATTTAAGAGGCTGGTGTTAAGTCTTCATTGTAAGAATGTTAAATAACCATTTCTTTACTTTTTGGTTTATTACAATCATTTGAAAAAGCACCAGAAGTAAGAACATGAAAAAAGAAAGTAATTTACCTTTCTTTTAAAAGAGCATGTATTATTCTGTTCTATGTGTAATTAATAAGCATTGATTTGAATTAAATTTAAATTCTTAAGGTTAACTGACCTGTTAAGTTGGGAAGACTGGAATTTCATTACTGACCTTCCAGATATAAGGCTCGCTCGGATATAACATTGGCAGTTTTGACTTTTAAATGTTTAGTGCCGTGAATTGGAATTTGAAATCATCTTTGCTGTATTAAAAACATCCTTGAGTTAGGAACCTCTTACCAAATGTTAAAAGTTTGGAAACAATTGAAGTTTAATCTAAAATGTTGTCTTCCCTGATACAGATATTTTGAAGTTTAAGGGAAAATCAAATTTAGACAAACTAAAAACAAGCATTCTAGGTGGTTTCTATGAATATAGGGAAATGTTTCTTTTGGGAAGAAATCAATGGAACATTAACAAAACCTTTCACCCCAGCAACACAGTTATTTGAATTTGGGATAACTTTGCGATGCAAAAAGTCAAGTGTAATTTAGCAAGTTACTTTTAAGGAACTAAAATGTCATCTAAGATAAAGAACAAAGAAATAGACAAAGGCTAAAAAGGAAGAGGGAATTGTAGCTCTGTGTCATGGGCACGTAAGGCCAAGAGAGTGAGTGAGTGGTGTGTAGCAGTCATGAGGAAAGATAAATGATCTAAAAAGGTCGGCAGTAAATAATATGGGGTTGTTTTATCATTTTAGGGAAATGTGCTGAACAGATACAGACAGGAGCCAGAGAAGGGTTAGGAGGAATTAAGTTGGAAGCACCAAAGTAAATTAAAATGCTGTCAGAAAAGATAAAAGAGGAAGAAAACTTGTGTGTGCATAGGTTTCTGTTTGTGTATTATGTTAGTGTACTGTGATTTCCTTGTCTGTCTGCGTGAGCTTTGGCTGCATCATCAAAATAATGGCTTATTAACCTTCAGTGGCCTGGTCCTGCATGATGTTCTAAGATTTTGATAGTTGTATAGAATGGATGACGCACTGTTTTAGCAAGGGGAGAGAGAAAGGTTCCTTCAAGGGGGTACAATAGGTTATGATACTCAGCACTGTCAATTTAATTGTTCCTGTGGGTGAAAAACTAGAAGACCACCTTTTCCTTCCTCCCATACATGTGAGAGTCTGCTGTTTGAAGTTTAGCAGATTTAAATGAAGAACCAGACCACTGATGCACATGATTTCCTTTGTTTTCTTTCTTTCATCTTAAGTTGCTAAGTTGAATGAGTGTTGCAGAAATTGTGTGCATAATGTCTGTGTGTACGTTTTAATGTGCTTTCTTCCCTAAAGGATGGTTGCGCAAAAGGGTGTCAGCACATTTAAAAAAAGAATTTCACAATGAGGAATATAGCTCATGGTTTGTTCTGTCTTCATAGGAAAAGGGGTGGTGATATCATCACTAGTCCATCTGAGAACATTATGCCCCACTGTCCTTTCAGACTGGCAGAAAGTTAACCCTTTCCGCTAGCAGTTTAAGCTAACTATACAACTTTCAAAATTTATTGGAACAAGATTGCTGACAGCTTCAGGAATTTGATCAGATATCTACAATGAATTGAAGATGATGAATTAAATTAAATTAATTTGAGTTGGTATTCTAACCTGAAATTTAAAGAGATTCTAGAAAAACAATAAAATCACACACTGTTTCAGTGGTTTCTGCTTGAACAACAGTAAATATTGGACTAAATAAGAAAACAACATGACTGTGTATCAGCTCAGAGATTTGGTACAAGTTTATTCTGAACAGATTGAAAAAGAAAAATCTTAAAGTAATGGGATTGGTATTTTATTTTCCATGAATGTTGCATGGGTTGACACCACTCCCAGTGGTCTCAAGTCAAACTACATGACTCACATTCTGTTTCTGCCAACAGGAGGGCCACCAGCAGATCTCTTAATTATTTTGTTTCAGGTAAACCACGAGAGCAATGGAAGCCTGATTACCCTCCTGGTAACCGTGGCAACATGGCAGGCGCCAACTGTAAATTTCAACAGAACCACTTGCCTGTATCCAGGACAGTATGTGCAACTACCAAAAGGAGGGAGCACCATGAGGGCGTCCAACACCAGACTGAACATCACCACTGGATGGACTAATCTGCCTCCATTTGTTTGAGAACTCAAAGGGAAGGGCCTGTGACATATGGTTCGGGACTTGGTAGATAGCGTTGTTTCAGATAGTGAAGATATAAGATTTGCTATGGCCCCCCGACACATACATCAGGCTGTGAAACGAGTATACCTTATTAATTTGCACGAAGAAAGACAAGAACTGGTAGTCATCTGGCCTATAATGGGAGGAGTGGGGAGTACAATCAAATTTCTGATGATTATACCTCAAGAACATGCCAATGGAACTTATTCAGGGGGATACAAATTCATATCCCCGGGAGTGGTGAGGGACGGGCTAGCGTATCAGATGGGATCCCAGGTTTAAATGGTGCTCTTTTGATGACAATATTGGAATGTTGTACTGAGTCGAGGCATTACATCATCTGCTCTTGTAATACTCTAAGACCCATCAGTAATGATCCTGCCATAGTGGTATCGATCAGCCCTCTCGAGAAAGCCTTTAAGGCAGTACAAACATCCCCTACACAGTGGTGTTTTTAACGGACCAGACAAGGTTCTTATACAGAGGATTGGAGTATGATAGTAATCACAACTTCTGCCTACAGATCACTGACTCCTTTATGTTGGGGGATTTTCACCTCACAGGCAGGGCCCTCGTGCAGATGTATTCAGCCCATGGTGGGATGGTTCGCTAAATATTGACTATGTCCCAGAAAGAATAGCCTGGGAAGTGGTGGAAAGGGCCCTAGCCACCACTAGGAGGTTTATGGAGCAAAGCCATCAAGCAATTGCGAGGGGCAATGTGCAGGTGAACCTAGCCAAATGAGTGGCTGGAGTAGTGGAGGACTTGGCTAGCAATCAAGCTGAGATGGCAAGAATGCAGTATAACTGGTGGGAAGTGGGAAGGATTGCTGCAGCCGTTGTGGTCCGGTTAGTTGGTCTCTGTATTTGTTGCTGCCAAAGACTGATGATATCCCAAGTGGTGCAGATGGTAATGCTGGCCAACAAAGGGTCGGGGCACCTCTCCCAGGGAATATGAAACTTGTGAATATTTATAAAGATTACACTATATAACGGGATGGAGGTTCCAGGCCCAGCCCAGGTCAATAGGACTTTGGTGAAGCTGTAAGAGAACGCTAGGGTAGGAGATCATAAACTCCAGTAGGATCCCCGGAACAGTGAATGGAGGATTTTGGGAATTTCCCGCCTGGGTCAGGTGGTGCACCTGACCAGGGGTCCAAAAGGAGGGATTGAAGTGGGACCAGTAGGGCAACTTTAGTAGATTATTAAGCATTAGGATATGTGAACAGTCTTGGTAGAATGATGGAAGCACTGTAGTTGTGGGGAACCAGGGCATGATGGGATGTGTGGCAATGGTCATGGGAAGCTGTACAACCCAGAAGTCTAATTGCCTTCGCATCTGTGTAAACATGCTATCCTTGAGATAAGAATGCGACTGCAGGATGCCATAAACTGTGAAAACACCAAGCCTCAGGGATGGGGAGGAGACGACAGGGGAATGTTTAGTGAGACAATACAATCCAGTTTATTGATCAAGCTGCAGCTTTGGAATGTGTTGGGGGAGATAATGTGGACAAATGAGCAATGGTGATTGTGTTCTATAAATGTGAGTTTTAAATTTGATTTTGTTGAAAAGATTTTTGGCTGACTAGAGAGTTTCTCCCCTGTACAATGCTTGAAATAAACTTTTATTTATTTTAATCCCGTGGACTCGAGATAATTTATTTTCTTCACAACATACTGCAGCTCAGAGGAAAAGGCCAATGCAGATTGCTTATCAATGTTGCCTGATACTAGCGCAGATCAGGTAATATGCAAATCAGATGTGTCAGTATGCCATGTTGATGTGTTGCTGTGCACTAGGGAAAAAATTCACAATCAAACGTGCAATGACACCATCCTTTCTAATGGCATGAGGTATACCTTAGATGGATGGCCAAAAAAGCTCTCGGAAGAAGAAAGATCATGTTAAGTCATACAGAACAGGAATCCTTGCACACTTGGATCCCTGCTTTGAAACCTTGGCAACATGTCCATGTTGATTTTGCAGGTCCATTTGAAGGTGTCATGTACATGGTACTAGTGGATGCTTTTTCGAAGTGGCCAGAAATGTTTATCATGCAGAGCTTGATATCAGAACGTATTTTGCTACGTACATTGCTACATTGTTTGTTCAGTAGATATGGATTACCTCAGATTTTAGTGTCTGGCAATGGTAGTCAGTTCATGTCAGAAGAATTTCAATGGTCCATGCACATGAATGGTGTATAGCACAAGTTCAGCAAGCCACACCATCCAAGCACAAATGCACAAGCAGAGCATTTTGTTCAAACATTGAACAGGCAATGTGAGCAGCTAGTCAGGACAGAGGACCAATCTAGACTAGGCTTGACAAGATCTTGTTAGTGTACAAAGACGCTACTCATTCTGTCACAGGGAAATATCAATCCACCTTGTCCATGGGCAGATCCCTGCACATATGTCTAGACAACTGTCACGGAACTGTTTCTTTTTTTCCTCCTCAGATTAAAAACAGTGTGTGCCTTTAAGACTGAGCACAGGGTGTCAGCTGTACCTGTCCCTAGGCCACAGCAGGAGAGAGAGGTCACATGGTATAATGTTTCGATTTGACTGTGTGCAAAAACTGGTCTGTGCCAGACACCGACGAAGCGTGCTTACTGAAAGGAAACTGCTGTCTACAAGGAACTCCAGGCAGGGTTAATTGCCTAAGGAGAAAATAACCTTTTGAAGAGACAATTTGTATTGCTGAAATAAAGTTTCGACTGAGAGATGTCGGTTTTAAAATTCACGTTGACCTATTGCTGTGCTCATCATTGAAAGAACTGTTTGATGCCTGCTGCAGTCAAAAAGTTTGAATGCCTATCAAGAACAGACAGTTTAATCAAATCCGTGTGAAGGCTTGGAGAGGCATTTGATTATTTGTACAATAGGATACCTCACTCATCAGAAATGTAACCCACAAAGACTTATTTATTTATTTATTCTTAAGAAACAGTTAATTTTTAAAAACATCAGTTTTCAAACTGGTTAACTGTTAATTTTTGAATGTATGTGTGTGTATGGGGGTGTTAGGTTAAAATAAGATGTTATAAGGTCTTTAGACATAGGTTTATCTTAACAGTGTTTAAGGTTTAGTTTTTTTAATAAATAGTTAATTTGTTGTTGTCTAAAGATACCTGGTTTAGTCTGTTTTATTCTGGGGGTTACTAGAGTGTTTAATTTGGCTGTTTTCTGGTTGGGTGGGAAAACTTTAATAATATGCTGCAACTTGTGGAGTGATGGGACTGAATTGATGGTGCATTGCTCCCACCACGGTCGTAACAACATCTGCCTAAACATTAATGTTCGATATAAAGAGCAATTGTACAAATAGATATGTGATGAAGATAAACATAGCAGGGTTGGCAAACTGAGAGAGTGCTTAGAAGGAGAGTTGGTTCTTGTTATAAATTATATAGGCAAGCAGAAGTAGATCGCAGGAACCATAGTCAGCAGGGAAGTTCCACTCAATTATAAGGTTCAAATGCAGCTATCTAGAAATGCCATGTAGAACAACTCTACCTAGGATATCTGAAATGCCAGAAATGTCAGAAAAGTCAGAGTTCAAACCAACAAGTGAACCTGAAGTTGCACTTTCCCAGACCAATGATACTAATAGTGAGAGGTTTGCTAGCTTAAAAGATACACTGATTAATCCTACACACACTTTCATTCCACCTAAGAGTCTAGATGCTGATACTCGCAATATGACTCAAGTGCTGATCGAGGTAGAGTTGTTAGGAAATCCAGAGGGAGAGGATAGGTCAGAGGTGAGGCAGGGTTCACCCATCAATGGGTCTCTTAGAAGGGTGAGAAAAGGAAAATAAAACCTCCTGATAGACTTCCTTTGTAAACTAGGTGTGAGAGGGATAATAAACAGTTTTGTTATATAATTATATGTGCCACTTCAACTCCATTGACGGAGATTGGTTGAATCATATCTATCTTTTTTGAGAAGTTTTGGATATTACTGGTTTTAAGCTGATCTATGTAACAAAGCAGAAAGATATTTTAGTTAACTATACTGGTATACAAAATATCATATAGTGCCAACCTGCCCTGCATCGGGGCGCTAATCAGCCAAGATAAATTCCGCTGGGCAGGACATGTCGTTTGCATGCCTGACACCAGACTCCTGAAGAAGCTGTTCTACACAGAACTTGGTCACGGCAGGAAACTCCCAGGAGGACAGTGGAAACGCTTTAGAGATGTCCTCAAAGTATCCCTGAGAGATCAAACATCCACTTCAAACTAATGGGAGTCACTGGCTCGTGGCCATCCTAGATGGAGAAAGTTCAGTTGGGAAGGCATTGTGCACCTCAAGAAATTTTGTTGAGAACATGTGGAGGCCAAGTCAAGGTGCTGGAGGGAACACACAAACCTCCAAACTACTCATCTACCTGACCCTTCAAGCACCTCCTGCCCCTCAAGGATGAGAGTCTGCAGACCAGGCATTGGACCTATCAGCCATCTCAGAACCCATTAAATCAGAGTGGAAGCAAGTCATCCTCGAGTCTGAGGGACTGCCCAAGAAGAAGAGGAGTGTTATTTGAAAACTATACACCTTGTACTTTAAATTGATTCAAAGTTAAAGGTTTTAAAGCAAACATGCATTATACAGCCAGATTTGTTGTGAAAATAACTGAGCATTTGGTAGGGGAGAATAGTTGTGTACGTAGATATCACTTAAAGTGTCAAAGTCATGTGATTAACAGTTCCCTACATTGCAACAGTTAATGTATTTAGTGTGGCACTGTTCTTGTTCCAGGAGGTGTGTGTGTGTGTGTGTGTGTGTGTGTGTGTGTGTGTGTGTGTGTGTGTGTGTGTGTGTGTGTGTGTGTGTGTGTGTGTGTGTGTGTGTGTGTGTGTGTGTGTGTGCTACAACAATTGGTGTCCTGTGTCATTCTTGGTAAGATACAAACCTAACACCCTCCACATGGTTTGTAGATGGTGTGCCAATCAAGCAGGCTGCTTTGTCCTGGATGGTGTTGAGCTTCTTGAGTGTTGGTGGTACTGCACCCATCCAGGCAAGAGGAGAGTATACTGTCACACTCCTGACTTGTGCGTTGTAGATGGTGGACAGGCTTTGGGGAGTCAGGAGGTGATTTACTCGCCTCAGGATTCCTAGCCTCTGACCTGCTTTCCTAGCAAGGGTATTCATATGGCTACTCCAGTTCAATTTCTGGTCAATGGTAACCACCAGGATATTGATAGTGGGGGATTCAGCGATGGTAATGCCATTGAATATCAAGGGGAGATGGTTAGATTCTCTCTTGGAGATGGTCTTTGCCTGGCACTTGTGTGGCGCGAATGTTACTTGCCACTTATCAGCCCAAGCCTGGATATTGTCCAGATCTTGCTGTATTTAAACAGGGACTGCTTCAGTATCTGAGGAGTCACGAATGTTGCTGAACATTGTGCAATCATCAGCGAATATACCTACTTATAACCTTATGATTGAAGGAAGGTCATTGATGAAGCAGCTGAAAATGGTTGGGCCGAGGACACTACCCTGAGGAACTCCTGCAATGATGTTCTGGAGTGGAGATGATTAAACTCCAACAATCACAACCATCTCTTAAATGCCCTTGACTCTTAAATGCCCTTGAAATGGCCTAACAAGCCACTCAGTTGTATCTAACCACTGCGAAGTCAACCAGACGAACCACCCGGCATCGACCGAGGCAACAATGACGGCAAACCCAACCCTGTTGGCCCTGCAAAGTCCTCACTACTAACATCTTGGGGCTTATGCCTAAGTTACTTGGTGTGGGTCAGAGAACACAGAAGGGTGCCTCCCACTGAAAGGCAGCCATGCCTCAGGCAGGATGTCCTGCTGCCTGAACATCTTGCCACCGACTGCATGGTCACTCCCTTGGCATCAAGCCAACCCACTCACGATATCACATGCAAGCCCCAAAGGGAAAAGAGGTATGGAGTACTCACCTTGGCAGACTGATTGAGGTCATTGACATGCTTCCAACACTGGATCTAAGTTCTGGGGGTGGCCCCATGGCTGCTGACCTCCTCTGCAATCTCCATTCAGGCTTGCTTATTCAGGTGGGCCGGTCTCCTCCATCCGTCCCTTGGGAAGAGGCCCTCCCGCCCTGCCCTGCCCTGCCCTTGCAGCCAGGATGAGAACCTGCAGGGAGGCATCACTGAACTATGGGGCCACCCAGGATCTTCATTCTGCCATTGTGTGTTGCCTCCTAGGGAGCTCCTTGGTACCTTTAAGTCTTGAATGAGGGGAACAGCAGCAGGATAAATTAAGGCAGCAGCAGCAGATTGTCTCCAGGCAGCAGTGGCAGGATAGACCAAGGCAGCAACAGCAGAGTCTTTCCACAAGAACACAAGAAATAGCAGCAAGAGTATAGCATATGGCCCATCAAGCCTGCTCCATTATTCAATACAATCATGACTGATCTTAGGCTTCAACTCCACGTTCCTGCCTGCTCCTCATATCCCTTGATTCCTTGAGAGACCAAAAATCTGTCTATCCCAGCCTTAAATGTATTCAATGATGGAGCATGCCCAACCCTCTGGGGTAGAGAATTCCAAAGATTCACAACCCTTTGAGTGAAGTAATTTCTCCTCATCTCAGTCCTGAATGATTGACCCCTTATCCTGAGACTGTGTCCCCGTGTTCTAGATTACCTGACCAGCAGAAACAATCTCTCAGTGTCTATCCTATCCAGCCCCTTCAGAATCTTGAATGTTGTATGAGATCGCATTTCATTCTTCTAAACTCCAGAGAATAATGGCCCTATTCACTCTCCCTCTCATCCCAGGGAACAATTTAGTGAACCTTCGCTGTACTGTCTCCAATGCAAGTATATCCTTCCTTAAATACGGAGACCAAACCTGCACACAGTATTCCAGATGCAGTCTCACCAAAACCCTGTACAATTGTAGCAATAAGTCTTTATTCTTGTGCTCCAATCCCCTTTCAATAAAGGTCAACATGCCATTTGCCTTCCTAATTGCTTGCTGTACCTGCATGCTAACTTGCTACGTTCCTCGTACAAGCATACCCAAGTCTCTTTGAACATCAACACTTACAAGTTTCACAACTATTAAAAAATATTCTACTTTTCCAGGCAACAGTGGTAGATTACACCAAGGCAGGAGTGTTTCCAGGCAGCAGTGACTGTTTACACCAAGGCAGCAGGAGCAGGAAGGACTCCTTTGTTCATGCAGGAATGAATGCATGGCTGGCTGCCTTTTAAATATGGTGCCAGCACTTGCTGCTGTGTTAGCTGATGCCGACCTTGCTGCCTCTATTCCCTCCTTGGGTAATGGATTGGACATCCCCGTCCCTCGTGCTCATTATTTGGGCCCTCCAGGCGCCGTGCGCTCCTTAATTGGCTGGCCACGGAGAGATTGTGTGCAGCAGGCTGCTGAACTCGATAACGGAAACAGGAGCTGCTTCCGGTGCCACAAGCCATGACCTGCGCCATCGCCATAAAATCCTCCCTCTTTGTGGAATGACAAGGGAGATTGAAATGGTATGTGGGTCACAAAATTCCTTGCTATACATCTTACTGATGCTATGATAGGGCATCTCAAAGTTAAAATGTAATTTTACAAAGTTTTAAAATCTTGCAATGGTCTACTAGCTATTCAGGTGTCATATAGTTGCTATACTAATTTCTATTACTTCATACCAGAGGCATAGCAACTAGAATCAGGTGCTTTATGTTATGAATTTTTATAATATAATTAAATATAATTTTTTTTTGATCTAGCCGTCTCACTATTTTACATCATTTCCTTTCTGGATTCTCTCTCAGATGCATGTCATAATTTAACATAGGAACAAGTGTAGGCCATTCTGATCCTCCATTCAATGACCTCATGGCTGATATGTGACCTGATTCCATAGACCTGCCTTTGCCCCATCTCCCTTAATACCTTTGGCTAACAAAAATCTATCAATCTCAGATTTAAAACTAACAATTTCTCACACATCAATTGTCATTTACAGAAGAGAGTTCCAAATTTCTACCACCCTTTGTGTGTAGAGGTATTACTTAATTTCACTCCTGCTTTCACTTCTGATTTCCTTTCAAGCCACAGTTTCTAATGTCTCCTCCCTGCCTGATATCCCCTTCATTCTCTTTTTAAAAATCCTGCCAAATTCCATGCTTCCCACCCCACGCAACAGTGCTGAACAAGGCTATGCATTTGCTTATTGTTACCTCTGCCACTCTCCCCACTCATATCACTTCCCAACGAGAAAAAGAAAACTTGCTCTGTAGCTAGCAGGAAAAGTGCTGGAAACTACGAAAGGAAAAGTAGCAGGCTCCAACCTCTCACCCTCCTGCTGACACCCATCCACCCCCTACTCCCCACACTGAGAAAGAAACCTGTTGGTGTGAAAGTGAGTTGACAGAAATTCCCCTCCCCACTATTGACCTTGGTCTTAACTCCTCCTGTGCTATGCCAAAGGAGATCAACTAGTTATAATTAATGTTGTGAGATTTAGGATTTCCTGAATTGGATTTTTAGAGCTATTTTTGTTCGTTGGATTTAAAAATTCGTAACACGTTGACTCAGACTACCTGGGTCCAAATCTGAATCAATCATTGCAGATGGTCCTTACTGGAGGTGTAATATCACACATGTGATTTCGCATTGTAAATATGTCAGGACCAGATAAAATAACAATGTGACGTTAAAGTAAGGCCCAGACAAAGAGAAAAAAAAGGATTGTTATTATGGACTGTTTTTCACAAGTGGATTGAGATATCATTTGAAATCAGTAACACTTCTAGCTGCTGACTAATTGTCATTTCTTCAAAGCCAGTATACTCATTTTTGAATGAGGTTGCTTGGACGGATTTCAGAATGCACACATTGTTGCCAAAGGGATTTTTGTCACTTTGTGCAGATGCTGGGGGAATAGTAATTAGCCTGCAACCAAGGAATAACAATTGAAATACTCGACTCTGTGAGCTGATGAATGGATTAAAGAGACGCTAAGGGCTTTACAGTGTATTGATAAATTGGCCTCAAATGTAAACATTTGTGCTTTGCATAATAAAGGAAATAGGTGAATTTTGATCAAGAGTTTAATCAACGGCATCCCTGAGCTACATCCTTACAGTATTATTTTTCACGGTTCAGTAGTAGGAACTTTCGCCTCTGAGCTAGAAGGTCGTGGATTCAAACTCCATTTCAAAGACACGAGCCCATGGTCTAGGCTGACACTTCAGTGAGTACTGAGGAAGTGCTGCACAGCTGGAGGTTCTATCTTTCAGAAGGGACATTAAACCTGTCTGCCTTTTAGATGGGTGTAAAAACATCCCATAGCACTTTTTCAGAAGAGCAGGGGAGTTCTTCTGGTTTTAGTTTAGTTTAGAGATACAGCACTGAAACAGGCCCTTCGGCCCACCAAGTCTGTGCCGACCATCAACCACCCATTTATACTAATCCTACACTAATCCCATATTCCTATCAAACATCCCCACCTGTCCCTATATTTCCCTACCACCTACCTATACTAGTGGCAATTTATAATGGCCAATTTACCTACCAACCTGCAAGTCTTTTGGCTTGTGGGAGGAAACCGGAGCACCCGGAGAAAACCCACGCAGACACAGGGAGAACTTGCAAACTCCACACAGGCAGTACCCAGAATTGAACCCGGGTCGCTGGAGCTGTGAGGCTGCGGTGCTAACCACTGCGCCACTGTGCCGCCCAATGTGTCTTGGCCAATGTGTACCACCCAACCAACAGCACTAAAAACAGATTATCTTGTCAGTATCTCATTCTAATCATGGCTTGACAGGAGGCATTCATTCACTAAATTTGGTTGTGCCTTCAAGTCCCACTTAAAAGATTGGCACAAAAATGTAGGCTGATGCTCCAGTGCAGAACTGAGGGAGTGCTACAAGGTTGGAGGTGCTGTTGTTTGGATAAGACATCAAACTGGGGCCCTTTCTGCTCTCCAAGGTAGATGTAAAAGATCCCATGGCACAATTTTGAAGAAGAGCAAGGGAGGTATCCCTGGTGTCCTGGCCAATATTTATCCCTCAATCAAAATCACTAAAAAACAGATAATCTGGTTATTATTACATTACTGTTCATGGGGGAGGTGATTAGACTCTCTCTTGTTGGAGATGTTCATGACTTGGTACTTGTGAATGTTACTTGCCACTCGCAGCCCAAGTCTGAATATTATCCCGGTCTTGCTGTGTATGGGTATGGGGTGCTTCAATGGGCAGAATCTTACCGTCTTTGAAAATTTTCTAAGGTTGCTGATGGTGATGCACGACCGCCTGCCTGCACAACTTACCAAAGTGAGCCTCCAGGAGCACCATCCTATTAAGGGCAGCAGGCAGGACATGCACTCGTTTGGGCCAATGGGAGGGCCCACAGCAATGTCCTGCCAGTAGCCCGAAGGGGAGAACTGGGCGATGTTGCAGCAGGCAAGAGAGTTGAGGCGCTCTCTGAAGATGTTGGAAAAGTTTAAAATTATTTGTGGTTACAGCTGCCAGGCCATCATTGTGGAGGGGGACCCTGACCTATGGCTGCAGCTGTGGCCCTGTGGCAGAAGGGGCTCCGGGGATGGGGGATAAATAAAGGAGGCTTCTGTGGCCCCCTGGCCTGCTGCTGGCAAGCAACGTCCAGGGACATGTTGGGCACAGCTTGAGGCCCTTCCCACTGCCAGTAAGATACCGACGGCATCCCCAATCTGGATCTAAGTGGCCAGTTAATTGATACCAATTGGCTACCCATCACTGCCGGGCGGATAGCTGCTTCCATTGCTCACCCGCCTGTGGCAAGATCAGACGGAGGTGGGAACACATCAGGTAGCCGATTCGACGTGCCATTGAAAAAAAATTTCCCCCTCTTTCTGCCACCAAAGCCACCTCCATGCGGCTGATAAGATTCCGCCCATTATTTGAGGAATTGCGAATGGTGCTGAATATTGTGCAATCATCAGCGAATATCTCCAATTCTGACCTTATGATGGAGGGAAGGTCATTGATAAAGCAGCTGAAGGCAGTTGGGCCTAGGACACTGCATTGAGGAACTCCTGGAACAATGTTCTGGGACTGAGATGATTGGCCTCCAACAACCAGAACCATATTCCTTTGTGCTTGTATGACGCCAGCCTATGAATAATTAATCCCTGATCCCAAATGACTTTAATTTTACTAGGGCTCCTTGATGTCACACTCGGTGCCTTGCTGCCTTGATGTCAATGGCAGTTACTCGCACCTCACCTCTGCAATTCAGCTCTTTTTCCATGTTTGTACCAAGGTTGTAATGAGGTCTGGAGCCAAGTGATCATGGCAGAAACCAAACTGAGTGTCAGTGAACAGGTTATTGGTGAGTAAGTACCACTTGATGGCACTGTCGACAACACCTGCCATCAACTTGGTAACGTGGGTGGTAATTGGCTGAATTGAATTTATCCTGCTCTTTGTGGACAGGACAAAGCTGGGCAATTTTCCACTTTGTTGGGTAGTGTAAGGTTTAGGTTCGGGAGTCAGATGCCGAAAGAAAAGGGTCAAGCTCATCATGTGAAATTGAAATACTTCATTAAAAAGCAGCCATTGATAAGTATGTACCTGTCAGGCAGGGAGGAAGTTGTCGAGCGAGGGAGCCGTGGTTTACTAAAGAAGTTGAAGCGCTTGTCAAGACGAAGAAGAAGGAGGCTGTTAGGATGAGACGTGAAGGCTCAGTTAGGGCGCTTGAGTGTTACAAGCTAGCCAGGAAGGATCTAAAGGGAGAGCTAAGAAGAGCAAGGAGAGGACACGAGAAGTCATTGGCGGATAGGATCAAGGAAAACCCTAAGGCTTTCTATAGGTATATCAGGAATAAAAGAATGACTAGAGTTAGATTAGGGCCAATCAAGGATAGTAGTGGGAAGTTGTGTGTGGAATCAGAGGAGATAGGGGAAGCGTTAAATGAATATTTTTCGTCAGTATTTACAGTAGAGAAAGAAAATGTTGTCGAGGAGAATACTGAGATTCAGACTACTAGGCTAGATGGGATTGAGGTTCACAAGGAGGAGGTGTTAGCAATTTTGGAAAGTGTGAAAATAGATGAGTCCCCTGGGCCAGATGGGATTTATCCTAGGATTCTCTGGGAAGCCAGGGAGGAGATTGCAGAGCCTTTGTCCTTGATCTTTATGTCGTCATTGTCGACAGGAATAGTGAGACTGGAGACTGGAGGATAGCAAATGTTGTCCCCTTGTTCAAGAAGGGGAGTAGAGACAGCCCTGGTAATTATAGACCTGTGAGCCTTACTTCGGTTGTGGGTAAAATGTTGGAAAAGGTTATAAGAGACAGGATGTATAATCATCTTGAAAAGAATAAGTTCATTAGCGATAGTCAGCACGGTTTTGTGACGGGTAGGTCGTGCCTCACAAACCTTATTGAGTTTTTCGAGAAGGTGACCAAACAGGTGGATGAGGGTAAAGCAGCGGATGTGGTGTATATGGATTTCAGTAAGGCGTTTGATAAGGTTCTCCACGGTAGGCTATTGCAGAAAATACGGAAGTATGGGGTTGAAGGTGATTTAGAGCTTTGGATCAGAAATTGGCTAGCTGAAAGAAGACAGAGGGTGGTGGTTGATGGCAAATGTTCATTCTGGAGTTTAGTTACTAGTGGTGTACCGCAAGGATCTGTTTTGGGGCCACTGCTGTTTGTCATTTTTATAAATGACCTGGATGAGGGTGTGGAAGGGTGGGTTAGTAAATTTGCGGATGACACGAAGGTCGGTGGAGTTGTGGATAGTGCCGAAGGATGTTGTAGGGTACAGAGGGACATAGGTAGGCTGCAGAGCTGGGCTGAGAGGTGGCAAATGGAGTTTAATGCGGAAAAGTGTGAGGTGATTCACTTTGGAAGGAGTAACAGGAATGCAGAGTACTGGGCTAATGGGAAGATTCTTGGTAGTGTAGATGAACAGAGAGATCTTGGTGTCCAGGTACATAAATCCCTGAAAGTTGCTACCCAGGTTAATAGGGCTGTTAAGAAGGCATATGGTGTGTTAGCTTTTATTAGTAGGGGGATCGAGTTTCGGAGCCACAAGGTCATGCTGCAGCTGTACAAAACTCTGGTGAAACCGCACCTGGAGTATTGCGTGCAGTTCTGGTCACCACATTATAGGAAGGATGTGGAAGCTTTGGAAAGGGTGCAGAGGAGATTTACTAGGATGTTGCCTGGTATGGAGGGAAGGTCTTACGAGGAAAGGCTGAGGGACTTGAGGTTGTTTTCGTTGGAGAGAAGGAGGAGGAGAGGTGACTTAATAGAGACATATAAGATAATCAGAGGGTTAGATAGGGTGGATAGTGAGAGTCTTTTTCCTCGGATGGTGATGGCAAACACGAGGGGACATAGCTTTAAGTTGAGGGGTGATAGATATAGGACAGATGTTAGAGGTAGTTTCTTTACTCAGAGAGTAGTAGGGGCGTGGAACGCCCTGCCTGCAACAGTAGTAGACTCGCCAACTTTAAGGGCATTTAAGTGGTCATTGGATAGACATATGGATGAAAATGGAATAGTGTAGGTCAGATGGTTTCACAGGTCGGCGCAACATCGAGGGCCGAAGGGCCTGTACTGCGCTGTAATGTTCTAAAAAAATATATATAATGTATATTCGGAAGCAGCAGTTTAAATATGATGATGCATAAGTTAAATAGACGGACAAGACATCCCGATATAAATCGGAAAATAATGGAAGTGTGTAAGAAGGGCGCTACAATTGTCATGGGTGATTTTAATCTGCATATTGGCTGGACAAATCAGATTGGCAGAGGTAACATGGAAGACGAATTTGTAGAGTGCATCAGGGATTGTTACTTTGGGCAATACGTTGCAGAACCTACCCTGGAACAGGTTATTTTAGATCTAGTAATGTGTAATGAGGTAGGATTAATAAGAGATATCATAGTTAAGGATCCTCTAGGGGGTAATGATAACAACATGGTAGAATATCAAATTCAGTTTGTGGGCGAGTGACTCGGGTCTCAAACCAGTGTCCTCAACTTAAACAAGGGCAATTATGGAGTTATGAAGAAAGAGTTGTCTAAAGCGGGCTGGGGAAATAGGCTAAGGGGAAGGTCAGTGGATGAGCAGTGGCAGACATTTAAGCAGATATTTCATAACGCTCAGCAAAAATTTATCCCAGTCGAAAAGAAGGACTCGATGAGAAGGATGAACCACCCGTAGTTAACAAAGGCGGTCAAGGAAAGTATCCAGTCAAAAACTAAGGCATACAAAATGGCAAAAACTAGCGGTAGGCCAGAGGATTGGGAATTTTTAGGAACCAGCAGTGGATGACTAAAAAGCTAATAGAGAGAAAATTGATTATGAAAGTAAAAACAAACAGCAAAAGCTTCTATGGGTATATAAAAAGAAAGAGAGTAGCTAAAGTGAGTGTGGGACCCTTGGAGGATGCGACTGGAGAATTGATAAAGGGGAACAGGGAAATGGTAGATAATTTAAACCAATATTTTGCATCGGTCTTCACGGTGGAGGACACTATGAACATCCCACAGATATCAGATAAGCAAGGAGCTAATGGGAGGAAAGATCTTGTAACAGCCTCTATCACGAGGGCCAAAGAATTTAACAAACTAAAGGGATTTAAGGCAGACAAGTCGCCAGGACCTGATGGCCTGCATCTAAGGGTTTTAAAGGAAGTGGCTGCAGAGATAGTAGAGGCATTGGTCGAAATATTCAAGAACTCACTGGATTCCAGGAGGGTCCCAGCAGATTGGAAAACCACTAATGTGATGCCCCTGTTCAAGAAGGGAGGGAGACAAAAAGCAGGAAACCATAGGCCAGTCAGCCTAACATCGGTCATTGGGAAAATGCTAGAGTCCATTGTAAAGGAAGAAATAGCAGGACATTTAGAAAAGCTTAATGCAATCAAACAGAGTCAACATAGTTTTGTGAAAGGGAAATCATGTTTCACAAATTTGCTAGAGTTCTTTGAGGATATAACAAGCAGAGTTGATAAAGGGGAACCGGTAGATGTAGTGTATTTAGATTTCCAGAAGGCATTCGATAAGGTGCCACATAAAAGATTATTGCACAAGATAGGAGCTCATGGTATCAGGGGTAATGGATTGAGGATTGGTTAACTCACAGAAGGCAGAGAGTCGGGATTAATGGGTCTTTTTCAGGTTGGAAAGATGTAACTAGTGGAGTGCCACAGGGATCGGTCCTAGGGCCTCAATTATTTGCTAGCTATATTAATGAGTTGGAGGAGGGGGCACAGTGTAATATATCCAAATTTGCTGATGATACAAAAATAGGTGGGAGGGCATGTTGTAATGAGGACACAGGGAATCTGCAAGGGGATATAGATGGGTTGAGTGAGTGGGCAAAAATCTGGCAGATGGAGTTTAATGTAGGAAAGTGTGAGGTCGTGCACTTTGGTAGGAAGAATCAAAAGGCAGACTATTATTTAAATGAAGAGAGACTCCAAAAAGGTGCAGCACGGAGGGATCTGGGTGTTCTTGTGCATGAAATACAAAAAGTTAGCAGGTGCAGCAAGCAATTAAGAAGGCAAATGGAATTTTGGCCTTAATTGCTAGGGGGTTGGAGTTTAAAAATGGGGAAGTATTGTTACAACTGTACAGGGTGTTGGTAAGGCTGCACCTGGAGTACTGTGTACAGTTTTCGTCCCCGCATTTAAGAAAGGATATACTGGCATTGGAGGCAGTTCAAAAGAGATTCACTGGGCTGATTCCTGGGATGAAGGGGTTGTCTTATCAAGAACGGATAACCAGGTTAGGCCTTTATTCATTAGTGTTGAGAAGACTGAGGGGTGATCTTATTGAAACGTACAAGATTCTGAGAGGGCTTGACAGGGTAGATGTTGAGAAGATGTTTCCACTAGTGGGGAATCTTGAACTAGGGGCCATAGTTACAGAATAAGGGGACACTTATTAAAACTGAGATGCAAAGGAATTTCTTCTCTCAGAGGGTAATGCATGTCTGGAATTCTCTACCCCAGAGAGTTGTGGAGGCTAGATCACTGAAAGTATTTAAAGAGGAGGTAGAGCTGAGGGCTGGCACGAAAGAGGAGTTGAGGTCTGGGGCAGATCAGCCATGATCTTATTGAATGTCGGGGCAGGCTTGAGGGGCCGAATGGCCTACTCTTGCTCCTATTTCTTATGTTCTTATGACCTGTAACAGATTGAATAGATTACCAATCCCAGATCATATGGTGGGGCAGAACGGTGTTCGCAGTCTCCCCGATGGATGAGGCAGGCGAGGTGTTGGTGATCTCTTCCACACTTGTGATCCTCAGACTTCTTCGGCTAACCAAAATGTAGGCCAAAGCCAGCATGGATCCATCTTGAGAAGCTCTTTTCCATCTGAAGAAGACTATTTCCCTTCCAAGTACCTGTTTATATTCTTTATTTCTAGGTGCTGGTAGTTTACCCTATGTCAATCACTTGTTCGATTCCAATTGCCCAATTGTCAAGGGACAGGTACTAAAAGTAAATGCCTCCCATGCCCATCACTCTGACCCCGATGTCGCCTTTAACATTATCTTGTGCTTGGCATTGTTTGTAAATCTGCCAGACACTTGTCCAGAGTGTGTACGAGGCTCCATCTTATCAGCTTTAGGAATGTTTTGTTTCAGAGATGGTGCTCGAATCATGTGCTTGGCAGAGACAGCAGGTCTATGCTGTCCTAGCTGCCTGTTATTGAATCTTTCTTAATAGGAGAGAGAGAGAATAAGATACAATTAATTTCTTAAGATTTTCTAAGATTATTAGACAGCCATTTCTTACAGTAGGTGCCAGTGTTGTAGCTGTACTGGAACAGCTTGGCTAGTGGCCTGGCTAATTCTGGAGAATCTGTCTTCAGCAGTACAGCTGGGATGTTGTCAGGGCCGATAGCCTTTGCTGTATCCAGTGCACTCAGTCATTTCTTGATACTGTGAATCAAATTCACTGAAGACTGGTTTCTGTGATGATGGAGACCTCAGTAGGAGACGCAGATGCATCATCCATTCAGCATTTCTAGTTGAAGATGGTTGCAAATGATTTAGCCTTGGCTTTTGTACAGATATGCTGGGCTTTGCCATCACTGAGGTTGGGGATTTTCATGGAGCCTCCTCCTCCCGTTAGTTTAATTGTCCACCACCATTCCCAACTGAACGTAACATGACTGCAGAGCTTTGATCTGATTGTCAGATCTGCATGTCAGCTGTGGTTCCGTTAATCGCACTCTTGTTTCTGAGTTAAAAAGTTTATGTATTCAAGTCCGGGACTTGAACACAAAAATCAAAGCTGACACTATCACTGAGAGAATGCTACACTGTTGGAGGTGGCATCTTTTGGATGAGATGTTGAACTGCGGCCCGTCTGCCCTCTCATGTGGATGTAAAAAAATCCCATGGCATTGTTTCGAAGAAGAGAAGCTATCCTCGGTGTCCTGGAAAATATTTATCCCTCAATCAACATCGCAAAAACAGGTTATTCAGTATAATCCCATTCTGTTTGTGGGACCTTGCTGTGTACAAATTGCCTGCTGTGTTTCCTATGTTACAATAGTGACTACACTTCAAAAGTACTTCATTGGCTGTAAAGTGCTTTGCCATGTTCTGTAGTCATGAAAGGCAAGTCTTTCTTATTTTTCTTTTTGATCCATTGGTTGTGGGATTGCTTAACTTTGTCTATTGCTGCTTTCACTGTTTAGCATACTTGTAATCCTGCGTTGTAGCTTCACCATGTTGGCATCTCATTCTTAGGTACTCCTGGTACTGCTCCTGGCATGCTCTGCTATACTCCTCAGTGAGCCAGGATAGATTCCCTGCCTTAATGGTAATGAAAGAGTGAGGGATATGCCAGATGATGAGGTTACAGATTGTGGTGGAATACAATTTTTTTTTCATTCTTTCATGGGATTTGAGCATCGCTGGTAGGGCCAACATTTGTTGCCCATCCATAATTGCTCTTCTGAAGGCGGTGGTGAGTGGCCTTCTTGAACTGTTGCAGTCCATGTGGTGTAGGTACACCCACAGTGTTGTTAGGTAGAGAGTTCCAGAATTTTGACCCAGCGACAGTGAAGGAACAGCAATAAATTTCCGAGTCAGGATGGAATGTAGCTTGGAGGGGAACTTGCAGGTGGTGGTGTTCCCATGTGTCTACAGCCTTTGTCCTTCTAGGTGATAGAGGTCACAGATGTGGAAGGTGCTGTTGAAGGAGGATTGACAAGTTGCTGCTGCTGATGATCCACAGTGCCTCATGGATGCCCAGTTTTGAGCTACTAGATCTGTTCTGAATCTATCTCATGTAGCATGCTTGTAATGTCACACACACAATGGAGGATGCCATCAATGTGGAGATGGCACTTCATTGCCATAAGTACTGTGCAATGGTCTCTCCAACCAATACTCTCATGGACAGATGCACCTGTGACAGGTAGATTGGTGATGGCCAGGTAAAATAGGTCTTCCTCTTTGTTGGTTCTTTCACCACCTGCCGTAGGCACAGTCTGGGAGCAATGTCCGTCAGTAATCAGCCAGCTCAGTGGTGAGCTTGGTGATGGACACTGATGGCCCCACCCAGAATAAATTCTGTGGCCTTGCTAGCATCAGTGCCTCTTCCAAGTTGTGTTCAACATGAAGGAGTACTGATTCATCAGCTGACGTAGGGAAGTAGGTGGTAATCAGCAGGCAGTTTCCTTGCTTATGTTTTACTTGATGTCATGAGACCTCATGGGGTCCAGAGTCAATGTTGAGGACTCCCAAGGACTCACTCCCCTACTGTGTACCATTATGCCCCCACCTCTTGTGGTTCTGTCCTGCTGGTGGGACAGGACATTCAGGGAGGGTGATGGAGCAGTCTGGGATGTTGATCAAAAGGTATGAATCTGTGAGTATGGCAATGTCAGGCTGTTGCTTGACCAATCTGCGGGACAGCTCTCCAAATTTTGGTGCTAGTTCTCAGATGTTAGTGAAGAGGGCTGACAGGGTCAACTGGGCTTGTTGTGCTTTTGTCATGTCTGAATCTGGTGCTTGGTTTGATACCAGCTGGTCTGTCCGGTTTTATTATTATACTTTGTTGTAGTGGTTTGGTACAACTGAATGGCTTGCAAGACCATTTCCGAGGGCAGTGGGACTGGGGGGAATGAAAGTCAGCAGCTATGAAGAGTTCTACATTAAAGAAAACCCAGTTTCTATAATCCCAAAAAACAAGGCCGCCTTTAAGTGGGTCTAAGTTGTAAATCTCATAGAGGTATGCAAACCTGAATAATGTCATACTCATGTAGTAGGGTTAGAGATTCTGATGTGATGATACCAAATCTCAGCAAGTCATGTCCACCTCCAGTAAGTTCCCTTGAAATAACTATTTCTATTCTGTGAATAGACAATGAAAATATATTTTGTACCGAACAAAGTGTATTGTTTTTTCCTATCAGATCCATGAGGTGAGAGTGACTGCCCTTGACATCAAGGCAGCATTTGACCGAATATGGCATCAAGGAGCCCTAGCAAAACTGGAGTCATTGGGAATCAGGGGGAAAACTCTCTGCTGGTTGGACTCATACCTAGCGCAAAAGAAGATGGCTGTGGTTGTTGGAGGTCAATCATCTGAGCTCCAGGACATCACTGCAGGAGTTCCTCAGGGTACTGTGCTCAGCCCAACCATCTTCAGCTGCTTCATCAATGACCTTCCTTCAATCATAAGGTCAGAAGTGGGGATGTTCACTGATGATTGCACAATGTTCAGCACCATTTGCGACTCCTCAGATACTGAAGCAGTCCGTGTAAAAATGCAGCAAGACTTGGAAAATATCCAGGCTTGGGCTGATAGGTTGTAAGTAACATTTGCGCCACACAAGTGCCAGGCAATGACCATCTCCAACAAAAGAAAATCTAACCATCTCGCCTTGACATTCAATGGCATTACCATCGCTGAATCCCCCATTATCAACATCCTAGGGGCTACCATTGACCAGAAACTGAACTGGAGCAGCCATATAAATACCGTGGCTACAAGAGCAGGTCAGAGGCCAGGAATCCTGCGACGAGTAACTCACCTCCTGACTTCCCAAAGCCTGTCCACCATCTACAAGGCACAAGTCAGGAGTGTGATGGAATACTTTCCACTTGCCTGGATGGGTGCAGCTCCAGCAACCTCAAGAAGCTTGACACCATCCAGAACAAAGCAGCCCGCTTGATTGGCACACCATCCACAAATATTCACTCCCTCCACCACCGACGCACAGTGGCAGCAGTGTGTACCATCTACAAGACGCAATGCAGCAACGCACCAAGGCTCCTTAGACAGCACCTTCCAAACCCATGACTTCTACCACCTCGAAGGTCAAGAGCAGCAGATGCATGGGAACATCACCACCTGCAAGTTCCCGTCCAAGTCACGCACCATCCTGACTTGGAAATGTATCGTCGTTCCTTCACTGTCGCTGGGTCAAAATCCTGGAACTCCCTTCCTAACAGCACTGTGGGTCTACCTACCTCACATGGACTGCAGCGGTTCAAGAAGGCAGCTCACCACCACCTTCTCAAGGGCAATTAGGGATGGGCAATAAATGCTGGCATAGCCAGTGACGCCCACATCCCATGAATGAATTAAAAAAAATTTTTTGCCTAGTTGACATATTTGATTACTTGAGAATTGCTGAAAATAGAGACATGTTGCCGAAGCTTTTCATCTTGTACTCATCAGGACAATACACAAGAATAACCAATGTAGGGGAAAACAACAACTTATACTGCATAAGAAGAGAGTGCTGATTGGTTGGCAAGTGAACACTGATTGGTAGAGACATTGCCATGGAGAATGCACCAGTTTAGGGTGACTAACAGTTAACTGCCAATCTTTGTTTGAAATTTAAACCAGGCAGCTTGACTCTAATTGGTCAAGGCATTGCCGTGAGGAATGAACCAGCGAATGGCTGCCACTAGTTTTGTTCAGCTGGAACAGGTGCAATGTGTGCACACATTCTTTCTGTCTGCAAAGAACAGGGCTCTCTGTATTAATATATGTAGCTTCCAATATGTGCCACACTGCGAGCCCTACTGACAATCTTAAATTGGTTGTCAGCGTAATTCTTAGCACACTGCAGATTATTTAGCAAATGTTGTCCAATTGCAGAATCACATCTAATGTTGGACCTGTGTTTTGAGTTTTGCAAGCATGGGCTGGTTGGGTACGGCCTGTACCTTGCCCATTGCGAACAGCGGAAGGGACATGTTGTTTGATACGATCTGCCAATCTTTGGGATGTGTGGTCTATATACCTAGCATCACACTGGCATTGAAATTCATATATCACGTTGCTCATTTGTGTGAAAGGCAGGACATCTTTTTGTCTTGATGGCAGCATTCTGTTAGTGGTGAACATCACACGTGTTACGACTACATAGTAGCAGCTTGAAACAGCTAGTTTTACCTGTTGCTCAAATTTTCAGGGTAATTTGAGGTAGACTGGGCACTTTTCAGGGCCGAAAATTACGGCCTTAGCCCCCTTCGAAAGTTTGCATGATATACAGCGAAAACTGATCTGATCAGGGTAGCCATTGTCATGCAGTATGTCTTTGATTCGCCCTATTTCAGCACCAAGCTTGCATGGTGAGCAAATGGCTCGGGCCCTATTTATGAGGTTGCCGATCAGGTAATGCGATCTGTGACTTTCAATGCCAGTGTGCTTGTCAGTGACACCGCTATCATAGAGTCATCGAGTCGTACAGCATAGAAACAGGCCCCTCGGCCCACTGCATCCATGCCGACCATAATGCCTATCTATATTAATCCCACCTGCCTGCATTAATTCCATATCCCTCTATGCCTTGCTCATTCAAGTACCTGTCCAGATGCCTCTTAAATGTCACTACTGTTCCTGCCTCCACCACCTCCTCTGGCAGCTCATTCCAGATACCCACTATTCTTTGTGTGAATCCCAGGAACAAATTTTTAAAAAAAATCTCTGGGCTGAGGAGTGAAGCATGGAAGTGAATTGTATTTTGTTAAAAATCTTACATTTGCATATATTTTCTGTCTGCAAAACCTCACTTCATATTATTGCATTTTTATTCTATTTTCTGGTCTAGTTTTGACATTATAAATTCCTATGCCCATCTTTATAATATGAACTTGTTACTGCAACTGTACAACCTAGCCACCAGACAGTGCTGTGGGGCATTTTCCTGAACTTTGTTTTGTTGTTCCATTGCTATGTTGTTTTTTCCACTAACCTTCCAGAAGATAAGCTGTATAGTTTTTATTTAAACTTGTAAATCTTTTTAACTTTAATATTTTAACTATTTAAATTTTTTATATAATAATAATGATGTAAAATAATGCCATTTCATGGTCACTGGTCTGTTCATCCCTCAATAACAATAGCTTGTATTTATAAAGCGCCTTCAATGTAATAAATGTCCCAAGGTGCTGCACAGGGGCATTATAAAACAAGATTTGCCATCCAGCCACACAAGATGATATTACGGCCAATGACCAAAAGCTTGCTTTTAAGAGGTGCCTTAAAGGAAGAGTGATAGAGAGACAGAGAGGTTTAAGGAGAGAATTTGAGCGCTTAGGGCTTAGCTGAAGGCATAGCCACTTATGGTGGAGCAATTAAAATTAGGAATGCTCAAGAGGCCAGAATAAAGGAGTGCCGATATCTCGGAGGGTCGTACAGCTGGAGGAGATTCCAGAGATAGGGAGGGTCAAAGACATGGAGGTATTTGAAAGTAAGGATGAGAAATTTAAAATAGATGCGTTGCTTAGGTGAGAGCCAATATAGGTCAGTGAGCACAGGGATGATGGTTGAAATGGAACTTGGTGTGAGTTAGGACACGGGCAACAGAGTTTTGGATGACTTCAGGATTACAGGGGTAGAATGTGGGAGGCGGGCAGCAGTGCATTGGAATAATGATGTCTAGAGGTAACAAGGTATGGATGAAGATTTCCGCAGCAGATGACTGAGGCAGAGATGGAGTCTGTTGTATGATTGCCTTTAAGAGTGATGTCCCTTTTAGATCTTAGGATGTTGATGAGCTAAGTACCAGGATGTAGTCATTTGACTAAAAGCCAGAGTCAACTGTGGTGAGAAGACAAAGTTTTAGTTGAAGACCACAAGTAAAACAGCTTTAAAAGCTACACTTCCTACAGCCACTGGAGAGAAAGTTTAGCAAAAATGCTAGCCCAAAAAGTGCAAAGAAGAAAGAACCTACCTCCTGCTGTAGAAGACAGAAGACAAATGGAAAAGTCCTGGGGAAAATTGATGTACAGAGAGATTTGGGTGTTCAGGTCCATTGTTCCCTGAAGGTGGCAACACAGGTCAATAGAGTGGTCAAGAAGGCATACGGCATGCTTTTCTTCATCGGACGGGGTATTGAGTACAAGGGTTGGCAGGTCATGTTACAGTTGTATAAGACTTTGGTTCGGCCACATTTGGAATACTGCGTGCAGTTCTGGTCGCCACATTACCAAAAGGATGTAGATGCTTTGGAGAGGGTGCAGAGGAGGTTCACCAGGATGTTGCCTGGTATGGAGGGCACTAGCTATGAAGAGAGGTTGAGTAGATTAGGATTATTTTCATTAGAAAGACGGAGGTTGAGGGGGGACCTGATTGAGGTGTACAAAATCATGAGAGGTATAGACAGGGTGGATAGCAAGAAGCTTTTTCCCAGAGTGGGGGATTCAATTACTAGGGGTCACGAGTTCAAAGTTAGAGGGGAAAAGTTTAGGGGGGATATGCGTGGAAAGTTCTTTACGCAGAGGGTGGTGGGTGCCTGGAACGCGTTGCCAGCGGAGGTGGTAGACGCGGGCACGATAGCGTCTTTTAAGATGTATCTAGACAGATACATGAATGGGCAGGAAGCAAAGAGATACAGACCCTTAGAAAATAGGCGACATGTTTAGATAGAGGATCTGGATTGGCGCAGGCTTGGAGGGCCGAAGGGCCTGTTCCTGTGCTGTAATTTTCTTTGTTCTTTGTTCAGAACAACAGGCTGCAAGTAAATCGGGTGAGTCATTGTGCTGACAGTCGAGGGTTCTCCATTTAAAAAAACAAGCTTTGAAGTCCTTTAAGAGTTGATTTTTTTTTCAAAGTCTTTATAAAAAAATGGGGTGAACCAGACTCCTCTCCCAGGCTGATTGAGGTCTGCGCCATTACAGGAGGTGTCCGATTGCAAAAGCATGGGAAAACCCCGATAATGGCAGAGCCTCATCCACACAGCCAAAGTTTAAAAAAATCTCATTAAATCACTTGAGCATGAAGACATGTTTCTATTCATGCAGCCACAGCTATAAAAATACCATTAAGCTACTTGAGAATGAAGAACATAAACAAATTCTAGCCAAAAAAGCAGTTGAACTGACTAGTGAACAGCTGTGTAAACAGACAGGCTTAAGTGATGCAAGGAAGATAAACACAGAGCACCGTCAAACACCAACTCCTCTCTATCCAAGCAACCAGTCTAAATAACAGAGAGTTTCTTAAAAGTGAAACAGTGCAGAGTCATAGAATAAGACTGTAAGCAAATCTTAAGCAAAAAAAAGCAGGAAGATGGATACGAAATTTCCCAACAGGAACTGGAAGACCATTGTTATCCTATCCGACTTCCATCTTTTCAAGTAAAAAATGCAGTTATGCTTCACAGACCAAGTAAAAGGGCGGCACAGTGGCGCAGTGGTTAGCACCGCAGCCTCACAGCTCCAGGGACCTGGGTTCGATTCCGGGTACTGTCTGTGTGGAGTTTGCAAGTTCTCCCTGTGTCTGCGTGGGTTTTCTCCGGGTGCTCCGGTTTCCTCCCACAAGCCAAAAGACTTGCAGGTTGATAGGTAAATTGGCCATTATAAATTGTCACTAGTATAGGTAGGTGGTAGGGAAATATAGGGACAGGTGGGGATGATTGGTAGGAATATAGGATTAGTATAAATGGGTGGTTGATGTTCGGCACAGACTCGGTGGGCTGAAGGGCCTGTTTCAGTGCTGTATCTCTAATCTAATCTAATTGTGGAACCAGAAAAATAGGCCGTGAAAATACTAATAGCAATTGGAAATGAGCAGTTATACAGAATCAATACCTCTGGCTTATCTGAAGAGGACCAGAAAGAGCCCGCAAAGATATGGAGAGTGCTAGAAAATCATCTCCAATTACAAGATAATTTTAGAATTCACCACCTGGAATTCATGTCCTACAGGCAACAACCATGGGAATCAATAGACCAGTTCATCAGTAGATACCATAGTAAGGGCAACGAATGCAATTTCTCAGAAACCGAGATGTCAGAGTGACTAATGGAGCTGGTGATTGTCTCAACACCCATTGAAGCATTTCAGAAAGACCTCTTGGGAAAAAAGAAGTCACAGTATTGATGCACTGCTGCAAGATGGCAGGAAATACGAAGCCATTATAGCTGGACAACAGTGTCTGCAAGCACAAGGTGCAGCCAACAGTATCATCACTGTAACCAGGTCAAAAAGAGCAAGCAAGTTGTGTGGTAAGTGTGGTTGGTCCCACTCATTGTGAACTTGTCCTGCATTTCAAGACCTATGCAAGGCGTGCTACTAAGAAGCAAAGACTGGCAGTGGGGAGCAGTGCCAAGGGGAAAACTCTAAGGACTAGAACCTGCTCGGCGACTCTGGCCAGCATCAAATGGTGCAGTCTGGAAACCCAGCAACAGCACATCTCTGGCGTGCCTTCACCTCTGCTATACAGAGAAACGCCAGCACCAACATGAGCCAGAACAGACAGGTATTACCACGAGGCCAAGTACTCCTCCCCCAACAAGTCCTCAACCTTGAGCCCAAGACCTTCTGTTGTAGAGGATGAGGAGAGGCGATGGACACACAATGTCCTGAGGTGGAATGAGTTGAAGCATTGGTTCTTCGAGATGAGGTGCCGGAACTTTCCAAGAGTGAGGAGACCTTAAAAGTAGTCATTTTGAGAAAAGCAACAGAGTATATTAGCAAGCTGAAGGCAGAGCAACAGAAACTGAAAGCAGAGAGGGTGAAACTTCAATAAAAACAGCAACAGCTTAGAAGCAAATTCTCTGACACATCACCAAACAATATATGAACTTGTAAGCCTCTGCAATTATAAATTTCACAATCCCTATCCTTGCACCTGTAAATTTTATAGCCTCTACCCTGTATAACTAGTTTTGATATTATCTAATTTTGTGCTTTTTTATTTGTCGCAGATGGGACTTATCTTTGGAAAGAAAGGGGATGTTGCCTTTATGAGTGATGTCCCTTTAAGATCTTAGGATGCTAATGAGCTAAGTATCAGGATGTAGTCATGTGACCACAAACCAGAGTCACTCTGCAACTGTAACACCTAGAGGAAGGTTCTGTAAATAGTTTATTCTGTATTGTACATGATAGTTTAACTGTAATAAACCTATTTCAGATCTTCAATCAATTGGACTCCATGCATCTCATTTATGTTGCATCAGACATCAAGAACACTTTACAAAGTCGGGCGACATTACGTAGGTGGAAATTGGCAACCTTATTGATGGTGTGGATAGAAGCTCATATCGGAGTCAAATATAACACCAAGGTCAAGAACAATCTGCTTCTGCCTCAGTCAGATGCCGGGGACAGGGGTGGAGTCAATAGCTAGAGAATGGAGTTTGTTGCAGAGACCAACAACAATGGATTCAGTCTTCCCAATATTTAGTTGGAGGAAATTTCTGCACATCCAGTACTGGATGTCAGACAAGAAGTTTGATAATTTTGCAACAGTGAAAGGATCGAGAGAGTTGGTGGTGAGCTGAGTGTGATCAGTGTACATATGGAAACTTACTCTCTGTTCATTGTGTTGCCGTGGGACAGCATGTAGAAGAGAAATAGTCGGGACCAAGGGCAGATCCTTGGGGGAAACCAGAGGTAACAATGCAGGAGTGGGAAGAGAAACCATTGCAAACGATTCACTGGCTACTATTAGATAGATAAGAATGGATCCCAGATGAGTGCAGTATCACAGAGCTCGACAATGAAGTGGCCATGTAGAAGGATGGTCTGGGAAACCCTGTCAAAGATTGCAGACAGGTCAAGAAGGACAGGAAGGAATTGTTTACCTTTGTCACAGTCACATATGGTGTCATTTGTGACATTGATAAGAGTCATTTCAATACTGTGGCAGGAGCGGAAACCTAATTTGAAGGGAGTCAAACGTGGAGTTCTGGAAAAGATGGGCACAGATTTGGGAGATGACAACCTGCTTAAGGACTTTGGAGACGAAAGGGAACTCAGATAGGCAGGTGGTGAAGGGTAGAACACTGGAGGCAAGTCTTTATACATTTACAAGCTTTTATTTAGAGAGACATACATTGCATATTGTGCACCTCCAACCGACAACCACAGTTTCAGCCTGCTCAATATATATACGAGCACAGGTGAATCCCCAATTCATGCCCATGACCTGAACACAATTAAACATCCAATTAATATACAATTATCAAAGGAGGTTGGAGATGGGGCAGTAGTTTGCAAGGATAGATGGGTCAATAGTTGTTTTTTTGAGGAGAGGAGTGATGAAGGCAGATTTGAAATTGGGTGGGTACAGTATCTGAGGAGACACAACTGTTGAGAATATAAGCTAACATGGGGGGTCAGGAAGGGAAGATGGGTGGTCATCAGTTTAGTGGGAATAGGGTCAAGGGAGCACAAGCTGTGTCACATGGACAAGGTGAGCTCAGCCAAGGCATGATGGGAGATAGGAGAAAAACTAATGAAAGATGAGAGTTCAGGGCCAGGGCAGGGAAAACCTGGTGGGCTAGGGGAAGGGAGAGAGGTGGCAAAGACTGATTGGATGGTCTTAATCGTAGTGACAAAGAAGCCCATGAGCTCCTCGCACTTTTTGTTGGAGGTGAGAGTGGAGGAGCCGGGGACAGGTGTTTACGAAGATGTTTTGCAGTAGAGAGAAAGAAAATCGGGGGTTATCTTGCATTCCAGCAGATGTTTTAGTAGATGACAGCAGGATCCAATAGTGCTTCACATAGTCCAACCATATCTGGTAGTGAATGGCTAAACCAGCTGTTCGCCATATCCATGCAAGCCTACATCCCTAGGACTTAAGGAGGCGGAGATAAGGGCCATATTGGGGGAACAGCCAGGGTGAGACAGAATAATCATATTAATGAGGACTAGGGCATCAAAGGTGGAGGTGGGAGTGTGGTTAAGCAGATTGGTAGCTGGACCTGTACCACCTATAAATGTCCTGTACCTTCACCTGCTTCTGATCTTCTACGTTTCCAGGTTTCCTTTATTTTAAAATAAATATGATTGTATTTTAAAATCTTTAGCTGAAGGTGTTTAATTTAAAAATTGTTCTGTTTTTGCAGCCCTTGGGCAGTCCTGACCAACCCCACCTCCCACCCACCCCCCCCCCCCCCCCCACCCCCCACCACCACCATGATTTCTTTGTGGATGGCTTGCTATGCCATTGTTATGATCCGCTTGGTGACCATACAGTCATACAGTCATAGAGTTATACAGCACAGAAACAACCCTTCGGCCCATCATGTCTGTGCCAGCCATCAAGTACCTATCTATTCTAATCCCATTTTCCAGCACCTGGCCCATAGACGTATGATATGGTGTTTCAAGTGCTCATCTAAATCCTTCTTAAATGTTGTGAGGGTCCCTGCCTCTCCCACCCCTTCAGGCAATGTGTTCCAGATTCTAACAACCCTCTGGGTGAATTTTTTTCCCCTCAAATTCCCTTTGAACCTCCTGCCCCTGACCTTAAATCTATGTCCCCTGGTTATTGACACCTCCGCTAAGGGAAAAAGTTTCTTCCTATCTACCCTGTCTGTCCCCCCTCAGCCTTCTCTGCTCTAAGGAAAACAACCCTAGCCTATCCCATCTCTCTTCATAGCTGAAATGCTGCAGCCCAGGTAACATCCTGGTGAATCTACTCTGCACCCTCTCCAGTGCCATCACATCCTTCCTATAGTGTGGTGACCAGAACTGTACACAGTACTCCAGCTGTGGCCTAATTAGCATTTTATACATCAACACACAAAAAGAAGCAAATCCACCGGAACAGCCCAATTTAGGAAACAAAAGCCAAACGGACAAGATTTCACCTTTATAATTTTTACTTTAATGCTCAAAACAAAAGCGGCATAAATTAAACATGAACTACAAGTTAAATCATGATCGATGTATATATCTTGATGGTTGCACGTTAATAAGCGGATGCATCAAAGATAGTCTTTACATTCTGCTAAATAGACTAATCAGCAAAATGCCATTGAACAGTTCCACAGTACAACAAGATCAGGATCTTCCTCAGATAGTTTTTCAAGTTTGGTCCTCCAGGATGCAGAAATGGAAGTAATGATATCCCATCGATAGCGAGCGATGCAATCTTCTCTTTGACAGTTCGGTCTTGTCGTCTCTTGAACCACCTGGACCTTCACACCACTGTCCTGACAGCATGGCACCATGGATAACCAGTGGTCAGCTCCTTTAACAACCACTGCAGACCTTTACAATTCTGAAAGCCTTCTTTTAAAAACACACCCAACTTTTTTAGCTGGCTCCAACACTCTCTGGTGTTTTCTTGAACAACTGAAACTAAAAATTTCCAGTCGCATGTCCTTGGTGAAAAAAAAAACAAGCTGTTTGTTTTCCTCTCAGTCACAAGAATGTTTGATGGTTTAACCTGAGTTTGACCTTCCAGAACCTGGAAACTCCCAGCCTCAAATTAGGGATCTTCTCAAAAGCACAAACACAAGTTGTGCAGCATCACACCATCACACCATCAATCCTCTGCCTACTCAGTCCCGCTGTGCTGCTCCCGTTGTCTTTAACCCCAATATAACCGGACTCTTGGTCAGCGTGCCCCACTCCATCCTTTAGCTTTCTGCTAAGCTAAGGTTCCCCTGCTGCTGCTAATATACCAGACCATGGCCCCCTTCAGTCCTCCTGCTGGGTGACCCGCTGTCTTCAAAAGCTTATTTCCCATGTGTTATGATCCCCGTGGAGATCAACAAACAAAAGAACCTAATTTACCCAACTACCCCAATAAAACAAAAAAAAGGGCAAGATTTCACTCTTATAATTTTTACTTTGACAATCATACCAATATCAGCATAAGGTAAACATGAGTTAACAGACAATTCACGGTCAATATACATTACAAATTACACATTAACTCTCTTAAAGATAGATCTCATGGATTTACTGGACAGTCCACTCAGCATATATGGTATCATTACAGCCACAAAGTTCAAAGTTCTGAATTTCCTCAAGTAGATCTCCAGCTTCTTTCTTCAAAGATGTATCCTCCAATTCTCATCCAACAGCAATTCCCCTTCAACCCAAACTCCATGGGTACGGTCTTTACCAAAAGGCACACTTCTCCAGAACCTCCTCAGCTCTGCTCATGACAGTCTAGATGGCATGGATCCACCAGTATTACCTTTATCCGAGCCCTTCAGTGACAACCCTGTGCACTTTATAGCCGGGTCTGGTTAATCAGTGACTTTATGTCACAGGATTTAGTCTTCATTTTCTTCAGCTACTCCACTCCTCAGCGATCTGATCTTAGATGGCTCTGTGTCCCTTTTATCTGGTTCCAGCCAGTTTCTGTTTCCCCAGAAACTTGACGTTTTAGTTGCAGTTTCTGTTTCAGTTTCTGTTTCAGTTTTAGTTTCCCTTTCAGTTAGGGTCTGTCTCAAAAAAAACGTTTTGAAACCAGGGTCGATGCATCTAACAGAACATTCAGCAAGTCATCTGTTTAGACAACAGCTTGAACATGTTCCCCCACTGGTCCAGCAAACTGCAGATTCTATCACACATGGTTATGTTTCTGTTACATTTTGGTTACTTTCAGATGCACTTCTGGATACAGCTTCCAATGTTTTCTCTGGTGATATTTCAATTTCAGTTATGATGCTTTCTTCACTCTATACATTAAGAGTAGCAATTAGTTTCTAAGACATCAAAACCAGAATGGTGGAAAGTTGTCCACTAATTCTTCTCTATTAAGCATCAAACATTCTAGCTAACTTTATATTACAGTTGAGTCAGTTAGTTAAAACAGGAAATTTAAAGGTTGATCCCTCCCAGTCCTTCTATTGCTTTCTGTTTCTTCTCTCCCATTCTCCCTCCCCATTTCCCCTCTTCCCTATCACTTCATCTCCCACCTCTCCCACCTTTTCCACCCCTGCTCCTCACCTTCCTATTCCCTCCTTCCTGTCCCATCGCATTAAGCTAAAAATATCAGCTCTGTCTGAAGTACTGTTTAGTTTAGTTTAGTTTAGAGATACAGCACTGAAACAGGCCCTTCGGCCCACCGAGTCTGTGCCGACCATCAACCACCCATTTATACTAATCCTACACTAATCCCATATTCCTACCACATCCCCACCTGTCCCTATATTTCCCTACCACCTACCTATACTAGGGGCAATTTATAATGGCCAATTTACCTACCAACCTGCAAGTCTTTGGCTGTGGGAGGAAACCGGAGCACCCGGAGGAAACCCACGCAGACACAGGGAGAACTTGCAAACTCCACACAGGCAGTGCCCAGAATTGAACCCGGGTCGCTGGAGCTGTGAGGCGGCGGTGCTAACCACTGCGCCACTGTGCCGCCCGTTATCTGTTGTTATCTGTATATAAGAAGATTGGGCCTCAAATTTAGAGAGGGCGTAAGGCTCTTTACAAAAACCTTTTAATGATTGAGGGAAATGAATTTTACATATAACACTGGTCCCATCTGTTTTCACTGATTGGGGACAAGGGGTCAATTTAGTTAATACTTTCTTATGTTTTTAATTTCTTTGTGAGAGATTAAGGTTAATTGTTGGGCCAGAGGGTGATTGGTAACAGTGGAACTATACCCCAGCTAGGAATAAATGTGGGAAAAGAGGTTTTCTATTTCTATTTAGCCCAAAATTTAGTCTTGAGCTGTTTTGCTGACACTGGTGAAGCCTCACTTATTGACCATGCCTAGTTGCTTTGAAGCATTGGCATTGGGCCTTTGCTTTGAATCACCACAGCTCTTATGGTGATGATGCTTCGAAAATGGTGTTAGGTAGGGAATTCTAGGATATGAACCAGCAATGGTGAAGGAATAGTGGCACTTAGCCAAGGGTTTGGTAGTACAGTGGTTATGTGGTTGGGCTAGTAATTCAGGGACCTGGGCTAATGATCCAGAGACATGGGTTCAAATCTCACTATACCAGCTAGGGAATTTCAATTCAGTCAATTAATTAATCTTTCATATAAAGCTGGTATCTCTAATGGTGACTAAAAACTGCCATTTTGTCATCAAACCCATCTGATTCACTCATGTCCTTTCCAGGAAGGAAATCTGCCATTCTTACCTAGTCTGGCCTACATGTGACACCTGATGCACAGCAATGCACTCTGAACTGTCCTAGCAAGCCACTCAATTGCATCTAACCACTTCAGAAAAAGTCTAATAGGAATAAAACAGGATGGACCGCCCAGCAGTGACCAAGGCACCAGACACGAAAAGGCACACCCAGCCCATTTGATGCAGCAAAGTCCTCCCAACTAACATGTAGGGACTTGAACCAAAATTTGGGGAGCTGTCCAACAGACTAGTCAAGCAACGGCCCAACATTGTCATGCTCACAGAATCATACCTTTCCACCAACATTCCACTCTCCTCCAATACCATCCCTGGATATGCCCTGTCCACCGGCAGGATTGACCAATGAGAGGTGGCAGCACAGTTGTATACAATCAGGAGGGATGGCCCTGGGAATCCTCAAGGTTGACTCTGGACTCCATGAAGTCTCATGGCATCAGGGCAAACATGGGTAAGGAAACCTCCAACTGATTACCACCTACCATTCTTCCTCAACTGATGAATAAATACTCCTCCAGGTTGAACAACACTTGGAAGAAGCACTGAGGGTAGCGAGGACACAGAAAGTACTCCAGGTGGAGGACTTCGATGTCCATCACCAAGAGTGACCTAGTAGCACCACTACTGACCGAGCTGGAAGTGTCCTGAAGGTCATATCTTCCAGACTGAGCCTGCAACAGCTGGTAACAGAACCAATACATGAGAAAAACCTACATTACCTTGTCCTCACCAATTTACCTGTTGCAGATGCATCCGCCCATGACAGTATTGGTAGGAGTGACTACCACACAGTCCTTGAGGAGACGAAGTCCCATCTTCACACTGAAGACATCCTCCATCATGTTGTGTGGCATTACTGCCATGCTAAATGGGACAGATTCAAACAGATCTTGCAGTTCAAAACTGGGCATCCATGAGGCCCTGTGGGCCATCAGCAGCAGAATTGTACCCCATCACAATCTGTAGCTTTGTGGTTTGGCATATCCCTGACTCTACTATTATCATCAAGCCAAGGGACCAAACCTGGTTCAATGAGGAGTGTAGAAGAGAATGTCAGGAGCAGTGTCACGATTACCTAAAGATGAGGTGCCAGCCTAGTGAAGCCACAACATAGGACTACATGCATGTTTACAGCAGAAGCAGCAGGCAATAGACAGAGCTAAGTGACCCCACAATCAACAGATCAGATCAAAGCTCTGTAGTCCTGCCACACCCAGTTGTGAATGGTGGCGGACAATTAAACAATTGACAGGATATTCCCATCCACCTTCACGACAGAGACCGCCACGTGAGAGCAAAAGGCAAAACTGAAGTATTTGCAACTATCTTCAGCCAGAAGTGCAAAGTGGATGATCCATCTTGGCCTCCTGTGGAGGTTCCACCATCACAGATGCCAGTTTTCAACCAATTTGATTCACTACATGTGATATCAAGAAATGGTGAGTACACTGGATACAGCAAAGGCGATGGACCCCGACAACATCCTTGTTGTAGTGCTGAAGACTTGCACTCCAGAACTAGTTGTGCCCCTAGCCAAGCTGTTCCAGTACAGCTACAATACTGGCATCTACCCAACGATGTAGAAAATTACCCATCCACAAAAAGCAAATCAAATCCAATCCAGTCAATTATCGCCCCATCAGTCTACTTTCAATCATCGGCAAAGTAATGGAAGATGTTGTCGACAGTGCTTTTACAGCCACATGGGCACAAGTGATGATGCCCTGCAACTGGGGGAATCCAACGATGGAGGCTGAACCTAACGCCCTCTGTACCAGCGCAGGCGCATCTGTGTCAAAGTTAGTGTGTAGTCCCTGCTATCCTGAAAATGGCATCCGTGACCTGCTTGATGGCATGACGAGCTGCCAACTGCAAGATGCCAACTAGAACCACAATTGATTTCTGGAATGACCCAGTTATATAAAAATTCAGGGCGATGGAGAACTTAAAGGCTGCAGGTAGGGCACTACCAAAGCGGCTGTGAGGCCTCAGGTCATTGTAGAACCGAGACCATCTGCCTGGACAGACGCAGCCTTCTACAGCACTGGCGCTCTCTCATTTGCAGGCGGTTAACTCTTGGATTGTGCATCCGATATCTTGGGTAGCGCCTTCCTCCCCTTGCAGCCCCCGTTGCGCTCCTCTGAGCTCCTGCTGTCTGGGAGGCTGCATCTGTCCAATGTCAAAGTAGCCTGATCCCATCTGAACTCCCTCAGCTGGGCTTTGTACATTCACCAGGCCTTTCCCTGTCAATCCCTGCTGTCCCTGTGATGCCAGCATCCTCACGTCCTTCTCTGGTTTCCTGTCACTCGCCACTGAGAAAAGTCTTACAGCTGCAGCAATGGCCACTCTGTGGCATATTTGAAGCAACTGAGCATTTCTTTGTGCCTCTGCAGTGTTTTAATCAGCTCTTCCCATAGCCCTCATAGCCTCCTGCTGTGTTCACGTCTTAAACACCCTGTTATCTTCCTCCCGTCTTCCACATTCCCAGCCTTTAAAAATTAAAACTTGCCGCTGACAAGCCTGTGAATGAGCTCTTCAATGAGCTCAACAGGCAATTAATTTCAGGCGGTGCCCGACCTGTTCCCTCACTGCCAGTGTCCCTTTAAAAATGGTGTTGCGTTCCGAAGGTGGCGGGTCCCACTGGCAACCTCTGTGAACGTGATTTTCAAATCGTGCTCACCTTCATACTCACACTCAGTGAGCATTAAAAAGCTGGCCCATTGAGTCTCCTGGCACCAATCAAACAAACTGCTCTCTCCTGGATGAGTGATGAAAATTGGATCACATTCCTATAGATGGTGCAGAGGCTTTGAGAGGTCAGAAGGTGGCCCATTCACTGGTGAGCACCCAGGCTCAGCCTGGCTGAACCAGTTATGTTTCTGTCATTGGTAACCCCCCAGAAGTTGATGATGTTGGTTTTAACAATGGTGTCTCTGTTGAATGGCAGGGGAGATTGCTGGGCTTTCCCCTGTTTGAGAGATGGTCAATACATAGCATTTATGTGCCGTGAATGTTAGCTGTTGCTCATTAACCCAAACCTGGATGTTATCCAGGTCCTGCTAAAGGCTAATATGGGATATTACATTACTGGAGGAGTTCTGCATGGAGCTGAACACTGGAGTAAAATGAGAACATAGGGCAGCATAAAACATGATAAACAATTCAGCCCATCGATAATGTTCAGAATATTCATTGTCATGCACTCCACTGAACATATTTAATCTCTCTGAGGGCAAAAAGTAATCACAAGCATAACTACTACGAGATAAGACTCTGTGAACTGGCTGTGAAAAATAATTGAATAAAATGCCAGATATTAAACTATCTTTGCTGTTAATATTGTAGAGAAGTGCAAAATGATACATTTTGGTACGAAGTGTCATATGTTCTTTGTGTTATCTTACACAACACAATGAAGTATGTGGATTCCAGTGCCTTGAAGATCTCTAACAGATATATTGACAGCTAAGCTAGTATATACAATACAGAGCAAACTATGTACAGCACATTTGTCTAGGGTGTCACAGTTGCAGAGTGACTATGGCTTCTAGTCACATCACTAAGTCCTGGTATTTAGCTCATTAGCATACTGAGTTCTTAAAGGGACATCACTCTTGAAGCGATCATACAACATCCCTTTCTTTCCAAAGATTAGTCTCATACGTTATAAGTAAAAACAGATAAAAGTAAATAACATCAAAATTAGTTCTACAGGGATAGAGATAATAGAACTTACAAGTATGAGGATAGGGGCTGTGAAATTTACGAGTGTAAGAGCTATATCATTTCAGTGGTTTGACAACTCTTGCTTGGAGAATTTGCATCTAAGTTGTTGCTGTTTTTATTGAAGTTTCGCTCTCTCTGCATTCAGTTTCTGTTGCTCTGCCTTCAGCCTGTTAAAATATTCTGTTGCTTTTCTCAGGATAACCACTTTTGAGGCCTTGTTATTTTTGGAAAGTTCCCGCACCTCATCTGGAAGAGCCAACAGACAATGCTTCAACTCATCCCTCCTCTGCCTCTCCAGGACATAGTGTATTTTTTACCTCTCCTCATCCTCTGTCTCTGAAGGCCTGGACTCAAGGTCGAGGACTTGTTGGGGGAGGAGTACTTGGCCTCATGGAGGTACCTGACCATTCTGGCTCATTTTGGTGATAGTAGTTCTCTAGAGAGCAGAGGTGAGGGCATGGCATAGTTGTGCTGTTGCTGGGTTTCCAGACTGCACCGTTTGATGTTGGCCAGGGTCTGCGAGTGGGGTCCGGTCCTTGGGGATTTCCCCTTGGCAATGCTCCCCACTGACAGACTGTGCTTCTCAATAGTTACAACGTCAGTCTCTTCTTCTGACTTGCATAGAAACACAGCCTGTTGACAAGGAACTTTCACCATCTAAATTTGGATCTTCATTCTCTTGATGTGGCATCTGTGAGAAGGGGCTGATACTCTCCAAACCAGGACTACTGAGATCCTGGAAGAACTGTGACTCAATTTCAGACATCAGGGGACTGGACACATGGAGTGCATCCTCTCTGAGGTGCACTATGCCTTTGAAGTCTCCCATGGTGTCGAACATGTCCGGGTACATTTGTTGTAGGTCATGGACTGACTCAATGCGGGTACCCTTGGTATCTTCTGCTGTAATGGGTACTTTGGTGACTTCATGTATAGTCACAATGTTAAAGTCCTTACATGCTGGTAGTCCTGCTACTGCTGGTCCGCTCATGTCGACCAGGGAAAATATTTGCGGTTTCCATGCCGACTTGTCATAGCTGCATTGCATTGTTAGCTTGCCACTGCAATGGGTGACCCATTGTATGCAGTTAGCTTTGCAGTTGTTGATTGTATCATTAATGTCCAATGACCCCAGTACCTATCCTTCAGGTTTTCGGGCTGGTAGGATATTTGCACTAGCTCCAGTGTCAATCCTAATCCTGAGTGTGTGCTTGACAACTTTCTTTGGGCACATGTTGTTAATAGTAGCAAAAGCTTCCAGTTGTT
This sequence comes from Heterodontus francisci, assembly GCF_036365525.1. Lineage (NCBI taxonomy): Eukaryota > Metazoa > Chordata > Chondrichthyes > Heterodontiformes > Heterodontidae > Heterodontus > Heterodontus francisci. The sequence continues at coordinate 81,781,256 of NC_090376.1, forward strand.
TGACTGCATCAACACAATGTGTCAGCTTCACAATGTGAAATGCCTGCTCGTCTTCTGGCTGAGAATCGCTGTACTCTGAGCCTTGTCTCGGGTCTATTTTGCTTTGGACTTTTTGTATCGGCTTGCATTTATGCAGGTCGCTAGCGCTCTCCTTGCTGCTGTTGCCATGTTGCTGTGCCTGTCTTCTGTTTGTTTGTGTCCTATTGTGACTTCTGGCTGCATCTTTGGAGCTAGATTTCTTGCATAGGCGGGCCCAGTGTCCTTTTGCACCACACACCTCACATAGGTCTTGAAATGCAGGACAACTTTGCGTTGAGTGAAACAAACCACACTTACCACATAGTTTGCTTGCTTTTTGTGACCTGATTATTGTGCTGATACTGTCAGTTGCATCTAGTGCTTGCAGATGCTGTTGTCCAGCTGCAATGGCTTCACATTTCCTGCCATCTTCTAGCAGCGCAGCAATGCTGTGACCTTTCTTTTTCCCCAAGAGGTTTTTCTGAAATGTTTCAATCGGCAGTTTCCATATGTTTGCGGGATCTTTCTGGTCCTCTTCAGATAAGCCAGAGGTATTGATTCTGTATAAGCACTCATTTCCAACTGCTATTGGTATTTTCACAGCCTGCTTCTCTGGTTTGACAACCACTTGGTCTATGAAGCATAACTGCATTCTTTGTCTAAAACGTTTGAACTCAGATAGGATATCAGTGGCATTCCAGTTCATGCTGGGAAATTTTATATCTATCTTTCTGCTGTTCTTTTGCCTTCTGCTCTGTATTAACTTAGTTCAGCTTTGTGTGTGCCTGCAGCACTCTATTTGTTATGACTTTTCTATTTGTGGTTTGAAACTTGTTTTAAATCTTGTTCTATTGACTCTGCACTGTTTCCCCTTTAAGAAATCCTCTTTTATTTAGACTAGCTGCTTTTCTGGAGTGCAACAGGTGTTTGACAGTGTTCTCTGTTTATTTTTCTTTCAGCACTTCAGGCTGTATGTTTACACAACTGTTCGCGAGGCAGTTCATGGGTTTTCCCCTTTGCTTTTTTTTTTGCTAGATTTTATTTATCTTCTTCACGTTTGAGTGGTTTAATGATTTTTCAACTTGACTGCTTCAATGGATTCCAGATCCTTGAAGATCTGTAACAGGTTTATTAACAGCTAAACTAGTATATACAATACAGAGCAAACTATGTACAGAACCTTAGTCGAGGCTGTTACAGTTGCGGAGTGACTATGGCTTCTAGTCACATGACTATGTCGTGGTACTTAGCTCATTAGCATACTGACTTCTTAAAGGGAATCACTCTTGAAGCGATCATACAACATGAAAAATAAGGAGAGGCCATATAAACTAAAGGATACAATTCTAAAGCAGGCGCAGGAACAGACAGACCGCAAGGGAATATGTGCATAAATTGATAAAGGTGGCAGGGAAGGTTGGGAAAGTGGTTAAAAAGGTACACAGGATCCTGAGCTTTATAAATAAAGGCATAGAGTACATAAACTAGGAACTTATGATGAACCTTTACAAAACACTGGTTCAGCCTCAATTAGAATATTATGACCAATTCTGGGCAGTACATTTTAGACAGGTTGTGAAAGATTTAGAGAGGGTGACAGAAAAGATTTCTGAGAATGGTTCTGGGGATGAGGGACTTCAGTGACACAAATAGATTGGACAAGCCGGAGTTGTTCATCTTAGAGGAGAAGGCTGAGAGGATAGAGATATTCAAAAATCATAAGGGGTCTAGACAGAGTAGATAGAGAGAAACTGTTCCCATTGGCGGAAAGATCAAGAACCAGAGGATACAGATTTAAGGTGATTAGCAAAAGAACCAAAACAGCGTGAGGAAGAACTTTTCTACACAGTGAGTGGTTATGATCTGGAATGTCCTGCTGGAATGGTTGTGGAGGCAGATTGAATCATTGCTTTTAAAAGGGAATTGGTTAAGCATTTGAAGTTAAAAATTTGCATGACTTTGGGGATAGGGCTGGCATTTGATACTAGTTAAATCGCCATTGCAGAAAATTGGCATTGACTTGATGGACTGAATAGCCTCCTTGTATATTGTAACCATTCTGTGATTATTTTCAATCATAATGATTTGCATTACAGAGATGGCATTCCCTTGCTCTCAGTAGGATTGAAAGCATAGAGGGAGAATTCCATAGGGTTCTCCTGCTCATCTGCTATAACTACAGTGGAAGCTCAGTGGAAACCCTGGAGAAATGCCAACAGAGATTCTGCCAAAGTTACGGCACTAGATCAGAAGAATCCCAATGCAATTTCCAGGGAACAGTGTTCCACAGAGTAGTACAGAAACAGAAATTTCAGCACAAGAAGAGGCCTTTCCTGTCTGTACTGAATTTAGATTTCACCTGGAAGCTGATTTGCAAGCACATTTTCCATCGTTCTTCCCATTCCCTTTTATGTTCTATTTCTTTAAGTAATTACCCAGTATCTTTTTGAATGGTGTAGTCAAATTAACATCAATCATCACTTTTGGCAAAGCATTGCACATTTTAACTTTTTGTGTGAAAACATTTCTTCTTGATTCTTTCTTTATGTATGTCATGCTTATTTTGAAATCATGGGATGCTCGCTTTGATTTGCCTACTAATGGAAATACTCTATCTGGAGAAAGAACTTGTAAGTATAGAACATCTTCTTACATCCTCAAGAGAGCCCAAAGCACTTCAAAGTCAATGAATTGCTTTTAAAGTGTAGTCACTGAGAACGGCAAAGAAGTTAACATTTCCTCTGAAAGACGTACACCAATAAAGATTCAATACCTCCAGGAGAAGATGGGAATTATAAAAAAGCAACTTTCTTTACTCTGGCTGAGCAATTATTCATCCAGAGCCTCAAAAAAATCCTCCATTTCCATGTTCCACACCAATTAAGATCAACCAGTGAATTTCAATTTTTGCAAAATTGTAGTTTTAGAGTCATAGAAAGATACAGCACTGAAACAGGCCCTTTGGCCCACCAAGTCCATGCTGACCATCAACCACCCATTTATACTAATCCTACATTAATTCCATGTCCCCTACCACATCCCCACCTCCCCTCAATTCTCCTACTAGCTACCTATACTAAGGACAATTTACAATGGCCAATTTACCTATCAACCTGCAAGTCTTTGGCTGTGGGAGGAAAACAGAGCACCTGGCAGAAACCCACACAGTCACAGGGAGAACTTGCAAACTCCACACAGGCAGTACCCAGAACAGAACTTGGGTTGCTGGAGCTATGAGGCTGCAGTGCTAACCACTGTACCACTGTGCCACCCCAATAAAGATAATTTTCTGTTGTGAACTCACATCCACTTGGAAGTGAACTCAAATTGGCCAAATGTAACTCAGAATTTCACTGGAGGTCAGAGAAAGAAAATATTTGTTCCTTCACTTTGGACTACTCATCAAACCAAGTCGTAGATGCTGCTAACTGTTCAATAGCCTATTTAATTCTGCCAGCAGTGTTTAAATGATTGTCGTAAGTCTTCAGCCTATGATTTATCCTGAAAATTGACTTAATATTTTACTGCTCTTATACTGGGAAAAGATACATGGTGTATATACAGAAAGAAAGAATGTGGAAAAGAGGGAGGAAGGGAGAAACACAATGAGATAGAGCAGAACATACAAAAATGAACATAACACTTAGTATGACAGATGTACAATGTGGGCACAAAAGATTGAGGGCACATGCAGATTCCAGATGTAGAGAACATGAGAAGGACACACGTGTGTGAATTTATAGAGACTGGCAGAGTAAACATGGCAAAGACAAAGAGAGTAACATTGTTTTGCATTCTCTTTCATGACTCTGCCTTGGGAATTTTGTGTCTATCATAAAACCTGGCCCCAATTACAGTGGATCACAATCCCAACTCTTGTCAAAAGACATTATTAGGAACTGTAGATCCATTCCAGGTCAGAAATGGAGTGTAGAACTAAATCATATTTTATGACATGTTTTTACCATTCCCATTATGCATTTGGGAAGTTGATGTTCTGTATCCAGTCACTACAACATCTGACTATAAAAATGTGTCCTCCTCTTTCATTCCTCTGATCTCTCCAATCAAAAATAATAAACATTGCTATTGTTTAGAAGCCACAACTGAAGTAAACTGCAGAATAATTAGAAACATTTTTTTTTTAAAGAATAATAGGTTAGGAAAGATAGACTATTAGATTAACTGAAAAAGTAAAATTATCAGTTAAAAAAATAAAAATGGGGCAATAGAGCATGGTAAAAAGTAAGAACAGGTAGGGAAGACAGAGAAACATTTATTTAAAGATATTTAACTTAATATTTAAAGATATTGGCACTCTTGCCTCATCCAGTCGTGAATGGTGGTGGACAATTAAACAAGTAACTGCAGGAGGAGGCTCCACAAACATCCCCATCTTCAATGATGGGAGAGCAGCACATCAGTGCAAAGGACAAGGCTGAACCATTTGCAACCATCTTCAGCCAGAGGTGCCGAGTGGATGATCCATCTTGGCCTCCTCCCAAGGTCCCCAGCATCACAGTTGCCAGTCTTCAGCCAATTCAATTCACTCCACATGATATGCAGAAATGCCTGAAGGAACTGGATACAGCAAAGACTATAGGTCTTGACAACATTCTGGTTATAGTACTGAAGAGTTGTTCTTCAGAACTGTCTGCATCCCTAGCCAAACTGTTCCAGCACAACTACAAACTGGCATCTGGTTCTGAAGAATGGTCACTGACCCGAAACATTGACTCTGCTTCTCTCTCCACGGATGCTGCTGGACTTGCTGAGTATTTCCAGCATTTCTTGTTTTTATTTCAGATTTCCAGCATCCGCAGTATTTTGCTTTTACAAACTGGCATCTGCTGGACAATGTGGAAAATTGCTCAGGTATGTCCTGTCCACAAATAGCAGAACAAATCCAATCCAGCCAATTACTGCCCCAACAGTCTACTCTCAATCATCAGCAAAGTAATAGAACGTACCATTGACAGAGCTATCAAGTGGTACTTACTCACCAATGACCTGCTCACCGATGCTCATTTTGGGTTCCGCTGGGGCACTAGGCTCCAGACCTCATTACAGTCTTGATACAAATATAGACAAAAGAGCTGAATTCCAGTGGCGAGGTGAGAGGGACCGCCCTTGATATCAAGGTAGCATTTGACCGAATGTGGTATCGAGGAGCTCTAGCAAAATTGAAGTCAATGGGAATCAGGGGGGAAACTGTCCATTGGTTAGAATCATATCTAGCACAAAGGAAAATGGTTCTGGTTGTTGCAGGTCAATCAACTCAGCCCCAGGACATCGCTGCAGGAGTTCTTCAGGGTAGTGTCCTGGGCCCAACCATCTTCAGCTGCTTCATCAATGTCCTTCCCTAAATTATAAGGTCAGAAGTGGGGATGTTTGCTGATGATTCTTAGTGTTTAGTACCATTGGCAACTCCTCAGATAGTATGCATGCAGCATGCAGCAAGACCTGGACAACATTCAGACTTGGGATGCTAAATGGCAAGGAACATTGCGTCACTCAAGTGCCAGGCAATGACCATCTCCAACAAGAGAGATTCTAATTATCTCTACTTGGCGTTCAACGGCATTACCATCACTGAATCTCCTACCATCAACATCCTGGGGATTACCATTGACCAGAAACTTAACTGGACCAGCGATAAAAATACTGTGGCTACAATAGCAAAGTCAGAGGCTGGGAATTCTGCAGCGAGTAACACAATTCCTGACTCACCAAAGCTCGTCCACCATCGACAAGCACAAGTCAGGAGTTTGATGGAATATTCCCCACTTGCCTGATGAGGATGGGAATAGAGGGATACAGACCCCAGAAGTGCAGAAGGTTTTAGTTTAGACAGGCATCAAGATCGGTGCAGGCTTGGAGGGCCGAATGGCCTGTTCCTGTGCTGTACTGTTCTTTGTTCTTTGAGTGCAGCTCCAACAACACTCCAGAAGCTTGGCACCATTCAGGACAAAGCAGCCTGCTTTATTGACACTCCATCCACCATCTTAAACATTCACTCCCTCCAGCACTAGTGCACAGTGGCAAGCACCATGTACGATCTACAAGATGAGCTGCCACTGGCCAAGCCTCTTTCGACAGCACCTTCCAAACCTGCGACCTCTACCACCTGGAAGAACAAGGGCAGCAGACACAAGGAACACCACCACCTGCAAGCTCCCCTCCAAGTTACAAACCATTCTGACTTCGAACTATATCGCTATTCCTTCACTGTTCCTGGATCAAAAACCTGGAATTCCTGTCCTGACAGCACTTTGTGTGTACCTACACCACATGGAGGTTCAAGAAGGCGGCTCACCAGCACCTTTTCAAGGGCAATTAGCGATGCACAACAAATGCTGGCCTTGCCAGTGATGCTCAAATACCATAAATGAATTTTAAAATGTTTTTGTTGTTAAAGCTGTATTTTAAATGTATATTTTGCTTTAGAATTAATTTTACAGTAACAATTCCTGATGTTTTATTTTGTAAAACTCAGTGATTTTCATGCCATCATTTGTAAACTGGAAAATAATAACAATCCAGGGAGATGAGAATTTCCCCGGACTAGTTGGGAGTTAATGGTTAAGTTTTATTAAATTTTCATACCTGGCCTTATGGAGTTAGAGAGCAGCTGGAAAATGTAAGCATGTAATTATTACAGTTCAGAGGTGCCAGTGCTATAATGAAGTCACTGCAGTACAGACGTAGTTTTTTCTTCAAGTGTATCCTTGAACCCACTTTGCTGCAATGTATATCATTAACAGTTTTTTTTAACTTTTTTTGTACTGCGGACACCATCCTTACAGGGTTGGCATTGATGCCTGCTTAGCAACCGGCAACAATAATTAAATGTTACACATATAAATAGCACGTAAATAATCTATCTTAGCAGCACACAAAATGGGGAGAAAATCTCTCCTCTTTTGAAAATAGGGCACCCATAAACTCCATATGTAGTCTTCACAGTGAGTAAAAAAAATCTAAATGCTCTTGAGATGCATCTCAGTATGTTTTTTGGCCCAGCTGCCAGTCAGCTCACTGACAGCATTCAAACCTTTTGTCAGAGACTTGAGCACATAATTTAGGCTTTCAGATGAGATACCTGCTTGCCTGCTCTCTGAAATCCATGAAAAAGATACCATGACACGATTCAAAGACGAACAATGGTGTTCTCCCGGTGTCCTGGTCAACAGTTATTCCTCAACTAACACATGAGAAAGATAACTTGTCATTGATCGCATTGTGGCACCTTGCTATGTGTGAACTGGCTGCGCCTTTCCTACATTACAACAGTAATTACAATCTGAAAGTTATTCATTGGCTGTGAAATATTTTGAGACATCAAGGTCACAAAAGGTGCTATATAAATGCAAATTCTTTCTTTCCTGATACTTTACCAAATTGATGTGTTACTGATTATCTTTTTGTCATATAAATGGGGCACAGGTATATGCATTTAACAAGATGTTAATAGCTTCATTTTGAATGTATCAACTGTACCAGGATCTGAATCTTCTCATGCATTTTGTTTTGGTTTAAGGTTCATACAAGTGATTTGTTGATGTACAATCATAAGGGAAAAACAGACTAGATATAATTTGATTGCTGAGAGTTGCTTCTTTTAATTAAAAAGTCACCACAAGCTCATTAGCACTTTCTGTTTATGCAGAAACTAGTGGTTGAAATGTGCAAAGAAGCCCAGCTGTTAATGTAATTCGCTTTTGCAGCAAACAATGCAAGCTGTGTTGATTGATGAAACAATGCAGGCAAAGGTCCAACTAACAATGTGAATGTGTCCTCCAGTGAGACCAAACTTTGTGAAGTGATCCTCATCCATCATGAGACATCATGAAAGATGAAGTAGAACTCTTCAATGTGAATTACTTCATTGCATTGATTATTTCATATTGCTGGAAATGTCTTAAAACATATATGGCTGCATTTTATTCTTGCAATGGGGGACCCAGTGATGGGCCAGAAAGTGGGGAGCAGTGGACACTGCTGGTACTGCAGGAGGCCCTGCAGCACCAAAGACGAAGGAGACCCAGGGACAGGTGAGTGGGCCTGGGGTTGCTGGGGCCATTCAGGCAGGCCCTGGCGAGGGGGTGAAGGTGGGAGGCTGTCTTCCCAGAGGGCCAAGCTCACTGCCGGGGGGGCCCTGGATTGGAGTGACACTTCCCAACCCTGCCAGGAGGCTGCCAGGTTTTACCTGGCAACTTCTGCCAGCGGCAGATCCCTCCGCCTCTCTCAAAATTAAGGTGCTCTTAAGTGGCCATTAATTGGGCAATGTCGGGAATGGCATCCCCTGCCATTTTTCTTGCCCCCTCCCTCCGTGCCCGCCTCTAATGGCAGAATAAATTTCTGCCAATAGAATGAATTTTCTGCACGTGCACTTATTAGTGGGTAATTGAGCCTAGAAATTGATGTTGATGATATATCAGCAGATGAGGTTTAATGTGTTCATATGACATTCATCAGTCTGCTATTTTAGCTCATGCATTAACTTATTTAAGATGAAGTGTTTACATCTGTCAAATCCAAAAAAAGCATTCATTTACCAATACTTGATGATTTTGGTCCTTTAATCAATTTTTTAAGGATACTGCCACATTCGCTTTAATACTATGTGTTTTAATTTTATCAATGAATCTCCTATGCAGCACCTGATCAAACATCTTTTGAAAATCAATGAACATCCATCCTATTTCTTTTATCAGCAGAAAATGCTGATCAGATGAAAGGTCATCAACCTGAAATGTTTCTCTCTCTACAGATGCTGCTTGACCTGCTGAGATTTCCAGCGTTTTCTGTGTTTGTTTCAGATTTCCAGCATCCACAGAATTTTAATTTGGTATTTCTTTTATCCATACGCTCTGTTATTTCCGCACAGAACTCTACTAAACTTATCTGAAATGACTTGCCTTTTACAAACCCATGCTGGCTATTCTTTATTAACGCTTACTTAGTAATACTAAGTGTATGAAATGGACAGTAGACTACTGACTGCCATTAGAATCAAGTGAGCCACAAATTAGATCCAATTGTCCAATCTAACCTCCTGACAAGCAACGCTCTGCACCAAAGGGCATTAATCATAATTTTTACTCTCAGGTGAAATACAAATGTCAGCTGAGTGCAACTAAAATAATGGGTAAAAGATAAATAGAATGACAGATTTTCAATAGTAGAAACCAAGATCAAAAATGTTTTTCATTTGGGTACAAATTAGGCAGATTATTAAAAAGTAGATGAGTCTTTGAAGGATGATATATTGAATGAAAAAGAAATTAGGAAGTTAGGAATGTGTCAGAAATCCTTGACATCAGCTTTCAGTGCTGAAACTATGGCCGGAATTTTACACCGCTCCAGCGGGTTGGATGGTGATGTGGGGGCAGCGTAAAATTGAACGGCAGGCGCCGGGAGGCCTACCCACCCCACTTCCGCCTCCGGACAAGTTTACGGCGTCGGGAGGGGGGGGGGGGTGGGATACGGCCCGCCTGCCCAAGGCCAATCAAGGCCCTTAAGTGGCCACTTAACGCCAACTTAAGGGCCCTCGCCGCCTCCACGAGGATTTTACCCATGGCAAGCCGACATGCGAGGGACGTGAAAGGCCGCTCAGTGATAGATGCTGGCCTTTCCGCGCTCGGGTGGGGGGGCATGGCAGTCGGGCACAGGGTGACCTATTGAGGGCTGCCCCCACCTCCCAACCCACCCCTGGGACCCAAGACACCCCCCTCTCCCCAAACGACCACTCCAGCCTCACCAGGGAAGGACCAATTCCTCCGGTGAGGCATGCCCCTACTTACCTTCCCTCCTCGATCCATGGTGTTGGCTGGGCTGCAGTCTCCAGCAGTGGCCACCGCTCCCGGTGATGCTGCTGGGACTAAGAGCTGCCGGCCCGCTGATTGGCCGGCAGCTCACTGAGACGGGACCTCCTCCCTCAAGTGGATGGAAGTCCTGCCTCGGGACAACAAAAGCCTGGGGACCCGTAAAATGCGGGACGGATTCCCGGGCTAGGCGGAAGCGGGTTCGCCACCAACTTTCATGTCGGAGTCCGGCTCCCGTCCATTCACCATAAAACTCCGGCCTATAGACAAAATCCACATCCAGCCAAACTGGGTTAGAAATCTATAAGATGCATATATGTCAGTAAAGTATGTGCAATGAAGAAGCTCACAGTATTAAGTGCCATAAGGCATCTAGATCAAATGAGCGTACACCCACAAGGCTGCATAAACACAGAAGCTACAACTGCAGTCTGAAGGACACCTCACACAATCCCTATAATGATTTATGAGAGTGTTCACAGTGAAACAACTAAATGATCCCAGGACTATCACTTTATATTGTCAAAACACAATTTATTTGTTGTCTTTTGAAAAACACTTGAGAAAGCAATGAATCTGATTTAAAATGCAGAAATGAATGAATAATGAGTATATGGTGTAAAGTGATGATCTGTTAGCTTGTTTGGTTATGGAGCATAGCTGAGTTAGAGCCTTTATTCAGTAATATAGTTCAGTTTCATCCCAAAAATGCAAACAGGCACATTAGAAAAGTGAGTTATTTGATTTAATTTCTGATTGTTGAGTGGGAACAGAGAAAATTAGAAAGACTCACGAGAATGGAGATTATGATAAAATTCCCTTGTTTACAGTGTGCTAGATGTGTGAAACAAACAATACTAAAGAGCTTTTAATGTTACATTGATCATTAATTTTAAAATGAGCTAAACAGATAGAAAATGTGGAAAAAGGAAGTAACTTTTAATAAAGATAAACAGAGATGATGTATTGAGCTTTATGGTTGCAGTTTTGTTGGGATCATGAGAATATTGAGGCTGATTTTTCAAATACATGTTGCTAATATGGAGCTTTGTTCACCAGGCCATCTATTGAACAAAGTATTGGGACACTCGCCAGTACAACAAAATCCAGACCAATGTCCTTGATTGTGACATCCTCATAAAGGGTGAACTGCTTAATAGTTTGCCACTCTCTATCAGTCAATATATATTGCTGCTGTTCATTTTCTGTAAAGTATTGAATAGCATACAGGACATTGCAGGAGATTAAATCTTAGAGGGAAGTGGAGGCTGCAATATGTTTTATATATATAGTGAATTGTAAAATAAAATACTCATGAGCTAAAAACTAAATCAGCTAGTAAAAGCTACCTCAGCTGCAACTTGAGACATGTGTTTTTATTGTCTACATTTTCCTTACAACATATTTTTACTTCCTGTCTTTTCTGCAGCACTTGTGTTACACTGTTGGTTAGGTCTGGATTAACAATACTGATTAATGAAACTTGTGTCTTACTCATTCCTGACTACGACCTCTTTGGTTTGTCATTGACATCAATGTAATTTTGCACAATCTTATTCATTCATCCAATACCCATTTTCATGCCCATTTTATAACTATAATTCATGTAATACCCATTTATAGCTATGTCATATGATTGCAAATCAAACTTAAATATTGCAAGATAAGATAACTTTCCTTCAGACAAATGTACTTCTCAGTAAGGTAATTGTGGTGTAGACCTATAATAAGGTAATTGATAGTCATTCGACATAGTAAGGCACTTTGTTCTAAATCTGGCACCATCTTCTTTATATCTTTTAACATACAATGGATACAAAATATCGCTGACCTAGGGGGCAGGGCAATTGGCTCCATTGTTTAATTGTTCAATAACCTTCAGACCCACAAAGGATATTCTTTTTTTACTCATGCTATCAATTATAATTTGTAGGGTATTGTCAATAATACTGGCCTTTCTATGGCTTGTTATCTTCATGATACTCCCTGTGCGCTACTTATAAACCCTTAAATACCAATTGTGGTAATTAAGAAACTATACAGCGGATGCAATCAGATTGCTGCTCTGTTCTATATTAGGACTAATGTCTTAGAGCTCAAATATAGAGGCTGAATAAGATTTTGAAAGGATGAGTACAAAAGATGATTAAAAAGGCAAATAGAATGTTGGCCTTTATCTCAAGATGGCTGGAATACAAAGGATGTTACAGCTTTACAGAGCTCTGGTTAGAACCTTTCTGGAGTACTGCATTCAGTTCTCGGCACCACACCTCAGGAAGACCATATAGGTCTTGGAGGGGATGCAACAGAATGATATCAGAACATGAGAACATAAGAAATAGAATCAGCAGTAGGCCATACAGCCCCTTGAGCCTGCTCTGCCATTCAATAAGATCTGATCTTGACTTCATTCCCCAATGGCTCAAGAATCTGTCCCTCTCAGCCTTGAAGATACTCAATAACCCAGCCTTCACTGCTCTCTCGGGTACAGAATTCTAAAGATTCATGACCCTCTGAGAGAAGAAATTCTTCTCACATCCGTCTTAAATGGGCGAACCCTTAAGTGCCCTAGTTCTAGTTTCTCCCATAGGAGGAAACATCCTCTCAGCATTTACCCTGTCAAGTCTGAGCCACATGAAAATTGGAGTAGGGAAAATAAGATTAGATAAATGAATGTGTGGCTCAAAGACTAGTGTGGTACAAGTGGGTTCCAGTTGGTGGGGCACTGGCACCAGTACTGGGGAAAGTGGGGGCTGTACCATTGGGACGGTTTACACCTGAACCGTGCTGAGACCGGTGTTCTAGCAAGCCGCATAACTAGGGAAGTAGAGAGGGTTTTAAACTAAATAGTGGGGGCAAGGGATCAAATTTGGAAAGATGTGGTAAATCAAAAAGTAGAGACAAGGCAAGAGAGAAAGGTATTAATATGGGAAATGATAAACAGACTGTGACAGGAAGGGACAGAGAATACAAATTGAAGAGTAAATCAGCAGATAAAGCTAGAGGTTACAAAAATAAGAAAATGATAAAACTAAAGGCTCTGTTTCTGAATGCACATAGTATTTGAAACAAAACAGATGAACTGATAACGCAAATAGAAGTAAATAAGTACAACCTGATAGCCGTTATAGAGACATGGCTGCAGAAGGACATAGAATGGGACCTGAATATTTAAGGGTACATGACATTTAGGAAGGACAGGAAGCTAGGAAAAGGGGGAGGGGTGTCTCTGTTAATTAATGATGGTATTAGCGCAATTGAGAGGGATGACCTAAGTTCAGGAAACCAGGATGTAGAAGCGGTTTGGGCCAAGATGAGAAATGATAAAGGCAAGAAGTTACTTGTGGGAGTGGTATACAGGCCCCCTAACTGTAACCACATGGTAGGAGGTATAAAGGAAGAAATAATGGGAGCTTGTCAGAAAGGGGAGGTGATGGCGTAGTGGTATTGTCACTGGACTAGTAACTCAGAGGCCAAGGGTATTACTCTGGGAGACATGGGCTCGAATCCCACCACAGAAGAAGGTGGAATTTGAATTTAACTCATAAATCTGGAATTAAAATGATGGCCATGAAGCCATAGCTTCTTGTAAAAACCCATCTGGTTCACCTTTAAGGAAGGAAATCTGCTGTCCTTACTTGGTCTGGCCTACATGTTACTCCAGACCTACTCTTAAATGCCCTCTGAAATGGCCTAGCAAGCCAGTCAGTTGTATCTAACCACTACGAAGTCTATAAGGAATGAAACTGGACAGACCACCCAGCATCGACCTAGGCAACGGAGATGACAATGGCAAACCCAGCCTTGTTGACCCTGCAAAGTCCTCCTTACTAATATCTGGGGGCTTGTGTCAAAGTTGGGAGAGATGTCCCACAGACTAGTCAAGCAATCGCCTGATATGGGGCGGCACAGTGGCGCAGTGGTTAGCACCGCAGCCTCACAGCTGCAGGGACCCGGGTTCAATTCAATTCTGGATATTGCCTGTGCGGAGTTTGCAAGTTCTCCCTGTGTCTGCGTGGGTTTTCGCCGGGTGCTCCGGTTTCCTCCCACAGCCAAAGACTTGCAGGTGATAGGTAAATTGGCCATTGTAAATTGCCCCTAGTGTAGGTAGGTGATAGGGAATATGGGATTACTGTAGGGTTAGTATAAATGGGTGGTTGTTGGTCGGCACAGACTCGGTGGGCTGAAGGGCCTGTTTCAGTGCTGTATCTCTAAATAAAAATAAATAAATAAATAAAATACACAAAATAGATACATTCCAACAAGAAAGAAAAATTCAAAGGGAAGAATCCACCACCCGTGGTTAACTAAAAAAGTTAAAGATAGTATCAAACTTAAAGAAAAAGCATATAATTGTGCAAAGATGGGTGGCAGTCAGAAGATTGGACAGAATATGAAAAACACAGCAGAGAATGACTAAAAGATTAATATGGAGAGAAAAATTAGAGTACGAGAGAAAGTTAGCTAGAAATATAAAAACAGATAGTAAGAGTTTCTATAGATATTTTAAAAAGAAAAGAGTTAACAAAGTAAGCGTAGGTCCTGTAGAAAGTGAGTCTGAGGAATTAATAAGGGAAAATAAGGAGATGACAGATGAATTGAATATACTCCTTTGCAGATTCTTTGTGTCTTCCTCGTAACTGGCTTTCCCACCTATCTTTGTATCATCAGCAAATTTAGCTACAATACACTTGACCCCTTCATCCAAGTCATTAGCATGTAAATAGCTGAGGTTCCAGCACTGATCCCTGTGGCATCCCACCAGTTACAGTTTGCCAACCTGAAAATGCCCGTTTATCCTGACTCTCTGTTTTCTATTAGTTAGCTAACCCTCTATCCAAGCTAATCCCCAATACCATGAGCTCTTGTGCAGTATCCTTTTATGTGGCACCTTCTTGAATGCCTTTTGGAAATCCAAATACACTGCACTTACTGGTTTCCCTTTATCCACCCTGATTGTTACATCCTCAAAGAACTCTAATAAATTTGTAAACACCATTTCTCTTCCATAAAACCATGTCGACTTTGCTTGATTTTACTATGATTTTCTAAACGTTCTGCTACTAATTCCTTAATAATGGATTCCAGCATTTTCCCAATGACAGATGTTAAGCTAAGTGGCCTATAGTTTCCTGCTTTCTGACTCTCTCCTTTCTTAAATAAGGGCGTTGCATTTGCAATTTTCAAATCTGCTGGGACTTTTTCAGAATCTAGGGAATTTTAGAAGGTTGCAACCAAGGCATCCACTATCTCTGCAGCCACTTAGTCTTAGATCCGAGGATGCAGCCCATCAGGTGCAAGGGACTTGTTGGCCTTCAGTTCCATTAGTTTGCCTAGTACTTTTTTTCTAGTGATATTGATTGTTTCAAGTTCCTCCCTCCCTTTTACCCCCTGAAGTTCTTCTATTATTGGAATGCTTTTAGTGTCTTCTACCATTAAGACAGATACAAAATGTTTGTTCAAAGTCTCTTCCATTTCTTTGTTTCCCATTATTAATTCCCCAGTCTCATCCTCTAAGGGACCAACATTTATTTTAGCTACTCCCTTACTTTTTATATACTTGTAGGGGCTCTTGCTGTCTATTTTCATATTTCTTGTTAATTTACTCTCATGATCTAATTTCTCTCTTTTTTTTGTCATAGAATCATAGAAAGATTACAGCACAGAAAGAGGCCACTTGGCCCATTGAGTCTGTGCCAGCCAAAAAACGTTCCACCCATTCTAATCCCACCTTCCAGCATTTGGTCTGTAGCCCTGCAGATTATGGCACTTGAGGTGCATATCCAGACTTCTTTTGAATGAGTTGAGAGTTTCTGCCTCAACTACCTTTTAGGCAGTGAGTTCCAAACCCCCAACACCTTCTGGGTGAAAAACCTTTTCCTCATCTCCCCTCTAATCTTTCTACCAATCATTTTAAATCTATGCTCCCTAGTCACTGACCTCTCTGCTATGGTGAATAGGCCCTTCACCTCCACTCTATCCAGGCCCCTCAAAATTTTGTACATTTCGATTAAATCTCCCCTCAGCCTTCTCTGTTCCAAAGAGGACAACTCCAGCCTATCCAATCTTTCCTCATAGGTGCATTTTTCCAGTCCTGGCAACATCCTCGTAAATCTCCTCTGTACCCTCTCTAGTGCAATTACATCCTTTCTGTAATGAGGTGACCAGAACTGCACACAGTACTCAAATTGTGACCTAACCAATGATTTATACAGTTCCTGCATAACCTCCTGCTGTTATATTCTATACCTCAGTTTATAAAGGAAAGGATTCCATATCGACCTTATCGACCTGTCCTGCTACCTTCAGGGATCTGTGGACATTTACTCCAAGGTCCTTCACTTCCTCTACACCTCTCTGTATTTTCCCCTTAATCGTGTATTCCTTTGCCTTGTTTGACCTCCCCAAATGCATGACCTCACAATTCTCCAGGTTGAATTCCATTTGCCACTTTTCTGCCCATCTGATCAGACAATCAATATCTTCTTGCAGCCTACAGCTATCCTCTTCTCTATCTACCATACGACCAATCTTTGTGTCATCTGCAAACTTCTTGATCATGACCCCAATATTTACGTCCAAATCATTAATATATACCCCAAAAAGCAGGGGGCCCAGTAATGAGCCCCATGGAACGCCACCGGAAACAGCCCTCCAGTCGCTAAAACTCCCATCAACAATTACCCTTTGTTTCCTGCCACGGAGCCAATTTTGTATCCACCTTGCTGCATTTTCCTGGATCCCATGGGATTTTATTTTTTTAACCAGTCTGCCCTGTGGAACCTCGTCAAAAGCCTTGCCCAAATACACTTTATCAACTCGTCCTTAAGGCTACCTTTGCCAATTTGATTTGTCCAATCTATTAACTGCACTACCCTCATCTATCTTTCTTGTTACTTCTTCAAAAAATTCGATCAAGTTGGTTAGACAAGATCTGCCCTTAACAAATCCATGCTGACTATCTTTGATTAATCTGTGCCTTTCTAAGTGACAGTTTATCCTGTCTCTCAGAATCGATTCTAATAATTTGCCCACTACTGAGGTTAGACTGACTGGCCTGTAATTATTCGGTCTATCCCTCGCTCCATTTTTAAACAGAGGTACAACGTTAGCAGTCCTCTAAGCCTTCGGCACCACACCTGTATCCAGCGCAGATTGGAAAATGATGGTCAGACCTTCTGTTATTACCTGTTATGCTTTTTTTGACAGCCTGGGGTACATTTCATCTGGCTCTGGTGATTTATCAACTTTCAAGGATGCTAATCCCATTAATACATCCTCTCTCCCTATGTTGATCACATCCAATACTTCAAACCCCTCTTCCCTAACTATAATATCTGCATCGTCCCCCTCTTTTGTGAAGACAGACGCAAAGTATTCATTAAGAACAATAACAACATCTTCCACCCCTACACATAGGTTACCTTTTTGGTCCTTTATGGGCCATACTCTTTCCTTAGTTATCCTTTGCTGATTTCTAAATTTTTCCAAATCTTATGGCCTACCACTAATCTTCCCAGCATACCTTTTCTTTCAATTTGATACCATCTTTAACTTCCTTAGTTTGCCATCAATGGTTCATCCTTCTCATGGAGTCATTCTTTCCTTAAGTTGAAGACAGTAATTTCAGACTCAATTTGCTCACACACAAACTGAAAGTAAAATTCTATCACATTATGATCACTCTGCCCTGGAGGATTATTTACTATGAATTAATTAATTCTGTTTCATTACACATTACCAGACCTTAGATAACCTATCCCCTGCTTGGTTCCACAATGTATTGTTCTAAGAAATTGTCCCAAATACACTTTATCAACTCGTCCTTAAGGCTACCTTTGCCAATTTGATTTGTCCAATCTATATGAAAATCTTTCTCCTCCCACTCCATTATTGCAGTACCTTTCTTACAAGCCCCCATTATTTCTTGGTTTATACTTTGCCTTACAGTGTGATTACTGTTAGGGGGCCGAGAGACTACTCCCACCAATGACTTCTTTCCCTTCACATTTCTTATCTCCATCCAAACTGATTTTACATCTTGATCTTCCAAGCCAAGATCATTTCTCACTACTATACTGACCTCATTGTTCATTAATAGAACTACCCCATCTCCTTTTCCTTTCTGCCGGTCCTTCTGAATTGTCAAGTACCCCTGAATATTCAGATCCCAGCCTTGTTCAACTTGCAAACACATCTCTGTCATGGTTATCAGATCATACCCATTTATTTCTATTTGTGCCATCAATTAATCTATCTCATCATGAGTGCTACATCCATTCAGATAAAGAGCCTTTAATTATGTCTTTTTACCATTTTTCCCTACTCTTTCCTTATTTGCTGGTGGACTCTTACGTTAGTACCTACCACCCCTTCCTGTCACACTCTGGTTATTTCTTTGGCCTCCTTATCTCGAGAGACAATGGGTCAGCGCCTGGAGGTGGTCAGTGGTGTGTGGAGCAGCGCCTGGAATGGCTATAAAGGCCAATTCGAGAGGGACAGGCTCTTCCACAGGTGCTGCAGAAAAATTTGATTGTCGGGGCTGTTACACAGTTGGCTCTTCCCTTGTGCCTCTGTCTTTTTTCCTGCCAACTGCTAAGTCTCTTCGACTCGCCACACTTTAGCCCTGCCTTTATGGCTGTCCGCCAGCTCTGGCGAACGCTGGCAACTGACTCCCATGACTTGTGATCGATGTCACAGGATTTCATGTCGCGTTTGCAGACGTCTTTAAAGCGGAGACATGAACGGCCGGTGGGTCTGATACCAGTGGCGAGCTCGCTGTACAATGTGTCTGGGGATCCTGCCATCTTCCATGCGGCTCACATGGCCAAGCCATCTCAAGCGCCGCTGACTCAGTATTGTGTATAAGCTGGGGATGTTGGCCGCCTCGAGGACTTCTGTGTTGGAGATACGGTCCTGCCACCTGATGCCAAGTATTCTCCGGAGGCAGCGAAGATGGAATGAATTGAGACGTCGCTCTTGGCTGACATACGTTGTCCAGGCCTCGCTGCCATAGAGCAAGGTACTGCATACACAGGCTTGATACACTCGGACTTTTGTGTTCCGTGTCAGTGCACCATTTTCCCACACTCTCTTGGCCAGTCTGGACATAGCAGTGGAAGCCTTTCCCATGCGCTTGTTGATTTCTGCATCTAGAGATAGGTTACTGGTGATAGTTGAGCCTAGGTAGGTGAACTCTTGAACAACTTCCAGAGCGTGGTCGCCAATATTGATGGATGGAGCATTTCTGACGTCCTGCCCCATGATGTTCGTTTTCTTGAGGCTGATGGTTAGGCCAAATTCATTGCAGGCAGCCGCAAACCTGTCGATGAGACTCTGCAGGCACTCTTCAGTGTGAGATGTTAAAGCAGCATCGTCAGCAAAGAGGAGTTCCCTGATGAGGACTTTCCGTACTTTGGACTTCGCTCTTAGACGGGCAAGGTTGAACCTCTGGTTATCATTACCCATATCAATACCCTGCACTATTCCTTTGTCCTTTCTTTTTAACTTTCTAAATTTCCCCTCACTTGACCCCTTCCCTCCACTATTCCCACTATTTAGTTTAAAGCCATATCTATGGCCCCAGTTATTCAATTCACCAGGACACTGGTCCCAGCATGGTTTAAGGGAAGCCCATCCCAATGGGACAGCTTGCTCTATCCCCAGTACTGGTTGCAATGCCATATGAATTGAAACCCATTTCTCCCACACCAATCTTTGAGCCACGCATTCAACTCTCTGATCTTACTGACCCTATGTCAATTTGCTCGTGGTGCAGGTAGTAATTCAGATATTATTACCTTTGCAGTTCTGCTTTTTAATTTAGGCCCTAGCTGCTCATATGCCCTCAGCAGAACCTCTGTCATAGTCCTACCTACGTCATTGGTACCTACGTGGACCACAACAACTGGATCTTTCTCCTCCCACTCCAAATTCCTCCCCAACCCCGAGGAGATGTCCTTAACTCTCAGCTGCAGTGAACAGTATCCATCCCCCTAACTGCACTGTCCCCTACCACTACTACATTCCTTTATACTCCTCCAACTTGAATGGTCCCCTGTACCATAATGCTGTGGTCAGTTTGCTCATCGTCCTGGCAATCCCTGCTCTTGTCCACAAAGGCTGCATGAACCTCTGACAGTTTGGACAAGTGCAAGGTCTGAGGCTCCTCCAATGCTACCTTCTGGATCTCCATATCTGCCTCATTTGTAGTCACACGCTCCTGACCCTGACCATGGACCAAGTCTGAAGTACTTAACCAAGGGGTGTGACTTCTTCCTGGGACAATGTATCCAGGTAACCTTCTCCCTCCCCGATGCAAAGCAGTGTCTGATGCGTGGACTCCAGCTCATCAACTCTGAGCCAAATTTCCTTAAGCTGCAGACACTTATGGCAGATGTGGTTGTTGTGTTTCACGCTGGTGTCCAACAGCTCCCACATGCTGCCCTGCCATCCCTATTGTATTGTATTTAATGAATTCGATTTTCAAGTTTTGAAATATCACTCAATTGTCTATTTATAGTTTTTAATCTAGGTAATAACCTTGATAAATTTATTAAAATACTTATATGTTTTAGGTCTTTACTGTAACTTAGCCTACAGTCCTAATTTAACTCTACTTGTTTCTATTTACTTTTTATATATCACGCAGCACATCATAACCCCAGCTCACCAAATTCCTACACTGGTCAAATTCCCTTGCACTCTAGTGAAATCTGCACCCAGGTGAAGCTGCTCTCTGCCAATACTCATTATTAATTCACTTACTGTTTTATTTACCTCAATTGAAATGTTTAATTTCCAGGCTCATAGTTTAAACCAATGTCCTAGTTTATAGAGGGAAAAAAAAGAAAAAAGAAAAAAGGAGTACTTATTAACCAATTAACCTGCTTTCCTGTGACATCACACCTTGATTCTTTTTCCCCCTGTTTGTTTCAAATGCTTGAATTCAAAAGTGGTCCGTCTATTCTCACTGCTGCTCCCAACTAGATGATAACTGTCTGGCGGAGTTCAATTATGAGAACCAATTACATAGACTAGGTTTGTATTCCTTTGAGTATTGAAGATTAAGGAGAGATCTAATTCATGTGTGAAAGATGATTAAAGGATTTAGAATTAGAATTAGAACATTACAGCGCAGTACAGGCCCTTCGGCCCTCGATGTTGCGCCAACCTGTGAAACCATCTGACCTACACTATTCCATTTTCATCCATATGTCTATCCAATGACCACTTAAATGTCCTTAAAGTTGGGGTAGAGAGAGTGAAACTGTTTCCTCTGGAGGTAGAGTCCATAACAAAGGGGCACAACCTTAAAATTAGAAATAGGTTATTCAGGAGTGATGTCAGAAAGCTCTTGTTCACACTTCATGGAAATCTGGAACTCTCTCCCCAAAACACGAGGCCAGTTGAAAATTTCAAAATTGAGATTGATAGATTTTTGATAGGCAAGGGTATTAAGGGTTACGGACAAACAATCTTGAATTCCTTTTAGCACTGCAGCCTCACAGCTCCAGGGACCCGGGTTCGATTCTGGGTACTGCCTGTGTGGAGTTTGCAAGTTCTCCCTGTGTCTGCGTGGGTTTTCTCAGGGTGCTCCGGTTTCCTCCCACAAGCCAAAAGACTTGCAGGTGGATAGGTAAATTGGCCATTATAAATTGTCACTAGTATAGGTAGGTGGTAGGGAAATATAGGGACAGGTGGGGATGTTTGGTAGGAATATGGGATTAGTGTAGGATTAGTATAAATGGGTGGTTGATGGTCGGCACAGACTCGGTGGGCCGAAGGGCCTGTTTCAGTGCTGTATCTCTAATCTCTAATCTAATCTCTAATCTAAATCTCTCAGCCTTCCACCTCCCTCTCCTCCCTTATAATTCTCCTTAACACTCAGCTCTCTGACCAAGTATTCGGTCATCCCTCTTAATATCTCCTCCGTTGTTAATTTTTGTCTGATTATGTCTTTGTGAAGTACCTTGGGATGTTTTTCTATGATAAGCAGCTATATAAGTACAGGTTGTTGTTGTAAGAAGGCTAAGACTCAGCAAGGACCAAGCTGTGCAATCTCCTTAAGAAAAGATCAAATGTAATTAGAGTGCTGCCAAAGACATCGCCTTTAATTTTCGTGTTTTGGAGTTCTTCCTGTCTAGCATTGGAGACTTTTGTAATATCTGACCATTTACTTTCTAAACATGTATCAAGGAGGTGACAGATGTACTATTTAGCAGTCAGCAACTTCATCACTTTCACGATTGAACAGCTGAAGAAATGCAAGATGGCAGTACAATAGTACAGATCACAGATCGCTTAGAGTGCAGAAGGGGTCATCAATTGCACCTGTATTATTTTTCAGTCTGTTGTGCACAATCCTGTGTCTCATGAATTGAAAGGGAATTTATCTTATCAGTGTCCTGTTGGTAGATGATCACCAGCACAGATTCATGCAGGTGAATGCCTTCTTCATTGGGAATTCCCACAATGCCATCATTTCAAGTCAATCATCCATGCCACCTTGATTTCAAGAGAAGGAAAGAGTAGATTGGCTCCTGGGAAACCAAGGTTTCTCTGGTTCATGGTAATCTTGTATCAACCATGGAGGGAAACAGAGTGCAGATACAATGAAACTCATGGTGCAACTAGTATGATTATTGAACGTAATTGGAATCTTAAAGCAGGACTTCAGCTGACCTATTGGAGTGCCTTATGGTACAACCCTCCATCAGAATAGTTGGTTTTGCTCCATAACTTTACCATGTGCAAATGTCTCACCATGTAGATCAATGGTTGGAATGGTGAAGCTCTATCAGAGCAAGACAGCGACTATGTCAATTAGTTGCAGAACTATCAATGCAAGAAAGGTGTCTACTGTATCAGGAACCAATTGAATATGCCAACAATTCTAATTCCATTCCCTTTCTTTTTCAATATATAATCTTATATTATTTTCTAAATTTAAATCAAGTACAGAGATACGTAATGACTGACATTATAATGTATGTGGATAGTGTTCACTACTATGCCATTGCGCACACTATAACATCATGTGTTACCTTTTTGTAAACATGAGAATAAAATTAAAATATCAGTTTCTTTCCTTACTCACTAATGAACTCTCCAAAGTTAGGTGAAAGCAGCAGAAGTTGAAAATATTTAGGAACACTGCTTCTATTGGGCCAGATTTTGCTGTAGCAGGGCTTCTAACTGCACCTGCTGTCGGTTAGACTTGCCCCTGCACCCTTCAGCTCAAAACACTTTTACCCACAAAGCTTCTGAAAGTGAAAGCTGATAACGGCACTGTGAGGGAAACAGCGAACATGACACCTGTGTGAGCTGGGCAACCACTCGGGTATCCGCTGAACCAATCAAATTTAAGGAATGGGAAGCGAATAGCAGAAAGACTGAAAAGTAGGGTGAATTAAAGGGGATGATTTCAATGCCAATTCTAATATAAAAAGAGAAATAAAGGGAGGGAAAAAGACTGGATTAAGAGAGAAAGAGAGACAAAGGAAAATTGACATTTTTTAAATCTCCCTGAAAATTTCAAACCTGAAGGACTGAGACTCCACAATTGTAATCGTTAATTTTTAGGACTGAAGAGGTTGATTGGCAGTAATTAACAATTATCGCTAAATATCTGTGGTGCTTTTAATTCGTATCTATCATGCTAATATAGCAACTTCATGCATGTTAGGGTGAGGCAGCAGTGAAATGCCAGTTTTGTGAAGCTAACGGCCTAGTGGTGCAATCCAGACAGCAACTTTTGGATATACATATTTAACCATGCATCTGCTCCTTGCCTGAAGTTCTTGCACCATTTATGCATAAATAACAGCGAGCTCCAGAAAAACTCACCATTATTTTGGCAACAAAATCTGGTCCATTAAGTTAGTGCAAGAAAATGTTCTTTCCTTAATTGGCTTTTTAAGTATCTTAATTGGTTTCCAATACATCCAAGAGAGTTCCCCACTCACCTCAGAACCCACCCACCTCCCCCGGTGAATCCCGGAAGAGGGCGGGATGATGATGGCGTCCCAACCTGATGTCGCTTTTAGGAGATCTGACTTTCTGCACACACCCTCCCCTTGCCTGGAAAAAATACACCCTTAGAACCGAGCTCAAAAAGGAGCCACTGCAATCTCCCGCATGGTGGCTCATTTAAATAGCCGGGGCAGCCGCCCTCCCCAATCACGGGGAGGGGGTGGGCTGTCCATCCCCAGCTGTGGCGTCAGTTGCCTGTGCGCAGGTGCTGTTGTAATTTTTAAAGGGCATCCAGCCCTGTTGGTCAATTTGAATTTTTGAAGCAGTAGCCCCCCCAAAATTTATTCAATAAATTTCTAATGCCCCTTTCCCACCCTCCAATAACAATGACATTAACTGACCTTTCGCCCTCCCAACTGCGCAAAGTTTAAAGTTCATCCCTTCCTACCATTCCCTAGACCCATTATGTTTATTTGACCCCATTCCCCACCCCCTTTGCACTGAAAATCTTAACTCCTCCCCGCTCCCCACAATTTCATGCCAGCTTTTTCCGGACAGAGAATTGAAGGCGCAGGAGTGCCAGCCGCCCCACCAAAAATCATGGCAGGCCCAAAAGACTTCAGGTAAGTTTATTTAAATTTATTCACGTTATTCATTTCAATATTGAAATGCTGCTCTCGTCCCCCAGCAGCGGGAGTCCACCATGGAGCCTTGCCATCACCGGGAGTGATCGGGCCAGGTCCTCCCGGAGTCGGCCTACATGGCAAGCCGCTGCTGGACCCATATTCCGGCCCCCTCCCCGCCAACATCGTGGGCTTGGCAAAATCCAGCCCTTAGTGTTCAGATACCTGAGTGTAAAAGTAACCTTTACACTTTTGAGCCTGTCCAAGAGGAAGTGTCCCACCCATAGCAAGTATATTTGCTGATTTGGACAGTCTATCAATAACACTCCTGCTGCAGTAAAGTACAATGAATATAAATGGGTTGCTCCAACTGATCTGTATATTCCACATGTTACTTAATAGGGCTCTAGGCCAACAGTCCAGTGATCTTGGTCATGACAAATGCATAGCAGGGGTTTTCTGAGAAGGCAAATGATCATAAATATGCTGACAGTTTCCCAGCTCAAGAGAGTATTGGGCCTCTCAAACCAATATACACAATTACTGGGTGGACCAGGGGTACTATGACTTGGAATGCATCTTCCTGCAGAACCAATGATTGGAATTTGAAGTTGAAACATCATAAGAGATCAGAGGAGATAAGGAAGATCTAACAGTGATATAGTCACCAGCCATGGTAGAGTTGGTAGCACACTCACCTCTGAGTCAGAAGGTTATGGTTTTAAGTCCCACTACAGAGACTTGAGTGCTAAAATCCATGCTGACACAGCAGTGCAGGACTGAGGGAGTGCTGCACTGTCAGAGGCACTGTTTTTCAGATAAACCTAGGTCCTGTCTGCTCTCTTAGATGGACGTAAAAGATCCCATTTCGAAGAAGAGTAGGGGAGTTATCCCTGGTATCCTGGCCAATATGTCGCCCTCAATCAACATCACTAAAATAAAATGCAGATTATCTGTCCATTATCACATTGCTGTTTCTGGAGCTTGCTGTGCACAAATTGGCTGCTAGATTTCCTATATTACAACAGTGACTGGACTTCAAAGAAATAACTCCATATGCTGTAATGTGCTTGAGGATGTCCTGAGGTTGTGAAAAGCACCATATACATGTAAATGCAAGTCTGTCTGTGATCTAAAAAGAAGCACATGCATGACTGCAGATTATACTGGGTTTATCACCCTTTCCCCAATCCAGTACAACAAAGAATTAAAAGGTACATAACCACAAGTCATAGAGTTATACAGCACAGAAACAGGCTCTTCAGCACATCGTGTCTGTACCGGCCATCAAGTAAATATCTATTCTAATCCCATTTTCTAGCACTTGGCCCTTAGCCTTGTATGCTATGGTGTTTCAAGTGTTCATCTAAATCCTTCTTAAATGTTATGAAGGTTCCTGCCTCTACCACCCCTTCAGGCAGTGTGTTCCAGATTCCAACCACCCTATGGGTGAAATGTATTTTCCTCAAATCTCTTCTAAACCTCCTGCCCCTCACCTTAAATCTATGCCCCTGGTTATTGACCCCTCCGCTAAGGGAAAAAGTTTCTTCCTAACTATCCATCAATGCCCCTCATAATTTTGTAATCTTCAATTGGGTCCCCCCTCAACCTTCTCTGCTCTAAGGAAAACAACCCTAGCCTATTTAGTCTCTCTCCATAGCTGAAATGCTCCAGCCCAGGCAATATCCTGGTGAATCTCCTCTGTACCCTCTCCAGTGCAATCACATCCTTCCTATAGTGTGGCGACCAGAACTGAACACAGTACTCCAGCTGTGGCCTAACTATCGTTTTATACAGCTCCATCATAACCTCCCTGCGCTTATTTTCTATGCCTCAGCTAATAAAGGCAAGAATCCAATATGCCTTCCTAACCACCTTATCTACCTGTGCTGCTGCCTTCAGTGATCTATGGACAAGTACATCAAGAACCCTCTAACCCTCTGTACTTCCTAGGGTCCTACCATCCATTGTATATTTCCTTGCCTTGTTAGTCCTCCAAAAAAGCATTACCTCATACTTCTCAGGATTAAATTCCATTTGCCACTGCTCTGCCCATTTTACCAGCCCATCTATATCATCCTGTAATCTAAGGCTTTCCTCCTCACTATTTACGACACCACCAATTTTCATGTCATCTGCAAACTTATTGATCATACCTCCTATATTCACACCTGAATCATTAATGTACACTACAAACAGCAAAGGTCCCAGCACCGATCCCTGCGGTACACCACTGGTCATTCGTAAAAACAACCCTTGACCATCACCCTCTGCCTCCTGCCACTAAGCCAATTTTGGATCCAATTTGCCAAATTGCCCTGGATCCCATGGACTCTTACCTTCTTAACCAATCTCCCATGCGGGACCTTATCAAAAGCCTTATTGAAGTCCATGTAGACTACATCGACTGCTTTACCCTCATCTACACATCTAGTCACCTCCTCGAAAAATTCAATCAAGCTTGTTAGACTAAAGTCACTTCAGAGCCTGGCATGGGAAAGGCATTAGCAGACTTGACCAACTTCTTCATAGGGTGAGATTTTGTCCTTTCAATAAATAGTGGAAAAATAACCATCTCACTCAGCAGCATGTATTTAAGTACCTCCAAGTTTAACACTTCCTCCAGGGACCAGATATGCCCCATAAACTTCAGTGAAACCCAACCACTTGGAGTTGGAGTAGGAACAAATAAAGGCCATTTGATTCAACAAGCCCACACTATTTTAGTAGATCTCAGGTCTACCTTCTACCTCTTTCTTTCAATTCCTTCCTTCCAGAAGCAAATCTCAATGTCTCTCAATTATTGCCTGCAACAGCTATCCCTGCAACCTATTCCATGTGACTACTACCCTTTAGATTAATTCGTTCTTCATCAATTCAGGCTGAAACAAACTGTTGGTAGCCTATTTGACCCTGAGCTGAGCTCTAACCCCACATCCTCTCCATCACAAAACCACCTACTTCCAACTCCACAATAATTGCAGTCTCAATCCTTGCCTTAATCTATCTGCTGCTGAATACCTCATTCATTTCTTTATTACCTCCAGATCTGACGAATGGATCACTATCCTAGCCGGCCTCCTCGCCCTCCAAAACTCATCCTAAATTTTGCTACATGTATGCAAACTTGCAGCAAGTCCAGTTCACCCATCGCCCCTTGTCCTCACTGACATACATTGGTTCCTGGTCCACCAAAATCTTGACTTTAAAATTTTCATCCTCATGCTCAAATCCCTCCATGGCCTCACTGGTACTGAAGACAACAATGTTAGCGCTATGTGTTGCCTAAACTGCATAGTGGTACCACTGTGTTGCCTGAATTTATTTATTTATTTAGAGATACAGCACTGAAACAGGCCCATCGGCCCACCGAGTCTGTGCCGACCATCAACCACCTCTTTATACTAATCCTACATTAATCCCATATTCCTACCACATCCCAACCTTCCCTCGATTCCCCTACCACCTACCTATACTAGGGGCAATTTATAATGGCCAATTTACCTATCACCTGCAAGTCTTTGGCTGTGGGAGGAAACCGGAGCACCCGGCGAAAACCCACGCGGTCACAGGGAGAACTTGCAAACTCCGCACAGGCAGTACCCAGAATTGATCCCGGGTCACTGGAGTTGTGAGGCTGCGGTGCTAACCACTGTGCCACTGAATTTGGGTGGGCCTCATCATCTGCATGCCTAACACAAGGCTTCCAAAACAATCTTTCTACTCCGAGCTCCATCACGGCAAGAAGCTACCAGGAGGGAAGAGGAAATGCTACAAGGATGCCCTTAAAGCCGCCCTGATTCATGGGAATCTCTTGCCCGAGACTACCCAAAATGGAGAAGAAGCATTCATAAAGGTGCCAGCCAGTTCGAACAACGTCGACATGCCCAGGCAGCGACCAAGTGCAAACAGCGGAAGGAGTGTTCGGAAATTCGAGCATCCCAGTCACTCGCCTCACTAAACACCACCTGCCCCACCTGTGGCAGAGTGTGCGGATCCAGAATTGGACTATTCAGTCATCTAAGGACCCACAACTCTGGAATGGAAGAAAGTCATCCTCGATTCCGAGCGACTGCCTAAGAAGAAGCCTGAACTTGATAGTATTAGCTCTGTGCCTTCTCTAAACCCAGCCGTGATAGCACAGTGCATTTTCTAAACTCGGTCGTTTTAAGACTGTACATTCTCTGAACTCCAAAGTATTAGCGATGCACATTCTCTGAACTCGGTAGTGTTAACACTGTACAGTCTCTAAATTTAGTAGTGTTTGCTCTGCATTCTCTGAACTCCAGTGTTCACACTGTTCAATCTCTAAACTCAGTAGTGTTAGTGCTGTGTCTTCAAACTTGCTACTGTTAGCACTTTCTGTTCTCTGAAAGCAGTGTTAGCACTGTGTCATATCTGAAATCTGTAGTCTGCCTGACAATGACTAGATCAAATTCCACATTGCAAAGAACTTGAAATACTCTACAGTAGATTGGATCAAATTACACATTCCAGACAAAGTATTGGGTGTGTCTTGCCTTCTCACTTACTCTTGGTGAGAATAAGAAATTCAGGTATTTACCCCACAGTGGTGTCAACAAAAAAGCCAATGAGCTGCTTAATCATCACTTTCAAACAAACCATGAATATGCAGAAACCTTAGGTAGAATTTCCTCGGCCCTCGGGTGGTGCAGGTGGAGGTGGGGTGGTGTGGGGGTTGGGGTCAGAGGATGGAAATAATGGGGAGCCACATTGGGACATGTCGATCGGTTGCCTGTTCCACACAATGGGCAGGCAATCTGCATATTTAAGGCCCCAATTAGGGGCCATTTAGAGCATTTGCCCAGATTTTGCCGGTGATGGAGCAGCCCCCCCCTCCGCAAGGGGAGGCCGCGACCTCAGTGGAGGTGGCCTCGCTGCAGCAGTCTTGCAGGCCATTGGAGCCAGAGGACTCCATCCCTCAAAGAGGAGGCCGCCGCCTGCAAGGGCCACATCCATGGCCCAAACGCTGTCGCCATAGGGGTTTCCCCTCCGATTGCTGTGGGCTTGCCTGCTTGGGCCCTCTATAAAGTTTAATTATTTTGACCCTCCGAGGGCGTCTCCATTTTGAGGCAGGCTTGAGTTCTCCTACCTGCCTCAGCAGCACCTGCCTCTCTCGGTGGGGCTGCCGAGGCTCCAACTGCCGCTGTGATTGGGCCGGCTGCATCAGGAGCCTGCCTACCATCTTTAATTGGATGACGAGCTTGAAGCTGGCCAATTAGGTGGCTGCCTATGGGAAAGTAGCTCCCTAGGTGTGGATCCCATTAAGTGTGGACTTGGGACCCCTGTTTGGTCGCAATGTTGGGGTCCTGAAGACTGCAGGAAAATCCTGCCCCTTAAGTTTCCTGACCAAGATCACTTTCCTTTTTGATGGCATATATACAAACAAGATGATGGGACCAGGCTACCTGGACACTGGTTGATACTGTTTTTGCAATCCAAAAGGCATGAAAGGATGAGGAAGATTTGAGGAATGTTACCAAGGTCATATGGAAATGGAATACAAATGCTACTGTTTACTATGCATGGATACAAATGTTTCATTCCGATAGTTTTAAAAAAACTTATCCCAGTACTAGAGTAAAGATGTGACAATTATGGTGTTTTTTTTCAAAGCAGTCTCACAATATTTGCATTATCCATGACATATTATTTAAGCTTTGTGGAGCAGACCCTGTCAATAAAATCTACTCATAATTTGACTCAATGAAGCCTCTATTTGCAAACTTATTTTGAGGAAAGGATGCATAACAGCTGGCATGTTTCAATTTCAAGCTACCTTCTCCTGATTTGTTGAGCTGCTAACATCAACAGCAATGCCCTCACACAGAGAACATCCATTTTTTACATCATTACTTGAGTTGGTCAAGTGCATTAATGTACTTGTAAATGCTCTTGTTACAAATTATTTTCTGGGAAGCAATGGTGTTCAGCCAGTACTAGAGTAGTAAAATACTCTGACACATCTATAGTTCACAAGCCCATATACTATTATCATGCTAGGCCACCACCTGCCAAGAATGAGGCACATTAATTTTGTCATGAACATTGATTTTAAATTGTTACTGGAGTGAACAAAGAACTTGTTGAACAGATCAGCCGTGGCTGGAAAAGGTATTTTCATACTAACATATGGTGTTTGGAAGGACAAAGCAGCCATTCCCTGACATTCAATCCACAATGGACTTTTGATCACCAGTTGTTGAAGGTGGGGGAGCTCGCATTCCAGGTTGACTGCTAAGATGGCCGAATACACAAACAGACATGGTTAAACCAGCTAGTCACATGACTAACCTGCTGGGCAACCTGAGTTTTTTGAACTTGTACAAACAGTTGGGCAGAAAGCAGTTTGCTCCTGAACTGAGAAGTTCTCTCTCCTGTCTGCTCCCATCTCTTTCTCACAAGCCTCTGACTCCACTGAAGACACTTGACCCCAAGAGAGAAAAGTCTCCTACAATGAACAAGGTTTAAGAAGAATACTGGGCCCCAACGAAAAGCAAGATCTACCTACAGTCAAGGACTCTACAGTGAGCTCGAAGAACCATAGAGTCATCGAGTCATAGATTTATACAGCACAGAAACAGGCCCGTTGGCCCATCGTGTTTGTGCCGGCCATCAAGCACCTAACTATTCTAGTCCCATTTGGGAAAGCCTTAGATTACAAGACAATATAGATGGGCTGGTAAGATGGGTGGAGCTGTGGCAAATGGAATTTTATCCTGAGAAGTGTGAGGTGATGCATTTTGGGAGGACTAACAAGGCAAGGGAATATACATTGGATGGTAGGACCCTAGGAAGTACAGAAGGTCAGAGGGACCTTGGTGTACTTGTCCATAGATCACTGAAGGCAGCAGCACAGGTAGACAAGGTGGTTAGGAAGGCATAGGGGATACATGAAGAGCAGGGAGGTTATGATGGAACTGTATAAAATGCTAGTTAGGCCACAGCTGGAGTACTGTGTACTGTTCTGGTCTCCACACTATAGGAAGGATGTGATTGCACTGGAGAGGGTGCAGAGGAGATTCACCAGGATGTGGCCTGGGCTGGAGCATTTCAGCTATGGAGGGAGAACGAAAGGCTAGGATTGTTTTCCTTAAAACAGAGAAGGACATGATTGAGGTATACAAAATTATGAGGGGCATTGACAGGTTAGAAAGGAAGAAACTTTTTCCCTTAGTGGAGGGGTCAATAACCAGGGGGCATAGATTTAAGGGAAGGGGCAGGAGGTTTAGAGGGGATTTGAGGAAAATTTTTAACAACTCTTCAGATATTGCCCCAAACCTTTTCACTTTATTTTTCTTCTGCTCTTTTCTGTCTCTATTTGCATGTATGTATTGCATATGCATGCTAGCATGGGGCACGGTGTGTATCCGCAAGCGTTAACCAAATTAGAGTTTAAATTTCAGTTTAATAAAATTTCAGCTTTTCTTCTTTAAACCTAAGAAAGCCTGTTTGTCCTGGTTTCTTTACCTTATAATTGGAAAGCGGTGAACAAGGATTCACCAATGGGCAGCTAAAAACACGGTGTGTTTAAAATTAAACCCTGTTACAGTAAGACCAGGTGGAGGCTGAAAGGGACCCCTAGACCTCTTTCTCACCTGGTCATAAAACTATCATCTCAAAATTAACAAATATGAAGGGAGCAGGATGAAACACCATCTATGGGTTATGAGCTACACTAATCCTACTATGTAACTATGCACTGTGGGTTACGCTACTATGCAAATACAGGCTGTTGCCTACATTAACCCTGATTTTTATCTACAGTTTGTGGGCGATATTGCAGTTCTATGTATCTAAGAGTTGTAGGTTAAATTAACTCTGCTATAAGTTTAGGCCTTACTATACATTGGTGAGCTATGCACTACAGAAATCCTGGTATATGTTTACGGGCTGTGGATTACAGAAATGCTGTTATATGTTTATGGGCTGTGGGCTACAGTTATCACATAGGAATAAATAGGATTACGTAGGATATAAAGCACAGAAACAGGCAATTCAGCCCAACCAGTCCATGCTGATGTTTATGCTCCACTTGAGCCTTCTCCCATCTTTCCTTATCTAATTCCATCAGCATAACCCTCTATTCCTTTCTCCCTCAAATGCTTGTCTAGCCTCCCCTTAAGTGCATCTATACAATTTCCCTCAACTACTCCTGGTAGTAACGAGTTCTACATTCTCATCACTCTCTGGGTAAAGAAAGTTTATTCTATTTGATATCTTGGTGACTATCTTATAATGATGGCCTCTGGTTTTGTTCTTTCAAAATACTGGTGCCAGCTGGCATGCTGGTTTTTTGATGCTGTTCCCAGGGCAGGGGGAGGGCGAGATCACTGATTAAGGCCAATTAATGTACTTGGAGGTCTCATTAACGGGTAAAGTTGAGAGTTTCACGCGGGTGCACAGGATACGTACTGTCTGGGGCAGACCAGGTAAAAGGAGATGGGTACTGAGTGGGAAGCCAGTCATGGCTGTCCCAGGAAATTACTCCAGAAGCATAAAAATTGTAATGGTGCAGAGGGGAATTCGGCCATTGGGAGACCAGTGCTCTTGGCGTTGCGCAGGTGGTGGGGACAGTGAGGAGTAAGCGTCGAACAGTACAAGAGGTTGTCACCGTCCTGGCACTGCGGAGGAAGATGGGCAGGGGACACGATAGCCAGTGATAACTGGGCAACTGGCTGACCAGAAGGAAGGCAGCAGCTGGCAATGGGACCACGACTGTCAGATTTTAAACCCAGTGGTGATGAGGGGCAACACCCTCTGCAGGAAGGTCAGGGCTGTGGGCATCAGGAGGGCAGGGAAGTGGAACGAGGGGCAGGAATGACACGGAGGCCATACCGTCCACATAGGATCTACCACCTAAGAAGGAGCTACCTGGAGATGACCAAGACCCAGTGCGGCAGGAGACAGAATATACAGGCACAGAGGATCCTGGGGATTCATGTGCATAGATCTTTGAAGGTGCCGGGACATATTGAAAGAGTAGTTATCAAAGCGTGTGGGATCTTGGGCTTCATAAATGGAAGAATTGAGTACAAAAGCAGGTAAGTTATACTGAACCTTCATAAAGCTCTGTTAGGCCCCAACTAGAATATTGCATCCAGTCTGGTCACCACGCTTTAGGAAGGATGTGAGGGTCCTTGAGAGGGTTCAGAGGAGGGTTACCAGAATGATTCCAGGAATGGGGGATTTTAGCTACAAGGTTAGGTTGGAGAAGCTGATGTTGTTCTCTTTGGAGCATAGCAGATTGAGGGGAGATTTGGCATAAGTGTACAAGATTATGACAGGTTTAGATAAGGTAGGCAAACACTATTCCTATTAACTGATGGCACAAGGACTAAGAGACATAGATTTAAGGTTTTGGGTAAGAGATATGAGGAAGAACGTTTTTACACAGCGAGTGGTAATGACCTGGAACTCGCTGCCTACGAAAATGGTGGAAGCGGAGATGTTGAATGGCTTCAAAAGGAAATTGGATATTCACTTGTGGTAAATAAATTTGTAGGGCTATGGGGATACAGCAGGGGAATGGGACTTACTAGACTGCTCTACAAAGAGCCAGCATGGACTTGTTGGGCCGATGGCCTCCTTATGTGCCATAAAGATTCAATGACACTATCTGTGCCCTCATCGGCAAAGACCTCACATCTCGCAGAATTGGTTGCCATACCCTGCCCGTAGCTGTCAAAGTCACTGTGATCTTCACTTCTGGCTCCTTCCAAGGACAACTGGGCAACCAGCTGACAACAATGAATGCAGCAGCTGGCAATCGGTTGCACACTACTGCATCTCTCAGGTCACCGATGCTCTATATGCCAGAGCTGAACAATACATTCATTTCACAATCGATGAGACCTTGCAGGCACAGTGGGTAATGGGTTTCGCTGCCATCACTGGATTCCCCTAGGTGCAGGACATTATCGATTACACCCATGTGGCCATCAAGGCACCCAGTGACCAGCCAGTCAGACTCATCAACAGGAAGGGCTTCCACTCCCTCAACATTCAAATTCTCTGCAACCACAACATGAGCTTCCTTCATGTGTGCCCTTACTTTCCTGGTAGCTGCCATGATTCCTTCATCCTCCAGTAGTCCAGCCTTCTGCAGATCTTCACTCACCCCAAAGTCCATGGATGGATTCTAGGGGGAAAAGGGATATCCTTTGAAGAGGTGGCTACATACCCCTCTATGACAGCCAGAGACAGAAGCACAGAGGCAATACAACCAAATAAACCTCTGTTCATTAGGACTATCATTGAGTAGGCCATCGGGCTTCTGAGATTGTGATTCCGGTGCCTGGATCGGTCGGGTGGTGCCCTCCAATACACTCCTGCAAGGGTCTTGGTCATTGTAGTGGTCTGCTGCCCTCTCCATACTATGGCTCTCCAGAGAGGTGTGGACCTAGAGAATAGCGAGGACTTGGAACCAGATAGCTCATCAGAGGAAGAGAAGGAGCAAGAGCTGAGAGAGGAGGAGGAAGTGGAGGCAGAGGGGGAGAATGCAGATCATCGAGGTGCCCCAGCTGCACAAGGAGGTGGACGAGCACAGTGCGGGGTGCAAACATTTTGTCAGGATGCCATGAATGTCTGAGACTTTTGATTCAGGAATATTTCAACGGAGTCCTTCTGATCCAGGATAAAAGGCATGGGATGCAAGTCACTCTGAGGTGCCTGTGCTAACATATCCATTGAAGACAAAGGCTGGAGCATCTCAACACTTACTGTCAATGAAGAATGCTCATGTGGTCAGAGCCCTTGTCAGAGCTCTTTGATCGCACCCTTGATCTCCTTCACCACCTCATACCATTTTTTCTGTCATGCCGCCAATAAAAGGGGTCTCAGACATGTGCCTTCAATTGTAATTATTTATAAAATGGTAACAAAGGGAAACAGTACACATAGACAGTAAAAAGACACCCCAGTGACCCAGTCAGTGCTCCACGTGATGTGGTGGCCTCCACGCTCGGTCACTCCTATGTGATGCTCTGCTTGTGGACTCGGAGGAGGTAGAGGCAGCCTGCTCAGTGGCTGAGATGCATGTAATGGTTGTCCTCATTATGGAAGTGCCCTTGAGGGCATCCGCTGAGGCTGCTGAACAGAG
Organism: Heterodontus francisci; assembly: GCF_036365525.1. Lineage (NCBI taxonomy): Eukaryota > Metazoa > Chordata > Chondrichthyes > Heterodontiformes > Heterodontidae > Heterodontus > Heterodontus francisci. The sequence goes on from NC_090376.1 coordinate 81,816,820, forward strand.
GCTCACACAGAGGAGCCAAGGAGGCCACGAGTCATGAAGTGGTGGCACCCTCATCCTTCTTGGTGACATCCGCAGCCCTTGTCTGGTGCTCCAGCTGTCTGGAGACGGACACCAGCTGGGGCGCAATTGGAATCCACTCCAAGCATCTCTGCGCCACCTGTGCCACTGACTGCTTGAGGTACACATTGTTGCATGCATCCTGTCCATGTCAGTGTGCTGCTCCTGCATCCAGTCAGAGTGATGCCACATATGGCTGTCCATGAGGTTGGTCACTTTCTCAATGGAAGAGCTCATGCGCTCAAAGCCCTGAGCCATTATGGCACACATGAGCTGGACGGACTCCTCTATCCTTAGCCCATAACCATGCACTGCCTCAGAGAACTCTGACATGTGTGAGCAAATCTCCTGATGCTGTTCCAGGTACAGCCTTCTGTCCTGAGACTCCTGAGGCCCTGAATCAGTGCCCAGCTGAGCAGGGCTGTGTCTGTCCTCTGGATTCTGAGGGGAACTGCCCGCAGCTGCCTCTGACTCTGGAATCTCCTTCTGCACACTTGTGCCATGCTTCTCACCCAGTGCCACCCTATCTAAATGTGTGCCAGGACCCATCAAGGTGAAAGTGTCTGCGCTTGTGGATGGTGCGCTTGTAATGTGTGACAGTGCTTCCTCGGATTTGTGAGACTCCTCTTGGGGCATGGAGAGACAGGGAGAGGGTCTCAGTGGGTGGACACCTGCACCTGTGGGAGACTCGTGAAGGGATCATAAGAACCAGCCTGGGAGAGCAAAGGGCTGAGGCTACCCAATGCAATTCAGTGCTCAAAATGCTACCGGATGGGGTGGCTTTCACTGCAGCCCTGCTATTGGACACTTCACCTTCTGTAGTCACCACCATGGGTTTCCCATCCCGCCAGGCCTGACTTCCTCCTCGTCCGGAATCTTGGCTATCTCCATTGCTCTTTCCTTCAATGTCATTGTCCTTTGGTAGTAAGAAACCCCACGGCCTGTCATCGCCCTTTCCCAGGCATTATGCGCCTGTTTCTCCTGCAAGGACAAAAGCGAGGGAGTTAAAGCACTGATGTCGTCTAAGGCCAATGGCATCTGCCCCTATCCATTAGAAGCTGCATGTATCAGTGGGACAATTCCTCAGCAATACTATGGGCTGAATTTTACCAGCCCCTTGATATTGGGGGTCTTGGTGGGGGGGGGGGAGGCTGGAAAATACTGGCGGGAGCGGCCCACCACGTCCCCCGATGCCGAGAAGGCCTTGCCACATTTTACCAGTGGCGGTGAGGCCTCAGTGCAGCAGGGCCTTCATTCAAATATTAAAATTAATTAAAACAACATGCAAATCAACTCACCTCGTCCCGGCGGCAATCCCACGCCGATATTACAGTCGCCAAACACAAGTCCCGCGCCTTTGGAACTTGGTACGGAATCCCGAGGCGTGACACTGGTGGGGAGGGGGGACGAGTGAAAATTTCAGGGTGGGAGGTGGTGGGGGTGGGGGGGGGGGCGGCGGTGGGGAGAGGGGAGAACTATCGTAATTGGTTGTGGGGATGATGGGAAGGAGTTGAGGGTCAAAGGTTCTGAAGTTGGGGGGGAAAGCTCACAAAATGAAAGGTGCTTTATGGGGGGTTCTGTCACTGTAATACATGAGGACTCAGTGGGGGCGGGGTGTGGGAGAGAGAAATCTAAGTTGAAATAAAAGTGTTTGGCAGGTTCTGGTGAAGCGACACCTTTAATTATTGAAATGAGATTGAAGGGCTTGAAGCCCTTTAAAAATGGCACCTGCGTTGCGGAGAAGGAGAGGCTGCCCCCTTTACATCATGGGAGCAGCCGCCCTGCCTCCTCCATTTAAATGAGCCCCCGCTCAAAATATCACAGGGGCTCAGCGGCGGCGCATCTGCAGAAGCGGACTGCCGAGATGACAGCGCGCTGCCGTGAAATGCAGCATGCTCATAAAATTCAGCCCTATGGCTCTAAGCCATTCTGAGGGGTGAGTAAAGGCCCTGGGCACACACTCCTCCCACGTTCAGGAGCAGAATGCACCCACTTGTGCTCTCAGGTGGTGTGTCTGTTGGAGGGTGCAAGCCCTGAGACCTGTCCTGAGGGTTGGGAGTTGCACTCACCATGCCAGTGTCTCTACATCTTTTTTATGTTATGACAAACAGAATTGTACGCATTAATCCAGGTGCGGTTTAACCATTGTTCAATACCTGTTTAGCATAACTTCTTTACCTTTATCCCTCTAGAAATAAACCTTTATGCTTGGCTTGCTTCTTTTAAAAGTCCTTGTTCACCTGTCTCGCTTCTTTTAGTGATTTGTGCATTTGTATTCCCAGATCCCTTTGCTCCTCTACCCCATTTAGATTCTTATTTTCTAAGTAATATGCAGCCTCCTTATTTTTCTTCCCAAAATGTGATACCGAATAATTATTTATGTTGAAAATCATTTGCCAATTACATAGCTATTCTGCAAGTTTGTTAATACTTACTTGTAATTTGTTGCAGTCTGCCTCAGTATTGACTATTCACTCCAATTTGGTGCTATCTGCAAATTTAGAAATTGTATTTTTGATTCTAAAGTCCAGATTGTAAATATAAATTGAGAACAAATGTGGTCCCAACACTGATCCTTGTGGAACACCACTTCCCACTCTCTGCTTTCTGTCTTGAAGCCACTAACTATCCATTCTGGCACTTGTCCCCTGACTCCACATTCGTTAGTCTATTATGTAATACCTTATCAAAGGCTTTTTGAAAATCTAGATAAACTACTTCTACTACATTACCATTGTCTACTTTCTCTGTTACCTCTTCAAAAATTTCAATGAGCTTAGGCAAGAAATCAGTTTTAACCTTTTTTTAGAAATAGGAGCTGAAGTAGGCCATTTGGCCCCTTGAGCTGATCTGATTATGGCCTTAACTCCACTTTCCTGCCTGCACCCACCGCCCCCCCATAACCCTTTGTAGATCAAAAATCTGTCCAGCTCAGCCTTGAATATATTCAATGACCCAGCCTCCACTGCTCTGTGGGGTAGAGAATTTCAAAGATTAATGACCCTCTGAAAGAAGAAATTCTTCCTTATCTCTCTCTTAAATGGGAGACCCTTATTTTGAAACCCCTAGTTCTAGATTCCCCCATGAGGGGAAACATCTCTCAGCATCTACCCTGTCAAGCCCCCTGAGAACTTTCATGTTTCAATAAGATTACCTCTCATTCTTCTAAACTCCAATGAGTATAGGCCCAACTTGCTCAACCTTTCCTCTTAAGGCAACCCCTTCATCCCAGCAATCAACCTACTGAACCTTCTCTGAAGTTCCTCCAATTAAAGTATATACTAAGCAAACTAATGGAGCTGTGGGCTGACAAGTCCCTGGGTCCTGATGAGCTCCATCCTAGGGTCTTAAAAGAGGTGGCTAATGAGGTAGTTGATGCGCTGGTGTTAATTTTTCAAAATTCACTAGATTCTGGAAAGGTTCAATCAGACTGGAAAGTAGCAAATATAACCCCTCTATTCAAAAGGGGAGGGTGGGAGGGGGGGGGAGACAGAAAACAGGTAACTGTAGGCCAGTTAGCTTGGCGTCTGTCCTGGAGAAGGTGTTAGAATCAATCATTAAGGAGGCTATAGCTGAGCACTTAGAAAAATTCAAGGTAATCAGGAATAGTCAGCATGGCTTTGTGAAAGGGAAATCATGTTTAACCAATTTGTTGGAGTTCTTTGAAGGAGTAACATGTGCCATGGATAAAGGAAAGCCCGTTGACGTACTGTACTTGGATTTCTAGAAGGCATTTGACAAGGTGCCACATAAAAGGTTATTGCACAAAGTAGGAGCTCATGGTGTAGGGGATAACATATTAGCATGGATAGAAGATTGGCTGGCTGGCAGAAAACAGAGAGTATATATAAATGGGTCCTTTTCTGATTGGCAGGATGTGGCCAGTGGAGTCCCGCAGGGGTCTGTGCTGGGGCCTCAACTTTTTACAATTTATATCAATGACTTAGATGAGGGGAGCGATGGCATGGTAGCTAAATTTGCAGATGACACAAAGATAGGCTGGAAAGTATGTTGTGAAGAGGAAATAAGGAGGTTGCAATCTGATATAGATAGGTTGAGTGAGTGGGCAAAAATCCAAATGTGAAGTTGTTTACTTTGGCAGGAAGAATAAAAAAGCAGAGTATTACTTAAATGGAGAACAGCTACAGAATTCCGAGGTGCAGACGGATCTAGGTGTTCCAGCGCATGAGTCACAATAAGTTAGTATGTAGGTAAAACAAGTAATAAAGAAGGCTAATGGAATGCTAGCCTTTATTATGAGAGGAATTAAAAATAAAAGTAAGGATGTTATGCTTCAGTTATACAGGGCATTGGTGAGATCACATCTCGAATACTGTGTGCAGTTTTGGTCTCCTTATTTAAGGAAGGATGTAAATGCATTGGAGGCGGTTCAGAGGAGGTTTATTAGATTGATACTTGGAATGAGCGGGTTGTCTTATGAGGAAAGGTTGGACAGACTGGGGCTTGTTTTCACTGGAGTTTAGAAGAGTGAGGGTAGACTTGATTGAAGTTTATAAGATCCTGAATGGTCTTGATAAGGTGAATGTGGAAAGGATGTTTTCTCTTGTGGGTGAGTCCAGAACTAGGGGGCTCTGTTTTAAAATCAGGGGACACCTTTTCGGACAGAGATGAGGAGAAATTTTTTTCTGTCAGAGAGTTGTGTGACTTTGGAACTCTGTGCCTCAGAAGGTGGTGGAAGCGGGGTCATTGAGTATTTTTAAGATGGAGATAGATATATTCTTGTTAGGCAAGGGAATCAGAGGTTATCTGGGGTAGATGGGAGTGTGGAATTCGAGACACAAACAGACCAGCCATGATCTTATTGAATGGCAGAACAGGCTAGAGGGGCTGAATGGCTTACTTCTGCTCCTAATTTGCATGTTCATATGTTCGTATCCCTCCTTAAATCAGATTAGAACTGTGCTCAGTACTCTAGGTGTGGTCTCACCATCACCCTGTATAGTTGTAGCAAGACTTCACTACTTTTAGACTCCATCCCCCTTGCAATAAATGCCAAGATTCCATTTGCCTTCCTAATTACTTGCTGTACCTACCTGCAACCTAACTTTTTGTGATTCAGGTACAGGGACACCCAGATCCCTCTGTACCACAGCATTCTGTAGTCTCTCTCCATTTAAATAATATTCTGCTTTTCTATTCTTCCTGCCAAAGTGGACAGCCTCACATTTTCCCACATTATACTCCATCTGCCAAATTATTGCCTACTCACCTAATCTATCTATATCCCTTTACAGACTCTTTGTTCCTCCTCACAACTTGCTTTCCTAGCTATCTTTGTATTGTCTGCAAATTTAGCTACAATAGACTCAGTCCCTTCATCCAAGTCATCCCTGTGGCACTCCACTAGTTACAGTTTGACATTCTGAAAATGACCCATTTATCCCGAATCTGTTTTCTGTTAGTTAACCAATCCTCTATCCATGCTAATATATTACCCTCAACACCATGAACTCTTATCTCGTGCAGTAACTTTTTATAACTTTTGAAATTACAAATGCGCTGCATCTACTGGTTTCCCTTTATTCAACCTATACTCACAAAGCACTCTAATAAATTTGTCAAACACAATTTTCCTTTTACAAAACCATGTTGAATCTGCTTGATTGTACTATGATTTTCTAAATGTCATGCTATTACTTCCTTAATAATGGATTCCAGCATTTTCCCAATGATAGATGTTAGGCTAACTGGTCTATAGTTTCCTGCTTTCTGTTTTCTCCTTTCTTGAATAGAGGTGCTACAGTTGCAGTTTTCCAATCTGCTGGATCCTTTCCAGAATCTACGGAATTTTGGAAGAATACAACCAATGCATCCACTACCTCTCCAGCCACTTACTTAAAACCCTAGGATGCGGGTCATCAAGCCCAGGGATTTGTCAGCCTTTAGTCCCATTACTTTTCCGAGCACTTTCTCTCTAGTGATAGTGATTATTTTCAGTTCCTCCGTCCCTTTTGTCTCTTGATTTTCTACTATTGTTGGGATCGTTTTTGTGTCTTCTTCCACAAAGACAGAAACAAAATTCTTGTTCAAAGTCTCTGCCATTTCCTGGCTTCCCATTATTAATTCCCAATCTCATCCTCTAAGGGACCAATGTTTACTTTAGCTACTCTCTTCTTTTTTTCTATACTTGTAGAAGCTCTTACTGTCTGTTTTTATATTTCTTGTTAATTTGCTCTCATATTCAAACTTCTTCCTCTTTATTTCTTTGAATCATCCTTTGCTGGTTTCTAAAGTTTTCTCAATCTTCTGGCCTGACACTGATCTACACAGCATTGTATGCCTTTTCTTTCAATTTGATACCATCCTTAACTTCCATAGTTAGCCACGGATGGTGCATCCTTCTCATAGAGTCTTTCTTTCTCAGTAGTATATCTTTGCTGAGAGTTATGACATATCTCCTTAAATGTCTGCCACTGCTAATCTACCATATTATCATTTAACCTATTTTCCCAATCTACTGTAGCCAACTCTGTATTCATACCTTTGTAATTGCCTTAATTATGTTCAAGACACTGGTTTCAGACCCAAGTTACTCACCCTAAAACTGAATGTGAAATTCTATCATGTTGTTATCACCTTTGCCTGGAGGATCCACTACTATGAGATCATTAATTAAGCATGTCTCATTACACAATAACAGGTCAAAAATATCCTGTACCCTGCTTGGTTTCAGAATGTATTGTTCTAAGTAACTGTTCCTAATCCACTCCATGAACTCATCCTCAAGGCTATCTTTGCCAATTTGATTTGTCCAATCGATATGAAGATTAAAATTGCCCACAATTATTGGAGTACCTTTCCTACAAGTCCCCATTATTTCTTGATTTATATTATGTCCTACAGTGTAGTTACTGTTCGGGGGCCTATAAACTCCCACCAGTGACTCTTACCCTTGCTATTTCTTATCTCCACCCAGACTGATTCTACATCTTGGTCTTCTGAGAAAAGATAATTTCTCATGACATTACTGGTCTCTTTACTAACAGAGCTACTCCACCTCCTTTTCCTTTCTTTCTATCCTTCTGAAATGTTAAATACTCTTGAATATTCAGTTTCCACTCTTGATTACTCTGCAACCAGGTCTCTGTAATAGTTACCATATCATTCCCATTTATTTCTATTTGTGCTATCAATCTTCTTATGGATGTTACGTGCATTCAGATAAAGAGCCTTTAATTCTGTCATTTTACCATTTTTCCCTATCTGACCCTATTTCCTGGTGCACTCTTATGTTTGTACACACTGTCCCTTCCTGTCACATTCTAGTTAGCATTATCCATATTGCTACCTTGCACTATTGCCTTGTCCTTTCTCGTTAATTTTCTAAATCCCCCCTCATGTGAACCCTCACCCACCCCCTCCACCCCACTTTTTTAGTTTAAATTCCTTTCTACAGCCTTAGTTACACGATTTGCCAGGATATGCTGGTCCCAGCGCACTTCAAGTGAAGGCCATCCCAAAGATATAGCTCCCTCTTTCCCCAGTACTGGTGCCAGTGCCCCATGAATCAAAACCCATTTCTCCATCACCAATCTTTGAACCACGCATTCAACTCTCTGATCATATTTACCCTGTGCCAATTTGATCATGGCTCAGGTAGTAATCCAGGGATTATTACCTTTGTGGTTCTGCTCTTTAATTTAGTCCCTAGCTGCTCATACTCCCTCAGCAGAACCTCTTTCTTAGTCCTACATATGACATTGGTACCTACATGGGCCACAATAACTGGATCCTTCCCTTCCCAATCCCAGTCCCTCTCCAGCCCCGAGCAGATGTCCTTAACCTTGGCACCGGGCAGGCAACACAGCCTTCGGGACTCATGGGACTGCAGAGAACAGTATCTATCCCCCTAACTATACTGTCCCCTACTACAACTACATTCCTTTTTATTACTCCCACTTGAATGGCTACCTGTACCATGGTCCTGTAGTCAGTTTGCTCATCTTCCCTGTCGTTCCTGCTCTTGTCCACACAGGCTGCAAGAATCTCAAACCTACTGACAAGTGCAAGGGCTGATGCTCCCCCATTGCTTCCTTCTGGATTCCCATACCTATCTTACTCTTACTCACACCCTCCTGTCCCTGACCACGGACCAAATTTGCAGTATCTAACCTAAGATTTTTGACTGCCTCCTGGAACAAAGTGTTCAGGTAACTTTCTCTCTCCTGATGCATTTATTGAATGCTTGGCTTCCCCAACAATATCAACTACTGGACAAGGCTCAATACAGTTTGGTGTACAACTAATAATCATTTTGTGACACTGTTGCTATGTAGTCAGTGAAGATGGTTGTTAACTTAATCATCATGAACAGATATTCCAAACAAATGGCCAGCACTATGCAAGCTCTGAAGGCAGCAGTTTTGAGTAAGCTACTTAATGAGCTAGTTGATATGTGTAGCAAGTTACTCAATCTCATTTCCTACGGAAAAGTATCTTGACTTAATGAGGTCTATAGTGGTGCACTGAATATCAAGTAATGAGGATGAAAAAGTCTTCAGTGGAACGCCTTGTTAAACTACTGTCATTGTTTTTTTCAAGGAAATAAATCTATTATTGCGCTTCTGTTCATTAGTTGCCAAGAAAAGCTCATTAATTCCAAAGAAAGACTATGGAGCATAGACTGTAAATAATATGCAGGCCACCCTAGATACTATGATTGTTAATTACTATATAAGTGTATAAGCTGTTCTTACAAGATGTGATAGTATAGTGACTGAATATTCCTGTCAGGAGTAACAGAAAAATTGCTACTATAGTTAAACATGAAAACCATTAAGAAAATGGGATGTAAAATGAAGACAGTGTACATTCTCTGCATGGTTCTTGGAAGAATAACAACTTATTTTATTCTAGGAACATCTTCCCATTGCTATTTAAGTTCTAATGATCTCGGCAATGCCTGCCGGTCAGCATAGAGATCCAGATAAACAATGGCGCTGCATTACTACTGAGTGAATTTGGGTTTCAAGTTTTCATTTTTGGTTTTGTTTTAGGGGAGATTTTTTTCATGTTAGAAGAATGTGGAAATGAACCCATGAGCTAGAGTTCCAAGCTTTTTATGTGATCATTGATCTTCAATAAGATGCATTGTAGGTATTGGAATGTCCTGCTTTGTTCAGATAGAAATATTTTTCACAGTGGCTGAGGCCAGTGCGCCAATTGCTGTAGGCTGCAAGAGCCAACATGATCACATTAAGTATACAATTGTATAAGTGAGAAAAAGATTTTAAATCACCTTTGTTTCTGGTCATTTATCCTCATTTTATGTTATTTATTTATTGGCCCATCTGAGCCACATTCCTTTGTCACTGTAAGACAAGTGGGCAGCCTGCTATCAGACCTTACCCTGTGCTGCTCTTCACTGGCAGTAATATGAATGCATTCAAGAGCCAACTTGTGAAGAATCTCTTGTTAATTTGTCTCACCTGGCTTCACAAGGAGATATGCTCCTTATACTTGTCAACTCCCTATATAGCATATCTCAGAGAGAGCTAAACAAAATGAGCAATGAAACATATACCTTCATGCTCCATAGTGTTCCCAGTGCACAGTGTCACTTTGAATTTGATTAGTTCTTTAACTATTAATTTGAATTTAATTATTTCTTTGACTGAAATTCATTTTTTCATTGAAATGCTAAATCTGATTTGAAGCCTTTGTAATTGAATCTAATTATATTAATTAAAACTTTACAGGCCAACCTCCTAGTTGTTAAGGATTATTAGAGAGAATAGCCCACCTGCTCTGTAGGCTAACATATATTTACAGTATGCAGTATGTAATGCTTTAGATTTAAGCCTGTCCTTCCCCATAGGGTATCCCTGGTCTCAGGCAGGCTGTTGAAAAAAGTTGTCAAATTCTGATGAGGCACTTCTCTAAAATGTAGTCAAAATTAGAAAGTAAGACATCCTAAGCTGCTTGTTTGTGTCTCCTAATAATTTGCATAAATGCATTCTCAGACTATATGGGTGTGGAGAAAATAACTCACTGAATTATATAATGCAATCTTGAGCCAATCAGGAGGAACTTAGTCATTTGACTGACAATTCTTGTGAAAATATGTAACAGCAAACAAAGTAATTGATGTCTATGTGTTGGTGTCATTTGTGCGAGTACTGCAAAGGTGAGCACAGTAGGTACTGGACTGAAGGTTTTGTTTGCCTTTTCTTCCCATAGCTAGAGTTCTGATTATTTCTGCCTTATTTTCAAGCTGTTTGTTTATTCTTTTGCTTCTTTCTCTTTCAGCTCTTTTGTTTCTGTGATCATTTCTCCTTGCAGCCTGCATTTCCTGTTTCTTTCCACTGCTATCTTTTTTAAAAAGATTTTTCATTTGTTTGCAGGATGTGAGCATTGTTGCAAGGCCAGCATTTGTTGTTCATGCCTAATTGCTCTTGAGAAGGTGCTGGTGAGCCACCTTGTTGAACCCCTGCAGTCTATGTGGTGTAGGTACACCCACAGTGCTGTTAGGAAGGGAATTCCAGGTTTTTGATCCAGCAACAGTGAAGAAATGGCAGTATAGTTCTAAATAAGGATGGTGTGTGGCTTGGGGAAAGGGGGAATATTGCAGGTGGTCGGATTCCCATGCATCTGCTGCCTTTATTCTTCTAAATATTAGAGGTCGCAGGTTTGGAAGGTGCTGTCAATGGAGGCTTGGTTAGTTGCTGCAGTGCATCTTGTAGATCTGTGCACCTGTGGTGGAGGGAGTGAGTGTTGAAAGTGGTGGATGGGGTGCCAGTCAAGCGGACTGCTTTTGCCTGGATGGTGTTGAGCTTCTTGAGTGTTGTTGGAGCTGCACTCATCCAGGCAAGTGGAGAGTATTCCTTCACACTCCTGACTTGTGCTTTGTAGATGGTGGATAGGCTTTGGGGAGTCAGGAGGTGAGTTACTCACTATAGAATTCCCAGCCTCTGACCTGCTCTTGTAGCCACAGTATTTATATGGCTGGTCCAGTTAAGTTTCTGGTCAACGATAGCCCCCCAGGATGTTCATAGTGGGGCATTCAGCGATGGTAATGCCATTGAATGTCAAGGGGAGATGGTTAGATTCTCTCTTGCTGGAGATGCCCATTGCCTGGCACTTGTGTGACACCAATTAATAAATTCAGTTAATTAATTAAAAATCTGGAATTGAAAGCTAGTCTCCGTAATGGTGCCATGAAACTATCATCGACTGTCTTTAAAAAACCCATCGGGTTTACTAATGTTCTTTAGGGAAAGAAAACTTCTGTCCTTACCTGGTCTGGTGACTCCAGACCCACAGCAATGTGATTGTCTCTTAACTGCCCTCTGAAATGGCCCAGCAAGCCACTCAGTTTAAAGGATATTAGGGATGGGCAACAAATGCTGGTCTTGCCAGCGGCACACACCTCCCGTGAAAGACTAAAGAAAAAAAAATGCTACTTACCACTTATCAACCCAAGCATGAAGGTTATCCAGGTCTTGCTGCATGCCGGCCCATACTGCTTCAGTATCTGAGGAGTTATGAATAGTTATTGAACACCGTGCAATCATCAGTGAACATCTGCATTACTGACCTTATGGTGTAGGGAATTGTTCCTCAGTACCTTGCTCTACGGCAGCGAGGCCTGGACAACGTATGTCAGCCAAGAGCGACGTCTCAATTCATTCCATCTTCGCTGCCTCCGGAGAATCCTTGGCATCAGGTGGCAGGACCGTACTACCAACACAGAAGTCCTCGAGGCGGCCAACATCCCCAGCATATACACCCTACTAAGCCAGCGGTGCCTGAAATGGCTTAGCCATGTGAGCCGTATGGAAGATGGCAGGATCCCCAAGGACACATTGTACTGCGAGCTCGTCACTGGTACCAGACCCACCGGCCATCCATGGCTCCGCTTTAAAGATGTCTGCAAACGCGACATGAAGTCCTGTGACATTGATCACAAGTCGTGGGAGTCAGTTGTCAGCGATCGCCAGAGCTGGCGGGCAACCATAAAGGCGGGGCTAAAGCGTGGCGAGTCGAAGGGACTTAGCAGTTGGCAGGAAAAAAGACAGAAGCGCAAGGAGAAAACCAATTGTGTAAAAGCCCCGACAACCAATTTTATCTGCAGCACCTGTGGAAGAGTCTGTCACTCTAGAATTGGCCTTTATAGCCACTCCAGGCGCTGCTGCACAAAGCACTGACCACCTCCAGGCGCTTACCCATTGTCTCTCGAGACAAGGAGGCCAAAGAGAGACAGAGGTGTAGGGAAGTCATTGGTGAAGCAGCTGAAGATGGTTAGGCCTAGGACACTACCCTGATGAACTCCTGTAGTGATGTAAAAGCAAAATACTGCGGATGCTGGAAATCTGAAATAAAAACAAGAAATGCTGGAACCACTCAGCAGGTCTGGCAGCATCTGTGAAAAGAGAAGCAGAGTTAACGTTTCGGGTCAGTGACCCTTCTTCGGAACTGACACAGGTTATAAGTAGGTGAGGTGGGGGTGGGGCAAGAGATAACAAAGGAGGTCGAGATTGGACCAGGCCACATAGCTGACCAAAAGGTGACGGAGCAAAGGCAAACAATATGTTAATGGTGTGTTGAAAGACAAAGCATTAGTACAGATTAGGTATTAATACACTGAATATTGAACAGCAGCAAGTGCAAACCTGAAAAAAAACAGTGGGTAAGCAAACTGAACAAACTAAGATGAAATGAAATAAATGCAAAAAAAAATTGTAAAAAATGTAAAAAAGAATGTAAAAAAAAGGAAGAAAAAATAACTAAAAATGAAAGTAAAATGGGGGGCTGTCATGCTCTGAAAATATTGAACAGGATGTTGAACATCCTGTAGTGATGTACCGGGCTGAGATTATTGGCCTCCAACAACCACAACCATCTTGCTTTGTTCTCGGTATGACTCCAATCAGTGGTGAGTTTTCTTCTGATTCTCATTGACTTTTATTTTGCTAGGGCTCCTTGAACCCACACTCAGTCAAATGCTGCCTTAATGTTAAGGGAAGTCACTCTCACCTCACCTCTGGAATTTAGCCCTTTGGTCCATGTTTGGACCAAGGCTGTAATGAGGTCTGGAGTGACCCTGGCAGAACCCAAAATGAGCATTGGTGAGTAGGTTATGGCTGAATAAGTGCCCCTTGATAGCACTGTCAATGACACCGTCCATACTTAGTTGATGATTGAGAGTAGACTAATGAACCAATAATTTTCCGGATTGAATTTGTCCTGCTTTTTGTGGACAGGACATATCTGTGCAATTTTCCACATTTTGTCGGGTAGATGCCAGTGGAGTACCTGTACTGGAAAAGCTTGTCTAGGGGCGCAGCTAGTCCTGGAGCACTTCCAGTCATTCAGTACTAACCCATGATATTGTCAGGACCCATATCCTTTACTGTATCCAGTGCCTTCAGCCATTTCTTGATATCACATAGAGTGAATTGAATTAGCTGAAGACTGGTGTTTGTCATGCTGGGGACCTCAGGAGGAGGCCGAGATGGATCATCCACTCTGCACTTCTGGCTGAAGATCGTTGCAAATGCTTCAGCCTTGGCTTTTGCACTGACATGCTGGGCTCCTCCATCATTGAGAATGGAAATATTTTTGTTGAGCCTCCTCCTCCAGTTAGTTGTTTAATTGTCCACCACGATTCACGACTAGGTGTGGCAGGACTGCAGAACTTTGATCTAATTCGTTGATTGTGCAATCGCTTAGCTCTGTCTATCGTATGCTGCGTCCACTGTTTAGCATGCATAGAGTCCTGTGTTGTAGCTTCACCAGACTGGCACGCATTTTTAGGTAGGCAGCAGCACCTAACTGGTAGGGGACAGGCATGGATACATGTCCTTACATCCGCAGAGGAGACAGTGCTCTCCATTATGGGAGCGGCCATGACTGAGGCTGTGGTCAGCGGCAGGGCTGAAGATGATGGTATACTCACACTAAATCCTTCTTCTCACATCCCACTTTCCCCTCATCCCATAATCTTTTCTGATTAACAAGCCTCAGATGGTCTTTCCACCCCTCCCTTTACCGGAACACTAGCCTTGTTCCTTTTTCATTTCAGATACCCATAAACTGCAAACTGGCCAGGCAGTTGTGGCAGAGAAAGAGATGGAATCGCAGGAAGACAATGATGAAGACTAAACATTGTTATTGGCTCTTACACTTGCAGCCACTAGCTCAGATACTGACATTGTGCACACTTTAGAGGATAGTTTAGAGGCACATGGTGAGACACTGGGCATGAGTGGCCTGCAGTCATGGCAGGGTCAAGGGTAGCACAGGTGCTAGCTCACTCGAAGGCAAGGTTGCTCATGAGTTCATCTGTAGAGGAATCAGATAAGGACTTTGATGGTGTGGCCTACAAAAGAAGGCTTATGGGTATGTGCCCTGAAATGCTCGGTGCATTGGCAGGTAAGCCACAAAGTGTGTGGTCAAAGTCAAGGAGCATGGAGAAATCCAGCATCAACCTGGCACAGGGCTTTGCGCAGAGCTTGGAGCCCATCCTCCCCTGTGTGTAAGTGAAGGCTAACTCCACGAGAACACTTGCAAACCCAACCATGATGCAGTGTCTGATGGCTGATGTCTTAGCTTCAATTGCAGCACAAGCAAACAGCACCAACTTTTCTCTGTATTCTGACAGCAGTCACGATGCCTTCATTCTGCGGCAGTCCACTATACCATCAGCATTTGAGCCACCATGACAAACCAAAGAGTGGCTACTGGGTAGCAAGGGCTATCTATGACCATATGGCTCATATTTCTGGTGCTCAACTCATGCACATGTGGGCAGCATGCATTTAATGAGAGCCATGCTCCCACACAAGATGTGACTGAGCCTCAGACTGCTGCCATCATAGCTGCAGATACCAATGTGTTAAGGGGCTTGCAGGCTGTCACAGCAGTTCAGCAATCTGTCCTTCAACAGATTACCAGGATAACTAAGGCACCGCCCCGGGGAAGTGGCAGTGGCTCCATGGAGCATGAACCCACCGTCCTCTCTCAGGACGACAGCATTCGTCCCCTCACCACTGCCATTCCGCCAGGGCCCTTGCTGTTTCCTGTCAGCCAGTAAGCTCAGATTGCTGCTGCCCATGCCGAGGCAGTGCAGTCCAAATCTGGGCCTTCTAAGGCCAGAGTTGATTGAGGCCATCCTGCAAAGCCATCTGCTGTTTCACCTACTGAAAGTCAGCAGCCTTCCACCAGCCATGCTGCAGCCACTGCTGCTTAGGAGAACCAGGACAGGCAAAGGCACACAACTCGCCTAATTAAATCAACATGCAAGCCACCAAAGTCACTTTCGCAGGGCCCATAAAATTCCCCCCATCTAGTTAAATAGTATGGATTCTAGCTGTATGTAAATTGACTGCTGTACTTACCCAGACAATAATAGTGACTGCACACCAAAAAAAAATTTATTGATTGTGAAGTGCCTTGGGATATCCTATGAATGTGATGAAGTGCTAACTAATTCAAGTTTGTTTCTTCATCAGTGCATTTTTTCCCACAAATTCTGGGACTAGTTTCAACTCTTTGAATTTCTCAATGAATAAATTCAGTTAATTTAAAGCATTAACACAAATTCTGATGTTGGATCTATTATCACTGAGTACAAGGTAGAGCCGTGGGTTAGCATGGTAGGGTGAATTCAGCAACAAGGCCAAATAGTCTACACGCCTACACATATGTACCCGGTAAAGTTCTTGGGTTCCGCAGAATCAGCAAATTAACATTATTTAAATAAACTTTCTGCCCAGGTAATACTGATTCAATTAGGATTACAGCAAATTGGGAGGACGGTGGCTCTTAAAGGGTTGCTGTTCATTTAAGTGGAGGCAGCATTAATTCTAAATGTTGCTGGGCAGCATGGCTGGGGCAGCTCTCCGAATTGTTTCCTTCAGTCAAGAGAGCCTAGAAGTTTGATGGAGATGGCATCAAGGAAAATGGCTGTTTTTGGAGGTGATGGAATGGAGCTGGAATAGAATAAACACAAACCGATGCAGTGAACAGTAAGCATGGCTGGAGGTGGCCAATTGTGTGAATGCTGTCACCTCTTGGCAACAAAGGAGGAAGTTCTCCAGACTGAGAGAGAGTGCAAATTGTAAGGAAGACTAATGGGAACATGCTGAAAGAAAGGATTACGGTTGTTTTATAGATTCTCAAAGCACTCAGCTTGCAGAATGCTGCCATATCTGCAAAGCAACCTGCAAATCACTGACGCACCTCTCACTTCTATATATTTGCCTCTAATTGGTAACTGTATAAGCTGTATAGTCTTCCTTTCAGTCACATACCCTGGCATGTTTTCTCATTAACTCACTGTATGGCTTCTAGAACTGATTGCATGCTTTCTGGTCATCTTTATAAATCGTGATTTATAACACATGATTTCATAACACATAATGCTTCTAGGTAATCTTCCCCTTGTATGTTCCTGACCTGTCTGGTCTACAGGATGCAGCATCTAGTAATTTGTATTATAACAATGCCTAAGATAGTAGGTGATCATAAATCATTTCTGAGATAATGCCTTTCAGCATCTCCCCTACAATCGACATTCAACTAAAGAGTCCATAATTCCCAGGATCCAATTCTTATTCTTCTTAAATGTTAGAGCTGTATGAGTGTCCTTCAAGTTCGGTGGAACTAGCCCATATCTCAAAGATCCAACTAAATATAAATGTCAATGGCTTGCTATTGCTTCTCCCATTTTCTTTCACATTTTAAGGTAAATCATATTAGGTCCAATAGCTCAATCCACATTTACAGCTAAAAATTGGTCTGCTTCCATTTTCGGGCATGAGGGTAATGTTTCACAATCTGCCCGTGTCCAGTCCAGTTGAGGCCTTTATTTAGTAGAAGGAGGCATCTTTGAAAGTCATCGCAAAGGAGAAGTTAAAAAGCTGATCCAATCACGGTAAAACAAGTGTCAGCCTTGAAACCCGTTGACATTCAACCAATTTGAAGGGTTTAAACAATCCATACCATGACCACTGAAGTGTTGTCAGTCTCTGAGACGCATGAAAACTTCATGCTGCCTCCTCATGAGAATGATCATAGCATTTCGTTGAGAGCGACCCACACTGCTGGCTGACTGAACGCTCAACGGGGGCATAGCGGCATACGTGGCTAACACATGTTCCAGCTAGCCTGTAGCTCTTAAAGACAGCCTGCCCTCTTAAAGGGGCACTGACTGTAAGGAAGCTGCTGCTGACTATCTGGACTGCCATTAGCTGCAAGTAGAAGCTGAGTAAATGAAGCACCAGGGAAGAGGGAGAGGACTGTGAGGTTCATGGATGTGACACTGGAGGTCTTAGTAGCGGAGGTTGATGGGCGGAAACGGGTCAGGTTTCTACGTTGGGGCACGAGGCCCTCAAGGACCACACACAGAAGGGGATGGGAGCAGGTCGCCAGGGAGATCAATTCCTGGAGTCTGGCTTCGAGGACATAGCAGCAGTGTCACAAGAAGTTAAATTACATCGCATGGATAGTGGATGCATTTTCAAAGGACATCTCATACCCACTGCACCACCAACCTCTCATGCTGCTCAATGCACCACTTTTTTTTCCCAAAATTATACTTTATTCATAAAAATCTGTAAAAAAAAACATTACAAAATAGTTCAAAACAGTTCCAAGTTGACATTCCAGAAAGTGCAAAAGAGATCAGTTTCCTTCAATATAGAACATGAGTGGCCTCACAACCCTTTCGTTCCATTTTACCTGCAATGTACATTTGCATTGTACAGCAAAACCATCTTATGGTGCATACAGCCCGAGGGGCTTTACTAAGGTTCCAGCCCCTCAGTTCACTGTGGCGGGAGGTCCTTACACAGTGGTCTTTCCCCAATGAGCCTTTGCGGCATCTGCCCCAAGCTTTAGTGCATCCCTCAGAATGTAGTCCTGGACCTTGGAATGTGCCAGTCTGCAACACCCGGTCGTGGACAACTCTTTGCACTGGAAGACCAATAAGTTTCAGGCAGACCAAATAGTGAATTTCACCGAGTTGATGGTCCTCCAGTAGCAGTTGATGTTTATCTCGGTGTACATCCCTGGGAACAGACTGTAGAGCACTTTCCACAACTGCTTTGCAAAGGCACATTCAATGCATCACATTTTTTTTTTTAAATTTCCAAAATATACTTAAAAATCTGTAAAAAATACATTACCAAACAGTTTCAAACAGCACCAAGTCAAAAAATACAAACAGTGCAAGGGAGATCAGTTTCCTTCAATACAATCATGAGTTGCCTCACAACCCTACCATTTCATTTGTCATGCCAGATGCATTTTTACATTTTACAGCAAATGAAAATTTTCCCGATACAGTTCGAGGGGTTTCCCATAGATCCAGCCCCTCAGTTCAGCTTGGCAGGGGGACCTTACACAGTGATCTTTCCCCATTGAGCCTTTGCTGCGGCTGCCCCAAGCTTTAGTGCGTCCCTCAGCACATAGTCCTGGACCTTGGAATGTGCCAGTCTGCAACATTCGGTCATGGACAACTCTTTGCACTGGAAGACCAGCAAGTTTCGGGCAGACCAAAGGGCGTCTTTCACCGAATTGATAGTCCTCCAGCAGCAGTTGATGTTTGTCTCGGTGTGCATCCCTGGGAACAGCCCATAGAGCACAGACTCCTGTGTTACAGAGCTGCTTGGGATGAATCTCGACAAAAAACCACAGCATCTTTTTCCACACCTGCTTTGCAAAGACACATTCCAGGAGGAGGTGGGCAACCGTCTCTTCCCCACCACAGCCACCGCGGGGGCATTGTGCGGAGGGGGCGAGACTTCGGGCGTGCAGGAAAGATCTGACGGGGAGGGCTCTTCTCACCACCAGCCAAGCTACATCTTGGTGCTTGTTTGAAAGTTCTGGTGATGAGGCATTCCGCCAGATGACTTTGGCAGTCTGCTCGGGGAACCATCCGACAGGATCCACCGTCTCCTTTTCCCGTAGGGCCTTGAGGACATTCCGTGCAGACCACTGCCTGATGGATCGGTGGTCAAAGGTGTTTTCCCGCAGAAACTGCTCCACGAAGGATAGGTGGTACGGCATGGTCCAACTGCATGGAGCGTTCCGCGGCAATATGACCAGGCCCATCCTTCGCAACACCGGGGACAGATAGAACCTCAGCACGTAGTGGCACTTGGGGTTTGCGTACTGGAGGTCTACACACAGCTTGATGCAGCCGCACACGAAGGTAGTCATCAGGATGAGGGCCACTTTGGGTACATTTTTCCCGCCCTTATCCAGAGGTTTGAACATCGTGTCCCTCCGGACCCGGTCCATTTTGGATCCCCAGATGAAGTGGAAAATGGCTCGGGTGACTGCCACAGCGCAGGAGTGGGGTATGGGTCAGACCTGCGCCACGTACAACAACAACGTGAGTGCCTCGCACCTGATGACCAGGTTCTTACCTACAATGGAGAGAGATCTCTGCCCCCACATTCTCAGCTTGTGCTGTACCTCGGCTACTCGCCCCTCCCAGGTTTTGGTGCATGCTCCGGCCCTTCCGAACCATATCCCCAGCACCTTCAGGTAGTCAGACCTGACGGTGAAGGGGACAAAGGATCGGTCAGCCCAGTTCCCAAAGAACATGGCCTCGCTCTTGCCGTGGTTAACTTTGGCTCCCGAGGCCAGTTCGAACTGGTCGCAGATGCTCATCAGTTTGCACACAGACAGCGGATCCGAGCAGAAGACGGCGACGTCATCCATGTACAGGGAGGTTTTGACCTGAGTGCCTCCACTGCCTGGGATTGTCTCCCCTCTTATGCTCACATCCTTCCTAATAGACTAAGCAAAGTGTTCAAAACAGCAAAAAAACAAGACCGGGGAGAGAGGACAGCCCTGTCTGACTCCAGATTGGATCGGGAAACTTTCCGATTCCCACCCATTGATTGAGACTGCGCTACTGATGTTTGTGTAGAGCAGTTTGATCCAATTGCAGATTCCCTCCACAAACCCCATTTTGGAAAGCACGTCCATCATGTAGGTGTCAAAAGCCTTCTCCTGGTCCAGGCTGATGATATAGGTGTCCACCTTCCTGTCCTGCACATAGGCGATCGTATCCCTGAGTAGCGCGAAACTATCAGAGATCTTCCTGCCGGGTACAGTACAGGTCTGATCAGGGTGAATCACCAACTCCAGAGCAGACTTGACTCGACTGGCTATGACTTTGGACAGAATCTTGAAGTCAACATTAAGCAGTGAGATGGGCCGCCAATTTCTGATTTCTGCCCTCTCCCCCTTCCGCTTGTAAATGAGGGTGATGATGCCTTTCCTCATGGATTCTGACATGCTGCCGGCCAGGAGCATACTCTCGTA
The DNA here is from genome assembly GCF_036365525.1 of Heterodontus francisci. Lineage (NCBI taxonomy): Eukaryota > Metazoa > Chordata > Chondrichthyes > Heterodontiformes > Heterodontidae > Heterodontus > Heterodontus francisci. Next base: position 81,837,178 of record NC_090376.1, read on the forward strand.
CACTTCCATCAGGTCCGGGCTGACCCAGTCAACCGGTAAACTGTCGCTTCCGGGAGTTTTACTCGTCTCGAAGGACTCGATGGCCTTTGTCAGCTCGTCCAGAGTTAGCGGCTTGTCCAGTCTCTCCCTCCTGCTGTCATCTAAGACCTCTGTGATAGATGACAGGAAGGACTGGGAGGCTCTGCTGTCTGTGGGCTTCGCGTCATACAGCCCAGCATAAAAGGATCTGCTGATCCTATTATATCGGACTGCGAAGATGTTACCGAGCCATCCTCTTCCTTCAGGCTGCTAATAACAGAGCTCTCTGTGTGTACCTTTTGGAAGAAGTAACGCGAGCACGTCTCATCCTGCTCGATGGAGCGGACTCTGGACCAGAAGATGATGTTGGAGGCCTCTGTGGCAAAGAGCGAGGCCCGCTGGCTCTTCACCTCTTGGAGGTCCTCCTTGACCTCGACCCCCATCGACTGCAGCTGGAGCAAATTTTGCATACTTTTCTGGAGTCGGGACATTTCCCTCTGTCTCTCTCTCGCCCGCTTAACCCCTTTGCGGATAAAGAACCTCTTGATGTTCTCCTTGATCGCTTCCCACAAGTGAACTGGAGACTCAAAGAGGGGTTTCACGGTCCTCCAAACTTTGTAATCCCTTTTGAGTTCCTCAACGTTCTCTGGGGTCAGCAGTGTAGCGTTGAGCTTCCATGTCCCTCTGCCAACCTGCTGGTCGTCCTGTAAGTGACAGTCAGCCAGTAAGAGGCAGTGGTCGGAGAAGAACACTGGCTTGACGTCGGTGGATCCGACCGTGACAGCACGGGACACAAACAGGAAGTCAATCCTGGAACGGGCAGACCCATCCGATCTTGACCATGTGTATCTGCGCTGCGCTCCGCTGCAGGTTTGCTGAAGACATCGTGCAGTTTGGCATCTTTAACTGTTTCTATTAGGACCACATGCTCATCACTCACCCATCAGCAGTCCCTTACTGTCAGGACTCAGGCCTAACATTCAGATGCTCCAACTCACCCTCACACACCTTTCATTGATGCCGGTCTCACAGCTTCCACACGCCTGAAGCTATTCAGCTATGGCAGGCACATCAGCCAAACACAGTGCAACATCATCACTGATATTCTTCCCTCTCTCAAAGGATATGGTTTCATACAATCACAGGGAGCAGAGCAGAATTGGTGGGAGATCAGACACACTGGCACCTCCTAAGCCCTACAGAGGAGATGATGGTCCACATCATGGGCTGGCGGTGACAGAGCCCGCTGCAGCGGTGTCTCTGAGAACATGTTCCTGCCTTATGCCCCTTTTCAAATCATGCCTCACCCTCACCCTGTTATCTGACATGCAGTGCAAGCTGCTAATGGTGTGACCATGGACCTCTTGTTTACCACTCCACCCCCTTTCCCTCACCCCAACCCTCCTCTCTGATTCTCTGCTTTCAGGCACCAAGAGCTGTCACCTTCCCAGCCACAACAGTCTCATCGGAAGGGCAAAAGCAACACGACACCTCTGATGACAAATCACAGTGACTTGATTTGACACTTGCAGCCACCAGCTCAGAAACTAGCACTGCACAAACTTCAGAGAGTAGTCCAGAGTTGGGATCTGCACAAGATGGGCTGAATTTAATGGACCCCCTGGAGACGTGTTAGGAGGCGGGGGGGCCCATAGAATTGCAGTGGAAGGCGGGGGATGGAGGGTCTGTCACCTTTCCGTCACAATGCAATAAAGTCAGGGGCGGCATAGGCTGAAGATGGCCTTCCCATTCAGAGGCCAATTGAAGCTCTTAAGAGGCCTATTATCAGTCACTAAAGGGCCTCTTCCTGCTGCTGCTGGCATTAAGCCTCCACCATGCAGGGAGATTGCCCAGTAAAACAAGGCGACTTCTTTGCAGTCTTGGGGCGGTTGCGGGGAGTGGGGGGGGGGCCCTCATCTGTAGGCAATCTGTGGCCCACGGAGGGCCCCACATTGGCAAACAACCCACCTCCCTGAACTCCTGCTCTCAATAACCACCCTCCGGTCCCCCCTCCCCCCCCCATCACCAGGGCCTACTGTTCAGGCCGTCGCGACCCCACCTTGTTTACACTGCTGCACAGGGGAGGAGTAAAAAGAGTGGGAATGCAATAGTTATGGGGGATTCAATTGTAAGGGGAATAGATAGGCATTTCTGTGGCTGCAAAAGAGACTCCAGGATGGTATGTTGCCTCCCTGGTGCTCGGGTCAAGGATGTCTCAGAGCAGTTACAGGACATTCTGAAGGGGGAAGGTGAACAGCCAGTGGTCGTGGCACACTTTGGTACAAACGACATAGGTAAAAAAAAGGATGAGGCCCTAAAAGCAGAATATAGGGAGTTAGGAAGTAAGTTGAACAGTAGGACCTCAAAGGTAGTGATCGCAGGATTACTATCAGTGCCATGTGCTAGTCAGAGTAGAAATAGCAGGATATATTGGATGAATACGTGGCTGAAATGGTGTGAGGGGGAGGGTTTTAGATTCCTGGGACATTGAGACTGGTTCTGGAGGAGGTGGGACCAGTACAAACTGGACGTGTTACACCTGGGCAGGTCAGGGACTGATGTCCTAGGGGGAGTATTTGCTAAGAGTGGTTGGGGAGGGTTTAAACTAAAATGGCAGGGAGATGGAAATCTTTCAAGAAGTCAGAGGTCAGAGGAGGGAGGATCAAGGACAAGAACAAAAGACAGTAAGGGGAATAAGAAAAGTGATAGGCAGAGAAATCAAGAGCCAGCATCAAACAAGGCCACAGAGAAAAATAGTGGGCAGGGGACAGGTAATGTTAAAAAGACAAGCCTTAAGACTTTGTGCCTTAACGCACGTAGCATTCGCAATAAAGTTGATGAATTAATCGTGCAAATAGATGTAAATGGGTATGATATAGTTGGGATTACAGAGACAAGGTTGCAGGGTGACCAGGGATGGGAAATGAACATCCAGAGGTATTCAGTATTTAGGAAGGACAGACAAAAGGTAAAAGGCGGTGGAGTTGCATTGCTGGTTAAAGAGGAAATTAACGCAATAGTGAGGAAGGATATTAGCTCTAATGATGTGGAATCTGTAAGGGTAGAGCTGAGAAACACTAAGGGGCAAAAAATGTTAGTGAGGGTTGTATATAGACCCTCAAACTGTAGTGGTGATGTTGGGAATGGTATTAAACAGGAAATTAGAGATGCATGCGATAAAGGAACATCTGTAATTATGGGTGATTTTAATCTGCATATAGATTGGGCAAATCAAATTAGTCACAATATCGTAGAGGAGGAATTCATGGAGTGTATACAGGATGGTTTTCTGGACCAATACGTTTAGGAACCAACTAGAGAACAGGCCATCCTCGACTGGGTATTGTGTAATGAGAGAGGAATAATTGACAATCTAGCTGTGCGAGACCCCTTGGGGATGAGCGACCATAATATGCTTGAATTCTTCATCAAGATGCAGAATGACGTAGTTGATTCTGAGACTAGGGTCCTGAATCTTAATAAAGGAAACTACGAAGGTATGAGGCGCGAGTTGGCTATGATGGATTGGGAAACGTTACTTAAAGGGATGACGGTGGATAGGTAATGGCAAACATTCAAAGAGCACATGGATGAACTGTAACAATTGTTTATTCCTGTCTGGCGCAAAAGTAAAATGGGAAAGGTAGCCAAACCATGGCTTACAAGGGAAATTAGAGATAGCATTAGATCCAAGGAAGAGGCGTACAAATTTGCCAGAAAAAACAACAGACCTGAGGATTGGGAGCAGTTTAGAATTCAGCAAAGGAGGACCAAGGGATTGGTTAAGAAGGGGAAAATAGAGTACGAATGTAAGCTTGTGGGGAACATAAAAACTAATTGTAAAAGTTTCTATAGGTATGTGAAGAGAAAAAGATTAGTGAAGACAAATGTAGGTCTCTTACAGTCAGAAACAGGGAATTTATTATGAGGAAACAAAGAAATGGTTGACCAACTAAATGCATACTTTGGTTCTGTCTTCACAAAGGAGGACACAAATAACATACCAGAAATGTTGGGGAACACAGGGTTTAGTGAGAGGGAGGAACTGAAGAAAATCAGTATGAGTAGAGAAATGGTGTTGGGGAAATTGATGGGATTGAAGGCCGAAAGATCCCCAGGGCCTGATAATCTACATCCCAGAGTACTGAAGGAAGTGGTGCTAGAAATAGTGGATGCATTGGTGGTCATCTTTCAAGATTCTATAGACTCTGGAACAGTTCCTACAGATTGGAGGGTAGCTAATGTAACCCCACTACTTAAAAAGGGAGGTAGAGAGAAAACAGAGAATTATAGACCAGTCAGCCTGACGTCAGTAGTGGGGAAAATTCTAGCGTCCATTATCAAAGATTTTATAGCAGAGCACTTGGAGAACAGTGGTAGAATCGGACAGAGTCAGCATGGATTTACGAAAGGGAAATCATGCTTGACAAATCTACTAGAATTCTTCGAGGATGTAACTCATGGAGTTGATGAGGGGGAGCCAGTGGATGTGGTTTATTTGGACTTTCAGAAGGCTTTCGACAAAGTCCCACATAAGAGGTTAGCGTGTAAAATTAAAGTGCATGGGATTGGGGGTAGTGTATTGCAATGGATAAAAAATTGGTTGGCGGACAGGAAACAAAGAGTAGGAATCTTTTTCCGAATGGCAGGCAGTGAATAGTGGGGTACCGCAGGGATCGGTGCTAGGACCCCAACTATTCACAATATATATTCATGATTTAGATGAGGGAACTAAATGTAATATCTCCAAATTTGCAGATGACACAAAACTGGGTGGGAGGGTGAGTAGTGAGGAGGATGCAGAGAGGCTTCAGGATGATTTGGACAAGTTGAATGAGTGGGCTAATGCATGGCAGATGCAGTATAATGTGGATAAAAGTGAGGTTATCCACTTTGTTAGCAAAACCAGGAAGGCAGATTATTATCTGAACGACTATAATCTGAGACAGGGGAATATGCAACGAGACCTGGGTGTTCTCGTACACCAGTCGTTGAAGGTAAGCATGCAGGTGCAACAGGCGGTATAAAGGGCAAATGGTATGTTGGCCTTCATAGCGAGAGAATTCGAGTACAGGAGCAGGGATGTCTTGCTGCAATTATACAGAGCCTTGGTGAGGCCACACCTGGAATATTGTGTGCAGTTTTGGTCTCCTTATCTGAGGAAGGATGTTCTTGCTATAGAGGGAGTGCAGTGAAGGTTTACCAGACTGATTCCTGGGATGGCGGGACTGATGTATGAGGAGAGATTGAGTTGGTTAGGATTAAATTCACTGGAGTTCAGAAGAGTGAGGGGGGATCTCATAGAAACCTATAAAATTCTAACAGGACTTGACAGGGTAGATGCAGGAAGGATGTTCCCGATGGTGGGGGAGTCCAGAACCAGGGGTCATAATCTAAGGATACAGGATAAACCTTTCAGGACTGAGATGAGGAGAAATTTCTTTACCCAGAGAGTGGTGAGCCTGTGGAATTTGCTACCACAGAAAGCAGTTGAGGCCAAAACATTGTATGTTTTCAAGAAGGAGTTAGATATAGCTCTTGGGTCTAAAGGGATCAAAGGATATGGGGCGAAAGCGGGAACAGGTTACTGAGTTGGATGATCAGCCATGATCATAATGAATGGCGGAGCAGGCTTAAAGGGCCGAATGGCCTACTCCTGTTCCTATTTTCTATGTTTCTAATGTGGAAAATTGCTCAGGTATGTCCTGTCCACAAAAAGCAGGACAAATCCAACCGGGCCAATTACTGCCCTATCAGTCTACTCTCAATCATTAGCAAAATGATGGAAGGGGTTGTCGACAGTGCTATCAAGCGGCATTTGCTCAGCAATAACCTGCTCACTGACGCTCAGTTTAGAGTCCACCAGGGCCACTCGGCTCCTGACCTCAATGCAGACTTAGTCCAAACATGGACAAAAGAGCTGAACTCCAGAGGTAAGGTGAAAGTGACTGCCTTTGACATCAAGGCAGCATTTGACCGATTATGGCATCAAGGAGCCCGAGCAAAACTGAGGTCAATGGGAATCAGGGGGAAAACTCTCTGCTGGTTGGAGTCATACCTCGCACAAAGGAAGATGGTTGTGGTTGTTGGAGGTCAATCATCTCAGTCCCAGGACATCACTGCAGGAGTTCCTCAGGGTAGTGCCCTCGGCCCAACCATCTTCAGCTGCTTCATCAATGACCTTCCTTCAATCATAAGGTCAGAAATGGGGATGTTTGCTGATGATTGCACAATGTTCAGCACCATTTGCAAGTCCTCAGATACTGAAGCAGCCAGATGCAGCATGGCCTGAACAAAATCCAGGCTTGGGCTAATAAGTGACAAGTAACATTTGTGCCACACAAGTGCCAGGCAATGACAATCTCCAACAAGAGAGAATCTAACCATCTCCCCTTGACATTCAACGGCATTACCACCTATGAGTTCCCCTACTATCAACAGCCTGGGGGTTGCCATTGACCAGAAACTGAACTAGACCAGCTGCATAAATACTGTGGCTACTAGAGCAGGTCAAATGCTGTAATTCTGCAGTGAGTAATTCACCTCCTGTCTCCCCAGTGCCTGACCACCATCTACAAGGCACAAGTCAGGACTGTGATGGAATATTCTCCAATTTCCTGGATGGGTGCAACTCCAACAACACTCAAGAAGTTCAACCCCATCCAGGACAAAGCAGCCCGCTTGATTGGCACCCCATCCATCACCTTCAAAATTTACGCCCTTCACCACCAACGCACAGCGGCAACAGTGTGTACCATCTACAAAACGCGCTGCAACAACTCACCAAGGCTCCTTAGACAGCATCTTCCAAACCCGCAACCTCTACCACCTAGAAGGACAAGCAGATACATGGGAACACCATCACTGGCATGTTCCCCTCCAAGCCACACACCATTCTGACTTGGAACTATAGCACTGTTCCTTCACTGTCACTGGATCAAAATCCTGGAACTCCTTTCCTAACAGCACTGTGGGTGCACCTATACCCCAAGGACTGCAGTGGTTCAAGAAGGCAGCTCACCACCACCTTCTCAAGGGCCATTAGGGATGAGCAATAAATGCTGGCCTAACCAGCAATGCCCACATCCCATGAGCAAATAAAACAAATAAAATATTCATATTTGCTTTTATTGAATCAAAGAGCTCACAGGAGAAGGAAGGATACACTGTCGACATTCATGGGAAAAGCATAGGAGTGTAGCTGGGATGCTGCCTGGAGGAGTTTGGAGATATAGTGCTGGATTTTGTGTTGGAGACGGGGCTCCCGACGACATGCCGAAAAGGTGGGAGATAGCCTGCCTCTGCCTTTTTGTGCCCCACCCCTGGAACAATCCTCCGGTGTTTTTAAATCTAAGTTTCAGGAGAAGGAAGACAGGGATCCCGCCTCCAAGAGCTGCTGACCAATCAGAGGGCTGGCAGTTCAGCAGTTTCGGCTGTGCCACTGGGACCAGTGGCCACTGCCAGTACCACAGAGGCCTTAGAGACAGGCCCAGCTCTTGAACCCTACACCTCAGGTAAGTGAGGCATGGTTTCCAGGGCCAGCCCGGAAGGCCCCGGCGAGGGGGGCAGTTTGGGAGGGCGGGAGGGTGGCCGTGAAGTCCAGGGAGAGGGAGTTCCTGGTTGGTAAAGTGGTTTCCAGCAGAGTTCCTCTGAGGGTCACAGTTTGCCTACTGAAGAGGCACGCACCACCCCCAAGCTCATGGAGGGCGCCTCGTTTTACAAAGTGATCTCCCCGCGTGGTAGAGGCACTCCCTGTCGCTGGTAAGATCCCAGCGGCGGTGGGAAGAGGCCGTTAATTGGCCATTAATAAGCCAGTTCAGGGCCTCAATTGGCCTCTGGGTTTATCCTGCCCCAGGAAGATTGCTTGGTGATGGGGTGGCAATGGGCTCTTTGCCAAACCCACTGCCACCTGTCACAATTCTATGGGCCCCCCAGTTTCCGATCCCGCCTCACCTCCGATCCTGCCACATGGGGGGTCCATAAAATCCAGCCCGCTGGGTGAGACAATGAAGGAATTAATGCAAATAGAAATGCCTGTTTGAAAGTCTAGATTTAGCACTCAATTTGGAGCTAATTGCTAATTATCATTATTTAAACATGTTGGTGGGTGTTAACATGGACACCTGCACACTTAAAACTGATTTGAAGCAATTTTCCTGGAGTTGGATATGTAGGCTCCAATCACACATTTCCACCAAAGTTGTGGAGCATGCTTGCTGAGAGAGAAGCAAACATAAGAAAGAAGGCTCAGCGACCAAGAGAGCGGGTGTCCAGGTTCTCAGATGTGCTGCTGGAGGTCCTGGTGGAGGAGGTAGAGAGGTGGAAGAATATCCTGTAACCGCGGGAAGAAGGGGGACAAGGGCGACACAGAGGCAGCTTATGCGGTATATATGGAAGGAGGTTGCAAGAAATGTAACAGCTTGACACGAGTGGTCAAGATTTCATCTCACAAATACACTGCTCAATAACTACACCAGCATCGACAGCATCATATCCTGAACACATTTCATTCACCATCTAACTACACACTGACATTCACATACCCCCACACTACTGCATCCTTCACAAGCACTACTCACACCTCAGACACATCTCACAGCTATTCAACTATACGAGGCATTACACACACACACACACACACACACACACACACACACACACACACACACACACACACACACACACACACACACACACACACACACACACACACACACAAATACACCGGCAAGTACACTCATTCCCAATCACTACCCTTGTTCTTCCAGGAAGAGATAGCATATAACTGGTAGCAGCAGGAGTTGACCAGAGGAGGGGAAGCACAACTACATGATATCACTCCCCTTGAGGAGGCAGAGCTGGCCATGATCGTGAGTGGAGTGGGAGATGCTGTCGCCACAGCAGAGCAGGGGGCATCTCACCTAGAGGTATGTGGCCACTGCAGCTTCCTTACAGATGAACAACTATTCCTGATCTCGAATCCCCAAACCTACCCTCACTCACAAGCTTCATATGGTTTCATAACATGCATCCTCCTATTTCCACTGCACCCTAACACTTCTAACTTTATCATTACATGTTCCCAGGAGCAAGGTCCACCTCACCCCACCCCAATCCTGGAGGAAGAGGATGAGAGTGAGGAAGAATGCACTGTGTCAAGGGCTATCACTGTCATAGACACCGGCTCAGACTCTGGCATCATGTATAACTTGGAGGATAGATTAGGACAGGGGTTACCACAGTGGGACGCACCAGGTGTTAATGGGCAGCAGCCATGCCAGGTGAAAGGACATTATAGGTGCCACCTTATTGAAAAGGCAAGGTCACATACTAGTTCTGCTGTAGAGGAGTCAAATGAGGATATTATAGGGCCAAGCTTCTGAAGAATGTTGATGGGTCTGACAAACCAAATGCTTGGTGCAATGAACAGCTGCTTGAAAGCTTATGGATCATGGCTAGGGGGATGGAGGAGTCCACCTCCACCTTGGTCTGTGGCTTGACAGAGAGCCTGGAACTGATCCTCTCCAGTGGGAAGAGGTTGGCCAATTCCAGTAGTAAAATGTAGAGCCCAACCTCATGGAACATCTGGCAGCATCTGTGGAAAGAGAAGCAGAGTTAACTGTTCCGTTCCGAAGAAGGGACACTGACCCAAAACGTTAACTCTGCTTCTCTTTTCACAGATGCTGCCAGACCTGCTGAGTGGTTACAGCATTTCTTGTTTTTATTTCAGATTTCCAGCATCCGCAGTATTTTGCTTTTATTACTCACGGAACATCTGATGAGTGAGGTTGTAGCATCCATTGCACAACTTGCATCTTCCATAGAATGGCAAAGTGCTGCAGTAATAGTTCAGCTTGGGGGCATAGTTGCATAGCATGTTACTGTACTAGTAATCTAGAGATTTGGAGACAGAAGTTCAAATCCTACCATGGCAACTGGTGAAGTTTAAATTTAATTCATAAATCTGGAATAATAATGATCATGAAGCTACTGGATTGTTGTAAAAATCCATCTGTTTCACTAATGTTCTGCACAGGAGGAAATCTTCTGTCCTTATCCAGTCTGGCCTACACGTGACTACAGAACCACAGCAATGTGGGTGACTCTTAACTGCCCTCTGAAATAATGCAGCAAGCCACTCAGTTGCATCAAATTGCTACAGAAAAAGCACTATGGGTGTACCTACACCACATGGACTGCAGTGGTTCAAGAAGGTAGATCACCACCACCTTCTCAAGGGCAATAGATGCTGGCCTTCGTTGCCAGCAATGCTCACATCCCACGAGCAAATATATTTTTTAAAAAGCTGCCGTAGTTCTGGGCTCATCAGTTGTGCCTCTGATACCGAGAGATCTGTCCTTCACCACTTCACTGAGCTGACTGTCACTGGGATTGCACTTCATAGAAGCACCAGAGCAGGCAAGAGCATTTATCAGATAAACACCAGGGTGAATAGTTCGATATTTTTTCATTGTGGCACTTTCCATTGTTTCATTGCGCAGCAGGTAATTGGGTAGTTGTGAAATTGGTGGTCCTATTTATTGTGCTCTGGATGGGCAAGGGTTTGAGTGCAGATGGTACACTCCCTGATGGATCCTAAGTTGTGGAAGGTAAATCACATAGGGACAGCATTCTGGAGTCTGATGGTGGAGCACATCACTCAAAAGTGTGCATCGATTAGATGGCGTCCCTCCCAGGTGTGGACTGTCTACCTTGAACTCTCGAGTGCTCCCCTGGTTCCCTTCCTCCTCTTGTGACTCCAGAGTTTGATCCTCTGGCGCACACAGCAATTCATCACGAATCTGCAGACCTTCTCGGCTGTGTACTATAGGGCACCTCCTGACCAATCAAGGCATCTAAACATCTGCGTGAGGACCCCAATGGTCAGCTCATTGATATCACTGGTGGCTGAATGTTTCACATTGTACGAGTACACAGCTAGTGTGTGGGGTTTCTCAGGGAGCCATGAGCCAGGGTTTCAGTGGGTATCCCTTGTCACCTAGCAGCCAACTATGCACATTGTGTTGGCACTCAAAGATCGGCGGGATGGATCAGTATCTCATAACATATAGATTATGGCAGTGCCCTGATAGCAGACATTTACCCACATGATGCACTATCAATAGTTACACACGAGCTACACATTGAGGGACTGGAATCCCTATCTGTTCCTGAACACCTCAGAGTTTAAATGAGGGGCTCACATGGACATGGGTGCAGTCAGTGGCTCTCTGAATCATGGGGAATCCTGCAATCCTGTTGAATCCTACAGCTCTCTGCCTCTGGTATTCTCTGCCAACAGGGAATGGCATATAGTCATTCCTCAGAGTGTAGAGAGCCGCAGACATCTGCTTAAGCAGATGTGCACAGAGGATTGTGATATGTGACTGATATCACCTGTGGAAGCTTGGATTGCTCCAATAACATAAAAATTAAGTTCTACTGTGACCTTGACTGCCACATGTGGCTGTGCTGTGAGGTCTGAGTTTGAGCGATGACATTTTTTACACTTGTTCAGCTGGGTGCCATTAAGAGAGGTTGTAAATGAAATGCTACCCACTAAAATCCCAGGAAACCTCTTTAATGAATGTCAGCAGGCAATTTAATTGTCAATCAGCCCCTTAAGAATCCTTCGGGCAGCCGTTCCTAGCATACTCTTCAACTCCTTTACCAAGATGGTGTCTTGCATTAAACATGGGCTAAAACGCAGTTGCAGCTTAAGACCCCATCTTGATCACCTCAGAGGTTCTTTAATGCCAAACGTATCTGCAGGCTCAGAGCAGAAAAAAGTCGATGAAGAAGCACCATCACACCTTACTAGCGCATCGTCCACCAGCGCAGGTACTCTCACCTCGATGGGTCCTCACACGTGAGTAGATATGGTGACACAGGGTGATGATCATGGCATTAGTGGGCAGGAGGAGGTGCCAGAGGCAGAGGGAGCTGTGGTCAGTTCTTTTTCGAGGATGAAGGACAGACACAGCCCAGCTCAAGTGGGCACAACTGCACGGCCCCAGGACTCACTGGAAAGAAGGCTCTACCTTGAACAGCAACAGGAGATGTATCTCCAGATGTTGGAGTTCCCTGAGGCAGTGCAGGGTCTTGGCCAGAGGATAGAGGAGTCCATCCAGCTCATGTTTACTATAATGGCTCATGGCTTTGAGTGCATGAACTCCTCCACAGAGACAGAGAGGCCAACCTCTTGGACAGCCATATGCAGATCACTCTGAGTGGATGCAGTAACTGTGCACTGATGTCCACAGAAAGCATGAGGCATTGGGTAGCATGGGCTGGTCAATAGCACTGGTGGTGCAGAGATCTTTGGACAGGATGCCAGCTGTGCCCCAGAACGCCGGGCAAGGGCTGAAAGATGTCATGGAGGAGGATGAAGGTACCACCCCTGACAGGGCATCCTCATCATCCTCAGTCTCCTTGGCCCCTCCAACTGTGGGACCATCTATCCAGCAGGGCCAAGTGATGGAGGCTGCCCCTGCAATGATGCAGGTGCAACAGCCTCTGGAGATGCCCCCACTGGCACCTCCATGATGAGGACAAACACCACTTGCATCTCAGCCGCAAGCTGAGACAAGCAAGCAGGCTGCCTCCACCTCCTCCAAGGTCACAAGGGCAGCACTGTGTAGGAGTGGCTGAGCGCAAAGGCCACTGCGTTTCACAGAGCACTAAGTAGGTCACTGAGAGTGTTCTTACTGTCTCTGTAAACTGTTTTCCTCTCTTTGCATTATATAAATGAACATAGGAGCAGGAGTAGGTCATTCAGCCCTTCGAGTCTGCTCCACCATTAAGGGCGGCACAGTGGCGCAGTGGTTAGCACCGCAGCCTCACAGCTCCAGGGACCCGGGTTCGATTCCGGGTACTGCCTGTGTGGAGTTTGCAAGTTCTCCCTGTGTCTGCATGGGTTTTCTCCGGGTGCTCCGGTTTCCTCCCACAAGCCAAAAGACTTGCAGGTTGATAGGTAAATTGGCCATTATAAATTGTCACTAGTATAGGTAGGTGGTAGGGAAATATAGGGACAGGTGGGGATGTTTGGTAGGAATATGGGTTTAGTGTAGGATTAGTATAAGTGGGTGGTTGATGTTCGGCACAGACTCGGTGGGCCGAAGGGCCTGTTTCAGTGCTGTATCTCTAATCTAAAACCATTCTAAATCACGGCTGATCGTTTACCTCAACGCCATATTCCTGCACTATCCCCATATCCCTTGATGTCATTAGCAACTAGAAATCTATCAATCTTTGTCTTGAACTTACTCAGTGACTGAGCTTCCACCGCCCTCTGGGGCAGAGAATTCCAAAGATTCACCACCCTCTGAGTGAAGAAGTTCCTCCTCATCTCAGTCCTAAATGGCTTGCCCTTTTTTTCTAAAATTGTGGCACTAATAGCCGGAGGTCTGGGACTCCTTTTATTGCTCCTGTGACATGAGATGGTGAAAGAGATAATGGGATTCTCCACAGTGAGGGCAAAGCCTCTGGGGATGTGCTTCCTTCATTGGCGGTAAGTGATTAGATATTCCAGGCTGCATTTTCTATGCATTTATGAGCACAGGATCTCAGACTCCCTTCCATTTCATGCTCCTGAACCTGGGCCAGATGGGCTCAGCTGAAACGTTCCTGATTCAGGGGATCCCTGACATTCATGGCATCCTAACGAGCCCTTCGCATCCCGAGCTATGCCTCGCCACCTTGCTGTGCAGCCTGGGCGCCTCTCTGTTCAGCGTTATCTCTCTCTGCCTCCACTTCCTCCTCCTCTCTCACCTCCCGCTCCTGCTCTTCCCCCAATGAGCTGTCTCCTTCCAGGGCCTCATCGTCCTCAAGGTCCACACCTCGCTGCAGGGCCATGTAACGGAGAGTGCAGCAGATCACCACAATGACCAAGACCCTTGCAGGAGGGTATTGCAGGGCACCATCTGACCAGTCCAGGCACTGGAATCGCATCTTGAAAAGCTCGACGGCCTGCTCAATGGTTGTCCTAGTGAGCAGGTGGCGTTGGTTGTATCACCTCTGTGCCTCTGTTTAGGGCTCCTGTACAGGGGTAAGTAACTATGTTTCCAAGGCATATCCCTTTTTTAGATTAGATTAGAGATACAGCACTGAAACAGGCCCTTCGGCCCACCGAGTCTGTGCCGAACATCAACCACCCATTTATACTAATCCTACACTAATCCCATATTCCTACCAAACATCCCCACCTGTCCTTATATTTCCCTACCACCTACCTACACTAGTGACAATTTATAATGGCCAATTTACCTATCAACCTGCAAGTCTTTTGGCTTGTGGGAGGAAACCGGAGCACCCGGAGAAAACCCACGCAGACACAGGGAGAACTTGCAAACTCCACACAGGCAGTACCTGGAATCGAACCCGGGTCCCTGGAGCTGTGAGGCTGCGGTGCTAACCACTGCGCCACTGTGCCGCCCCTAAGACCTGTCAATGCACTTTGGGAGTTGAAGTGATGATCTGAGGCACCCTGGACTGGTGGAAGATGAAGGAGTCATGGCAGCTGCCAGGAAAGCGAGTGCACACATGGAGGAAGCTCTTGTTGTGGTCACAGACCATTTGGATTTGGAGGGAATGGAAACCCTTCCTGTTGGTAGATCTCACTGGGTGCCTTGATGGCCACATGGGTGCAATCAATGATGCCCTGCACCTGCAGGAATCCAGTGTCCTCTGTCCCTGCGAGGCCGCCTCTGTCATGAAATGAATGTACTGTCCAGGTCTGGCAAAGAGGGCATCAGTGACTTGAAAATGCAGTGATGTGCTGCCATTTGCGAGATGCCACTAAGGTCTTCAGCTGATCCTTGGAAGGAGCCGGAAGCGCAGAAGTTCAAGGCCACAGTGACTTTGATGGATACTTCAGGGCATGGTGAGCAGTGCAACGTGGTGCGAGGTCTTTGGTGACAAGGTCACAGATGTCTGTGACCAGCTGCCTGGAGAGTTGTAGATCTCAGTCATCGCCAGGTAGCTCCGTCTTTGGTGGTAGGTCCTGTATCGAGGGTATGCCCTCTTTTGCCTTTCTGCCCCTCTTTCCTCATCCATTCCCTCCTTGGGCCTCCGCCTTTCCTGCATACGATATTGCCCCTCATTGCTGCTGGGCCCAAAATCCGACAGTCATGTTCCTATTTCCAGCTGCAACCTTTCTTTTGGACAGGTGGCTGTCCCATTGTGATAGGCAGCCTTTCCCCCAGCTCTTCTGCCCTTGTGATGCCGGGGCGGGCGGGTGCTGGTGAGGGCCCTAGTTCAATGCCCGAGCACTGAGTGCCCACTCTCCCTGCTAACTGCCGAGTCCCCCTCTGCCACACTGACTCTCTTATGGGGATGGGGCAATTCCATTACTGGCTCCCCACTCTGTACTTCAGCTGGTCAGCAATGGACTGTGTGTGTAACCTGTGCACCCCTATCAAAATTTCAACCTGCACCTCTAACAAGCTCTTAACGAGCTGCTTAACAACTTTAATTGGGATCAATTGGGAGGTGGGTGGGATTGCTGTCCCATCCCCCCCCCACCCTGGTGAATGTTGCCAGTGTTGGCAGCGGCATCTTGAAACTGACACACCGATCAATGCCAGTATTTTCAGGCTACCCCCTGCCTATGTTCCTGACCTCGGGGGGGCGGGGGGGGGGGGGTGGGTTCCAGAAAACTCAGCCCAATGCTTCAGATCAATGGTCTTTCATTAGACCATTAACTTTCTCTTTCCACATACGCAGTTTGGCTTGAAGAGTGCTTCCACCATTTTCTATTTTTGTTCAGGGTTTGCAAACTCTTTTATGATGAAAACAATTCCTTTGATGCAGACTTCAGCCACTACAACTGGTTCTTGTTAGAATTTGCCAGGCAGGACCTGCCAACAGTCTAAGGGATAATATGCTATACAACAATTTC
This sequence comes from Heterodontus francisci, assembly GCF_036365525.1. Taxonomy (NCBI): domain Eukaryota; kingdom Metazoa; phylum Chordata; class Chondrichthyes; order Heterodontiformes; family Heterodontidae; genus Heterodontus; species Heterodontus francisci. The sequence continues at coordinate 81,853,094 of NC_090376.1, forward strand.
AGTGCGTCACCAAGCATTTTAAATGCAGTACATATTACACAGCTGACAGTCTGGGAACATAAAAGAATTTTCTAGCAGGTGTTGCCAGCTAATAACATCCTGCTAAACTGGCAGACAAAGGTATCAGAGAAGCAACATGTTGTGCTCAATTTTGGGATGCAGCGTGCGCTTCAGGTAATTGCTTTGAAAATTCTTCAAGATCAGATTCCGTAGTGTCAAACTAGGCTGGTTTTTTCTTTATTGAACATTCTCTGTATTACTGAAAGATCATGTGTCCATTCAGAGACTTCCCATTGCAATGTGATGATTAATGTCTTCCATATATTCTCCCACATCAAAATAAATGAGATGTGACTATTACACATTTTGGGAGCTGGTTGATTGTAAACAACATTCTGTTGTTGGTTTTTCAGTAACTGACCTGTTGCAGAATTTACAGTTGTGCTGCATAATGATCAGATTTTGCAATATAAAGATTTTAACGATCAGGCCACTTACATGAGATTAATATAGTGTCAATTTTGACTCAGTTGGTACACCCTTGACTCTGAGTCAAAAGGTTGGTGATAGTGATCACAATTCGGTTAGGTTTACCTTAGCGATGGGCAGGGACAGGTATATACCGCAGGGCAAGAATTATAGCTGGGGGAAAGGAAATTATGATGCGATTAGGCAAGATTTAGGATGCGTAGGATGGGGAAGGAAACTGCAGGGGATGGGCACAATAGAAATGTGGAGCTTATTCAAGGAGCAGCTACTGCGTGTCCTTGATAAGTATGTACCTGTCAGGCAGGGAGGAAGTTGTCGAGCGAGGGAGCCGTGGTTTACTAAAGAAGTTGAAGTACTTGTCAAGAGGAAGAAGAAGGCTTATGTTAGGATGAGACGTGAAGGCTCAGTTAGGGCGCTTGAGAGTTACAAGCTAGCCAGGAAGGATCTAAAGGGAGAGCTAAGAAGAGCAAGGAGAGGACACGAGAAATCATTGGCGGATAGGATCAAGGAAAACCCTAAGGCTTTCTATAGGTATATCAGGAATAAAAGAATGACTGGAGTTAGATTAGGGCCAATCAAGGATAGTAGTGGGAAGTTGTGTGTGAAATCAGAGGAGATAGGGGAAGCGTTAAATGAATATTTTTCGTCAGTATTTACAGTAGAGAAAGAAAATGTTGTCGAGGAGAATACTGAGATACAGACTACTAGGCTAGATGGGATTGAGGTTCACAAGGAGGAGGTGTTAACAATTTTGGAAAGTGTGAAAATAGATAAGTCCCCTGGGCTAGATGGGATTTATCCTAGGATTCTCTGGGAAGCCAGGGAGGAGATTGCAGAGCCTTTGTCCTTGATCTTTATGTCGTCATTGCTGGCGGGCAGCCATAAAGACGGGGCTAAAATGTGGCGAGTCGAAGAGACTTAGTAGTTGGCAGGAAAAAAGACAGAGCCGCAAGGGGAGAGCCAACTGTGCAACAGCCCCGACAAACAAATTTCTCTGCAGCACCTGTGGAAAAGCCTGTCACTCTAGAATTGGCCTTTATAGCCACTCCAGGCGCTGATTCACAAACCACTGACCACCTCCAGGCGCGTATCCATTGTCTCTCGAGATAAGGAGGCCCAAAGAAGAAGTCGACAGGAATAGTGCCGGAAGACTGGAGGATCGCAAATGTTGTCCCCTTGTTCAAGAAGGGGAGTAGAGACAGCCCTGGTAATTATAGACCTGTGAGCCTCACTTCGGTTGTGGGTAAAATGTTGGAAAAGGTTATAAGAGATAGGATTTATAATCATCTTGAAAAGAATAAGTTCATTAGCGATAGTCAGCACGGTTTTGTGAAGGGTAGGTCGTGCCTCACAAACCTTATTGAGTTTTTCGAGAAGGTGACCAAACAGGTGGATGAGGGTAAAGCCGTGGATGTGGTGTATATGGATTTCAGTAAGGCGTTTGATAAGGTTCCCCACGGTAGGCTATTGCAGGAAATACGGAAGTGAAGGTGATTTAGAGCTTTGGATCAGAAATTGGCTAGCTGAAAGAAGACAGAGGGTGGTGGTTGATGGCAAATGTTCATCCTGGAGTTTAGTTACTAGTGGTGTACCGCAAGGATCTGTTTTGGGGCCACTGCTGTTTGTCATTTTTATAAATGACCTGGATGAGGGTGTAGAAGGGTGGGTTAGTAAATTTGCGGATGATACGAAGGTCGGTGGAGTTGTGGATAGTGCCGAAGGATGTTGTAAGTTACAGAGCGACATAGATAGGCTGCAGAGCTGGGCTGAGAGATGGAAAATGGAGTTTAATGCGGAAAAGTGTGAGGTGATTCACTTTGGAAGGAGTAACAGGAATGCAGAGTACTGGGCTAATGGGAAGATTCTTGGTAGTGTAGATGAGCAGAGAGATCTCGGTGTCCAGGTACATAAATCCCTGAAAGTTGCCACCCAGGTTAATAGGGCTGTTAAGAAGGCATATGGTGTGTTAGCTTTTATTAGTAGGGGGATCGAGTTTCGGAGCCACGAGGTCATGCTGCAGCTGTACAAAACTCTGGTGCGGCCGCACCTGGAGTATTGCGTGCAGTTCTGGTCACCGCATTATAGGAAGGATGTGGAAGCTTTGGAAAGGGTGCAGAGGAGATTTACTAGGATGTTGCCTGGTGTGGAGGGAAGGTCTTATGAGGAAAGGCTGAGGGACTTGAGGTTGTTTTCGTTAGAGAGAAGGAGGAGGAGAGGTGACTTAATAGAGACATATAAGATAATCAGAGGGTTAGATAGGGTGGATAGTGAGAGTCTTTTTCCTCAGATGGTGATGACAAACACGAGGGGACATAGCTTTAAGTTGAGGGCTGTTAGATATAGGACAGATGTTAGAGGTAGTTTCTTTACTCAGAGAGTAGTAGGTGCGTGGAACGCCCTGCCTGCAACAGTAGTGGACTCGCCAACTTTAAGGGCATTTAAGTGGTCATTGGATAGACATATGGATGAAAATGGAATAGTGTAGGTCAGATGGTTTCACAGGTCGGCGCAACATCGAGGGCCGAAGGGCCTGTACTGCGCTGTAATGTTCTATGTTCTATGTTGTAGATTTAACTCACACTCCAGAGACATGGGCACATAATCCTTGCTGACATTCCCAGTGCAGTACTGAGGGAGAGCTGCACTGTCAGTAATGCTGTCTTTCGGATGAGACATTAAACATAAAAGATCCCATGACACTATTCAAAAAAGAGCATCAGAGCTCTTCTGGTATCCTGAGAAATATTCATTCTTCAACCAACCCTTAAAATAGATGATAGGTTGATTTATCTGATTACTCTTTGTGGGCGCTTGCTGTGCGCAATTGGCTGTCGAGTTTCCTACGTTATAACAGTGATACATTTCAAAAATACATCATTGACTGTAAAGTGATTTTGGACATCCTGAAGACATGAAAAGCACTATGTAACTGCCAATTCTTTCTTTCTTTTAGTGATGTCTTTATTGTTACATTTGAAGGTTTGTTATTTTAGGATTATATTCCTTTTCCTCCTGTTTACATTTGTCAAATATTTCTTGAAAGTTGCCTATGTTTCTTCGCTTCTCACTAATTCTTTGACATATTTGTGTGGCTTGGTCAATATATTGATGTTTCAACTTCACTTTGATGCAAACATAAGCCAGTCTTTTCAGACAAATCCTCTGAGTGATGTTAAGAAAACAAACAGCAGTGGCATTACGATCTGGTAAATCAATCATAATATCTCTCATGTTAATGTATTTGTTATAATATTAGTGGAGTAAGTTGACAGGTGACTGATAGAGTAATACAACTCATGCTACAGTTCAATCCACAGTGAACATGATGATGTCTTTCACTATGAATCTTGGGGCTTCATCTGGAATTTGTAATTTTAAAAAAATGTTCACAGACCCTTTTGGTAGATTTTCACCCCATGTGGCCCTTGGCAGCTGGCAGCCCTGGTCCACAGGCCTCATTAGTATTTGACTGGTGGGCTGCGATGAAAAACAAGCTCCCTTAGTCACCCACTGATTCTGGGATGCTGCAATAGCAAACAGCCCACTTGGCCTCTGGGCAAAAGGCAGGTAGGTCCATGGAAAGAGGCAGGAAGAGAAGGAAATGGCAGCTGGAATGTCAGCATCCAAGGCATCCAGGGGAGCAACCCCTGCTCCTCCTGGCCCCACAAGAATAAACACAACCTTACCTGTCTGCTTCTTGTTAACTGGTCTGCCAGCTGATAGTAGGTGGACGATGTGTTTTGCACACTCTTCTTAGTGTTCTCCTAAAATGGCAAATGGACTCCTACATATATCATAGGACTCTGACTTACATTCTGAAAGGGCCTACCACCTGACACAGACTAGTGCTCTGGCTGGAAAGCGATAGGCCTGGGGGATGATTACAGTGGCTACAGCAATGATGGGAATGGGGCAATAAGCCATTCCCACCAATTTTTGGAGTGCTACTGCCCTGTTTCTGCCAGGCAGGCGGCCTTAAAATCTATCCCCTATGACTGTTTTTTTTATTTATTCTTTCCATGGATGTGGGTGACGCTGGCAATTATCGCCTCATCCCTTGAGAAAGTGGTGGCGAGTTGCCTTCTTGAACCGATAACGTCCATGTAGTATAAGAACACTCAGAGTGCAGTTATGTGGGAATGCCATTGCTTTGGCCCAATGGTGATGAAGGAACAGTGATATATTTCCGAGTCAGGATGCTGTACGGCTTGAAGGGGAACTTGCTGGTGGTGATGTTCCCATGCCCTTGTTCTTCTAGGTAGTAGAAGTTGTAGGTTTGGGAGGTGCTGTTGAAGAAGCCTTGGTGAGTTGCTGCAGTGCATCTTGTAGATGGTACACACTGCAGCTACTGTGCACCAGTGGTGGAGGAAGTGAATGTTTAAGGTGGCAGATGGGGTGCCAATCAAGCAGACTGCTTTGTGCTAGATGGCGTCAAGCTTCTTGAGTGTTGTTTGAGCTGCACTCATCCAGGTAAGTGGACAGTTTTCTATTACATTCCTGTCTTCTGCCTTATAGATAGCAGTAAGGCTTTGGGAAGTCTGGGGTGAGTTACTAGCTGCAGAATATCTAGACTTTGTCGACTGCTCTTGTAGTCATAGTATTTATGTGTCAGGTCCAGTTAAGTTTCTGGTCAATAGTGGTGTTGATGGTGGGGGATTTGGTGATGGTAATGCTGTTGAATGTCAAGGGGAGGTGGTTAGACGCTTCCTTGTTGGTGATGGTCACTGCCTGGCACCTGTGTAGCGTGACTGTTACTTGCCACTTATCAACCCAAGCCAGAAGGTTGTCCAGGTCTTGCTACATGTGGGCACAGACTGCTTCAGTATCTGATGAATTACAAATAGAGGTGAGCACTGTGCTATCAACAGATACACAATTAGGCAGATGCAGGAAAACTGCATTCCTGTTACTGGATGGCAAAAGTGAAAAATGTGCTTATCACTCTCCAGTACTGACAACTTTCAGCTTAATGAGCACAAGATTAAAACACCCCCACCTCTTCCAAAAAATTAAAACAACTGTTTTATATAGGATTTGTAACATAGCATAAAGAGGAACAGATAAAGGACTGACATAAATTCACTAAAGTATCTATTTTAGTACATTTACCTGGAAATCAAAAACAGGACTGTAAGTAAATCATTTCATTGCTTCCTGATGTAAAGATGATAACTGTCTGAACTACTAAACACTCTAGTGTTAATTGGTTAAACAAAACTAGTATTAATGTTGCAAATTTTAATTCTAATCTCCATAACATGTCACAGAATGTTCAGTGATGCTTGATTATAAAAGGCTCCAAGCATAGAGAAAACCTTTGGAGGAAGAATTGGGTGTGGCCCGAAAATGGACAGGGAGTTTGCGGTCCATGATTTACCCGCATCCATTTGATTCTATGCAGGTAGCATGCAAACTTCATGCTGCCTGCTTATTTTCATGATGGCAGTGTGCAGCATGCAGCCATCACTAAGTGCTGCATGCCTGAGTAAGGGGTGCAAAATCTTTCGAGGCTAGCATGAGTTCAAGCTAGCTTGTGCTACTTAAAGCAAGCCTGCACCTCTTAAAGGGGGGTGTATTTTGGCTTGAGCAGATGCTGGAATTCATTGCAGAAGTGATTTGCACCTGGGAAAGACATAGGAATGGCACAACATGACAGAAGCTCTCCATGCAGCACTGAAGGCCTTGGTTCAGGAGGCTGTCAAGAGGACAGAGGCCCTTTAACAACAACGGGTCGGGACGCCCTCCAAACATACTTTGGGAAGGCACTGGGAGTAGATAGCCTTGCAGGTCAATTCCAGGATGTAGCACCAAGGACCTGGATGCAGTGCCAAAAGAATTTCAATGATCTCACGCAAGTGAGGTCTTCAAATGCCAAATCCCACCAACTGCACCATTAGCCTCACACACTTCTCCAGTTACCACACCCTGATCACTCACTTCCCAAAAATCTCTCAATCGCAACTCATACCTCACATCCATGGCTTCATCAAATCATCAAACACTTAGCACTTCTGCAATCCTCACACCCACAGCTTACACCTTGAAAATCCTGGCAGCTATTCAATAATGTCAACCACACCCCCAAACACATTGCACCCCATTCATTCCGTCTTGCAGGAGATGGTGCCATCATTGGATCCACCATGACTGAGGCCACGCCCAGCAGTGGGGTGAAAGGATTGAAAGTGATGTTATGTTCCTACCTATCCTCCTTCTCACATCTCACTTCCTCCTCATACCATCTTCTGATGGAAGATCCCATCAGAATCTTCTGATTCCTGAACTGTAGCTTATGTAAGCATACACCTCTTGCTTTCCCTCCTTCCCTCACCGCAGTCCTACCCTTGTGCTTTCCTCCTTTCAGATACCCAAGAACTGCCACCTGGCCAGGCAGTGGTGCAGGAGTGTGAAGTGCAAGTGGAAGAAGAGACTGATGATGATGAAACACCATCACTCGCTCTTACACTCACAGCCACCAGTTCAGATACTGGCACTGCGCGTACTTTAGAGGGTAGCATAGAACGGGATCTGCACCTGATTCACCAGGCATGAGTGACCTGCAGTCAGGGGAAGGGAAAGGGAAAGTTCTGCTGCAGAGGACTCAGATGAGGACTTTATTGGAGGGGCATGCAGAATGAAATGTTTGGTGCATTGGCAAGTCTGCCAAAAAAGCCTGCTGTCACTGTCACCGGCACCAACTTGGCAAAGGGCTTTGCACAGGGCTTGAAGCCCCTCCTTTCCAGCGTGGAAGTTTTAGCCAACTCCATGAGAAACACTTGCGGACCTAACCTGATGCAGTGTCTGATGGCCAATGTCTCAGCTTCCATTGCAGCACAAGCAGAAACAACCCAATGTCTGAGTGCTGCAGTAAAAGCTCAGACTGAGGTGATGCACAAGAACACAAGATTTAGGAGCAAGAGTAGACCATATGGCCCATCGAGCCTGCTCTACCATTCAATATGATCATGGCTGATCTTAGGCTTCAACTCCACTTTCCCACCCACTCGCCATATCCCTTTATTCCCTGAGAGACCAAAGATGTGTTTATCCCAGCCTTAAATGTATTCAACGATGGAACATCCACAACTCTCTGGCATAGAGAATTCCAAAGATTCACAACCCTTTGAGTGAAGTAACTTCTTCTTATCTCAGTCCTAAATGATTGGCCTCTTATCCTGAGACTGTGTCCCCGTGTTTTAGTTCCCTGACCAGCGGAAACAATCTCTCAGCTTCTACCCTACCCAGCCCCTTCAGAATCTTGTATGTTTCAATGAGATCGCCTCTCATTCTTCTAAACTCCAGAGAATATAGGTTCAATTTACTCAGCCTCTCATCATAGGACAACCCCCTTATCCCAGGGACAATTTAGTGAACCTTCGCTGTGCCATCTCCAATGCAAGTATATCCTTTCTTAAATGTGGAGACCAAATCTGAATAGAATACTCCAGATGTGGTCTCACATCTGTACAATTGTAGCAATACTCCTTTATTCCTGTACTCCAATCCACTTACAATAAAGCCCAACATGCCATTTGCCTTCCTAATTGCTTGCTGTACCTGCATGCTAACCTTTTGTGTTCCTTGTACGAGCACATTCAAGTCTCTTTGAACAGCAACACTTATACATTTCACACCATTTAAAAGATATTCTGCTTTTCTATTCTTACAACCAAAGTGAATAACTTCACACTTCCCTACATTATATTCTGTCTGCCATCTTGTTATCCACTCACTTAATCTATCTATAGCTCTTTGCAGCCTCTTTGTGTCCTCCCCACAGCTTACTTCCCACCAACCTTTGTATCATCAGCAAACTTAGATACATTACTCCCTGTCTCTGTCTCTTCAACTAAGTCATTAATATAAATTGTAAATAGCTGAAATGATCCTTAAGGCACTCTATTATTCACTGCCTGCCAACTTGAAAATGCCCCGTTTATGCCCACTCTTTGCTCCCTGTCCATTAACCAATCCTCTATCCATGCTAATATAAAAGCCAAATTCTGCAGAACTGGAAATCTGAAATAAAAACAGAAAATGGTGGGAATACTTAGCAGGTCAGGCAGCATCTGTGGAGAGAAAAGCAGAGTTAACGTTTCAGGTCTGTGGCCTTTCATCAGAATGGTGAAAGGCCTGTTCTGATGAAAGGCCACAGACCTGAAAAGTTAACTCTGCTTCTCTCTCCACAGATGCTGCCTGACCTGCTGAATATTTCCTGCACTTTCTGTTTTTATTACACATCTTGTTTTGTTGGGATCCACTTACAACTAACCAGTCACATGTGACACAACATTACTTCCTCCAGTGACCTTCCTTTACATCTCTTAAGGTGGTCCTCTCTTAAGGTCGTCCCTTCTTAAGGTCATCCACAACAACGTCTGCAGCCGCAGAAGCATCTGTCTGTTCCCCTCACTATCGAATCCCCTACCACTATTGCTCTTCCAATCTATTTGCTTCCCCACTATGCAGCTGAGCCACACATAGTGCCGTGGACTTGGCTTTGCCTGCATTCCCCATAGGAACCATAACTCTCACCAGTATTCAGAACTGGATAGTGGTTGGAGAGAGAGATGCACTCATGGTATCACTGCCCGGCCTGCCTTATCCTCCTTATCCTTCTGCCGGTCACCCATTCCTTCTATGCTTATACATTTTTAAGATACGAGGTGACTACCTCCAGAATCATGCTATCCATGAAGCTCTCAGCCTCACGGATGCCCTGTAGTGACTTCAGCTGCTGCTCAAACTCCGAAACCTGGAGTTCAAGCTGCTTTAGTTGGTGTTGTTTCCTGCACATGTGGTTGTTCTCTCCTTGCTCTGAGGTTGCAGGCCTGTCTGAAAAAGATGACAGATTTCAATAAGCACCTCCTTAGTGGAATGGCGACGTGGAACACACTTCTTCCTCACTGAGGTTGAGGTAGGAAAATTGCTCCTTTAATATCCTAGATGGAGATAGCCTCATGTTGAGAGCCCTTCTCTTCCCCCTTCTTCCTCGCTCTGTGAGCAGCTTTCCCTGTTCTGTGTTGCCTCTGCTGAATCGTCTTGACATGCTGCAGGCAAATGAGGATGGTAACTACTGCATCTGTGGCTGGATGGAAGTGGTCTGAGCAGAACCCTTGAAGTGAGGACCAAGGCCTCCACCATGTGCAACACCACTCCCTGTAGACTTCAACTTTAAATAAGAGTTCAAACCACCAAGCACTTCTACAAACTCAGCAACAGCCAGTGGAAATCAATCAACAACTAACCTGAAAGTAGTTGATGATCCCTTTAATCAGTGCCAGTGGGGTGGCTCTTCATGCTGTTTAATGAGTGTTCTGCTGTGTGAACTTAAGAGAGGGTATTAGCTGGAGTGTTGAGGTAGAAAATGGCATGGCTGGCATCAAATCCACATTATATACTGGCTGATGTCACAATCTGCCTACTCTACATACTTCTGGCACATGCTCCTTATGCCCTCAACAAAGTGGCGTCTGATGCGGGCTGCACCGGATATGTGTGCTCGCAGTGTGGACGCCATTTTACAACTGCACCCACAGTGCCAAAATTTGGGTGTTATGAAGCCAAATTTTGTGACCATAATCTTTAAAGGTACTCAACAAGAAAAACTTGTAGATTTGATTAAAATAATAAAAAGTAAAAAACATTGTTTTAAGATTAAACAGTGATTTGAAATTTCCATCTAAGACGTGTGACAATGCAATTTAGAGTTCAGTCAATATTAAGCCGTAGAACAAAAATAATTGCCAGCATTGTTCCCTGTAAGTTGCGGGCATGCTGCCTTCTGCAGAAACATGGAAGAGAACACACAGGCCGTTCACAAGTTGTCCCTTTTAAGATACCACATGTGCGTGGCCGTGCAAAAGAATTTAGAGGTACCGTGCATTCAAATGAGCTCAACAAATAGAATTTAGAGGGGCCATTGATTGCCAGGCATACCATTCAGCTTCAAGTTGAGTTGTGTGCCCTGTGTCAGATTGGCAAATTTCTGTCAGCATAATATTCGAACTTGCATTGAGATCACAGCCGTTATAAACTTACCAAAGTATTTTTCCCGCCAGTTAGAGCTGATTTTGCTATCGGCAGAAATCTTCTCATTTGATTACATTTTGTTGTGACAGGTTTGAAATATATGGCCAATGTATGGTGGTGTAAGTTTTTAGTATATGTCTCCTTATTTGGATTACTTTATAAATGTTACTCGGGAAGCAACATATAACTTGAAAAACATTAATGCTTTATTAATATCTTCATAATTCTTTTGTTGGACACATCAAATACTGAAGCTTATGTCGTTTCCAGATAATCATTTGGTGAGGAATAAATTTAAGCCTGTGAACTCTTGATGGATAAATTCCCATTCTTGTATTCACACTAGCAATTCTACCCGTACATAAGCCTGAAAATTAGTGTTTGTATTAGGTGGAATGACTTGTGCTTTGGAGTATGACAGAGCAGCAGTGATGGGAGTTCTGTGCAGCTCACATTAGTGACCATTTATCCGAAGCTGCCAAATTACTGTTCACATGAAGTGACTTCTGTGTACGGTTACCTTGAAGATATGGGGTAGGATAATTAAGCTTACTGTTGCTGCATAATTGGTAGTTAAGGGGAACATAGGCTATATTGCAAAGCTCACACAGCAAGTGTGTTGTGGTGCATTGCTACTTCTGACATGAAACCAGCATTACTACAGAAGTGCAATATGTTTGCAGGAGTGTATACTAACAAGTGAGTTTTTAAATACTTCAGTTGAAACTGTTACAAAAGTGCCTGTGTTTTGTTAAATATATAATTTTTGAGGATTCAGTTTCGAAAGATTGAAAAATTTTAAACTTTGGGGTTTTCAAAGGGGGTCTTGTAAAGACCTCCATATCCAAAGGATCATCCTCCGCCATTTCTGCCACCTCCAGCGTGATGCCACTACCAAACGCATCTTCCCCTCCCTTCCCCTGTCAGCATTCCGATGATGCTACCTTCCATGACGGTGCTTCTGGTATGACTTCCTTTTTCCTCAACCGAGGATTCCCCCCCACTGTTGTTGACAGGGCCCTCAACTGTGTCTGGCCCATTTCCCGTACCTCTGCCCTCAACCCTTCCCCTCCCTCCCAGAACCGTGACAGGGTTCCCCTTGTCCTCACTTTCCACCCCATCAGCCTCCATATCCAAAGGATCATCCGCCGCCATTTCCGCCACCTCCAGCGTGATGCCACTACCAAACGCATCTTCCCCTCCCTTCCCCTATCAGCATTCCGAAGGGATCGTTCCCTCCGCGACACCCTGGTCCACTCCTCCCTTACCCCCACCACCTCGTCCCCTTCCCATGGCACCTTCCCCTGCAATTGCAGGAGGTGTAATACCTGCCCATTTCCCTCCTCTCTCCTCACTATCCCAGGCCCCAAACACTCCTTTCAGGTGAAGCAGCGATTTACTTGTACTTCTTTCAATGTAGTATACTGTATTCGCTGCTCACAATGTGGTCTCCTCTACATTGGGGAGACCAAGCGCAGATTGGGTGACCGCTTTGCGGAACACCTCCGCTCAGTCCGCAAGCAGGACCCTGAGCTTCCGGTTGCTTGCCATTTCAACACTCCCCCCTGCTCTCATGCTCACATCTCTGTCCTGGGATTGCTGCAGTGTTCCAGTGAACATCAACGCAAGCTCGAGGAACAGCATCTCATCTACCGATTTGGCACACTACAGCCTGCCAGACTGAACATTAAGTTCAATAATTTCAGAGCATGACAGCCCCCCATTTTACTTTCATTTTTAGTTATTTTTTCTTTTTTACATTTTTAAAAATCTTTCTGTTTTTTTGCATTTATTTCATTTCATCTTAGTTTGTTCAGTTTGCTTACCCACTGTTTTTTTCATGTTTGCACTTGTTGCTGTTCAATCTTCAGTCCTTTAACACCTTATCTGTACTAATGCTTTGTCTTTCAACACACCATTAACATATTGTTTGCCTTTGCTCCATGACCTTTTGGTCAGCTATGTAGCCTTGTCCAATCTACACCTTCTCCTTTGTTATCTCTTGCCCCACCCCCACCTCACTTGCTTATAACCTGTGACATTTCTAATATTTGTCAGTTCCGAAGAAGGGTCACTGACCCGAAATGTTAACTGTGCTTCTCTTTCCACAGATGCTGCCAGACCTGCTGAGTGGTTCCAGCATTTCTTGTTTTTATTTCAGATTTCCATCATCCGCAGTATTTTGCTTTTATTATAGTCTTGTAAAGGCCACTTGACTTTGAAAAAACAATCCCTGGTAATGTTTTTTAAAGAGAGCACTGGGAGGTCTTGTGAGGAAAATAAGCTTTTCCGGGAAATCACTTGACTTCCAGCTCAATAAACAACAGAGAACTTTGGACACCTGGATAAGTTGTTTACAAAGAAGTGACGGGTCAAGATTGATGGAGGCCAAAAGGTTGACCTCCTATTGTCAGTTTCGCTTTTGAATTGTTTTGAGTTGGGGTTGAACTGTATAAAAAGAGAGAACTTCCAAGGAGAGAAGAGAACTTACAAGGAGAGAAGCGAATTCCCAAGGAAGGAGAGAAGACGACACCCAGCTCAGCTTTCCAGCACCTCACTAAAAGACCCTGAGAAGTTCACTGTGTCAACCTTGTCTCCTGTCTTTGAAGAAAAGCCTGCTAAATTAATTTTCAATGCCACCTGAAAAGAACTGCTCTAAAAGATCCCACTGACCTGTCTATGTGTACTCGGAGGCCAGACTGAATACCAATTTTGGAACACAACATATGTCATCTGCTGTTTCTTCAAGAATAAGAAGTATTCAGCCCAAGTGTTTTTTTTTTGTCAGTAATAGAGCTCTAAAAACAAAAAAATCCTTTATTTGTCTGATTAATCAGTATATATGTATGTGTTAGTGTGAGGAGCTAAGGTAAAAAGGGACAATCTGTGTGTTTATGCTTTACTTCATTACTTTATAATAAACTGATAATTTTGTTGTTTATTAAAGAAACCTGGTTGGTGTGATTTTTTTTCTGGGACAAAAATAGAGTCCATATTTGGCCATATCATAAGTAGGGAAAAATTTAAGTATACAGTCATAGAGTCACTTACAGCGCAGAAGGAGGCCATTCAGTCCATTGAGTCCATGCCAGCTCTCACAGAGCTATGCAATCAGTAACACTCCCCGCTCGATCCCTGTAGCCCTGCAAATCTATTTCTCTCAGGTGGCCATCCAACTTCCTCTTGATCATCTCTGCTTCCACCACCCTTGTGGGCAACACGTTCCAGATCATTACCACTCACTGCGTAAAAAGTGCTTCCTCATATTCCCACTGTATCCTTTGCCCAAAACATTCAATCTGTGCCCCCTAATCCGAGTACTATTTGTTAATGGCCTTTATAGCCACTCCAGGTGCTGCTCCACACACCACTGACTTCCTCCAGGCGCTTACCCATTGTCTCTCGAGACAAGGAGGCCAAAGAAGATTTGTTAATGGGAATAGTTCTTCCTTGACTAACTTAACTAAGCCTGTCATAATCTTATACACTTCTTTTAAATCTCCCCTCTATCTCCCTTGTTCTAAGGAGAACAAACCCAGCTTTTCTAATCTAACCTTGTAACTAAAATCCTCCTGTAATTTGAGATGCTCTATTTTCCATATGTTTCATCACTATCGTCCAATGCTGTGAATGTTAGTATAAAACAAACATCCAGCAATGCTCTGTGCAGGGCCTCCAAAAACTGGAAACATTTACAACTTGCTAAATTTGACTCCCTGTGAATCAGACCAACTCATCCAATTCAGTAAAATGCAAATCAGCACACTCACCCTTAAACTAGGGCTCATATTTACTGGCCCCAACAGTCCTTCTTGAGCATCACAGATATCTGTCTTTGCTAAGTGCACTTCACAAAAGAGGCTGCCACCTACCTATGGTATCTTCTGGAGGCTGACCTGCAGATAACTTGCACCAGAGCAGCAGCCATAGCCATAGGTATGCAGGCCTTTACTGCATTCAACTTTTATGCCACTGGACCTTTTTAAGCCACACCAACCATAGATACTAAATTAGTTAGTTGGCTATCAAAGTGAGTGACAAAGGCCTTGTTTTTAAAATATTCATCACTTTCCTTGCAGAAAGAGGCAAGACCGGGGTTCCCAAGAGTGCAGAGCATCATAGAAGGCACCCATGTGGCCACCTGGCTAGCAGGTTCCTGCTGCACCATTGGCATCACCATTGATCCTTTCTAACCTGTGTACTCTGCCTCCTTGGGAAGACTGAAGACATCATCTTTGGCTCCCATCAAAAACTCTGCACCCTTGTCACGAATTCCACCCCTGAACCAACCACTCTTAAGTTGAAACAGACTGTTTGAAACCTCTGCATTTTATTTAACCTCAAGCACAGCTTCATATCCAATACATACTCCATTGCAAAAAAACAGCTTCTTCTGCTTTCGTAACATCACTTGCCTTCACCACTACCACAGCTCATCTGCTGATAAAACTCTTATCCAATGTTTGTCATCTCCGAACTTAACTATCCCAATGCTTTCCTTGCCTGGCGCCCATCCTTCATAAACGTCACCTCATCCAGTACCCTGCTACCTGTAGCTTAGCTTACACCAGGTTTTGCTTACCATCATTCCATACTTCCATACTTCCCAACTTACGTTAGATTTTGGTCTTCCAACACCTCAAATCTAAAACCTCACCCTCATATTTATAACCCTTCACAGCTTTAGCCTCCCTTTCTCTATAACTTTCTCTAGCCCTAGATGATCTAGAAATTCCTCTCTAAGGTTGGAATTTTATGGCCCCCAACGAATGAACTGGTGGTGAGAAGGGGCTGAAACATTGAGTGGGAGGTGGAGGGCCATTCCTAACGCCTTCCCACCTCCGCTGCAATTTTACGCGGGGCGGCAATGAGAAATGGCCCACCTGCCCCAGGACAATCAAGGTCCTTAAGTGGCCAATTAACTGCCACTTAAGGGCCCCCTCCCACCACTGTGGGTATTTTAGCCGCGGCGACTGGACAGCAAAGGCCCCAAGAATCCCCCCAGGTAAAACCAGACGGCCTTCTTGCGGGCTGCAGGGGGCACCCTGTGCCTTGTGGAGGGCCGATCCTAAAGCCCCAACCACACCCAACGCAGAATACACCTCCTCCCCCCCCCAACCAACCCCCATTTGGCTCACTGGGGCCCGGCTGATTGTTCCCAGCGAGGCCCCATACCTGGTGGCGCTGCTGGGACTAAGAGCTGCCGGCCCACTGATTGGCCAGCAGCTCCATTAGGCAGGGCGTCCTGCCTCAAGGAGGTGGAAGTCCTGCCCAAGACCAATTAAGGGCCTGGGGAGCGAAAAATCCCGGCCTGGCTCCCCAGGCCCAGTTGAGGTGGGCTCGCACCCAACGTAAAATTCCGGCCCAAATCCTTCTTCTCTCCACCTTCTTCCCCTCCTTTAAGATCCTCCATAAAATGCATCTCTTTGACTCAACATCTGGTGACCCATTCTAATATCTTCTTCTTTAGCTGAGCAACCAGTTTTTGATTACGCCTCTATGAAATGCTTTGGAATGTTCTTCTACATTAAAGGTGCCAGGTGTTGTTGTTTTTGTGTGTAATCATTGAACTGCCCCACTTGCAGTCAAACTTACAACTGATCAGAAAATCTACACTAATATGTTATGCTACTTTAAAGTGCTTGTCCTTTTAAGGCCACCAAATTTAATTGGCTAGACCTTGGAAAACTGTATGAAAGTGTCCTGTGCATTAGCAAACTGCTTTTGCTTCTTGCAACAGCAAGAACAATTTTAAAAGAACCATTTAGTAAATTTCAGGAGATAGACCAGAAGCAAATAGGGGCAGCATAGTGGCGCAGTGGTTAGCACTGCAGCCTCACAACTCCAGTGACCCCAGTTCAGTTCTGGGTACTGCCTGTGTGGAGTTTTCAAGTTCTCCCTGTGACTGTGTGGGTTTCTGCTGGGTGCTATGGTTTCCTCCCACAGCCAAATACTTGCATTTTGATAGGTAAATTGGCCATTGTAAATTGCCCCTAGTGTCGGTAGGAGTATTAAGGGAAGGTGGGATTGTGGTAGGGAATATGGGATTAATGTAGGATTAGTATAAACGGGTGGTTGATGTTCAGCACTGACTCGGTGGGCCGAAGGGCCTGTTTTGGTGCTGTATCTCTCTGTGACTCAAACCAAGAAGGAAGTCAAGGAAGAATTAATCCCTCAGTCTTCCAAGGCAGGAGTTAATAATTTTGAGTTTTGAATTGTACGATTGTTATATGCATCTTTCTCTGTAAAACTGTTGTGTTTTAATGTCAATAAAACCATTTTTTTTTACCTCAATTGATCAATTGATCATTACCTCTCAGTACCTTAAAGAGTAAAGTGAGAGTGAAAAACCCTAAGAGTTTTTATCCCATAATTAGCAAATCATCTTCACTCTCCCTGTGTAATCTGATTGTTTTCAGCTATAAACCCATCATTCAGAAGCATTTCCTGTGTAAAGTTGAACTTTATTAGTTACAGTTATAAGAAAACTCAACCAGATGGATTGACATCGACCATGGAAAGTTTTAAATCTCCCTGCTGCTGTCATGCCTTACCTTTGCCTGTTTCTATTTTCTTTATTTGTCTCTGTCTTCAAATTTGATTTTATGTTAATTTTATTCTTTTTCTAACTAATATATCTTACCTTGCACACTTTTTATACCGTCTTTATTATTTATCTTTATTTTAATGTTTCCCAATTCCAACCATTTATTTGGGGTGGGAGCACACTTTGAGGTTTCATTGGCTGAAAGAAGCATTCAAGGCAACTAACTGAAAAAACTAGACTTTTTAGTCCAAGCCAGTAAATCTCTGATATATAAAAATGCATCCCTGGTCTGGCTCATGCATATAATGGCCTAAACTTTGTTGTGAGCAGCAAAGGAACAGCTTTTGTATTCAGCTTGTGTACATTTGCCCAGAGACTTTTCATTGTCTGGTCAGCAGAGATTTCTGTCATCCTGTATGACGCCCTCTACAGGAGAACTGTAGCATCTGTGAGCAGGGCAAGGAGAAGGGAGGCTCCTCAACCAATCAGATTGAAGAATCCTCACTGAGACACACAGACTGCAAAGCAAGAGGTTAAAAAAAGGAAATATAAATGACAGTTAAATCATTGTACATGAAGTGAAATAAAGATTGTGACATAATTTTTATTTTTAAAAAATCTGCAACATTAATTTTCTTCTGAGGGAATGCCACTCCAGATTTGTTAAATTAATTTTTCAGGGTCAGAGAGTTGTTCATTAGTAATTATTACTTATTGAGCCATTAAAAACTCAGTTACTCCAAGTCCTAACAGTTTTAGCTGTCTTTAGTGGGGGAATAGTGCGTACTTAGCCTAAGTTCATGCGAGTGATCGCAGTGCTGAGTCTATCGGCAAAGACTGCAGAACAGTGGAGAAGCAGGGTGTCACTGTCAGCAACTTCCAGATTTCAGCATTTAACTGCACATGTGCAGATACCAGAAGTTGCTGTCAGTTTTATCCTGTAACAATGGCAGCCTCACCATTATTAGTAAAGCAAAATCTGGTTCCCTGAGCAACATTCCCTGTTTTTTATTTGCTGTGTGGGCCTGTGCATTTACACACGCTCTTTAAAAAATTTTGTGCGACTGTGTATACGCAGTAACTTAAAGTGGTCAACACCTGCTTGGCTTGTGCACGAACTTATGGGTTGCTGCACACTGCTTAAAGGGAACATTACTGCTGAGTATACCTTCTCTGGTCCCTCTCAACTGATAGCACTTGGACAAATAAGGTGAGCAATTCCACGATGTAAATCATGCAATTTAAATGTACATATGGCAAGTGGGGTTTGGAAAACAGGGTAGAATCTGGCTGCACGTGTGCCTGCCTGTCACACTAAACACCATTTTACATTGGGTGGGTGGAAGAGAGGAGATCTTCGGGTTGATTTGTTGTCAATCCCATGAACATTCAGTCAGTTTTGGGGGAGGGGGCAGTGCTGGGGGCATTCCAAGGTTATCCTGGGAATCCTGCCAGATGCATCCCAGCTGGGTCCAGTGGGACCGATGCCTGCTGAGAGCTGAGGGCACATATAGATCCCTTTCTGGATCTGAAGTCAAGCCTAAAATTGAAATGATAATTGGCAATCAATCCCAGAACTTTTGATTGCCATTGTTACGAGAGAAAATGAAAAAAGAAGGATGCTTTTGTCCTCAGTCCAAGTGGTCTATTCTTTCCTCTCATGACAGTTCCTACTGGCTTCAAATAGCAGAAGCACTGTGCTAGGTGAAGGCACCTGCTTCTAAAGGACCAGAATTTGCTGAAGCAGGGTATCTCGTTG
This sequence comes from Heterodontus francisci, assembly GCF_036365525.1. NCBI lineage: Eukaryota > Metazoa > Chordata > Chondrichthyes > Heterodontiformes > Heterodontidae > Heterodontus > Heterodontus francisci. The sequence goes on from NC_090376.1 coordinate 81,871,921, forward strand.
CATGCTTCATGAGTTGGATTTTTACCTCAGCTTTCAGGTCAAAAGCTTATTTGGCAGGGGAGGGGGGGGTGGGGGCTTTGACTGTGAGCTCCCCTTCTTGTCAGGCTGATGGCAAAATGCAGAACAGTAGAAACCATCCAGCAATTTGCGGTGATTGGCAACTCACAGCATATCTCTTCCTAACCACAAGTTGCAGGGCCATTTACCCACTAATAATAATGTGCGCTTTTAACTCAATATCATTTAACAGCAAATTCTAGGCTATTTTTTAAAAGTACATCCAGAATTTGGGACAGGGTCACAGTAAGGGTTGAGCAAGGGGCACATGTTCCGTCCTGCTGTGTTATTACTGTCAAAACAGCAGCACAGTATCTGCCGGCTTGAAACTCTTCCATGGCACACTAAGAAATATTTTACAGTGAGAACGCTGCTCCTGACATTTGAGGAGCTCTATTACTTTAATAGGCCGGAATTTACGTTGGGCGGGTGGCCCCATCCACGAGCCAAAAAGTTGGAGGCAGGCCCGCCTCCACTGGGCCTGGAAGCCACACACAAATTTTATATGGCCCAGGTTCTTAATTGGACTCGGGTGGGACTTCCGGCCCTCTGAGGTAGGAAGTCCCATCTCCAAGAGCTGCTGGCCAATCAGCAGGCTGGCAGCTCTCAGTCCCAGCAGTACCACCGAGAACAGTGGCCATTGCTGGGACTGCACCCAGCCAGAAGAGCAAGAGGGACACCTGCCCCAGAAAAAAGGTAAGTGTGTGGGGCCTCGTCGAGGACAATCGGTGGGCCCCAGCGAGGCAAAGGGGTGCCAGTTGTCAGGGGGGGGGGGTGGTGTTGGTGGTGGAATGTAGTACAATGGGGCCAGTTGGGCCGTGGGAGGCCATGGAGGTGCCCAATCATGATGGCACCCCCAGCCCACAAGGAGGCTGCCAGGTTTTACTGAGCGGCCTCCTGAGGGTCTGCAGCCACCTGTCCACCGTTGGTAATATACCAGAGGTGGCGGGAGGAGGCGCTTAAGTTGCAGCTAATTGGCCACTTAATGGTCTTAAGCTGGCCCTCGTAAAATTGCAGCAGGGGCGGGACAGCACCAGGAATGGCATCCCCCGCCTCCCACTCAATTCTACGACCCCCCCACCCCCCACCACCACCCCCCCCCCCCCCCCCCGCCTCCGGCCTGCTCCTGTTAGCGTGGGCGCGTCGCGTATCCGTAGGCATTAACCGAATTAGAGTTTAAGTTTAAAAAAGTTCAACCTTTCTTCTTTAAACCTAAGAAAACCTGTTTGGCTGTTTTCTTTGCTTTATAATTGGAAGTTAGTGAACAAGGATTCACTAACGGGGAGCTTAAAAAAAACAGTGTGTTTAAAATTAAACCCTGTTATGGTAAGACCAGATGAAGGTTGAGATGGAACCCTAGACCTCTTTCTCACCTGGTCGTAACAATAGCCAAGTAAATTAACATCCTCCTTGGAAAGATTAATTTATCTTTAAACCTTTCCGCTGCTGTCATTCCTGCAACTGGAATTTTAAGCCTGGTTTAATATTAAAAAGGAAATTTCATCTGATATCTTACAAAGCAAAATGATAGATGGGAGGTGTGAATATTAAAGTTTTAAATTCTGGAAGGAAATAATCTGATGCAGTACTAAAATGAGATATGTTGTATTTCCAAAAAGAAAGTGTAAGAGGACGCAGGACTCAGATCACAAATGTACAGAACTGCAATGACTCCTAATCCAAAGCAGCACACATAAATAATTGGTCTATATTGATAGTATCACAGTCAAAGAAAACAGTCCTTCTGCCACAGAATATGAGTGCAAGGACAGCTAGGAATATCTCACTTCATGACACGATTAGAGACTATAGGTCTTAAAACTCCTGCATTTATCACCCTTGAAACCATAATTGTAACGAGAGAAGCAGCCACATTGATAAATAAGAAACTAATTTCATCATTGAAAAAGATTTAATTTCAGAAATGTTAATGGCTGGTTACATCTGTAGGATGAGAAAATACAAAGATCAAATCCAACACGATGCCCATAATATGTAAGAAATATTGCATTGTAAAAGTCCCAACATGTAACTTAAATAATTTGGAGGGTATTAAGGTGGCAGGAAGTCACGGTTACACTATATGGACAGTGTTGAAGATATTCTCCCAGCGATACAATTTTAGTCGTCCATACCTTTCCAAGGCCCTGATGCAGATGGTTATAAAAGGTTTTTGTTGGGGAATGAAATCAAAACAGAGAATCCTTGAAATACTCAGCAGGTCAGGCAACATCTGTAGTGAGAGAAACAAAATTAATGGTGGATGACCTTTACTCAGTTCCGATGAAAGATCATTGACCTGAAACATTGGGCAGAACTTTCCCAGTCCCAGACGCTGGGTTTGGAAGCAGGGTAGCTGGGAAAATAGCAGCAGGCCGCGTAGGGATGGCTCTCTGACACATTCCCACTGTTGGGGAGGTTTCCCAGCAGGAGGCAGGGAGATGGATCAGCTGCCCACTAAATAGAGGTGGGCAGCCAATTAGAATATTTAAGGCCTCGGTTAAAGGCCATTTAGAGCACTTGCCAGCATTTTGCCGGTGGTGGAGTGGCTCCCCCACTGAGGCTCCATGGGCCAATGAGGGGGCCGCAGGCAGAACAGGCAGGCACCATGTCCTGAGCAAGCCATCCAGAGGGGTTTCCCCTCCAATCCTAATGGTCTGCCTGCTTTGCCTCTCTGAATTTTCATTTTAAACCTACCCCTTCCTGGGCTTCACCATGGTGAAATGCTCCCTCAATCTCCTACCTGCCTCAGCACCGCCCTCCTCTCCTGGTAGGGCTGCCAAGGCTTCAGAGCTGCCACCGCTCTGATTCAGCCGACAGCATCGGGAGCTATCAGTCAGCACACTTTGTAAGACATTACATTTGTAACAGCAAGCAACTAATGCTCATCAAGATAGGATTAGGTATGTTGGCAACTCAACAGATAGAAACATTGACAGTAACTGATGTCATGTTGCCACAGCCCTGTCAGAAAATGCTGTTGCAGCAATCTGTCGCTTACAATGCAGAAATTACAAGAATCCAACCAATGTTAAATCATTTCATTGATTGAGGTGTGATGGTAAGTAGATTTATATACTTACCTAGAAATTCATCCTAGCATTTTATAAAGGTATGTGGCCTGGGTCAGATGTGCTTTGTAATTGTTTTTTAAAAAGGTATTACATTATCGGGGGTAATTTTGACTTTTGGCAAGTGTAAAATGGACAATATTGGATCAACAGTTCATTATACATTTCTCCTAATTTTCATTACCATTGAAATCAATGGAAATTAAAATCAGGAGAGATTTATAATGGCGGCTGCTCCGATGTTACCCATTTTACATTATTGACCAAAGTCAAAATTATTCCCATGGTGTTCTGGTAACCACAATATTCCAGCACCATGCTTTATTCCTCTGGAATTTTTAGTACATTGACACTTGAGATTGTCAGCTAAATGTATATTGTCACCAGCTGGGATGAGAGAGAGGTGCGGTGACTCATGGCGCTGAGTCTAATAGGGAGGAATCTCAGGAGGAAGATTTCACTAACTATTGAAGACAGTGGGCTCCATTTTTGAAAGATATTGAAGCTGAATTTTATGTGAAGACAGCAACTCCCATCGCCAGGACCAAAATTGGGTGGCGATGCTGTGCATGTGGGAGCGGAGCTTCGGCGCGATATTGTCAGGGCTGGCCAATTAAGAGCTGGCAAGCGGAAGAGGTGTCCAGTGAGTCAGGATTGGGGGGTGGCCAGGGCAGGAAAGTTCTGGAGTATCAATCACTGGCACCATCTTTAAAGGCAGTCTACAGCCCAAGCTATTGCAGCAGCCCTGGAGGGAGTGGTGAGAGAGACCTGGCAGCAGTGCAAATTGAAGAAATGGCTAAAGCTTGATTAAGGGTAGCACCAAGATTCAGCAATGCCTCCCTGGAGCTACACCTCCAGACTGTAAGGGAGCAGAGGGAGGTCCTGCTCCCCTAGAATGGCAGGAAGAGACTGGCGCAGTGGATGAAGCAGGCCGTTGCAGAGATGGTCAGCAGCCATGGGTTTGTCCCTCACACCTGGCTGCAGTGCTGAAAAAGGGTCAATGCAAAATTATTGCCCACTCACTTAACCTATCTATATCTCTTTGGAAGCACTTTGGGCTGAATTTTATGGAGCCCTCGACGTAGACGCCTGCTGCCCGACCCGCACCCGACGGTACCCGATGACATGTGTCGGGTTTGGGTCGGGTCAGTCACATTTTCAGGGTCTGGCTTTCGGGCTCGGGTAGGGTCGGGCCGAGACCAGGTCGAGTCGGGTCGGGTCGGGCCGGACACACACGGTAAGTGCTCTGCTGGTAAGTATTGAAATTAAAAAGCTTACCTGAGCTGGGAGTCCGGGACGAAACTGAGTCTGTGCAGTGAGCGAGTGACGTCACTATGACGTCATCACACATGTGCCACAGCTTCTTGCAGGTTCGGCGTCAGGAAGGTAAGTAAAGGGATGGTTGGGTCGGGCTCGGGTCGGGTTGAGTCAGGGCGGGTTCGGGTCGGGTCGGACCCGAGGCTAAATCGGAGGGACTCGGGCCGGGTCGGGCTCGGGTCCGCTGTGGTTCGGCCGGGTTCGGGTTGGGTTCCTTTTTCCCGACCTGAGCAGGCCTCTACCTCGATGTCGAGATCAGTGGTGGGGTGGGGCATGAAGAATGCTCTGGATGAGACCCGCCAACAGGGACCCATCCTGATTCTGGCAACGGCGGCGAGGCCTCGTGTCGGCCCCCCACGCCGCTCGGCGATGGGACCCACATTACAATATGCAAATGGGCACTTACCATTCATAAACATGCCGGCCGCTGTGATTCAGACAGCAGGCTAAGATCTTCATCCTGGCAGCTGGCATCGACGCACCGTCGGATTCCCAGTTGTCCCACAGAGGGGAGCAGGCAATAAGATATAATGGAACTCAAAAATGTTGCCATATGCCCTGGAAAACCAGCAAGAATTCAAAGTGGAAGGAACAGTTATCATCAATGAACATTCTAAATAAGGGCAGATGTAAAATTGGAATGGAAGATGGGGTTGTCTGTTTTGCTTCCGTCCATGGCCGTTGGTTCACTGTGGAGATCCAAGCCACAAACTAGCATAACTGAGCGCTCTGATCGACTGAGTGTTGCAAAAATTTAAATCTAATTTGTGGATGCCGAGCATTTCACATTGTTACAGCCACATGGTGTGATGTGGGTGGTTCCCACTGTTCAACTCCCCACCTGACCATAGCAAATGTATTTGTATTTGAGTTTAGGCCCTTGGTGTTTTATTTTTCACATATACACAGACAGTGATAGGTTTTCTTATAGATTTTAAAAACAGAAAGTCAGTTGTTGATTGATCAATATGCCTTCTCCCGAAATTGTTGCAACCACGTCCACTCATTCATTAACATGCAGGCCGTTGTGATTCAGACAGCATTCGCTTGTGCACACACAGGTACACGCACACACACACATACAAGAAGAAACAGATAGAGAAGGGAAGGAGGAGGTGGTTTTTAATGGGGGAAAGGTTACGATAAACCTATTGAATTCTCTTGAGAATCAAGTTCTAGGTGGATGCAGGCCTGAGATGATTGTACATTTCTCGCGTGATTGAAGGTTCTGTTGAAGATGGCGGGTAACTTCTAGCTCTTATGGCTGTATACTGTAAATGTCGGATTTTTTTCAGCAGTGCACTGTGCTTTCTGGCTTGGCTAGAAGTCAAGCTGTTACAAGTAGCTTCACCTTCTGGGTCAGTCTCTCTCTCTCTGGCTGTCTTTTTTAAGGTAACTGTTTCACCTCTCACCTCATGATAGGAGACATTCTCATCTCTTCCCCGTGGTGACTGCACAATGGTCCAGGATGTGACTACTTCACACCCTCTTTGTTTCAAAAGAAGACGTTCAATTCTGGAATGTTTTTAGGATAGGTGTAAGATGGGTTTCAGTAACATCTTTTGGCTTTGAAAATTTTTCTTTATTTTTGTCAGACTGAATACTCAAAAGGCCAATCCTATTTTTTTTCGCTGGCCATTTTGGACCATTGTTCACTTTTTAAAATAAAGGTTCATATAATAAAGATAAAGTCCGTTTTTGGTAATCTGTCTTCAGATTGAGGATACCTCCATTGTGTTGTGTGGCACTACCACTGTGCTAAATGGGACAGATTTTGAACAGATTTTGCAATGCTGTGGGCCATCAGCAGCAGCAAAATTGTACTCAACCACAATCTGTAACCTCATGGCCTGGCATATCCCCCACTCTACCATTACCATCAAGCTGAGGGACCAACCTTCATTCAATGAAGAGTGCAGGAGTGCATGCCAGGAGCAGCACCAGGCATACCTCAAAATGAGATGTCAGCCTGGTGAAGCTACAACACAGGACTACTTGCATGCCGAACAGTGTCAGCAGCATGCGATAGACAGAGCTAAGCAATCCCAGAACCAATGGATCAGATCTAAGCTCTGCTGTCCTGACACATCCAGTTGTGAATGGTGGTGGACAATTAAACAACTAACTGAAGGAGATGGCTCCACAAATATCCCCATCCTCAATGATGGGGGAGCCCAGCACATCAGTGCAAAAGATAAGGCTGAAGCATTTGCAACAATCTTCAGCCAGAAGTGCCAAGTTGATGATCCATCTCGGCCACCTCCTGAAGTCCCCTACATCAAAGATGCCAGACTTCAACCAATTCGATTCACTCCACGTGATATCAAGAAATGACTGAAGGCACTGGCTATTGCAAAGGCTATGGGCCCTGACAACATTCCAGCAATAGTACTGAAGACCTGTGCTCCAGAACTAGCCGTGCCCCTAGCCAAGCTGTTCCAGTACAGCTATAACACTGGCATCTACCCGGAAATGTGGAAAATTGCTCGGGTATGCCCTGTACACAAAAAGCAGGACAAGTCCAAACCGGCCAATTACCGCCCTATCAGTCTACTTTCAATCATCAGTAAAGTGATGGAAGGTGTCGTCGACAGTGCTACCAAGTGGCACTTGTTAACCAATAACCTGCTCAGTGACGCACAGTTTGGGTTCCGACAGGACCACTCAGCTCCAGATTTCATTGTAGCCTTGGACAAAAGAGCTGAACTCAAGAGGTGAGGTGAGAGTGACTGCCATTGATATCAAGGCAGCACTTGACCAAGTATGGCATCAAGGAGCCCTAGCAAAACTGGAGTCAATGGGAATCAGGGGGAAAACTCTCTGCTGTTTGGAGTCATACCTATCACAAAGGAAGATGGTTGTGGTTGTTGTTGGTCAATCATTGCAGCTCCAGGTCATCACTGCAAGAGTTCCTCAGGGTAGTGTCCTAGGCCCAACCATCTACAGCTGCTTCATCAATGACCTTCCTTCAATCATAAGGTCAGAAGTGGAAATGTTCGCACAATGTTCAGCACCATTCACGACTCCTCAGATACTGAAGCAGTCCGTGTAGAAATGCAGCAAGACCTGGACAATATTCATGCTTGGGCTGATAAGTGGCAAGTAACATTTGCACCACGCAAGTGCCAGGCAATGACCATCTCCAACAAGAGAGAATCTAACCATCTTCCCTTGACATTCAATGGCATTACAATCGCTGAATCCCCCACTATCAGCATCCTGGGGGTTACCATTGACCAGAAACTGAACTGGAGTAGCCATATAAATGCCATGGCTGCAAGGAACAAAAGAAAACTCTTCAGAGTTAGTCCGTGATTGTTGTATCATCGCACCTCCGGTGTGCATGACAATATTGTGACGGAAATCACACATGCCAAAGGGGAAAATATAAATTTCATTGTATGAAACTCTGCTTGAGAACTTTTTACTGGACATGACAAATAACTTTTAGAAAACAGAATTGGACAGCTAAAAATGGCCACGCACATTTGCATTTGAGAAGACAAATACTGGCTGAGAGTCAAGAGGTAAATTACCCAATCTAGCTGGAACAACGGTGGTGCTCCCTAATTCAATTAGCGAGATTGGTTTTGTCAATAGCGTTGATCAAAAGACGTCGACACCCTTTGACTTTGAAAGAGCCAACCCCAGCAGCCCCCCCCCCCCCCCTTACTGAGTATGTCTGAAGGACTCTGAAGTTCAAACAACCCTCCAGGAACTGCTGTTTCAGACAAAGAGATGGTCATATGACATACTTGCTTTAACAGTGAAGTTTTTGAATTGTGCTCAGAGTGAACAAGAGGCTGCAACTGAACTCCAAGAGAAAAAGCATCTCTCTCTATGTCCTTCTCTCCAAGAAAGTCCCAGGAAAACTATGGTGGCAGCTACTACGCTTCAAGACTACAGAACTTTACCAGCGACCACCAAGAAGACAGACAAAATATCTCTTCGGCCTTCTGGAACCAGAGAAGCAAGCTTGAAATTGTGCGTGTGGCCCCAGGGAGGACTCCAAGACTTTAACTTCAATTAAGGACATTACAACCCAGTATCTGAATTCCATTTATTACAAACTTTAATCTCCCAACTCTTTCTTCCCCTCTGTATCTATTTGTGTGTGTGTGCGTCTCTTGAATGCACGTGAGCTTGGATGCATCACGTAGTTTAGTAATTTTAACCGGTTTAGAGTGATAAGGTTAATAAACATGCATCTTTCTTGTTTAAACTCAAGAAAACCTGTCTGATTGGTTCATTTGCAATTGTAATTAGAGTAACGGAAGCAAGTGCTCACTGAGTTGGTAAGCTAAACCACTGTCTTTAAAAAGAATAAACTCTGTTATGGCCAAAACAGAGAAGGGGCGAAGGGGGAGGGGAGGCCTGAGACCCTTTCCTCAACTGGTCGTAACAATATGATCTGTGGAATCTTCAAATCCAATTCCAAAAAAGGTGGGACAAGGAAATATAGAGATGGGATGTTTGGTATAAAGAAAGCAAATATGGAAAAATACTTATTTTTTAAAAACTGACACCACCCAAGTGGGAAAGGGAGAGTTGAGTTCATCAATGGTTTTAAGTATGAGGAAGAGTACAACATGACAAATATATTTTATCTTTTTCAACAGAACATACCAGTTGTTATTGCTACTTAGGAGACCTTTCATCCTCTCGATATCACCAATGGTGACTGTTCCACCAGATGTCCTGTAAACTAAGATTTAAATATTCACAATTGAGGGCAAAGTATAAAATGACAAAAATGTGCAGAAATGCATTTAAGCCTAAGCCCTTCAAATCAAAGTCACTTAATTTGAATAAAGAGTAAGTTTTTAAGCATTAAATTTTCATTTTGTTCTGTTACTTGTGTTGCATGATTCAAATTACTGGATAATTCAATCTTTTAGCACAAAAAGTAACTTTGAATTATCAGAAGTAGATTGTATGACCTACTCAATCCAAATACAAGACAATATTTGACTGGTTGATTCACAAAAGTAAGATGGCTTGAATATTATTATTTTTGAGCAAATTTGTATTTTCATGTAAGGTCTCTGCAAATTGACATCATATGCCTTGGCCAGGCACAACTGCACTTAATGTACAATGAGATGTATATGGACACTGAGAGGATGTTTCCTCTGGCTGGGAAATCTAGAATACAGGGACACAGCCTGAAGATGAGGAATTGATCATTAGGACTGAGATGAGGAGAAATTTCTTCACTGAGTATGTTGTGAAAATTCTCTACTGCAGAGAGTTGTGGATGCTCCATCATTGAGTATATTCAAGAGGCTGGGATGCATAGGTTTTTGGTCTCTCAGGGAATCAAGGGATGTGGGGAATGAGCTGGAAAGTGGAGTTCAGGCAGAAAATCAGTCATGATCGTATTGGTGGAGCAGGGTCTTGGGGCCATATGGTCTATTTCTGCTCCTATTTCTTATGTTCTTCTATGATATCCTTCCTGGAGAGTTGAACTCAGTCTTTAGATTTTTTAAAAAATCACACGGATTCACCCAAAGGCTTCGTCGGTAAAGTCTTTGCCTGGTGCAGCACTAACCTATACTGAGCAGAAGATTCCATGTCCAGTTCTTCTCCAGCTCTGAGCTAACTCATTCCAAAATGTCACCAGTTGTCATGCAGCTTTTGGTCTCAGTTCCCTTGGCTGTTCATCACTGTCAATGATTTGGAAAATATGCACATGTGGAATTTTGCATGAGGAATAATCAAGCTTACCTGTGATGCTTTCAATAGTTGAATAAAGTACTAACATTCATGGCCTAGCTCACACATTAAGAATGGCTACTTGTGTGAATTACTGCAACAAACCCCACTGGCTTTAGTGGGGAAAGGGAGAAAACTAATTTTAAAATTGTTTATTAAACAGAAGTTCACAGTTAATATTTTTTGTAGAAAATTCAACAGCTTTGCATCTTAGCAATGCATCTGTTAAAGGCCCTTTGAAGGTCTTTCCGTTTTGATAAGACAGTGCATTCAAGCAAATGGATTGGCAGAAAATGCTACCAATATACTTCATACTGATCTATCTTAAAATATGTTCTTGTTCAGTTAACAAGGCAGACACACAGCTTTTACTGCATTATTGTAAAGGGTTTGGCAAAGCAGATATTTTGCGGCTATTGATAAATGTCAGGTTGCACTGATGCCCTTCCTCTATTTTGCTCTTTCTGTTTTCGACAAGTATATTGCAGTAGGAAATGTTTGGTTAAAACCATGTATCATTTACTATAGCGGGGAAATGATACTAGTTTCAGTAAACCTTTTTCCTTCTGAATTATGTGCTGATATTTAATTCTGGCATTGAATTTAGACATATTGGTTAAAATGTATTAAAAGCATTTAAATGCAGGCTTTGAAATTTTCAAACACATTTGATGCTTTTGTTCTATCTGTTTGCAAAAATAAGATTTATTACTTACTAATTGCAAATTCATATCTCACATACCGGTCTTTTAATAAAAGGCTTAAACGCTTGAAACATTGACATGCTAATTTGTTTTAAGCAAATTGTTGTGCCACAAAAAGAATGATTTACATTTAAGTAGCATTTCCAATTCATATAATTCTTTAAGTACAAAGAAAACCTTTGCAGTTTTCAGAATATAAACAGACATTCTCCATAGTGATAGCAAAGTTTAAAAAAAATTATTAATGCAATTTGAATACAAAATCACAAACGTGTTCACAATGAGTGTGAATTTCCCACTCGGTTATCATCACTTCAGTGTTAGTTTCGTTGAAGCACGTTAAAGTTTTCAATCTATCTATCACCAATAATACATCAGCAGAGCAGGAGAAGGCTGAAAAAATTCATCTGTTTACCAAATAAATTAAAGTCTGATTTTGCAGTCCAGTTCAGAAGTGCCAGGACCTGGCTGCTTGGAAACGCCACTACTAACCCCACTGGCGTATATTTGGTCAAACAACAACAGCATATATTTATGTAGCATCTTTATTGTAATCAAACCTCCCAAGATGCTTCACAGGGGCATTATAATACTAAATATGACACCGAGCCATGTAAGGAGATATTGGGCTGCATTTTAAGAGTGTGCTGCAAATCACGGTGGCGCACTCTGATCTTGGTGGTCTGCCCGTGTGGATCCGCTGTCGCTGAGCCCCTGCACTATTTCACGCGGTGGCTCATTTAAATAGAGAGGGCGGCCGCTCCATCCCTGGCTTCAGGCCCTTCAATTTCATTTACATTTTTAAAGGTGCCGTTTTCATACAAACTTCAGAAAAATGTTATTTTATCTTAGATTCCCCTCTCCCCATGCCACCCCCGCACTGATTTCTCATTTAATAAATTGACATATCCCCCCAGAAAAAACACTTCTGAATATGCCGGAATTTCACCCCCCCACCTTCAGAACATTTGACCCTTAACCCCTTCCCACCATCTACACAACCAATCAGAGCGGTTTTCCCCACTCCCACATGCTTCCCGACCTGAAGATTTCACTCCTCCCCCCTCCCCACCAGTGTCACGCCTTCGGAACTCCATTTGGAGTTCCGAAGGCGTGGGAGTTCCGGCCAGTGGCCGGAATATAGGCATGGGACAGTGGCCAGGACACGGTAGGTTAATTTGAATGATTTTTACTTAATGTTAATATTAAAATGACGACCGCACCGAGGGCTCACCACCGCCGGTAAAATGCAGCAGGGTCTTCTTGGCGTTGGGGGGGTTGTGGCGGGCCTCTTCCAGAAGAATCCTCTGGGCCCCCTCGCTATGAACCCCAATTCAGCTCATTAGGTCAGATGACCAAATGCTTGGTCAAAGGGGTAGGTTTTAAGGAGCGTCTTAAAGGAGGAAAGCAAGGTAGAGGCGGAGAAGTTTAGGGAAGGGATTCCAGTGCTTAGGGCCAAGGCAACTGAAGGCATGGTCATCAATGGTGGAGCGATTAAAATTGGGGATGCTCAAGAGGCCAGAATTAGAGGAATGCAGGGTTGGAGGAGATTACAGAGATAGGGAGGGTTGAGGATATGAAAGGATTTGAAAAAAAGGATGAGAATTTTAAAATCAAGACCTTGCTTGACTGGGAGCCAATGTAGGTCAGCGAGCACAGGGGTGATAGGGGAATGGGACTTGGTGCGAGTTAAGACACAGGCAGCAGACATTTGGATGATCTCAAGTATACAGAGGGTAGAAGGTGGGAGACGAGTCAGGGTAGCGTTTGAATAGTCAAGTCTAGAGGTAACGAAGGCATGAATGAAGGTTTCAGCAGCAGATGAGCTGAGACAGGGACAAAGTCAGGCGATGTTATGGAGCTGGAAATAGGCGGTCTTAGTGATAGCGTGAATATAAGGTTGGCAGTTCATCTCAGGGTCAAATATGACACCAAAGTTGTGAACAGACTGGTTTAATCTCAGGCTGTTGCCAGGGAGAGGGATGGAGTCAGTAGCTAGAGAGCGGAGTTTAGAGCAGGGACTGAAAACAATGGCTTCAGTCTTCCTAATTTTAATTGGAGGAAATTGCTGCTCATCCAGTACTGGACGTCAGTAAGCAGTCTGATAATTTAGCAACAGTGGAGGAATCAAGAGAGGTGAAGTACAGCTGAGTGTCATCAGCGTACATGTGTAAACTAAGGCTATGCTTTTGGACGATGTTGCCAAGGAGCAGCATGTAGATGAGAAATAGGAGGGGGCCAAGAATAGATCCTTGGGGGACACCAGAGGTAATGATGCGGAAGCAGGAAGAGAAGCCATTGCAGTTGATTCTCTGGCTATGATTAGATAGATAAGAATGGAACCAGATGAGAGCAGTCCCACCCAGCTGGATGACAGTAGAGAGGCTTTGGAGGAGGATGGTGTGGTCAAACATGTCAAAGGCTGCAGAATGGTTCAGAAGTACGAGGAGGCAAAGTTTACCTCTGTCACAGTCATGTAGACTGTCATTTGTCACTTTGATTAGAGTTGTTTTGGTACTGGGCGGAAACCTGGTTGGAGAGATTCAAACATGGAGTTCTGAGAAAGAAAGTGTCATGGTCCTGTGCTTTTTTTTCTCTCCTCGGGAAATATTGCGGTGCGCCTTCAAGGCTGTAAAAGATTACTACTTTTTTAAGGCAGCAAGCTCCGGAGACTGTGAGCCAAAGTGCATTCTGGTTGCCAGGCAACAACCCTACAGACAGAGAGAACAGAAATTCAATGTATCCATTTTGACTTTTGAAAACTGGCTGGCAAAAAACTGGTTTGTTCAGTTGACAGCCCGTTCCAGCCCGTGAAGGAAATAGGAGAGCTCTCTAAGTCAATTTAAACCCTGTGTAGTTTCTCTGTCAAATTTCTAAAAAGCTTCAAGCCAAATTAATTCCTTAAAGAAATAAGAAATAAAAGGTTTCTATTCTGTCACAACAAATTATTGATCTGCTGTGTTCATCGCTGGAGAAATGAAGAATTTAATACTACAACTGCTGAACTGAACGGCAGAATTCCTAACTGGAAGGACCTTCGGATTCATCAGGACTTAGAAGACTGCAAGTGAACTTTGACTGTGTTATATTAGAAGACCGTTTGTTTGAAGTGTAATCTGCAAAGACTTTATTTTTTTTCGATTTTTTTGGGCAGCTCATTAAAAATCAAACTACTGTTAGTTTGAGTATATGTATGGGAATGCGGGAGTTAGATTTTTTAAATATGAAGTTATAAGGTCTTCAGATATTGGTTTATCTTAGTAGTGTTTAAGATTTTTGTTTTTTTAATAAATAGTTACTTTGTTGATATCTAAAGATACCTGGTTTGGTTCGCTTCATTTGGGGGTTACTAGATTGTTCAATTCAGCTGCTGCTTTCTTCAGTTTGGAAAGCTTAAAGAAATATGATGTGACCTGTGGAGTGATGGGACTGAATTGACAGTGCGTTGCTCCCACCGTGATCAAAATCATATATTTTGATTGGAGGCTTTGTCCTGAGCAGTCGTAACAATGGGAACTGATTTGTGAGACAACAACATGCTCAAGGACTTTGGAGAGGAAAGCGAAGTTGGAGATGGTTGGTAGCTTGCAAGGACAATGGGGTCACAGGTTGTCTTTTTGAGGAGAGGCTTAATTGTGGCAGATTTAATGGAGAGAGGGACACCACCTGAAGAAAGAAAACCGTTTACAATATCGGCTAACATGGAGATCAGGAGGGGAAGTTGGGTGGTCAGCAGTTTAGTGGGAATAGGATTGAGGAAGCAGGAGGTGGGTCTCATGGACAAGAAGAGATCAGAGCAGGCATAAGGGGAGATAGGAGAGAAAGTAGAGAAAGATGCATTATAGGAAGTTTGGCCAGGTGGGATAGTGGAAGGGAGGGATGCGGCAGAGGCAGCTGATCAGATGGTCTCGACCTTAGTGACAAGGAAGTTCATGAGCTCCTCACACCTATTGTTGGAGGTGAGAGTGGAGGGGACAGGGGAGAGGGGTCCAAGAAGATGGTTTGCAGTAGAGAAAAGTAGCTTGGGGCTATCTTTTCATTCGAGGATGATCCTGGAATAGTGAACAGTTTTAACAAATGAGAGCAGGACCCAATAATGTTTTACATGGTCAAGCCAGATCTGGCAGTGGATGGATAGACCAATTGTCTGCCACATCCTTTCAAGTCTGCATCCCTGGACTTAAGGGAGCAAGGATGACGGCCATACCAGGATGAATAGCCAGGGAGAGAGAGAGTAATGATTTTATTGGGGACGAGGGCATCGAGCGTGGAGGTGAGGGTATGGTTGAGTGAATCAGTCACTGTAGTAATGTTGTGGCAAATGGAGGGCCAAAGGTTAGACAGCTGGGACAATCCCTCATTTAATGCCACTGACATGTGAAAGCGCCCGCACTATGGGTGTATCTTTGGGACCCGTCACAACAACGGGGGTGGAAGAATCCCAAAGATTTCATTCCTTCTTTGGAGATCCAGGCCACTACCTAAGCTTAGACTTACAGCTAGATTTTACATCCAGTGGCTGGAAGGCCAATGTGCCTGCTTTCACCCAGTGAATTGGCTACCAGAGCTCAGTCCAGAGATGAGAAAATTCCAGGTCTGTGTGTTCCTTCTCACATCCATAATCCTATTGATGAGGGAGACTATACTTGAGGTGCACAAAGGTTGTCCATTTATGTCTGGGACACATCTTGAACCCAGCCTAAATCATGGCACTGTTCTGCACTCCTGCTTATCTTTACAGAAGGAAAGCACCAAAAGGCCTGTGCACTTTTGGGCCTAGATTTACACTTTTCTGCCTGGCTTCTGATACAAAGCTAATTAACAGCTCAGTGAAACGACTGCCTGAAATGTTGCACAGTCAGCTTCTTTGAGAATCCATCCATTACCACCTATACTTCTGGGGCTATGCAGAGAGCTAGCCTAATAGGTGTTGTGCAAATTCAGGCTAGTGAGATGTGCGCCCTAAAAGACAAATGGTTACACATGGGGAGAAATATTAGGGCTGACTTTCCTCCACTTTGTGGCCCGGGAATGGCCAATTTCTGGGTGTAAAGCATTTTAGAGGAAAATGGGGCACAGAGCTATGAAGCCGGGTTTTCATTCCATTGCATTTTTATCGTTTTCTCCCAGGGAGGCAGAAAACTTGTGTTGGAGCAAGTGCAGGTATTCTAATCCCATTGTAACTGAGACAGTGGTGGCTTACACATTACCCTGCATTTCCACCCCCCCAAACCACCAATCTCTGGAAATAGATACAGAGAAAGATTATTGAAGGTGAAACAGTAAAACATCATTTACCAGATTGTTGGCCCCTATAATCATTCTGCAAAATACTATGGTGGTTCGACGGGTGGGGGGGGGGGGGGTGCGGTTGGCGTTGCGGGGAGGGGGTTGGGTGTTAAATTTTCATGCATTGAGTTGCCTGCTTTAATGATAATGGAAAATATTTGCCAATCAGGCAGATTTTCTTGAGCTTAGACAAGAAAGAATTAGATTTATTGTACTCAACAAGCTAAACCCGATCTAAAATAATAAAAAAAACTATACATTCATGTACGCGTTCACATGAGGATCACACACACACAAATAGATTACAAAGTGGAAAGTAGGTTTTTGATTGGATTAAAGTCCAGAATAAATAAAAGTTAAACACACAGCTGAGGTTGGATGATTCGGTGGTCTTCCGCCTGTAGTTGTATTCTTGAAGCCTTTGGCTGGTCAAAGTGCACTTTGTGCCTGGCCTGCTTTGCTCAGGGTTTTTTTGGAGGCAGACTTGTAGGTGGCTCGCTTCCCCTCCTCTCTGGCAGTGGCAGTCTGTAGGCTTGGAAGGTCCACAGTTGCAGACAGTTTTCAAACTTGATGTTTTCTGGAGAGAAAGGAAGGCACAAAGCCTTCTCTGCAGCTGCATCCTCAGTTACAGCCTGTCGCTTGTCTGTGTAACAAAACAGTTGTTTCAGAGATGGGCAGATGGTCACATGCCGTGGTTACAAGAGCAGGTCAGAAGCTAGGAATCCTGTGGCGACTAACTCAGTCCTGACTCCCCAAAGCCTGTCCACCATCTACAAGGCACAAGTCAGGAGTGTGATGGAATACTCTCCACTTGCCTGGATGGGTGCTGCTCCAACAACACTCAAGAAACACGATACCATCCAGGGCAAAGCAGCCCGCTTGATTGGCACCTCATCCACAAACATTCACTCCATCCACAAACATTCACTCCCTCCACCACCGATGCACAGTGGCAGCCATGTGTACCATCTATATGATGCACTGCAGCAACACATCAAGGCTCCTTAGACAGCACCTTCCAAACCCGTGACTTCTACCACCTAGCAGAACAAGGGCAGCAGATGCATGGAAACACCACCACCTTAAAGTTCCCCTCCAAGCCACACACCATCCTGACTTGGAACGATATCACCGTTCCTTCACTGTCGCTGGGTCAAAGTCCTGGAACTTCTTCCCTAACAGTACTGTGGGGTGTACCTACATGGACTGCAGCGGTTCAAGAAGGCCGCTCACCACCACCTTCTCAAGGGCAGGTGGTGGTGTTCCCATGCATTTGCTACCCTTGGCCTTGTAAGTGATAGTAGGAAAGGAGACAAAAGTGCTGACCAATGCCTCAGCCACTCATGTGATTCATGTGCGGCCAATACATTAGTTCATACAGCAGATGATCTTCATGCTCAGTTGGAAGAAGGCGGAGGCAAAAACGTTGAGGGAGCACATGACCATGACTGTCAGTGACAGTATAGATTGACTGCTGAGCCCTGATTCTCCACTTACAGAGTCCTTCTGTCAGATAACAAAGGAGGCCTAGATTGGACCAGGCCACATATGTAGACCTAGACCTCCTTTGTTATCTCTTGCCCCACCCCCACCTCACTTGCTTATAACCTGTGACTTTTCTAATATTTGTCAGTTCCGATGAAGGGTCACTGACCCGAAACGTTAACTCTGCTTCTCTTTTCACAGATGCTGCCAGACCTGTTGAGTGGTTCCAGCATTTCTTGTTTTTATTTAAGATATTTAAGAGCCCAATAGACAGCAATTTTATTCACTGGGTCTGATTTAACTAATGGCGCATGGGAACCATGGGGCTTCAGAGCTGTGCCTGGTGAAAGGAGGTGACAAGGAGGCAGGAGCTCAGTGTTCGCTTCACTGGGAAGCCATTGGCTGAGGGAGGGTCACTTGCCAGAGAGGTTAGCAGAGGGAGGGCATCGGGAATCGCTGTCAGGAATGCGAGGGAGTTGCACCGGGATGCCTTTGGGGCAGTGTCACCTCATCAGATGCGACAAGTGAGGGAAAGGATGGGGGATTTGCTGGGAAGGTCTTGAACTCGGGGAGAGGCAACCCATCATGGGCCACATTCACCCTGGCTTTGGTGCCCCCATTGAGAAGGAGGATCACCACAGAGGGAGGGAGGTTCAGACACGGGCAGGGGCATGCCGGCAACTTCAGGCCCACAGCATGGCCAGCCTCAGGAATAGGATGCTAGAGAAAGATACAGAGTTGCTCTCCAACAGCCTTCTGCTGCAGAAGAAGCTACCCTCCAGAGAGGGTCTACCGGCCGAGACTCAACTACCCGCAGACGTCCGAGCGACTGTGTCTCCGAATACTCTGTCTCTCCAGGGAGGCCGTCACTGATCTATGTGCCATGATGCAGGATGAGCTGAGCCCCATGGAACTTGGTGGATACCCGATGCCATGGCATTGAATTTCTATGCCACTGGATAATTCCAGGGATCAACTGGAGATATGTGTGGAATTTTGCGGACTGCGGCCAATCGGTGCATCAAGGATATCATTAATGCCCGATTCAGGAGGGCCAGCGACTATGTGCACTTCCACACCAATCCAAACAGTCAAGCTGAGAGGGCTATAAGGGTCAGGGCCATCGCTAGATTCCCCTAGGTGCAGGGTGTGATTGACTGCACACATGTGGCGATCTAGCCTCCCACAGACCAGCCAGTGGCCTTCATCAACAGCAAGGGCTTCCACTTGCTCAATGTGCAACTGGTCTGCAACCGCCACAGATGGATAGTTCAGGTGTGTGCAAGGTTCCCATGAAGCAGGCACGATGCATACATACTTTGGCAGTCCCAGGTGCTTGAGCTCTTCTGTCCCATCTTGCGCCCCTTTAGGGATGGATACTAGAAGACAAAGACTACCCACTGAGGACATGGCTACTGATGCCTGTGAAGAACCCACGTACAGATGCAGAGGAAAAGTACAAAATCTGCCACGGGACAACCCGAGCGACCATCAAGCAGGCCATTGGGCTCCTGAAGATGAGATTCGGTCAATGCGGTGGAGCCCAGCGAGGGTCTCGAGTATTGTGGTGGTCTGCTGTGCAATGCACAACCTGCTACAGAGGGGAAGGCGTTGACTAGTGAGGATATTGTGGAGCACCATGCCTCCTCTAATGATGAGGATGCGGAGGAGGATGCTGCCTAGGCAGTGCCAGATGATGGGCCCCAGGGACAGCAGGAAAGGCGCCATGAGATATGCACAAGGGAGGCTTGAGATGCCTTTATATATTCATATTTCCTATAATCCTTACCATGTCTGGAACCACACCAATGAAAGCTTAACTTTAAGTAGCCCTGTTGTCTCCTCCTTCCTTCTGAACACCAGTGCCCAAGTTCACATCGCATAGAAGCAAGGCCAGAACATTGGGCACTCATGGCTTGGTCCTTCACTTCCCGGCTCATGAGAGGCAGAGTTTAAAAGATGTCCCAAAGGACATCAACAATAGGAAGGAGATGTAGAGAGATAACATCATTTTTTTATTCTACATGACACCAAACACAACACTATCCATATTAAATGTACATTCACCCGTGAGACCCCAAGTGCATCTTTTCTAGGTGCTCCTACCTGGTGCTCCCCCTGTGCTGACAGTTGAGGTGGAGGCAGGCTGCTGACTTTGCTGTCCCGTGGCTTGGGATGACCTTGGTGGCTGTTCCCTGGCTGCCTGAGGCCTGGCGGGCCCAGCAAACTGAGGGCCTCCTGCACAGGACCTTGGTCTGTTGACAGGGATGAGCATCACTGGCAGGGGGGGTGAAAAGCACTGCCCACACCACGAGCACCCAGAGGAGCCTCCAGATGGAGAAGGCAGTTGCTCTTCCTCCCTTGCAAGGCATACTTGTACCTCCCTGCTGACCTGAGAGGGACGAGGACCTGGTGGAGACTCCAGGTGCCCCAACCCCCTCTCGCCACTGCTGCGCCAAGCTCATTAGCAAGGTAAGGGTCTGCCGGTCTATATGCATCTCTGGCAGCAACTGAGTGGTCTTCTGGATCAGGCTTTCCATGACAGTAGCCAAGCTCTCGATGGAGGAAACCACATGTGCACCAGTCAGAGATATGGCAGCAGTCAAGGCCTGGATGGACTCCTCATTGTCCGCACTTGGGTACACAAAGCCTCCGGAATCTCTGCCAGATGTTGCCTTACCTTTCACTGTGGCTGCAGCATTTCCCGTGTTGTCAGCGACTCCAGAGGCACATCATCAGCCTGGGCCTCTGCATGGGCCTGGCCTCCCGTCAGTCCGCTAACTGTGAGTGGCCTCTGTCAACTGCTTGTGTGTGTATGTGATGTGCTCACCAGGTTGTGGGCCCGAATCTAGACACGAATGGATTCCCACTCACATGATAGTATCTCTGCTGGTGGAGGGTGTGGGGGAATGATGTGACAACGCACCGTCTAAGGATCCCTCTTCCTCAGAGGCAGCCAGCTGTCCTCCAGTGAAGCCACCCCATGGTCTTCCTTCTGACATTCTGCCTGCAGGCTTTCATCCAGCTCCTTGGCAGCAATCTGGCAGTCAGGCATAAGCTCTTTCAGAGCAAGTAGCAATGAATGCAGGCCTGGCAGCCCTTTAAATATGGTGCCAGCACCTGCCATGCATCACCTGATGCCGCCTTCACTGCCTCCGCTCCTACCTCACTGCATGGCCCCTGTGCTTCCTGACTCTTGATTGGCTGGCCCCGCTTGATCACATATAGCTTGCCGCTCATTGCCACAACGGAAGCCACACCTGCTTCCTGTCCTGACGGCGGGAACTGCGGCCTCCGGTAAAAATTCAGCCCAATGTTGCAGCATGCGTTTTGAATATCAATGGAACTTATTTTTGATTATCACTTTGAACATGGAAGCATATGTGTCTCTATTCACATTAGGTAAAATTGCATTTCCACCACATTTGTGCAGTATGATAAAACACATGTGAATTTGCTCAATTTTGGAAAAAGTCTGATTTTTGCTAACTTGATCATAGGGTGGGATTTCCATTCCAGGGTCGGAACCCCGATGTCACAGTTGGGTCCCAACCCCACACTGTGTGGCAATGCGCACATGTTGCAATGTTATCATGTGAAGCAGCTGATTGGCTTAGAGTCACAAGCACATCCAATTAGTGATGTCAGACATGGGAAGGCAGCAGGGCATAGGCAGCAGTGGGCCTGATTTAATGGGTGGGCAGTAGTCATTGCTGCAGTTGCCATTCGCCCAAGGGATGGAGGAAGGTGCAGAGCAAAGGGCAGTGAGGAAGGAGGTTGCCCCTGTGCCAGGGCAGCCCCACTTTTTTTCATATGCCTCATTCAAGGTGCTGCTGGAGACAGTGACTGAGAGAAAAAACATCCTGTTCCCTTCTAGCAGCAACAGAAAGCACGCAAGGCTCACCAAGAGGGCATGGCTGGAGATGGCTAATGAGGTCAGCAGCAGAGGAGTGGTGAGGAGGAATTGGGTGCAATGCCAGAAACATTTCAATGACCTTCCCAGGTCTGGAAAGGTGAGTCCAAAGATAGAACCATATGACTTGGTCATTTCTCTTGGTCAGCAGTCATCAGAATGCCAAAAGGAGGGGCAGCCTGAGGGTACATAGAATTCTCCTGACCATGAGAGTGATGTGTGCTCAGCAGCCTTGGAGACTCATAAGCAAAAGGCAGAACCATAGTGCTGATGGACTGGAGGCTGGTGTGCAGACTGCAGCAGTGTATGTGATTGAAAAGCTGCAAGTGGTAAGGGAGAGAGGCATTGTCCTAAACCCATGACCACCACCTCCAATCCTGCCCCACCCCCCCGCAAAATTCCCTTGTCAAGAGTGCAGAGATATGAAAGATAATTCTTCTCACTGAGCACAACTGGTTGCCTATGTATAAGGCTTCACTCTTCAATGCTGCCTCTTGCTTCTGTCCCATCATTCCAACTCACTCCCGCTGTGTCCCCACCTCCTCCCTGTCATGATTCTGACGATGTGTCGAACCTGCACCTTAGAAAGAAAATCCAAAACTGGCCCTTTAACAAGCTGACAACAAGCTCGTTCATGGGCTTATGTGGCCATTGCACAGAAAGGACAGATTGCCTCTTCCTGCTCCCGACACTAGCTTTTAAACTCGGAGCACGCCGGTTTTGTTGTTTGATTGCCTTACCTACAGCTAAAAGAGAGAAAGTAAAAAAAAAATTACTGACCCAAACAGGGAAAGAAGAAAACTTACCTCAAGCTGTAGAAGACAGAGCACTGAACAACAGGTAGCAAATCAATCACTGTGATCGGGTGAGTCAGGAATCCCTGTTGGAAAAATTCTTTGAGGCGCTTGCAAAGTTGATTTTTTTAAAAAAAGGCTCAGTAAAAGGAAAAAAACAGGGAAGACCCAATCCCTATCTCAGGTTTATCGATTGTTTTCAAAGGCTCCCCATGCTGATCGGGTCAGCGCCATTACGGGAGGTGCCCGACAACAAAAAGCACAGGAATCCTTCATTCACGCAGCTTGCAGCTAAAGCTATAAAAATAAAACATTAAATCACTCCATTGTGAAGAGTTTTCATTCACTCAGCCAGAGTTTTAAAAAAACTCATAAAACCACTCAAACAGACTAGAGGCTGGAAGATAAACAGACAAACACTGCTAAACATCTGCTCCTGTCAATCAACCAGCCAAGCGAGTTTTTTTAAGGGTAAACAGTAGAGTCATAAAGCAAGTTCTTAGGGCAAGCTTTAAGCAAAGTAACAGCAGAAAGATGGATACCAAACTTCCCAGCATGAACTGGAAGGCCATTGATATCCTACCTGAGTTCCAACTGTTCAAACAAAGAATGCAGTTATGCTTCACAGACCAAGAAATTACTGAACCAGAAAAGCAAGATGTAAAAATAATGATAGCAATTGGAAATGAGGGATCACAGAATCAATACCTCAGACATATCTGAAGAGGACCAGAACGATCCCGCAAAGATATGGAAAGTGCTGGAAAATCAAGTCAGATTAAGAGTGAATTTTAGAGATCACCGCCTAAAATTGATGTCCTACAGGCAACAGTCACAGGAATCAATAGACCAGTTTGTCAGTAGATGCCATAGTAAGGGCAAAAAATGCGACTTTTCAGAAGCTGAGCTGTCAGACCAAATAATGGAGTTGGTGATTGTATCAACGCCCATTGAAGTATTTCAGAAAGACCTCCTGGGGAAAAAGAAAGGTCACAGCATCGATGCACTGCTGGAAGATGGCAGGAAATACAAAGCCATTACAGCTAGAAAACAGCACCTACAGGCACTAGGTGCAGCCAACAATATCGGCGCAATAACCAGGTCGAAGAGAGCAATCAAGCTGTGTGGTAAGTATCCCACGCACCATGATGTTGTCCTGCATTTTGAGACCTGTGCAAGGCATGCGGTACAAAAGGACACTGGGCCCACCTATGCAGGAATTCTGGCTCCAAAGGCACAGTCAGAAATCACAGTAGGGCACAGACAAACAGACGACAGGCACAGAAACAGGGCAATAGCAGCAATGAGAGCTGCAGAGACTGGGGTAAATGCAAGCTGATATACAAAATCCATGGCAAAACAGACCTGAGACAAGACCCAGAGACAGGTAACTCTCAGTCAGGAGATGAACAAGCATTCTATATTGTAACCCTGACACATCATGTTGATGCAATCAAACAAATGGAATCTTTTGCCTCCATTAACATCACGTGCCCAAAGAAAGTTGGCAGACATACACTCAGGGTCAAGATTGACACCAGCGCTAATGCAAATATCCTACCAGACCGAAGCCTCAAAGATATGTACCAGAGTCATTGGAAATCAATGATACAACTGATGACTGCCAAGTTAACTGCATACAATGGGTCACCCATCCCTTGCAGTGGCACACTAACACTGTAATGCAGCTATGGAAAGTTGGCATGGAAACCACAAACGTTCTACCTAGTAGATACGGGTTGACCAGCAGTGGCAGGACTATCAGCATGTAAAAACCTCAACATCATAACAATCCACGACAGCATTGCCAAAGGGGAAATCTCCAAGTACCGGAACGCATTTGCAAACTCTGACCAGTATCAAACGGTGCAGTCTGGAAACCCAGCAACAGCACAACTATGTCGCGCCTTCACCTCTGTTGTCTAAGAACCGCCAGCACTACAACGAGCCAGAATCTGCACAAGGCCAAGTACTCTTCCCCCAACAAGTCCTCAACCATGAGCACCAGGCTTTCAGACACAGTGGATGAGGAGAGGCGAAGGACACGCAATGTCTGAAGAGGCAGAGGAGGAATGAGTTGAAGCAATGTCTATTGGCTCTTGGAAATGAGGTGCCGGAACTTTTCAAGAATGACAAGGCCTCAAAGGTGGTCACCCTGAGTAAAGGAACAGAGTATGTTAGCAGATTAAAGGCAGAGCAACAGAAACTGAATGCAGAGAGGGAGAAACTTCAGAAAGAACAGCAACAGATGAGATGCAAATTCCCCGAGCAAGAGTTGTCAAACCTCCGAGACGATATATGGACTTTTGAGCCTCTACATTTGTAAAGTTCATAATCTCTATCCATGTGTAAATAATGTTGATGTTATCTAATTCTATGTATTTTTACTTTTAGCATACGCAACTTATCTTTTGGAAAGAAGGGGAATGCCTTTAAGAGCAATGTCCCAATAAGATGCTAATGAGCAAATCACCAAGACATAGTCATATGACTACCAGCCAGACTCACTGTGTAACTGTAACACCAAGAGGCATGTCCGGTAAATAGTTCACTCTGCACTGTATTTACTTGTTAGCTGTTCATAAACCTGTTTGAGATCTTCAATCAACTGAACTCCACGCATCTCACCTATGTTGTATTAGACAACATAAAAAGCTTCTCATTACAGGTTTCATGTCGGGAAACTGCACACTGTTTGGAAGGGCGGATTTAAGCGACTGTCCGCCCCCTTTCCTGCCCTCACGAACGAATAAAAATCCCTTATAGAAACTAAAACCATTTGTTAAAGTTCATTACTAGTCTGTCTAATAAAGCCATGAAGAGTGATCTGTAATTGTATTTTATTAGTTGATTGCTCCTTTTCAGTTCTGAAGCATCCAGGTGCATAGTCAATCTTTGAATATCCATTAGGTATACTGAGGACATCATCTGAAAATGCATTCTCAAGCCTGGCTGCATCAGCCAATACTTTCTCAGACATGTGTTAACGCATTAGGACTGACTTCATGTCCCTGCATTTTCAGTGGGAGAGTAGTGCTCACAGGAAACGGGTTGTGCAGAACGAGGGAGCATGGAATTGCCCCATGACATTGCTGCAATCAGTTTATCATCCAGAATTAGGATCATTAAGTGACAAAATCCCACTTGTACCACCAAGTGTGTACGTGTCATGTATCTGCCTGTGTATCTTCAGCAGCAGTCAGAGATCGAGGCACTTTCAAATTACACCAGGCACTGCAGATGTGCAGAAAGTACTATTCTTTTGTAGGCAGGTTGTGGATCACTCGAGTCTCAGAACTTGACGGCTGGATGCCATCTTGCTTTTTTGCTACATCCTGCAATTATTCCTCATCACCTGCTCCATATTTCATTTGGAGCTTTCTGTCCTAACACAAATTCAGAATCAGTGGATATTCCTATCTTTGTGCTTGCTACAAGTCAAGTGAGTACTGCTGCTGTGTCATGTGCATTGCTAGGCTTGCTATTCTTTAAGAACAACTATGGAAACACAAGAGGATTAAGTATTGAATGATATCAACAATACAGATGAGAAGTGTACAGCAGTGTGGTGGTTATAATACTGAACTAGTAACCCTGGGGATCACTAAAACAAACCAGAAAATGCTGCAACAGTCAGCAGGTCAGGCAATATCTGTGGAGTAAACAGACAATTTAACGTTCCAAATGATACACTTGCATCAGATCTGGAAGATATTACTGATGAACAACATTTGAAAGACAACAGAACAAGGAGAAGGGGAGGGAACTTGTCTGTTCTCTCCACAGATGCCTGACA
Source organism: Heterodontus francisci (assembly GCF_036365525.1). Lineage (NCBI taxonomy): Eukaryota > Metazoa > Chordata > Chondrichthyes > Heterodontiformes > Heterodontidae > Heterodontus > Heterodontus francisci. The sequence goes on from NC_090376.1 coordinate 81,898,062, forward strand.
GTGTTTCCAGCATTTTCTGTTCTTTTTCAGAATGCCAGCATCTTCAGTGTCTTGCTTTTTATTCAGAGGTTGTTGTGAAATTGAAGCCAATAAATCTGGTAATTTATTAGCTCGCAGCTGAAAAAATGCTCAAAGATGTTAGATTATCGTAAAAACCCAACTGGTTTATGAACATCCTTCAGGACATTAATCAGTCAAACGCACTGGAAATATAAATTGGAAGAGATGTAAAACAGGCTGCTGATTCGGTGTCATCCATTTTTAAACTATTGCACAAAGTTAAAATCTACCCCATTTAACCTTGTACCTATGGCCCTTCACTCCAGATCCCACAACTACTGGAAACAGTCTGCTTCTATCTAACCTGTCCCATCCTTTTATAACATTAAACAAATCCTTGATATACACAGTGAACAGCAATGGTCCTAGAACTGAACTCTGTGAGACACCACTAACTACTTCCAATCACTCTGAAAAACTACCCTTAACCCTTAAGGTGGTATTTTAACCATTCGAATCCGGTGGAAACCAAGGTGATTCTAATTGCCAGTGCAACTCCCCCTCTAACATCCCATTCTGTTCCAGCAAGTGTTGATTTTAACCAACTCTTCTGAGCAGTTGAGAAGGTCAGATGCCAGAAACCAGCAGAGTCTATCTTTAAATATGCAGATTGGGCTCTGATGACATCATCAGGACCCCGACTGCTATTTTAACTATGACTCTGAGCGGGGAAATGATTGTGATTTTCCCTCTGGACCAACCAAGCTGGAAGGAGTTGTGACCAGAAGGGAACCAAAAAGGTTTTGTTATGGTCAAATGAGGAAGGGTCGAAGGGCTTTGCTCTTTTCTCTCTCCTTGTTTGACCACAACAGGTTTAATTCTTTCTTAAAGTGGACGTACTGGCCAATTCAGTAGGTGTTTGATTACTTACTTGCTATGATCATAACAAGGACCAACTGGACAGGTTTTCTTAAGTTTAACAAAGGAAGAGGTTAACTTTATTGTACTTAAACTGATCTAATAAAATAATAAACAATGTGCCAACTTTCACTCTCACATACACACTAGAGGTTTACACACACACAAAATAGGATACAGAGTGGGGAAAGGTAGATTGGTTGAGTTAGAGTCAATTAAAAAAAGCTATATAGTCTGTGGAGTTTGGTAATTTGGCTGGCTGCTAGCTGAATTTAGTGGTCCTGAGGCTTTTAGTTTGAAGAGGTAGATGACTGGTTCAGTGAGTCTCTTGGAGATAGCGATGCAGATGATTTCCTCCAACAAGGTGTCTTATTGCAGTTGGAGTATGCAAAGCTGGTCAGTCAACAAGCAGGATTTGAAAGCTTTCAAGCTGGAATGTGGAGAGAGAGAGCGAGAGGAACCCCCCACTTAGGGTCTACTCATGTCAGAGTCCAGTTACTTCTCCCCTGCTGCAGAGAAAACACCAGCATAAAACCACAGATGGAGAGGGGCTTGTCATATGACAGTCACTCAGTCATTCAAACATAGCAGTTAGCAATATTTCGCTGCTTGCTGAAAAGAGCAAGTAGTTCCTTTAAATTTCCTGGGTCTTGGTTTTTGCTGGGAAATGCACAGATATTTTGTCTCCCTCCTCCCAGTTCTTTGCAATATAGGATACAGTGTAACAAACTAGGTGATCATCTTAAGGGAGGAAAGAACAAAAGTAAAGGTCTGCAAGGGATAAAAAGCAGAAGTGATTAAATAAACAGCATAATCAACAGCATAATGTTTGGTTCAAACATGGACAAAAGAGCTGAACTCAAGAGGTGAGGTGAGAGTGACTGCCCTTGACACAAGGCAGCATTTGACCGAGTATGGCATTAAGGAGCCCTAGCAAAACTGAGGTCAATGGGAATCAGGGGGAAAACCCTCCGCTGGCTGGAGTCATACCTAGCACAAAGGAAAATGGTTGTGGTTGTTGGAGGTCAATCATCTGAGCTCCAGGACATCACTGCAGGAGTTCCTCAGGGTAGTGTCCTAGGCCCAACCATCTTCAGCTGCGTCATCAATGACCTACCTTCAATCATAAGGTCAGAAGTGGGGATGTTCGCTGATGGTTGCACAATGTTCAGCACCATTAGTGACTCCTCAGATACTGAAGCAGTCCATGTAGAAATGCAGCAAGACCTGGACAATATCCAGGCTTGGGCTGATAAGTGGCAAGTAACATTTGCGCCACACAAGTGCCAGGCAATGACCATCTCCAACAAGAGAGAATCTAACCATATCCCCTTGACATTCAATGGCAATACCATCGCTGAATCCCCTACTATCAACATCCTAGGGGCTACCATTGACCAGAAACTGAACTGGAATTGCCACATAAATACTGTGGCTACAAGAGCAGGTCAGAGGCTGGGAATCCTGAGGCAAGGATCTAACCTCCCAACTCCCCAAAGCCTGTCCGCCATCTACAAGGCACAAGTCAGGAGTGTGATGGAATACTCTCCACTTGCCTGGATGGGTGCAGCTCCAACAACACTCAAGAAGCTCGACACCATCCAGGACAAAGCAGCCTGCTTGATTGGCACCCCATCTACAAACATTCACTCCCTCCACCACCGACGCACAGTGGCAGCAATGTGTACCATCTACAAGATGCACTGCAGCAATGCACCAAGGCTCCTTCGACAGCACCTTCCAAACCCGCGACCTCTACCAACTAGAAGGACAAGGGCAGCAAATGCATGGGATCACCACCACCTGCAAGTTCCCCTCCAAGTCACACACCATCCTGACTTGGAACTATGTCGCCGTTCCTTCACTCTCGCTGGGTCAAAATCCTGGAACTCCCTTCCTAACAGCACTGCGGGTGTACCTACCCCAAATGAACTGCAGCAGTTCAAGAAGGCAGCTCACCACCACCTTCTCAAGGGCAATTAGGGATGGGCAATAAATGTTGGCCTAGCCAGCAACGCCCACATCCCTGAATGAATTTTAAAAAATCATTACCAGCATCTGCTATCCAAAACAATGGGGGTAGTGGTTATGATCTGAAATTGTTGAACTCAAATTTGAGTTCAGAAGGCTGTAAAGATGAGATGCTGTTCCTTGAGCTTCCAACAACCTTTATAGAAACTGTGTAGCAGGCCAAAGGCTGATAGGTCAGAGTGAGAGTGGGGTGGAGATTTAAAATGACAAGTGACTGGAAGCTCAGGATCACAGTTTATGGACTGAATGGAGGTGTTCAGTAACCACCCAATCTAATTTGATCTCCCCAGTATCGATGAGATCCCACATCATGAGCAGGCCATACAGTATATTAAATTGAAAAACATACAAGTAGATCACTGTTTCATCTGCAAGGAGTGTTTGGGGCCCTGGACGGTAGGAAGGGAGGAGTTGAAAGGGCAGGTTTTGCGACTCCTGCACTTGCACAGAAAAATGTGTGGGAAGAGGACTGATTATTGAGGGTGATTGAGGAGTGGACCAGGGTGTTTTGGAGAGAATGGTCCCTTTGGAAAGCTGAAAGAGAAGGAAAGGGGAACATGCACTTGATGGTGGCATCATGTTGGAAGTGGTGGAACTGGAAAATGATCCGTTGAATGTGGAGGTTCTTTGCCCATGTTACAATGTATGTTGTAGAGAAAGTGAGAGAGAGAAAAGTGATAAAGAAATTGTTGATTACTGGTTTGAAAACCAGTGGTGTAAATAAAACTGGCTTAGTGATAACTTCACTGCATGATGAAATGGTGCAAAAGATATGCTGAATTTGGTAAATATTTCATGGATGCCAAATATGCAACTATGCCTAAGGATTACACAAATCTTTTTCACTCCTGCCTCTAGTGAAACTTCAATATACGTTTTAGAAACTGTATATTAGCCCTGGAAATGCACTGTTTTCATAAGTATGGGGGAGAATGCCATGGTGTTTTGACAGAATTGCAGCATCGGATTGAAGCAAGTAACTTTTCTGTGGCGGCAAAATAGTGTGGAAGCTGTTAACATCACAGGGGGAATTTTCCCAGGGACTTGGAGATGCATTTGGAGGCGGAAAGGCGGAAAGATTGCAGAGAAAGAAATCTGAGAAATAAAATATGCAACTGCTGCCAGGATCAGTGGATGTAAAGGGTTTCTGAGCCTGATAAGTGTTGAGTGTTTCATTCGTGATTTCTGCTGATGGGAGTGACTTTTTCCAATACTTTATTTTGCCATTCTGCTTATGACCTTGACCTCCTGCTGACAGACTGAGACCGCCAAGAGATTTTAACCACAGTGAAGGCTTGTCAAGAGTAGATATGGGATTCCCTATGAGCATACCCTTGTATGCTATTATCATGGAGGAGAAGGCAGAGAATCACAGGATGGACAGCATTTAAATAGGATGCTGCCCATAGATATTGTTCTGTGAACATCCAGCACTTTGTCTCTCCTGAGCTCAGTTTCATCGAGCAGGGCATGCGGGTTGGACTCCATGAAGTTGTTGTATCTCCTTCCTTCCCCCTGTGCCACTCTCTGATCCCTTGTTTGATGCCTCGGATAGTTGCTCCTGTGGTACACATTCTTGAAAAATGGCACATTAATAGCCATCAGACATAAAGTTGAGCTAGGTGGTCGTCAGCTAAGTGATCCAAGTATTGCTCCTTACTTACCTGCTTCTCCCTGAGACTGTTGCTGCAATCTTCAAGCAGAACTGGATTTTAAAAAGCTGCACTCTGATTTCCATGCATCCCAGAGTATTACTTCTATTGTGCACAGATTTTACACCAAAGGATATGAGAATAAACTGATGCAGGAGATTCTGGTACAAATATCTCTCCAGGAGTGCTCCTCTGGACCCCACAAATAAAGTTTGGGCTGCTACCTCCCCAGGCTTTTGCCCTACTTCTCCTCTTCTGCATTTACAAGAACTCTGCTCCACTTTGGCGACTTAACTGAGTGCCTGGCCATCCAATATACATCAGCTGGGACCAGTGAGCTGCCTCTGAATGCCTGACTCAGGCAGGCATTTAACTGATTCCCTGTCATTAAAATGCACTGGGCCTCTCACAGAGCTTCCCAAATACTCTGCCTACCCAGAGCTAAAATTCCACCGATGCCTTTGAAATTTTCAAGTGCAAATACTAACATATCAACCTTTTATGCATTGGTACACATATTCACTATTTTGATGCCTTAATGCAGTTAGAATAAAGTTATGAGGTAATATCAGTTACAATGGAAGATAAGTTCGCATGAACATGTTAAGCATTCATGTATAATATTCATACAACAGAATTGTAAAGCCTATAGCTTTTTCTGTATGAATAATTCATTCCATTTGTTAAAAGGACATGAGTAACTGAACTAACTTATGACCTTTTATAACACATGCCTTAAAGGTATCAGTGTTTTCACGCCAAGTTGCTTTGTTGAATGATAATTTTCTTTAATCCACTGACTGGGGATCTGAACTTATATTTTTTGAAGAAATTTTAAAAAGTACGGATAAAAAAATGACTTTGCTGGCACCTAATTTGCAAAACTGTATCCTACGTAGCAAGGCCTGTGAGGTGGAGACAAAATGGCTGCTCATCCCAGCAAGAACCAAGACCCATGAATTTTAAGGGAACTGTCTGTTCTTTTCAGCAAGAAGAGAATCACTGCTACCATGCTTGAATCACTGGGCTACTGCCATGTGACAAGCCCTCCCCATCTGTGGTTTTAAGCTTGTGTTCCTCTGCAGCAGCAAGGAGAATCAACTGGACTCTGACACATGCAGACCCAAGTGGGGAGAGAGGGGGGGGGGGGGGGTCCCTCTCCCTCTCTTTCTCTCCATTTCAGCTTACAAGGTTCAAACTGTTGACTGACCACCTTTGCATACACCAGCTTCAATCAGAAATCCCATTGGAGGAAATCATCGCAGCACTGTTTCCAAGAGACCCACCGAACCAGTCATCTACCTCTTCAAACTAAAAGCATCAGGACCGCCAAATTCAGCTAGAAGCCAGCCAAATCACCAAATCCCGCAGATTGTATACTCCTTTTTTATGAACTCTAATTCAACCAATCTACCTTTCGTCATTCTGTAACCTATTTGTGTGTGTGTAAACCTCTAGTGTGTGTGTGAGTGAAAGTTGGCACATAGTTTATTATTTTATTAGTTCGGTTTAGGTACAATAAAGTTAACCTAATTCTTTGTTAAACTCAAGAAAACCTGTCTTATTGATTCTTGTTATGATCATAGCAAGTCAGTGTTGTGGGGAAAATAACTGGTCTCGAGTCCATGGGATTAAAGTAAATAAACGTTTATTCAGTGCAAGGGAGAAGTGCCTCATGAAACATCCAGAGGTTTCTCAATGAAACAGAGTCTGTAATACAAATTTATAGAATACAATAACCATTACTCATTTGTCCACACTACCCCCACCCCCCCCCCCACCCCCCCGACACATTCCAAAGCTGCAGCTTGATCAATAAACTGATGTGTATTGTCTCACTAATCATCCCCCTGTTGTCTCCTCCCCATTCCTGAGGCTTGGTGTTTTCACAGTCTATAATATCCTGTGCCTCCTGCTGGTGCAGTCTTATCTCAAGGACAACATGTTTACACAGATGTAAAGGCAATTTGACTTCTGAGTTGTACAGCTTTCCACAACCATTGCCATGCATCCTGCCATGCCCTGGTTCCCCACAACTACAGTGCTTCCATATTTCTTCTAAGACTGTTAACGTATCCTAATGCTAAATAATCTACTAAGATTGCCCTACTGATCCCACTTCATAAGTAATCAAACATCTACTGAATTGGCCAGTACATCCCCTTTAAGAAAGAATTTAACTTATTGTGGTCAAACAAAGAGAGGGAACAGAGGGAAGCTCTTCGACCCGTCCTCAATTGACTGTAACAGTGTCAAATATGTTTGAGCTTTTCTAGAGGATTAGTTTTGCCAGTTTTAGCTTGTCCATCTGCGCAGATAAAGTCTACATTGGGGGCAGCAAAATCATTTTATATGGTGGGCCTGATCTGATATCCTGGCATTTGGCACAAGCCACATTAAAGTAGAAGTAAAGATAAACTATATTGGTACTTACAAATAGATTTCATTTCCTGCTACTGCTGCTCTCTGAGACCTGGCACCACTTGGCTTGAACCATTGTACTGTTTGGAGCAAAATGGCTGGGCTGAGGCTATTTTGAGTATCGAGGTTCAAGTTTATGTCACCAAGTTGAGAATAAGGTTTAGACTTGTTGATATTAATGACGGGGAATGCATTTTAACACATGTTGGTGGTCCCAAAGATAGAAAGAATTCTTGATGCAAAGCACTTCATATTTGGGACAATTTGGTGCCAAATATTGATAAAGCATAGTAACATCAACATCAGAAAAGAGTGTCGCCCTACAGTTCAATAACTTCCATTTGAATCTCCTCTGTTATGTCATGTATATTGGCAGAGAACAGTGTACTGAAAATTGCAAACTTTCCTTCATGGCTCCTGAAGTCAGAGAATTTATCTGGAAAGTCCTTTCTCAGTTCAGTAGTTTTGACCATATATTGTTCTGTGGTGCCATCACTATAGAACTTTCAAGGTGGGAAAATGTGTCTAGTTACTCAAGGAAAGTTGCTGCTTTCACAGATGAAGCTTCATCTTAAAGACATGAATGTTGGGCGGCACAGTGGCACAGTGGTACAGCGGTTAGCACCGCAGCCTCACAGCTCCAGCGACCCGGGTTCAATTCTGGGTACTGCCTGTGTGGAGTTTGCAAGTTCTCCCTGTGTCTGCGTGGGTTTCCTCCGGGTGCTCCAGTTTCCTCCCACAGCCAAAAGACTTGCAGGTTGATAGGTAAATTGGCCATTATAAATTGCCCCTAGTATTGGTAGGGGAATATAGGGACAGGTGAGGATGTGGTAGGAATATGGGATTAGTGTAGGATTAGTATAAATGGGTGGTTAATGGTCGGCACAGACTCGGTGGGCCGAAGGGCCTGTTTCAGTGCTGTATATCTAAATCTAAATCTATTCTGTCACGACTTGGTTGTGTCCCTATATTCTTTTGTCGAATGAGTACAGGTGGCTCCATAATATCTACGGTGAAGGCAAGGTCATGAAGCAATTCATTGTCCTGTAAATCAGTAGCATCTTTCCCTTTCTGATCCATGAACAGTTGGATGTCACCATACAATTCAAAAAAGTGCTTCAATACAGATCCCTGAAATGGTAGTCTGCAATAAATTTCACATACTTTCAGCAGCCAGCTAAACTGCTGGTGAGACACGTACCTACAGTTTTAATACGCACCTCTGGAATTTGAGTAATTTTCAAAATGTTATTTTACAGAGCATCTTGAAGTAAAATGTAGCAATAACTACTAAACTGCTGTTTAGTTTGATTGTATCTTAGTCTCCAATTTTGCCACAACTCCAGTTTTCTTGTCCATTATTGAGGATCCCCCCGCCATCCCCCCGTGCCCTCAATCACAGCTCTTGTCCGGTCCACATCCCATTTATCCAGATGCTCAATTGAAGATATTGCTTATTGTTGCTGTGTCTCTCATCAGCACCAATTCTACAAGATCCTTTGTTGAGCACATGTCCTTATCAACTGCATGAATGAGTAGTGCTAGCTGAGCCAGAGCAATTATTTCAGTGCTTTCATCAAATGTAATTGAAAAAGCAGCAAATGATACTGCATTGTCCCAGAGTTAACTGTTTAAATTCTCAACTAAATCATTAATTCTCCCAATGATTGTGTTTCTTAAGAGGCTGACATTTGCAAAAGCTTGTTATTTGTCTGCACCCACTGGCCCTGATTTTTACAGGAATGCAGAAAGGTTTGCCTGACAAGGGAGGCGACATTGATCCCTCAATTAAGCCTTCAACTAAAATTGCAGATTGATTCCTGATGACTCAGTCAGACCTGATCTGCATAGTAAAAGTAAGGCTTTGCAGCCTTTCTGTGGGTGTCCGGTTCGCCTGCTCTAAAGAGCAGGTAAGGATTGACACACTGCAGGAAAGCAGCAGGATTAGTGAGGAGTAAATCATTTTTCTTACTGTAACTGCCCCTGCCCATTTTTTCCGCGAGGTGAAGAGCAGTTAAAATTGGGGCCATTATTTCTGCAGGTATTAGCAAGTAGTTCTTCAAATATCCTCCCTCAGAAAATGGTTTTGCAGGCGCAGTTATGTCATGGGCAATTAAATACTTTAATAGCAGCATCACCTTTTTAAAATTCTTTCATGGGATGTGGCCAGTATTTGTCGCCCATCCCTAATTGCCCTTGACAAATAAGTGTTTTTCTATGCCATTTCAGAGGGCAGTTAAGAGTCAGCCACATTGCTGTGCATCTGGAGTCACATGTAGGCCAGACCAGGTAAGGACGGCAGATTTCCTTCCCTAAAGGACATTAGTGAACCAGATGGGCTTTTACGACAATCGATGATAGTTTCATGACACCATTACTGAGACTGGCTTTCAATTCCAGATTTTATTAAATTATTGAATTCATTAATTAATTGGATTTTTAAATTCCACCAGCTGCCATGGTGGGATTTGAACCCGTGTCCCCAGGGCATCAGCCTGGGCCCCTAGATTACTAGTTCAGTGACATTACCACTACTACCGCACTTCCATGGTAAGCATTAATAAATATTAATTGATGCTTTTCAAAAGACTACTAATTCAGAAAATTTATCTTTGCATAACTCTCCTTTGTACTTATAATAGTTCTCACCATGGTTTGCTTCACAATGCCTTTGAATGTTTTATTCTTTCAATCCAGCTACCTGCTATTTACAAATCAAGCACATGAGCTTCCAATTCATAATTGCAAAGAAATATAAAATTTTACATCCCTCTTGAAACGAAACGCACGACTTTCTTGATCAACCCTTCTCCTCTTTAGTAAAGACATGAGGACCACTTGTCAGTACACAAATTAGTATTTTAAATTTTTTAAAGCCCGCTGGGAGCGGAAGTAAGTGCACACGCAATTTGGAGATGACGAACCCCCCTTTTTATTTTTATTTTTAGTTATTTATTATTTTTTCTTTTTTATGTGTTTATTTTATTTTAGTTTGTTTCTACTCTGCCTACCCACTGTTTTTTTTCATGTTTGTGCTTGGGGCCCAGCTGTTCAGTTGTCTGTCAATTAACACCTTCTCTGTACTAATGCTTTATCTTTCACCATACCATTAACATACCGTTTGCCTTTGCTCCATGACCTTCTGGTCAGTTATTCTCTGTGACCTTGTCCTATCAATACCTTGCCCTTTGTTATCTCTTGCTCCACCCCCACTTTACTTGCTTAAACCTATTACATTTCTGGCTCTGCCAGATCTGAAGAAGGGTCACTGACCTGAAATGTTAACTCTGCTTCTCTCTCCACAGATGCTGCCAGACCTGGTGAGTATTTCCAGCATTTCTTGTTTTTATTTCAGATTTCCAGCATCTGCAGTATTTTGCTTTTCGATTAATTGGCAGTGTGTGGGCTTCCTGTTCCCTCCCTTCTGGCATCCATTTAAAAATGCCTTCGCGTTCCAGAGGTGGTGAGAGCCAGTGCTGACCTCTGAGAGCACGATCTCCAAATTGCGTAAGAGAAAGGTGGAAAGTAGAAGCAAAGTTGATAAAGTTTTCCAGTTCCAGGTGGGAGCAGGAAACGGCACCGATACATTCATCAATGTACTGGAAAAAAGTTGTGGGAGGGGGCCTGAGTAGGACTGGAACAAGGAATGTTCGACATATCCCACAAAAAGACAGGCAAAACTAAGACCCATGCGGGTACCCATAGCAACACCTTTTACTTGAAGGAAATTAGTGGAGTTGAAGGAGAATTTGTTCAATGTGAGAACAAGTTCAGCCAGGCGGAGGAAGGTGGTGGTAGATGGGGACTGGTTGGGCCTCTGTTCAAGGAAGAAGCGGAGAGCCCTCAAATCGTCCTGGTGGGGGATCGCAAGAGGTCATTGAACATTTTCCTACACTGGACCCATGCCTTTCTCCTAGAGCCCCAGCTGTTGACCTCTGTGCCACCTCCATCCAATTCCTCTTGGTCTCTCTGGGTGGATTTCTCCTTCCTGAAGCCAAGAAGAACACCTCTCCCTACCCTGCAGCTGCATCAGCCAGTGCCTCCAGGGAGGCATCAGATAAATGGGGTGCCATCCAGGTACAAAATCCCATGCCAACACTGGGCCTTTGATCTCCCTACTGCTCCGTCTCTAAAGGCAACAGCAAGCCTAGTCGTGGCTGCTGCTTGCTTTTTAAAATAGCCCTCTGTAACCTGCTCCCATTTCCAGGATGCTTCTGGCGCCTCTAATTGGGTACCAGACTCACTGCCGGGCCAACTAGGCCCTTTACACATGAAAATTGCATTGCATGAGCGACGCTAATGTAGCGTGCCATGGGGTTGGGGCCCCAAAATCTTTCAGGCATTGGGTTCCCGACCCTGTAACAAAAATTCCGGCCAGGGATCAATACCATGAGATGTTGAAAAACTTGGTCAGACAATAAATGGCAAACTTGGTTGCCATATTTTGACAATAATGGCTATTAGGTTCAGGGGTTGCATGAATGATTGCATCTTGTTATTAAACTCATCTAGCAGGGTTGGCCAGAAAGAAAGAGCTTTCATTTCTATAGTGCTTTCATGGCCTTAGGACATCCCAATGTGCTTTACAGTGCATGAAGTATTTTTGAAGAATAGCCAGTGTTGTAATGTAGGAAACTAAAATAAAGAAATAAAGAATAGTGGGAAGTCTGTGGGCTGGATGAAACTGTTCAGCAGCTACAACCTCTAGGCATTTGACACCCTAATCAATAGTGCTCACATGTAGCTGTTAGAGGTTCATCTGTGCAAAAGCATCAGTTGCATCTATTGAGATGGCTCCTGGGTTGGATCATTCTGACCATATTTGTTTTTGTAATTTTGCTCATCAATGCAGGGAACATCAGTGCTAAGGAATAGAATTCTTCCCATGTCCATTACTTTAGTGTCAGTATCAAGCTCTCCAATGTCAGATAGAGCAAAGCCAGAAGCAGAGTAAAGCTCCCTCTGTGCAGCCCCAACAACATGCCTCTGCCCTAAGCTCAGAGGACAACTTGATTGAGTCTGCCCAAACTCATTTCACTTAGAACCTTAATGGCTGGAGGAGGTTTTCATCTCAATAGACTGGGTTGGGTTGTGAACTCATCTCAACAGACTGGGTTGGGTTGTGAACTCACATTCCACAAGTGAAAGGGCAGTGTCTAATCTGCCCAACCACCCAAGCCCCTTTGTTCTCACTTCCTGATTGAAGAGGAGAGCATAAAGGAGAGACAGATATCTTGGTTTGATTCAGAGAGCCTTGCTTCAAACCTGCCTGCTGTGACAAAGTACTTCATGACCACTGAATATTCTGGCTGTTAGAAAGGGAACAAAGTGCTTTTCATAGCATTTAACAGGTTGTAAGGCATATGCCTATTTCTGATGTGGGAAAATCTGTTTGGTTTGGGATATTACTGATTCGGACTCAAATAACCAAAGAAAGAAAGGCAAATATAGTGAGGTTGAAACAGGAATCAGATGCTCAGTCCCATTTATTGTAGCTTGCTTTCTATAAGTAATCATGATTTAGGCTGAAAGAAGATTAGTATTCTCGCAGTTAAGCTGCTTGCAGGTTTTCATGTATCCAGTAATGCATTACTGCAGGGGAAAGAAAACTGGCAGAGAAGAAACAGATTTAGCATGAATTTAAGGACATGATTTCCTTGTTATTAATGTTGTGATATTAAATGCTCAAAGCGATGAGTATTTTTCATCCACAGTGACAATATCTTATTTTATATTGTCATTTGTGTTCCTCTTTATCATGCTGCTGGAACTGCTCTGCTGAGCTTGAGCCACTGATGATTTCCTGCAGTGTTATCAGGATAATTGCATTCTGCAGTTTTCTGCTATCTGCCTGTTAAATGTGTCTCCATTTTCAGACAGCCTAGGATATGAAATTGCCCTGCCATTCCTTCTTTCTATATCGGTTGAAGAATTTTATCTGCAGTTATATTTTATTTCTGAGAAATTCTAACTTAGTGATGTTTTGAATAATATTCTAGGCTAATTCCTTTGTGTTGTATTCTGTATTCTATATAGGTCTCCATTTACAAGGAACACCATGAGAGAGTTATACCACATACTTAATGGTGTAACACGCATTGGATGCAAGATTTCTTCTCCCAACAGTACTTTCTGCATCAATGTAGGTTCCAAGTAAAACACCTCAGGTACTCGGTACTTGTCATGCTACATATTAATGTCCAAGTTTAATTCTTTAAAACGTATGCTAAGATGTAGTTCCATGCTGTCTACTCCCTCATAAATCATTTCCCAGTGCCAGAAAATCTCCATTCCTCCTTTCCTGATCAATTTGAATACCAGCAGAATCTCGGTATAAATGAGTAACACAACAGTTTTCTCTACCTATGATAATTATACGATTCAACTGCCCAACATTATAAAATACAAGCCATTTCATCTTTTTATATTTTAAGTCAGTTCTGTTTGCTGTATAAGTATTGTCTACAGCCTGTTGCTCAATTTGCAGTCTCCTTCCTTCAATGAAAGACATTCTGACACTTTTCCATCAGCTGCTGTAGCCTGACTGCACCTCCTGTTTGAGAGAGCAGGCTGCCTTTAAGAAGTGCACGCTAGCTGTACATCATGCTCGGCATACACATTCATGTTGCAACCATGTTACTGTGCAGGCAGCACGAAGTTGCATGCCAAAAATTGGCCTAATCCAATTTTTAGCCCATTATGTGCTAAATAGGCCATACAGTAGGCTTACCAATAGACTGGCAGATACATTAACAAGGCTGAGCAGATGTTAACTAAGTTAAATAGGCTTTTAAACTCCTGTTTGCATAACAGAGAACTGGCCAGAGACTTATTCAGTGATATTAATGAAAAATACAGTTTTCTATAGCTTACAAGAGGTAACCTGCAATCAAGAATTTAAGCTGCAGATGTAGAAAGTAAAAAATAGAAGGGCACTACTGCATAGAATTAAAGGATTTTGAACCCAGCAGTGCCTAGTGCAACAGGCTTCGGAACAAATAGCAGACAGGGTGACTGTAGATTCCAGAATTCAGTGGACCTTGATGCATGTGAAGAAGAGAATGATTGACCTCAAGAAAGCAACTAAAGAACAATTTGGTACAACAACAACTTGTGTTTATCCTGGTTTAGCACATTAATTATGAACTTTTTATTATTTCCTACTATTGAAGAATTTTAATCAAGTAAAACATCCCAAGGTGCTTCACAGGAGTGTTAGCAAACAAAATTTGATAATGAGCCACATAAAGAGATATTAGGACAGATGACCAAAAGCTTGGTCAAAGAGGTAGGTTCGTAGAGTTTATGGAGCATCTGAAAGAGGAAAGCAAGGGCGGAGAGGTTGAGGGAGGGAATTCCAGAGCTTAGAACTGAAGCAGCTGAAGACACGACCACCAGTGGTATGGCCAATAAGATCGGAGATGCTCAAGAGGCCAGAATTGGAGGAGTGCAGAGAACTCGGAGGATTGCAGGGTTGGAGGAGGTTACAGAGATATAGAAGGCCAAGTACATGGAGGTATTACTAAATGAGAATGAGAATGTTAAAGTCAAGGTGTTGCCAGACCAGGAGCTAATGTTGGTCAGTAAGCACAGGGGTGAAGGGTGAACACAACTTGGTGTGAGTTGGGATAGCACCACATCAAGTACCTTCCCCAGGAAGACATGCTACTCCATAATATGTAAATCTTTCTGTTTGTTTAGCCTTCATAACAGAGCAGTACTGATCATAATTCTTACCATTTTACCTGATTACAGAAAAAGATTGTTCTTATAATATATGGCAGCAGCCTGCAAGTGGAGGCCCCAGGCATTTTAAGCCTTTAACTTGTACTCTGTATTTATTCTACCTTGTTCCCCTCTACTGGCATGGTAGTGTAAGGGTAATGTTACTACACTAATAATCCTGGCCATATGGGTTCAAATAACACTACAGCAATTTAATAATTTTAATTCAGCTTATTTTTAAAATCTGGAAATAAAAAACAGTTACCAATAGGAACATTTTGCAGGGAACATTGGAACAGGAGTAGGCCATGTAGTCCCTTGAGTCTGTTCCACCATTCAAAGAGATCATGCTGATCAGTAACCGTACTCCATGGGCTGGATTCTCAGTCCTGGGTCAAGAGTTCGATGGCAGGACCAGTTCCAGACACACCCAACTGGATCTTTAAAGAGCCATACCAATTAATGGCAGGGAGCAGGCTCGCTGTTCAATTAAGGATGGCAGGACAGCTCAAAGCTGGTGAGCCAATGGGAGTCCCTCCAGCACTGACACTGACCTGCCAATTTTGATGGAGAGAAGGCACCTCAACGTGGAGGTGCCCTCTGAAGAAGTGGTCAGATTTTTTAAAACTTTAACACGGCCACAACTGCCTGGCCATGATCATGTAGGGGCAACTCCTCCACGGGTTAGCCAGCGGTCACAGCTGTGGCCCAACGGCCTTGACCGGTGGGGTTGGGGGGAGCCCCTCTGGGATGAAGTGCACCCCCCCAACTTTACCGATGTGAACCCCCCATGATTGCTGGCCGTGATCCAAGCCAATGTCTCTTGCCTGCATTGCAGAGTGGAAATCCCAGTTGGCATGGGAACGGGGCCTTAATAGACCCAGTAATTGGTCCTCATTGCCCTCAGTTGGCTACCCCTCACTTACGGGTGGGTAGTCATTCTGACCCCGACCTGGCCTCTCCAAAAATGGCTCGGGTTGGGATAGTGGCACTGAACCGACACAACGGCCGACTGTGTGAAATTGTGGGCCCACCCTCATCCAATCCTGACCCTGACCCGCTTTTAAAATCCACCACCATTTATACCTGCCTTTGCCCATATCCCTTGATATCTTTGAGAAACAAAATTCTATCAATTTCAGATTTAAAAGTAACAATTGACTTGGCGTGAACTGCCATTTGCTCAAGAAAGTTCCAAACTTCTACCATCCTTTGCATGTAGAAGTGTTTCCTAATTTTACTTCTGAATAGTGTGGCCCTACTTTTAAGACTATGTCTCCTAGTCCTGGACTCACCAACCAGTGGAAATGGTTTCTCTCCATCTACTCTATTTGTTCCCCATAATATCTTGAAAACTTCGATCAAATCACTCTTTAACCTTTTTATTTCCAGGGAATACAACCCTAGTTTGTGTGATTCAGGTATCAGAAAAAGTGAACAGGAACCTGTCAGATTGTTCAAAAACCCAACTGGTTCACAAATGTCCTTAAGGGAAGGAAACCTGCCACACTTACCCAATCTAGTTTATAAATCTCACCAATGTATTTGACTCTTAACTGCCTCTGCTGCAATCCAGCAATACACACAATTGTATCAATCTGCCAGAAAGGAAAGGAAGATTAAAACCCGACAAACCACTCAGCTGTGACCTGGGAATTGAATTGGTACACATAGGCACAGCCAGCTAAGTTGACCCTGCAAAATATCCCTCACGAACGTATGAGTACTGTTGCCAAAGTTGGGAGAGTTGTCCCACATATTAATAAAATAACAGACTGACATCGTCATTCTCACAGAATCATATTTATCAGCCAACATTCCAGACTCATCCATCACCCTCCCTGAGAATGTCCTGTGCTGCCAGCAGGACAAACCCAAAAGAGCTAGGGTCACAATTGTATCCAGTCAAGGGAGATTGGCCATGGAGTCCTCAACATTGACTCATGGCTTTAGGTCAATCATGACATGAACAAGGAAACTTCCTGCTGATTACTGCCTAACGCTGTCCCACAACGGATGGAACAGTACTCCTTTATGTTCAACAACAGTGGTGGAGGCATTAAGGGTAGCACAGGCACAGAATATACCCTGGGTAGAGGTCTTTGACATCCATCACCAAAAGTGGCTTGGTAGTACCATCACTAACAAAGTTGGCTAAGTACTAAAGGACATAGGTGCTTGACTGAGCTTGCAGCAGGTGATGAAAGAAGCAACATGGAAGAATAACATAATTGACCTTGCCCTCACCCACCTACCTGTCACAGCTGCATTTGTCCATGACAGCATTGGTAGCAGTGACCACCAAATAGCCCTTGTGCAGTTCTGCCACAGCCAGTTGTGAATTGTGGTTGACATTGGCGCTGTCATGTGTTTTTTTGTTATCTTAAGAAACATAATGAGGTACGGTGAATTCCAGTTCCTTGAAGATCTCTAAACGGTTTATTAACAGTTAAACTAGTATATACAATACAGAGAAAAATATTTGCAGAACCTTTGTCTAGGTGTTACAGTTGCAGAGTGACTATGGCTTCTAGTCACATGACTACATCCTAGTACTTAGTTCATTAGCACATTGAGTTCTTAAAGGGACATGACTCTTAAGAATTGCTCTGGAGAGAGTACAGAGGAGATTTGCAAGAATGTTGCCAGGGCTTGAAAGTTGCAGCTATGAGGAAAGATTCAATAGGCTAGTGCTGTTTTCCTTAGAACAGAGGAGGCTGAGGGGTGTAGAAAATTATGAGGGGCCTAGATAGAGTAGACAGAAGACCTGTTTCCCCTAGCGGAGAGATCAATTACCAGGAGGCACAGATCTGAGGTGATTGGTAGAAGGATTAGAGGGGACATGAGGAAAAATGTTTTCACCCAGAGGGTGGTGGGTGTCTGGAATTCACTGCCAGGAATGGTGGTGGAGGCAGAAACCCTCAATTCTTTTAAAAGGTACCTGGACATGCACCTGAAGTGCTGTAACTTGCAAGGCTATGGGCCAGGTGCTGGAAGGTGGGATTAGATTGGGCAGCTAGTTTTTTCCAGCCGGCACGGACACGGCGGGCTGAATGGCCTCCTTCTGTGCTGTAATTTTTCTATGGTTCTAAAAATATTTATGGTAGTAGGCAAGCAACCTAAGCATTGTTTCCAAGATCATAGAGAAACTGACTGTAAATTAATGCTTTACAAAAGTTCAGCAGAAAAGAAGATTCTTATAAAAGATTCCATCAGTTCAGTGTCTTCACCTATTGATATTCATTGTGCCTCAGGGTACATTGAAGTGGATTATAATCCTAGCCCCTTTTTGGGACCATCTCGGATCAGGCATACTTCCCAAATGATAATACTCACTTAAGGTTGAAAAAGACAGATCTCAGAGACACTTGTATGGGTCTGAAGGACTGATCTAACTCTCCCGAAAGGAGAAGAACCAGATGAGGATATTAGTGTCCTTCACATAGCCTTTTTAACAAGTTTTAGCCAGATTATAACAATCTGGATATTATAAGCATCCAGACATCCCTCCTCAATAATGTACCTCCCCACTGAAGAATGTACAGAGATGGGTTCTTGAGTTTGAGATACACAAGACTACATGAGACAATATATCTTCTAAATTATAGAAAAGTTTATTAAAGAACCAAAGATGCAATTCACATTTTGCTCCAAGACCTTCTGGTCAGCTATTCTCTGTGATTCTCAATCCTATCAACACCTTGCCCTTTGTTATCTCTTGCCCCACCCCCACTTTATTTGCTTAAAACCTATTACATTCCTAACGTTTGCCAGTTCTGATGAAGGGTCACTGACCTGAAACGTTAACTCTGCTTCTCTCTCCACAGATGCTGCAAGACCTGCTGAATATTTCCAGCATTTCTTGTTTTTATATGAAATTCAATTTCCCTGGGTAAGACAATTGCAATGTTAATAGTTCTTTGAAAAGAAAGAAAGTATAATCTTGTTTCTAGTACAGAATCCAAGTTTTAAGTTTAAATATTGTTACAGTAAATAATTTAAGATATCCATCAATGTTTAAAGCAGCATTTACCTTAAATCCCAAGTAGAAAGCTACAGAGTTTAGCAAGATACCTCTATCCCAATTAAGGGGAGAACTATTATTGCTGCACCATGGCAGCTGTACCTTTACTGTGAGAAATACTGGAGTGAATCCAATGATTCGAAAGATCCACTGTGTGGTTCCAATATTTATACTGTTTCTAAGTTGCATAATTTTTTACATATTGGGGTGTTACCTTTCTTGCAAGTAGGTTCATCCCCTTCTATTTTCCTAATAAGGCTTTACAAATGTCAATTTCCACTTGAAGTCCACATTATTTAATTTCTAAGAAAAGGCTGAGCCAGCAGGAAGCTGTGAGCACAGATGCTGGTCAATATCCCTAGCGATAGCAGGATGCTAAAAGTTGTAAATGATGGTACACTTGATAGCTACCCATTGTGTTTTAAGATTATAGCTCAGTTTCCCGGATTCAGTTGACAGGTGATTTAAGTCCATCCATAGAAAATCATGCCATTCATTGTTAAACTATAGTAACTTACAATGATTATATATGAAACTTATACTATCGGTGCTTTGCTGAGATGATGATGCTAATGACTATTTGAAGTGAGTTCCTGTTTTTCAGAACCTGCCATTGTGTTCTTGGGAAGAGGGAATTATGTTGCATCCTTGATCATAGGGGCAGGTTACAGGCATGCTTATGAAACCGTCTTTTTAACCTTCTGGGCAGATCAACACTGCTTTTAATTTTTTAATCATTAATTCATAGGGAAATAACTCTTTTAACCTTAAAAACCCTTATTATAGCAGAATTCTTTCACAGCATCACAGTATCATCTGGAAGTTACAGGGCTCAGTGCTATTTGGCAGTCACTTTAACTTTCATCCTACTCCATTTACATTTCTCTAATTCATGCTAATTTTGTCTTTCTGGTTATTTCTCAGTCATCGTTGTTTCTTTACCAACACATGTTTGCTCTCTCTCTCTTCCTGTTCCTGAGATTCCCCACTGCTACTGTTAGAAATAGATTAGATTGACAGCAGAGCAGATATATTCAGTTTACAACGTGTAATTTTATCTAGAAAACAATTCATACTGGGAACAGGAATTCTTTACAATGCAAGTGCATACATCCCAATCCACAAAACCCAGAAAAACTGTTTCAAAATAAGCAAATAATTTTTAAAAATTCAGGGCATGAATGAAAAATAGCCATGAAGAGATACCTATCAGCAAAGCCACTGTTCAAGGCGACTGAGTAAGTTAGATTCCTTTTTTATTACTTTGGATTTTTAAATATTATTAGTGTTTTGGGATCACATTCAGTTTGTTTTTCTGTGAAAACCAAAACCCACTTGCCCCAAGTGTGACGTACAAAGTGAAATGCAATCAAGTTTGCATAATGTTAAGTTGCCAATTATTATAATCCACATAGTGTTATGGATCCTAGCTGTGCTGGGTATGTTTATACATGTTTGTGTTTGCATATTGTTATAGGCATATAATGCTATGATTCGTTTCACGCTATGTCAACTTACAGTGTTGGCAATTTTCATGTCCCACAACAAAGATAGTTTTTTTAAAAAAACATTCAGCTTTCTAAAAAATTACTGAAACAATCATATGTTGGCAAATGGATGAGCAATGTCTATGGCTTATTTACATAATGTGAATTTATTACGAGGTACATCTCTGCAAACGTCACAGCCTCTCACATCAGGGTTCTTAACTGGGCATCCATGAACCCTCTTGAGATCTGCATAAAGATTGCAAGGGGTCTGCCAGTAGCTTCCCGTTTTCGCTGTGAAGACAATTTAATCTCAATCCCCAAAGATTACAGTATCCAAGCTATAGCATTTTACCTTCCAGTCCCAAATCACCGATCAACTCGAAGGACAGTTTGATGTTAAAACTTGCTGAACTATAGTATTCTGTATTAATCATCTTTTCTAAGACATTGCTATCAAATGGAACAAAGACATAGTGTTCAGAGATGAAACATCTGGGTTTGAAATGAGGGAACAGGCCTCGAGCCTTGAGAATTAATGAGTTTTAATAAGACACTAACAACTAACAATAGCTGGCAGCTAAAGACACAAACTCACCTGGAAGAATACCAATGTAGCCAAGTCCAGCCAAGCATCAGAGGGTAAGGAACCACCCCCAAGCACCTGCAATTGATGGAAACTGACTGAAGGAAATTTAAAGAAGATTGATACTGCCAGGGCAGGCTTTTTCAAACAAAGGGCACAGCATGTGATTGGGTACTTTGCCCTAAAACGAATACTAATTGGGCTATAAGCCACTGTCAGTATAATATCTTGTCTTTTCCTAGAACTAAAATATAAAAGAAACTGTTAAAGAAACTTTGGTGTTGCAACCATAGGGAAGGACTGACTTGGTCAGTCAGTAGAGAACTACTGATGTGAAGTTGACCACTAAAGGTGATTGTAGGTATTTCTTTTATGTCATATTTAAAACAATTTATTGCCAGTGCAAATTAGTCCATAGTAGTGTATGTTAATATAGGTTCATTTTGTGTTTATGATATATTTTGAGTGAACCTAATAAAGTTGGATAGTTAATCCAGAAGTTTGAGTGTACTCCTATTTCCTGTAATTCTCATGTGTGAACCAGAATATGTCGACAAAAAGTTCTATACTACCAACGTCATGGTGACAGTCTGCCGACTTTAGTGACAGTCTACCTACCTTAGTGACAATCCACCAACCTCACATGACAGTTCACTAACATCACAGTGACGGTCTACCACCCTTAATGACAGTCTGCCAATCTCACAGTGACATTAACAACCTTAGTGACAGTTTACCAACCTCACAGTGACCGTCTAACAACCTTAGTGACAGTTTACCAACCTCACAGTGACAGTCTACTAACCTTATTGACAGTTTACCATCCTTAGTGACAGTCTACCAACCTCAGTGACAGTCTAGCAACCTCACAGTGCAGGTGGTGTGCCACAACTGCAGCATGTGGGAGTTTGTGGAGAGCATTGTGATCCATGACAACCACAACTACATCTCAAGGAACATCAGTTCAGAGTTGTTGAATTGCGTCCATTATGGGGCATCAGGGAGGGTGAGTGTTACCTGGACACTTTTTCTTATTCATTCATGGAATGTGAGCTTCGCTGGCAAGGTAAGCATTTATTGCCTATCCCTAATTGCTCTTGAGAAGGAGGTGGCAAGCCAGCTTCTTGAACCACTGAAGTCTATGTGGTGTAGGTACACTGACACTGCTGTAAGCGAGGGAGTCCCTGGATTTTGACCTAGTGACAGTGAAGGAACAACAATATAATTCCAAGTCAGAATAGTGCATGGCTTGGAGGGGAACTTGCAAGTGGTGGTGTTCCCATGTGCCATTGAGAGATTTGCTGAAAAAAGATACCCTTTCCTCTGGCATGATGACCACTAGCATGTCTTTGACCGATTGAAAACCTTGCTGACAGAGACTGTTTTGATTTTCTAGTTCTACGACCCAGCGGAGGTTACCATGCTTGAGGTACATGCTTCACTGAAGCATTTGGGTGCCTGCTTACCACAAAAGAGGAGGCCGGTCGCTTTTGCGCACAAGGATTTCTTGTCAGCCCAAGCTAGCGATTCAAATATCAAGAGGAAACTTTGGCTCTCATTTTCAGCATCACATGTTTCCACACATACCTCTTTGGTAAACGCTTTGTGGTGGAAACTGACCACAAGCCTCTGGAGATGATTTGTTGAAAGCCATTGATGAGCACACCACCATGCCTTCAGCGATTGTTGGTGAAGATACAGCTGCATTATTGTGAGGTGAATTATAAACCGGGCAAGTTGATGACCACCTCCGACACGCTGAGCTGGTTGCCTAACCTGACGAATGGCGAAGATGTTTCAGTCAAATGGTAGGTTGACCACGTCGTTGTGGAACTAGAAGATGTAAGGTATATCGACCTGGTCCACTTCGGGCAGTGAAAGTGTGACCAGCTACAAACAGAGACGGCAGCGGACCCCACATTCTAGGATCTCTGGAAGACCATAATGGAAGACTGCTTAGACTCAATTCAGGATGTGGCTAATCCATCAGGTCATTCTGGACCTTCAGAGACAAGCTGGGAATTGCTCATGGAGTTATTTTCAAGGGCAGACAAGTTCAGATCCCTGCATCGCTTTGGGCTGACATACTCCAACAACTTCACCAATCGCACATGGGCATTGACCGTACCAGGTGGTTGGCCATGGAAACTGTCTACTGGCCGGGTATTCATGATGATATTGCATCTATTGTTCAGACATGCCAGGTGTGCCAGGTTCATCAGCCAGGTCAACGTTGAGAACCTCTCACCCCTAATGAGATTCCTGCAGTCCCATGGGGCTAAGATTGCCACAGATTTGTTCCATGTTCATAGCACTTACTACCTCGATGTCATGGATTATTTCTCCAAATAGCCAATCATCCGCTGGCTACATGACACATCGAACTCTACAGTAGCAAGCGCTCTCAGTGCTATCTTCAGACTATTCAGAGAACCCAAGGAAGTGATTTCCAAAATCGGGCCTCAGTACACTGGGAAATCATTTTGTGACAAGTGCCTGAAATGGGTGTTATGCATACCATATCTTCACCTCTTATCCACGTTCCAATGGTCTTGCAGAATGTATGATTCACACTATCACATCACTGATTATCAAATGCCAGCAGACGGGTCAGGGTTTACACATTGCCATGCTCCACCTACGTGCAACTACAGTTCTACAATTCCATCCTCAGCTGAGTTTATGTACTGATCTGCCTAGTTAACAACTATTCCATCTAACCTGAAGTTAGGGCCGCTTTTTTGGAGCAACAGAGAAAGTCTCCAGGGTTTGACCAGAACCGCATTAGTACAATGTTACTCCTTCTACTGATGCTGCAATGCATAGGAATAAAGGTCAGATCAGAACAGTGCATGATCCAGATCCATGGACGACTCTGGGCTGAATTTTATAAGCCCCCCCATGTCGGGTGACGTGGCTGGGGGGCCCGGAATATCCTTCAGGGAGAGGCCCGCCATGGGTTGTGACACTGGGAAGGCCCAGCCTCATTTTAGAGGTGGCAGCGAGGCCTCATTGCAGCCTCCCAGCCGCACAGCGACAGAGACTTTATTTAAATATGTTAATTCAATTAAAATGAATGAATAATGACTTACCTTGTAGCAATGGCTGGTTGCCGGAAGTCCCGTGCCTTCGGATCTTCGCTCGGAGATCAGAGGTAAAACATTATTGGGGAGGGGGGAGGAGTGAAGTTTTCAGGGTTGGGGGGAGCAGGGAAAACTGTTACGATTGGCTGAGGGGATGGTGGGAAGGGGTTGAAGTGCAAGGATAATAAAGTTTGAAGGTAAAAGGTCAGGACTGGCAAAATTGTTTTTTCAGGGGGAGCAGGAAATAAATATCTTGTTTGGTCATTGAGGGGGTGGACGAGGGGCTTCGATCTTTCATTAACTGTTTAAATTTAAATTCAATGTGCAGTACTCCGTAAAAATTTAAATTATCTGTCAGGGCTTGAAGCTCTTTAAAAATGGCGCGGGTGCCTGTGCGTTGGCGCCAGACGCTGTTGCCGGGGACGAAGTGCCCACCCCTCTACATCATGGGGGCGGGGGTGAGTGGTCCGCCCCCTCCATGTTAATGAGCCACTGTACGAAATATCGCAGCGGCTCCGTGGCGCACATTTTGCGTGTGCATCCCGCACTTTTTGAAGCCCTCTATCGCAAATTGGACAAAATCGCAGATGACGGCCCAGGTGGAGTCTATGCATTCCCCTTCTATAGAGCCGGGTCCACACACATCTGCTCCAGATTCCAAGCACTATTATCCTGGCCGGAATTTTATGTCATGGTGGAGGCCCTGCCCACTGGCTTAAAAGTCGTGGATAAGCCTGCCTCCGCCAGGTCCGGAAGTCATGCAGCAATCATGCTTGGCTCAGGCCTTAACTGACCTTGGTCCGGGTTTCCACCATTCTACGGCAGGAAGCCCCACCTCCAGGAACTGCCGGCCAATTAGCGGGCCAGCAGCTCCTCAGTCCCAGCAGCGTCACTGGGAGCAGTGGCCACTGCTTGGACTGCATCCAGCATGAGAAGCAGCATGGATGACACCACCAAAAGGTGAGTGGGGTTTCGGGCCACATCGTTAAAAATCGATGGGCCCTGGCGAGGGGGGTGGAGGTTGATTCGGAGGGCAGGGGGATGTGCTCCAGTGGGGGCAGCTTGTGCCACGGGGTGTCCCTCCATGAGGCACAGGGTGCCTGATCAGGAGGCCTCCATCTAGCCCACAAGGAGGCCGCTACTGGGCAGTCTCCTCAGATGCTGAAGTACCTGGTCTCCACTGGTAAAATACCAGCAGCAGCAGGAGGAGGCCCTTAAGTGGCAATTAACCGAGCACTTAAGGGCCTCAATTGTTCTGGGGCAGGCAGACCATTTTCAACCTGAAACGTTAACTCTGCTTCTCTCTCCACAGATGCTGCCAGACCTGCTGAGTATTTCCAGCACTTCTTGTTTTTATTTCAGATTTCCAGCGTCCGCAGTATTTTGCTTTTATTCAACCTCCCTGCTGCTGGTAAAATGGCAGCGGGGCCGGGTAGGTGATGGGAATGGCACCACCCGGCCTCCTACTCGATATTATACCTCCCCATGCCCTAGTTCGCTCCCGGGGGTAGGGGGGGGGGCATAAATTCTGGCCCCTGTTTCTACATCAGGTTGTTTGATAGTATTAAACTAAAAAAAGAGGCTTATAATATTGCCAAGTGGGTGGTAGGCCTGAAGATTGGGAGAGTTTTGGATACGAGCAAAAAATTGATAAAGTGGGAGAAAAATAGAATATGAGAGCAAAAAACAAGAAATATAAAAAGAAATGTAAAAGCTTCTACAAGTACACAAAAAGGAACCGGGTAGTGAAAATAAACATGGGGTCCCTTACAGGCTGAGACTGGAGAAATTATAATGGGGACTAAGAAAATGACAGAGATGCTAAACAACTATTTTGTATCTGTCTTCACAGTAGAAGACACACAAAAAAAAACAGAAATAGTGGGGAACCAAGAGTCTAATGAGCATGAGGAACTTTAAAGTAATTAATATTAGTAAAGAAAAAGTACTGGAGAAGTTAAAGAGACTAAAAACAAGTAAATCCCCTGGACCTACATCCCAGAGTTCTAAAAAGATGGCTGCAGAGATATTAAAGGTTTACGCTGCTGCCACTGTGCGTCGGTGGTGGAGGGAGTGAATGTTTGTGGATGGGGTGCCAATCAAGCAGGCTGCTTTGTCCTGAATGGTGTCGAGCTTCTTGAGTGTTGTTGGAGCTGCACCCATCCAGGCAAGTGGAGAGTATTCCATCACACTCGCTCGCTACTGTAGAGTTCGATGGTGGACAGGCTCTGGGGAGTCAGGAGGTGAGTTACTCGCCTCAGGATTCCTAGCCTCTGACCTGCTCTTGTAGCCGGGGTATTTATATGGCTACTCCAGTTCAGTTTCAGGTCAATGGAAGCCCCTACGATGTTGATAGTGGGGGATTCAGCGATGGTACTGCCATTGAATGTCAAGGGGATATGGTTAGATTCTCTCTTGTTGGAGATGGTCATTGTCTGGCACTTGTGTGGCACAAATGTTACTTGCCACTTATCAGCCCAAGCCTGGATATTGCGCTTCTACACGGACTGCTTCAGTATTTGAGGAGTCGCAAATGGTGCTGAACATTGTGCAATCATCAGTGAACATCCCCACTTCTGACCTTATGACTGAAGGAAGGTCATTGATGAAGCAGCTGAAGATGGTTGGGCCTAGGACACTACCCTGAGGAACTCTTGCAGTGATGTCCTGGAGCTCAAATGATTGACCGCCAACAATCACAGCCATCTTCCTTTGCGCTGGGTTTGACTCTAACCAGCAGAGAGTTTTCCCCCTGATTCCCCTTGACTCCAGTTTTGCTAGGGCTCCTTAATGCCATACTCGGTCAAATGCTGCCTTGATGTCAAGGGCAGTCACTCTCACCTCACCGCTTGAGTTCAGCTCTTCTGTTCATGTTTGAACCAATGGGGTTAATGAGGTCAGGTGCTGAGTGGCCCTGGCAGAACCCAAACTGGGTATCACTGAGCAGGTTATTGCTAAGCAAGTGCTGCTTGATGGCGCTGTTGATGACACCTTCCATCACTTTGCTGATGATTGAGAGTAGACTGATGGGGTGGCAATTGGCCGGGTTGGAATTGTCCTGCTTTTGTTTACAGGACATACCTGGGCAATTTTCCACATTGCAGGGTAGATGCCAGTGTTGTAGCTGTACTGGAACAGCTTGGCTAGGGGTGCGGCAAGTTCTGGAGCACAGGTCTTCAGTACTATTGCGGGAATATTGTCAGGACCCATAGCCTTTGTAGTATCCAGTGCCTTCCGTTGTTTCTTGATATCACGCGGAGTGAATCGAATTGGCTGAAATCTGGCATCTGTAATGCTTGGGGACTGCAGGAGGGGGTCGAGATGGATCATCAACTCGGCACTTCTGGCTGAAGATTGTTGCAAATGCTTCTGCCTTATCTTTCGCAGTGATGTGCTGGGCTCCACCGTCATTGAGGATGGGGATATTTGTGGAGCCTTGGTGCATTGCTGCAGTGCATCTTGTAGATGGTACACCAAGACTCCTCCAGTTAGTTGTTTAATTGTCCACCACCATTCATGGCTGGATGTGGCAGGACCGCAGAGCTTAGATCTGATCCGTTGGTTATAGGATCGCTTAACTCTGTCTATTGCATGCTGCTTATGCAGATTGGCATGCAAGTAGTCCTATGTTGTAGCTTCACCAGGTTGACACCTCATTTTGAGTTGTGCCTGGTGCTGCTCTTGGCATGCCCTCCTGCATTTGTCATTGAACCAGGGTTGGTCTCCTGGCTTGATGGTAATGGTAGAGTGGGGGATATGCCGGGCTATGAGGTTACAGATCGTGGTTGAGTACAATTCTGCTGCTGCTGATGGCCCACAGAGCCTCATGGATGCTCAGTTTTGCATTGCTAGATGTTACTTGTGGGGTGCTGCAAAGTCATTGCAGGGGCCCCAGCTATGTACAGTCTAAATTCGTGACTTAGATGAAGGAACCAAGTGTAATCTTTCCAAGTTTGCTGACAATACAAAGTTAGGTGGAAAAGTAAACTTTGAGAAGACACAAAGTGTCTGCAAAGGGATATAGGTAGGTTAAGTGAGGGGTAAAAAAGGTAGCAGATAGAGTATAATGTGGGGAAATATTCACTTTGGTAGGAAGAGGAGAAAAGCTGAATATTTTTAATATGGAGAGAAACTTATATGCTGGTGTTCAGAGGGATTTGGATGTCCTTGTACAAGAAACACAGAAAGTCAATATACAGGCACTGCAAGCAATTAGGAAGGCAAATGGTAAGTTGACCTTTATTGGATTGGAGTACAAGGGTAAGGAAGTCTTGCTGCAATTCTACAGGGCTTTGGTGAGACCACACCTAGAGTACTGTATCTTGTTTTGCTCTCCGTACCTAAGGAAGAATATATTTGCCTTAGAGAGGGTGCAACAAATGTTCACTAGATTGATTCCTGGAATGAGAGTGTTGTCCTATGAGGAGAGATTGAGTAGAATGGAGTTTCTGAAGTTTAGAAGAATGAGAAGGATCTCATTAAATCATACAGGATTCTGCGATGATTTGGCAGGGTAGATGCTAAGAGGCTGTTTCCCCAGTTGGAGAGTCTAGAATTAAGGAGCAAAGCCTCAGGATAAGGGGACAGCTATTTCAGACTGAAATTTCTGGGAGGGAGGGGAAGTGGTGAGGGTAGAGGTGTGGGAAATGGCCGGACACAGTTGAGGGCCTTATCAACCACAGTGTTTAGTTTGTTTCTACTGTGCCTACCCATTGTTTTTTTCATGTTTGTGCTTGGGGCCAAACTGTTCATTTTTCTGTCAATTAACAACCTCTCTGCACTAACGCTTTGTCTTTCACCACACTATTAACATACCGTTTGTCTTTGCTCCATAAACTTCTGGTTAGTTATTCTCTGTGACCTTGTCCTATCAACACCTTCTCTTTGGTTATCTCTTGCCCTACCTCCGCTTTACTTGCTTAAAACCTATTACATTTCTAATATTTGCTAGTTCTGATGAAGGGTCACTGACCTGAAACATTAACTTTTCTTCACTCTCCACAGATGCTGACAGACCTGCTGAGTATTTCCAGCATTTCTTGTTTTTATTTCAGATTTCCAGCATCTGCAGTATTTTGCTTTTATCAAAGATTTTATAACATTTTCATGCCAAGTCTGTGACTAAATGAGGGGAAGGGAAAGTTCTGAAAATAGAACATGGGGAAATAATTACAACTGTTTACTGATGACATTTGTCTTATGACATATAATTTTACACTAAACTGTAGGTAACTCCATAAACCAAAGTAAGGTACATTCATAACAATGTATAAGAGACACTTGAAAAAATGTAGAAGTCACAAGAACCTTTAAATGATGGCAGTTGTTAAAAATTGCCTTTTTTTAATGAAAAGGTGCCTCGTTAACCAAGTTTTAGGTAGCATTTGATCTCTGTGATTTTGTTTTTCTGTTTCATTTATGGGCTGTGGCCATGACTGACAAGACCAGCATTTATTGCTCATCCCTAATTGCCTTTGAGAAGGTGGTTGTGAACTGTTTTCTTGAATCACTGTAATCCATATGGTATTGGTACACCCACAGTGCTGTTAGGGAAGGTGTTCTCGGATTTTGATCTAGCGATGCTGAAGGAAAAAGAAAGACTTACATTCATATACCACCTTTCACGACCACCGGACATCTCAAAGTGCTTTACAGCCAATGAAGTACTTTTTGAAGAGTAGTCACTGATGTAAAGCAGGAACTGCAGCAGCCAGTATGCACACAGCAAACACCCACAAACAGGAACAGCAACATATTTCCAAGTCAGGATAGTTAACAGCGTATGAGAGGACACAGCCTACTGATCGTCCTGTGACACAGAAGGAAATTTTCCAGACCCACTAGGTGACAGCACAGAGCTTTTCAGCTCTTAAGAACAACAGATACCAGAAAGTGTGGGAAGTTGAGTAGAAAACAGCAAGAGAAGTAAAAGGCTTTTTAAAACATGGAGGGCTAAAAATTCATTCGCTTCATTTTTTGGTGTGGGGTGGTCACAGTTCGCAACCTGCCCACCCTGGTTCCATTGGAGTAGGCAGCACAAAAAGTTAGTACTCAGACCTGATTTACTTGATTGTAGCGTGGGGCCATGCAGGTTCCTCACTGCTGGTGAACCCTAAGGCACTGCTGGCACCCTCTGTGCTCAGATGGGTGCTGAGAGCATATGGTGAAGCCAGCTTGCTCTTCTTAAAGGCAGTCAGTCACCAGGACAAAGAGGGGGTTTCAGAGTCATGGATGTGGCACTGAAGGCATTAATGGTGGAGGTGGGCAGAAAGGAGGAATGCTATGGTTCTGTGTGGTCCAGGTGGACCTCAAGGACCACCCTCAGGTGACCAGGTCGGTCAAAGACCAGAGTGTGGGCCCGAGGATCTGAAGTCTTCAGGTGACATCTCCTATCCAGCACACCACCATCCTCTCACACTGTTCAATATGCCACACCCCTAACACTCACCCAGGAGCATTCCCAGGCACTTGGGGCTAACGTCAAATATCCACATACTCCACCACATCCTCACACACCTACCATTGTTTCCAGCCTCATACCTATCCTTTTCTGCCTTCAGCTATTCAGCTATGGCATGCACATTACCCAAGCGCAGAACTGCACAATCTCTGACTTTCCGCCGCCTCTCTTGCAGGATAAGGTGGCAAACAATAGAAAAGAGCAGAGCAGAACTGGCAGGGGACATGGATGCCTGCATCTCCTTACGGAGGAGATGGCTCTGCGTATCCTGATACCGGCTGTGTTGGAGCCTCTAGCATCCAGCATCACTGAGAACATTGAGGAGGACGGTATGTTCCTGCCTTATGCCTCTTATCAACTCTCAGTACGCTTTTATCCTGCTATCTGGCATGATGAGCAAATTGCAGATGGTGTGACAATGGACCTCTTGTTTTCCACCCACCTCACTTTCCTCACACCAGCCTTCCCCTTCTGCGCTCCTGCTTTCAGAAAGCCAAGAACTGCCACCTGACTAGCCACAGCAGCCTAAAGGAATAGACAGACAGCATCAGTACAGCACTAATGCAGAGACCCATTTAATTGATCTGACATTGGTAGCCACCAGCTCAGATACTGGTGCTATACAAACCTTGGAGGCAAATATAGAGTTGGAATGCCCAACACATGGTGAGTGGGCTGCAACCTGGTCAGGGTGAAAGGATGGTTTGTTTGCCATCACATTAGAGAGTGAGGTCGCAGGTGAGTTCTGCTGCAGAAGACTCAGAAGAGGGCAGCAAACAGGAGAAAACTGATGGGTATGCATACTGAGCTGCTGGGTGCATTGGTTGGCCTGCCAGACAGCCTCCTGTCACTGTGAAGGAGCATAGAGGAGTCTGGCTCCATGTTGGCAGAGGGTATCATGTAGAGCTTGCCCTCTCCACAGCTTCTGATCCATCTGCTTGTCATGCTGCAGACCCAGAGGCACTGAACGGCTGCCCCCATACCTGTTGCAGCCTTTGTGTGGACAGATCACCTACTCTTCTGCCACCCCTGTGAGTATGGCAACATTTTTTGACAAATTCAGGAACTCAACACAACACAAAAACACTTTCAGACACGTTTCAATAGCACAAGTTCTTAAAAATGACCTAAATTTGGGTACCTGGCCCTTTAAGTAATGCTAGTGCAGGGCCTTTCTTGTGGCTTAATGCTTATTGTTTGCAGAAGGAAAAGCAAATATGTCGCCTGGATCTGCATGGTCCAAATTAAGTATTCTGACGATGCATTAGCCAATTGGGAACCAAAGCAGTAGGACAGCAGGTGAAATAACTGAGGGGGACCTAGTAAATAAGGCCAGTGAGACTAAGAGGAAGAGCAGGCAGGGAGATGTTGCTGAGCACAGCAGGACTGGTGGTCTGAAGTGCATTTGTTTCAATGTGAGAAGTATAACAGGTAAGGCAGATGAATTTAAAGCTTGGATTAGTATTTGGAATTATGATGTTGTTGCTATTACAGAGACTTGGTTGAGGGAAGGACAGGATTGGCAGCTAAACGTTCCGGGATTTAGAAGCTTCAGGCGGGATAGAGGGGGATGGAAAAGGGGTGGGGGAGTTGCATTACTGGTTAAGGAGAATATCACAGCTGTACTGCGGGAGGACACCTTGGAGAATTCATGCAGCGAGGCAATATGGGTAGAGCTCAGGAATAGGAAAGATGCAGTCATGATGTTGGGGGTTTACTACAGGCCTCTCAACAGCCAGCGGGAGGTAGAGGAGCAGATATGTAGACAGATTTTGGAAAGATATAAAGGTAACAGGGTTGTAGTGGTGGGTGATTTTAATTTCCCCTATATTGATTGGGACTCACTTAGTGCTAGTGGCTTGGATGGGGCAGAGTTTGTAAGGAGCATCCAGGAGCGATTCTTGAAACAATATCTAGACAGTCCAACTAGGGAAGGGGCCATTCTGGACCTGGTATTGGGGAATGAGCCTGGCCAAGTGGTTGAAGTCTCAGTAGGGGAGCATTTCGGGAACAGTGACCATAATTCTAAGTTTTAAGGTACTTGTGGATAAGGATAAGAGTAGTCCTGGGGTGAAGGTGTTAAATTGGGGGAAGGCTAATTATAATAATATTAGGCAGAACTGAAGAATTTTGATTGGGGGCGGCTGTTTGAGGGTAAATCAACATCTGACATGTGGGAGTCTTTCAAACGTCAGTTGATTAGAATCCAGGACTGGCATGTTCCTGTGAGGAAGAAGGATAAGTTTGGTAAGTTTTGGGAACCTTGGATAACGAGGGATATTGTGAGCCTAGTCAAAAAGAAAAAGGAAGCATTTGTAAGGGCGAGAAGGGAACAGACGAATCCCTTGAGGAATATAAAGAAAGTAGGAAGGAACTTAAGCAAGGAGTCAGGAGGGCTAAAAGGGGTCATGAAAAGTCATTGGCAAACATGATTAAGGAGAATCCCAAGGCTTTTTATACGTATATAAAGAGCAAGAGGGTAACCAGGGAAAGGGTTGACCCACTCAAAGACAGAGGAGGGAATCTATGTATGGAGCCAGAGGAAATGGGTGAGGTACTAAATGAGTACTTTGTATCTGTATTCACCAAAGAGAAGGACTTGGTGGATGATGAGTCGAGGGAAGGAAGTGTAGATAGTCTGGGTCATGTCGTTATCAAAAAGGAGGAGGTGTTGGGCGTCTTGCAAAGCATTAAGGTAGATAAGTCCCCCAGGGCCTGATGGGATCTACCCTAGAATACTGAGGGAGGCAAGGGAAGAAATTGCTGGGGCCTTGACAGAAATCTCTGTATTGGCTACAGGTGAGGTCCCAGAGGACTGGAGAATAGCCAATGTTGTTCCTTTGTTTAAGAAGGGTAGCAAGGATAATCCAGGAAATTATAGGCCGGTGAGCCTTACGTCAGTAGTAGGGAAATTATTAGAAAGGATTCTTTGGGACAGGATTTACTCCCATTTGGAAATAAATGAACTTATTCGTGAGAGGCAGCATGGTTTTGTGAAAGGGAGGTCATGTCTCACTAACTTGATTGAGTTTTTTGAGGAAGTGACAGAGATGATTAATGAAGGAAGGACAGTGGATGTTGTCTATATGAACTTCAGTAAAGCCTTTGACAAGGTCCCTCATTGCAGACTGGTACAAAACGTGAAGTCACACGGGATCAGAGGTGAGCTGGCAAGATGGATACAGAACTGGCTCAGTCAGAGAACACAGAAGGTAGCAGTGGAAGGGTGCTTTTCTGAATGGAGGGCTGTGACTAGTGGTGTTCCGCAGGGATCAGTGCTGGGACCTTTGCTGTTTGTATTATATATAAATGATTTGGAGGAAAATATAGCTGGTCTGATTAGTAAGTTTACGGATGACACAAAGGTTGGTGGAGTTGCGGATAGTGATGTGGATTGTCAGAGGATACAGCAGGATATAGATCGGTTGGAGACTTGGGCAGAGAAATGGCAGATGGAGTTTAATCCGGACAAATGTGAAGTAATGCATTTTGGAAGATCTAATGCAGGTGGGAGGTATACAGTAAATGGCAGAACCCTTTGGAGTATTGACAGGCAGAGAGATCTGGGCGTACAGGTCCACAGGTCATTGAAAGTGGCAATGCAGGTGGATAAGGTAGTCAAGAAGGCATATGGCATGCTTGCCTTCATCTGTCGGGGCAAGGAGTATAAAAATTGGCAAATCATGCTGCAGCTGTACAGAACCTTAGTTAGGCCACACTTAGAATATTGCATGCAATTCTGGTCGCCACACTACCAGAAGGACATGGAGGCTTTGGAGAGGTTACAGAAGAAGTTTACCAGAATGTTGCCTGGTCTGGAGGGCATTAGCTATGAGGAGAGGTTGGATAAACTCAAATTGTTTTCACTGGAACGACAGAGGTGGAGGGGTGACATGATCGAGGTTTACAAAGTTAGGAATGGCATGGACAGAATGGATAGTCAGAAGCTTTTTCCCAGGGTGGAAGAGTCAGTTACTAGGGGACATAGGTCTAAGGTGTGAGGGGCAAAGTTTAGATGGGATGTGTGAGGCAAGTTCTTTACACAGAGGGTGGTGAGTGCCTGGAACTTGCTGCCGGTGGAGATGGTGGAAGTAGGTACGATAGCGCCGTTTAAGAGGCATCTTGACAAATTCATGAATAGGATGGGAATAGAGGGATACGGTCCCTGGAAGTGCAGAAGCTTTTAGTTTAGGCAGGCATCAAAGATCAGCGCAGGCCTGGAGGGCCGAATGGCCTGTTCCTGTGCTGTACTGTTCT
This sequence comes from Heterodontus francisci, assembly GCF_036365525.1. Lineage (NCBI taxonomy): Eukaryota > Metazoa > Chordata > Chondrichthyes > Heterodontiformes > Heterodontidae > Heterodontus > Heterodontus francisci. The sequence goes on from NC_090376.1 coordinate 81,932,706, forward strand.
TTGTTCTTTGTTCTAGTTGGACTGTGTGACATCAGGATAGTGCTCCTTCGCAGTCTTCCAGCACAGCTGGGGACGCCAACGTGGGCGCCCTTCTCAGGTGGGTGCACTGCGCAGACCGTACCAGAAGAGGCTGATGACAGTGTGCCCCATCAAAATGGCACTAGGGCTTCATGCATACCCTCGTGTGAAATTGAATTTTGCCCTTTTTGCAATCTGGTCACTGAGTTTCCACAGAAACATTTAAATAAATGCAAATGTAGGGCCATTGGTACTGTTGAGCTGAATTTACAGAAATTATTGCTGCAGTCAAGTGAGGAGGGGTCGAAGAGCTTCCCTCTTTTCTCTCTCCTTGTTTAACAATAACACATTTAATTCTTTCTTAAAGTGGATGTACTGGCCAATTCAGTAGGTGTTTGGTTCTTATGATCATAGCAAGTAAATAATCAAGGTTTTCTTGTGTTAACGAAGAAAGAGGTTAACTTTATTGTACCTAAACTTAACTAATAAAAATAATAAACAACATGCCAACTTTCACTCACATACACACACCTGGAGTGTTTACAAATCCACAAACAGGTTAGAGTGGGGAAAGTTAGATTGGTTGAGTTAAAGTCCATTAAAAATGTATACAGTCTGTGGAGTTTTGTGATTCAGCTGGCTTCTAGCTGAATTTTCTGTTCCCGAGGCTTTGTTTGAAAGGGTAGATGACTGGTTTGGTTTGTCGCTTGGAGACAGCAATGCGGATGATTTCCTCCAACGGGATTTCTAATTGTCGGTGGAGTATGCAAAGGTGGCTGGCTAGTCAACAGGCAGGATTTGAAAGCTTTCAAACTGGAATGGAGGGTCATTTGGGTCTGCTGTGTCAGAGTCCTGTTTCTCCACTCTCTGCTGCAGAAAGACACAAGCTTAAAACCACAGATGGGGAGGGGCATGTCACATGACAGTCACCCTGTCATTCAAACATAGCAGTTAGCAGTATGCTAAAAAGAACAGATAGTTCCTTTAAACTTCCTGGGTCTTGGTTCGTGCTGGGCCATGAGCAGACATTTTGTCTCCCTCCTCACAAGCATTTCAGTGTAGGATTGGGTGTTGAAAATTAGGTGACCATCCTAAGCTGCAAGCCAAGTCATCCTTGTAGCTTTTCCCCTTTAAATGTATTTTTAAAAATATTAATTTAGACCTCCAGTCAGTGGACAAAAGAAAACCAACATTCAACAAAGCACATTGGCATAACATTAGCTCACAAAGCACTAGGTGTAACTTAGAATTGAGCTTTATAGATATATCTGTTGCCAGGATCAGCTGCAACTGGTGAAAGTGAGGACATTTTAGGGGTGATTTTAACCTTGCCAGGCCAGCAAAAACTGGGCAGAAAGAAAATTAAAATTACTTGTGGAACTTACCCACCAAAGTGCCATTCATTTCCTGCAGGCTCTGATTTTAACCTAACTCTTTTTTCAAAAGGTGGAACAACACCTTCTGGAACAGATCCTTCTTTAAATATGCATATCGAGATCCAATGACGTAATTGGGGCCCAACTGCTATTTTAACCAGAAGCCTTTTGAGGTAAGCTGTAGTCACTTTCTGACAAGCCATTCAAGTGGGAAAAGGAGCTAGAAGAAGACTAAAGAGGCTTTTGAAAAGAAAAGTTTTTATTTTACTTGAGAGGCCACTGCCAACAGCTGGAGCAGAATGCATCTCCAGCAGCTTCATGGCCTGATCCTCCTAGGCGGTGAGAACTTTAATGTTGCGAATGACCCATCCAGTTTCCTACCTCTCATAGCCATTGAAAGCAAGCTTTTCCTGCAACAAGTTTTAGTGAATTAGTTGAAGTATATTAATTGAAGACTGTCCCCAGGTTGCATCATACAGTTGACATAAGTGAGGTGGTAATATGGCCCTATTGAAATGGAGGTAGTGGTTTAATATTCTACATGTAAATAATTACTATTAGGGAGATTTTGAAACTTACTGTAAGATCTCTAGTTAGGACCAAACTTAACCACAGTGCAGAGTGAATGATTACTCACATAGTCATTAATTTTAGAAGATGAACAGTATGTTGGTACCTGGAGTGTTCAAGGAAGAAAAGGGAGAGTGGCAGTGTGTATTATCTTGCCTGCTCTCATCAGATCATTGAGCATCTTGCAATACTGTTCCAGTTCTGGGGGTGAAAGAGGTGGTACTCAATGAGACTGCCAGATTCCTCCACATGGTATGAGGCACAAATTGGCACATATTTCTCCCAAGAAGATCCAGCAGCTGTATATCCAGTGGAACCTCTTTTTTCTTTTAAAAAGTGGTACCAAATCACGCATGAGCCATCCAGCCCCAGTTACTGACAATCAATTCATTTGAACAAGTATGGCATCAAGGAGCCCAAGCAAAACTGGAGTCAATGGGAATAAGGGGGAAAACTCTCTGCTGGTTGGAATCATACCTATCTCAAAGGAATATGGTTGTGGTTGTTGGAGGTCAATCATTTCAGTCCTGGGACATCACTGCCAGAGTTCCTAAGGGTAGTGTCCTAGACCCAACCATCTTCAGCTGCTTCATCAATGACCTTCCCTCAATCATAAGGTCAGAAGTGGGGATGTTTGCTGATGATTGCACAATGTTCAGTATCCTCAGATACTGAAGCAGCCCATGTCCATATGCAACAAGACCTGGACAATATCCAGGCTTGGGCTGATAAGTGGCAAGTAACATTCGCCCACACAAGTGCCAGGCAATGACCATCTCAAACAAGAGAGAATTTAACCATCTCCCCTTGACGTTCAATGGCATTACCATTGCTGAAACCCCCACTATCAAAATCCTGATGTTACCATTGACCAGAAACTGAACTCGACCAGCCATATAAATGCTGTGTCTACAAGAGCAGGTCAGAGGCTGGGAATCCTGCAGCGAGTAACTCACCACCTGTTACCCAATGCCTGTCCACCATCTACAAAGCACAAGTCAGGAGTGTAGTGGAATAATCTTCACTTGCCTGGATGGGTGCAGCTCCAACAACACGAAGCTCGACACCATCCAGGACAAAGCGGCCCACTTGATTGGCATCTCATCCATCACCTTCAACATTCATTTCCTCCAGCACCAACGTACAGTGGCAGCAGTGCACCATCTACAAGATGCACTGCAGCAGCTCAACAAGGCTTCTTTGACAATAACTTCCAAACCTGCAAGCTCTACCACCTAGAAGGCCAAGGGCAGCAGATGCATGGGAACACCACCACCTGCAAGTTCCCCTCCAAGCCACACACCTGCCTGACTTGGAACTATATCAATGCTCCTTCACTGTCGCTGAGTCAAAATCCTGGAACTCCCTTCCTAACAGTACTGAGGGTGTACCTATCCCAGGATTGCAGCGGTTCAAGAAGCAGCTTACCACCACCCTGTCAAGGGCAATTAGGGATGGGCAATAAATGCTGGCCTAGCCAGCAATGTACACATTCCCTGAACAAATAAAAAAATATAAAAAAATAACTAACTGAACACCTTAACTTACATCCTGGATTCTGTGAAGCAACACATTGCTACAGCTTTCCATCCCCTTCTCTGACTCCTTAATCCCAAGTGGGTGATGTTCACCCATTCTTTTCTTCTACCCTCCTTTTTTAGCAAATCCACTGCAGCAACAGGCAGTACAAGAACAGGAAGATGACGATGGTGCTGAAGATGATGATGAGGAAAGAGCCATTCAGATTTCTCAGGAAAGCAACACATGCCAGGCCTCCAGGCATCCCTCATAGCACAAAACCATTGGAACATGGAAGGCAACACTAAGCTGCCAAGAATAAAAATAACATGAGATGAAAGCCACCTCAAGCTGCTGAGCCTTTTGCAGAGCATGAGCAGCCAACCATCTGACATGATCCTGGCCCGCAGCTGGTGCCAAGAAGAAACATTAGAATAGGTAAAAATAAATATTTAGGTATCCTGGGGAAGCAAGGGTGAAGAAAGTATAAATTGATCATGTTCACTTTGAAATTCATCATAAAGTAGAATGTGCATTAAGATGATAATTTGTTACTGGTGGGAGTTAGAATGACACTGGAAAGGGTGTCCGTACATGGTGCCGATACCTTCCCTGATTCGATGGTAACTAAACAGCAAAGGGACTGCTGTGTTGTCATGTGGGGATGTATTTTACAAGCCCGCTGCCGGCCCGCCCGCGCAGGCCGTACATCACAGCCACCGCAATCCTAAGCGTGACGGCTCATTAGCATGCCCGGTTCAGGCCACCCCCAAGCCCCATATGATGTGGAGGAGGCGGGCCGTACGCCACTGTCAACGGCGCCAGCTGACTAGTCAGCAGGTGCTGGCGCCATATTTAAATGGCAGCCAGCCATGCAGTCATTCAAAATCTCTTTTTAAAACATTGCTGCAGGAGCTGACCAGGCAGCACAGAATAATCTGATCTGGCGCATTTGCCAACCAAGACCCCTGGAAGGCACACGAGATGGCAGAGGTGTGAGAA